>NC_062283.1:121182673-121795173 GCF_902655055.1 Lutra lutra | reverse complement strand
TGTGTGTGTGTGTGTGTGTGTGTGTATGAGATAATATACATGTCAGAGAGAGCTTATGTATATAACCATACATACACACACACACACATATATATTCATTTTATTCTTGGAACAATACTGTGAGGTAGGTACTGTTGTTATCCTCATTTTAAAGACTAAGATACCAAGGCTGAGGTCTTGGCCACTAATCTCTGTTGCTGATCCAAGCAGAGGATCGTACTAGCTGCTTATACCTAGATTGGCTCCTGAACCCCAAAGTCTAGTATCCCAGGCCCCTCATAATTTGCCCCAACCTGCCTTTTCAATCCTATCTTGCATGACTCAGCTTTGGGCACAGTTTGGGTATGGCAGGTCTCACTGTCCTTGAGCTCATCAGACACATCCCTCCTCAGAGACTCTGGGTCTATCGAGTATATTGTGAATGTTGTCTGCCCATTGATTCATTAAAAAAAAAAAAATCCACCCACCCCTAGATCATGTTCTACCTTGCACTCATGCCTCCTCAGGGCCATTCCAGGCCATCCAGATTTCTCTCTTGCTCTGAATTATTCAAGAGCTTCTCCTCAGTTGGCTAAGCCTCTACAGCTTGAAGTTCCTTTGTATTCCTACTCAAGGCTGGAGCTCTGTCTTAATGACTCATCTCTCTGTCTTGTTCCCTAACTAGATTGTAAGTTTCAGGAGGAAGGAGGGTTTATATGAATGGAACAGCCCCTCTGTCAGAGATACTAAAGGATAAAGGGGCTGAGAGGCGATTTTGCACTTGTTGACTTTTAAAAGAATCACAGAAGAGGCAAGTGGTTCTCTCCACATGCAATTGGGTTGCTCATGGTGTCTCTTGGAATAGACAAGGTCTGAGACTTCAGACCAGGAATAAGTGGACACTTACGTAATACTGGTCTTAATGCAAATTCTGTTTTCCTAAAATTATTCCATAAAACCCGTAACGACACTTCAGAATTGCAGAAAGTTTGTGGTGTACAGAAACAAAGAGTCAACTGTGCAAGCAGCAGCCCCTGTGAGCAGCCCCTTTTGTCTCTGACATGATTTTGGGGACCAGGGGACTCACAGTGTGTGGTATAACTCATGGCCTGTGGTACATCTCTGTTCTTCTGTTATTCTTCCATTAGAGGCCGGGAGCTCCCACTCATTGCTTTCTTGTTAACTGCAGAGTGGAGATTCCAGAGAGGCTGGAAATCTTACTGAAGATGAAAGGGTTAAGTCCAGAGATGCTGACTTGGACTCTGTATCCAGCCATGGGTGGCTCAGTAGATGGAACTCATACTTGTTTTCATGAGGTAAAAATGGGCTCTGACAGGGATTGAAAGGAAGAGAAAAAGATGCTGAGGTGATTTTGACTTTTGCAAAATTTGAGTCTTGCAAGACCTTTTTAGATGAACAGGTGGGTGTCTCAGAACACTTGTCACTTGTGAATCCAGAGAAGAAAAACCAAAGGTGAAATATTTCTGGACACGTGTAAGCATTTTGTGTCTTTACCCTTTGTGAGATCTCTAAGCTCATGCCTGTGGTACCTCTGGCCTCCAGAGGTCCTCAGCTTTCCTCTTTGCCCAGGGAAAGCTGTTTGTCCTCATGGCAAGAGGGAGGAGACCCTGTGGGGACAGAGATTCATTTATATTCATCATAAAGATTGATACTCCACGTACAGTCTCCATATCGGGCCATAAGTGTAAGTAATTATGGAATAATTACATGGGCTAAAGGTGGCCAGGATGTGAAAAGATCAATTATGTAGCTAACTCCTCTGGGCGGACTTCACTCTGAGTTGAAATGAAATAATTTGAAGTATAACATCAAGTTTCAGAAGGAAGA
Organism: Lutra lutra; assembly: GCF_902655055.1. Taxonomy (NCBI): domain Eukaryota; kingdom Metazoa; phylum Chordata; class Mammalia; order Carnivora; family Mustelidae; genus Lutra; species Lutra lutra. The sequence goes on along the minus strand of NC_062283.1, from coordinate 121,793,346 downwards.
TTTCAAAGTCCTCTTCTGTTACACACCATTTACCTGTAACACAACTTCTTTTTTCCTTCTCAAAATTAAGTCAACAGATACCAGTTTTAGGACCTAAAACAAGGGCAGAGACAAAGTGAATTCAAGACGGAGCTAAGGGAGGGTTTCCCTCCCTGCCTATGTGCATGTTTCCACTAGAAGCTTGCTGATCTTTCAATGTCTAGTTCAAATGCTACTTTTTCTTCAAGAAGTTCTGTGTGATCTGAGTTACCTTGGGTCCCTCCCTGACTCTATAGCAGAATCCCTTCTACTTCTATAGTAGAACTCTGTAAAATCTGTCTTATTTTATGGCTTTTTGAGGATACAAGTAATAAAAACCTTTCCGTAGTGCTTTGTGATTTATAGAGCGTTTTCCACATATCTTCTCTCACAACCTGCTAGTGTGAAGAGTACTGCAAATGTATAGACAAAGAAACAAAAGCTCAAATAACTTTAAACAGACTTCTAAACTAAATGCCCACAGGGGCCAAGCAAATACTAGTACAACGTAATGTGTTCAGGTATGTATCAGTCAGCACAAGCTCAAGTATTTGCAGTAATAAAGCAGTCCCCAAACCTTGGTGGCTTGTATCAACAAAGGTTTGTTTTGCAATCAAGTTTCATGTTCATTGCAGGTCGACTGTGGTCCTGCTCCACAGATTTTCCCCCTGGGATCCAGGCTCAGTGTCAGGCACACTGCTAGGAGACAAAAGAGAATATGATGCAATCATGTGATAGCTTCTAAAGATCCTACTTGGAAGTGGTGTGCATCTCTTCTGCTTCCAAATCAAAACATGTCCTTTTCCTCAGGCCTCTCTAGAAGATCTGTACGAACCAGACCTCCATCCTGCGTTAGGGGTTGGCAAACTCACACTCATGGGCCACGCCTTGTTTTTGTGTGGCTTGTGAGGTAAGACTGGTATTTAGATTTGCAAAAGGTTGAAAAACTTGAAAGAAAAATATTTTGTGATGCATGTAAGTTAGATTGTAGTATTTTTGTAAATGAAGTTTCACGTGGGCAAAGCCACTCATTTGTTTGTGTATTATCTACGGCTGTTTTCATGCTAGGATGACAGAAATGAATGGTGGTGACAGAGACCGTATGGCCTGCAAAGCCTCAAATAGTTACTGTCTGGCCCTTTACGGGAAAGGTTGGCTGCATCCTGTCCTGTATCTGTGGTCAGAAGTCAACTCAGACAGGTAGGAGCTCAGGCTAAGTCTCAGCTGCTTTTCATTGTTTGCTTGCAAATCCCTATGGACATTGTGTTTGGGATCCAGGACCACTGCACACCCCCGTGCATCCCAGGGGTGTTGTTCATGCAGGTCCCAGCATGGCTGAAGCCCCTGAACTTGGGTGGATGTTAGGGTTCTTACTTCTTTTTTAGAACACTTTCAAAATGGCAGAGAATAGTAACTAAGGCAAACCAACCAAACAAACAAACACAAAACAACAAAAAAATACCCCAAGTGATATTAAAAAGCAAAGGATAACCTGTAGGAAATATTGACAACAGTATGGTGGACCAAAAATGGATATTTATAATGTGTAAAGAGCTCTTCCAAAAAAAGATAAATACTACAATGTAAACAAATAGATAAAAGTTACATTTAAGTAGCTGTCCAAGAATATATGATGAAATAGTCAATCTCACTAGTAAAGAAATGCCAGTTAAAACAGTGTGCTCTCAATTTCATCCATTAAATTGGCAAAAAGAGGGAAATGCCCACTATTGGCAAAGGTATAAAGAATAGAGCATATTGGAAAAAAAAGAAAGAGGGCAAATATTCTATAAATATGTATAATTTTGGTTGGCAACTTATTAATATAAATCTAATGTTTAAAAATATTCATATTGGGGTGCCTGGGTGACTCAGTTGTTAAGTGGGTGACTCAGTTGTTAAGTGGGTGACTCAGTTGTTAAGTGTCTGCCTTTGTCTCAGGTCATGACCTAGGGTTCTGGGATCAAGCCCTGCATCTGGCTCCCTGCTTGGTAGAGAGTCTCCTTCTCCCTCTCCCACTCCCCCTGCCTGTGTTCTATCTCTCGCTGTGTTTCTCTCTGTCAAATAAATAAATAAAATCTTTAAAAAAGTTTAAAAAAATTAATATTTCCTGAATTTGTCTACTTCAAGCAATTTACCTTAAGGGAATTAATAAGTAGAGATGAACAAAGAGAATTATGCACAAGAACTTTTACTTCTGATGTTATTTCTAACAGAGAAAATTAGAAACAACAAACATATAACAGTAAATACTGTATGACCCTTAAAATTATTTTATAGAAGAAAATTGAGGGACCCCTGGGTGTTGTCGTCAGTTAAGCAGCTGACTCTTGGCTCAGTGCTCTCTCTCTCAAATCAATAAACCTTTAAAAAAAAGGAAAAATTGATGTCATAGGAAAATGTTTAAGATATGTCATTAAGGGAAATAAACTGGATACAAATAGTATACACAATATGTTCCCAGTTTTGTGAAGAATAAAACCAGAAAAAAAAAAAAAGAGAATAAAACCAGAAGAGACAAATGTATGTGCCTGGATAAAAAACCGGAATGTAGGAGCATCTGGGTGGCTCAGTGGGTTAAGCCTCTGGCCTTTGGCTTGGGTCATGATCTCAGGGTCCCGGGATCAAGCCCCGCATCAGGCTCTCTGCTCAGCAGGGAGCCTGCTTCCCTCCGCCCCCCTCTGCCTGCCTCTCTGCCTACTTGTGATCTCTGTTGGTCAAATGAATAAATAAAATCTTTAAAAAAAAGATTGGAATGTATTCACTAAAATGCTAATAGCAGTTATCTCCGAGTTACGGGCTAATGATTGATTTCAAGTTTTACCTTTGTGCTTTTCTGTACTTTTCTAATTTTCTCCCATAAATATATATTACTCTGGTCATCAGAAAAGAAAATGAAACCTATTTGGACTGAGGACATGTTGTACTTACAGGATGCTCCTGAGTAACAGTAGGGACCATATCGTTGTCTTCATTATTTTCTTCAACTTGGAGAAACTCATTTTGAACCACTTTTTGCATGAATCGTGGGCTCTGTTTTCCTCGCTATACTAGAAAATGTGTGATTCCTGCTTTTGCTGGAGAAGGAATCCTGCTTTGGTCTTTCGTACCTGGGTATTAAAGAGAATATTGTGGGATGCTCTGAGGTGTTTGGAGAATGGCCTCAGTTCAACACACCGCTTGATTACTCCAGCAATGGCTTAAGACAATCAGGGGCCTGAGTGCTTTCTGAGACTAAATGAGCCAGCTCGGAACAGAAACGTCTTCTAAATTGGGGTAGGCCCTGCAGCATGTGGTTTTCATTAGGAGTCAGCATGCTCCTCCAGCCCCTGAGAGGAGCTGATGCCTCTTCATCCCGGCGCACGCGCGCCTCGGCGTCAGTGTGGAGCAGCCCGGTGTGGGGCCTCCCTTGGCAAGGTTGCCGACTGCTGCTACTCAAGGAAATTGCTTTCATTCTCTAGTTCTCGCTACTGCTCGTCTGGCTCTGGCTGTCTGTGTAAATGAAATTCTAAGGAAAGTTGGAAGGAAGTTGAATACTTTTCTTGAGTCTGAAGCTAGAGATCTAGAACGTTTTGGGCAAAAGCCTCTTCATTGTTTTTGGAACTCAGCTTTTGTCTGGCCTCTTGGACATGGTAATATCACACAGAGGCTGATACCAGACATCTCTGGTGTCCTGATGTTTACTGCCTTTTTTTTTTTTTTTTTTTTTTTTTGAGACTCAAACTGTCCAGGAGTGTGATCAGGAGCTCACGTGCAGATGGGGGCCAACTGAGGGGAATTGGGAAGAGGCCAGGAATGGCCCCTCGTCAGCTGCAGGAGCTGAGAGGGAATTGGTCTGGCCAGAACAGCAGAGATTCCAAGGGGTAGGGAAACAGCCTGGCACAGCCCAGTCATGCCGTCCTTAGTGGGGAATCCAAAACAAAGTGGTGGGGGCGGAAAGGGGGGGGGTGGGGCTGGGGAGGGGGGTGGGCAACAGAGAGGTGGGCCCCCAGCATCGAGGCAGAAGGAGTTACTCAGTGTTCTGAATACTCAGTGAGTAGCCAGTCAACAGGTAGCAAGGGGCTAGCCCCCAGGTGAGGGTCCAGAGATGCTGGATGCTTAGCAGAACCAGCATTAGAGCATGGACAGGGTCTAGCCCTGCCCATGTGGTATAGCTGAAGGGCCATGGGCTTTGGAGCAGGACAGACCTCAGCTCCATCCTGGCTTCTCCACTGACTAGCTGTGTGCTGTTGGTAAATGCCTTTGTTCTACCTGCAAGTTGAGCTCACATCACTGAGCTTTGGGGGGTTTTGGGAGAATTCCACGAGTTGAGGTAAATTGTATAATGCCTTCAGAACAGAGCAGACACAAAAGGGGCCTTCTTTTGCCCCAGTTTGGAATTAGAACTTGGAATGGGGCTGGGCTTGCGAATGGAGAACCAGTGGCCCAGCCAGGGTGGACGGTGGTGCTGAGGCTGAGAGCCAGCCTGGGGCTTAGGCTGTTCAAGGGACTTCAGCAAAGTGTTCCTGCTGGGTTTACCACTTTCTTTTTTAAATGATTTTTTATTTTTATTTTTATTTTTAAAGATTTTATTTATTTATTTATTTGACAGAGATCACAAGTAGGCAGAGAGGCAGGCAGAGAGAGAGGAGGAAGCAGGCTCCCTGCTGAGCAGGGAGCCCGACTTGGGGGTCGATCCCAGGACCCTGAGATCATGACCTGAGCCCAAGTCAGATGCTTCACTGACTGAGTCACCCAGGTGTCCTTCCCTCCCCCACTTCCTTTTCCAGTGGCTTCCCTTTGGAAGGTCAAGGACTTTGATCTGATTGATTACATCTGAGATGATTAGACAAGAATGAGGCTGGTCTGAAGAGGGATGGAAGCTGCACTTGTGCGCAGAATTCCAAGATGCAGCTGCTCTTGCAAAGAAATAGTTACAGATGTCTGTGGAGAGAGACAGTAAAAATGTAAAGAAATTATTGTTCATCTGACACATTGCCTTCTAATTTCAATTAAGGAAAATGAGTGGGGCCCTCTTCTTATGGTTTTAGATCCTTTGGAAAAGATCTATTGAGGTCAATATTTTCTTCCTTAGTTTGTAGAATTACGACCACTGTCACCCTTGCAGCGCTGCACTAAAAGATTCCAGCTTTCCTCTTGTCACGACCTAATGCCCACTACACCATTCGGCAAAAATAAAATAATGATGCCAACACCTTGCGGCCCATGGGAACTGTGTCACATGGATGTCTGCTCTCTGCCTCAGCCCGGGGCTTGTCTCGTCCCTGCGGGCCTGCAGTGAAGGGGTGTGGAGCTGAACTGAACAACAAACAGCATCATTTTCTTCTATTCTACTTTAATTAATTAACTAATTAATTACATTTCACTTATTTGTATTTACATTGTTTTACAGCTGTATTGAGGCATACAAAACAAAAAAAATTATGTTGATATATATACAAAAACAAAAAAATTACGATGCTATACAAAAACTTGCACATATTTAATGCCTACAACTTGACGAGTTTGGACATATACGCCTGTGATGACCATCACCACAATCAAGGTAATAAACATATCCCTCACCTTCAAAAGTTCCTTGATAAATAACACTTTAATTGAATGTGCTCCACTTTAAGAAAAGCCAAAGACCATCGAGATTTATGAAATAGACACATAAGATGGTGGGAGTGGTTTGGATGTGACAGAAGTTAAAATTTAGACTACAAATGGTTTCTTACTTATGGAGTAAAAATATCTTTTTTTTTTTGGAAGTAGGCTCCACACCCAGTGTGCAGCCCAGCACAGGGCTTGAACTCACAACCCTGAGATTAAGACCTGAGCTGAGAGCGAGAGTCTGATTATTAACTGACTAAACCACCCAGGTGCCGCATAAAGATGTCTTCAAAGAGAAAATTCCCATGTTAAATTAAAAAAATCACATCTAGGGGCGCCTGGGTGGCTCAGTGGGTTAAGCCGCTGCCTCTGGCTCAGGTCATGATCTCAGGGTCCTGGGATAGAGCCCCGCATCGGGCTCTCTGCTCAGCAGGGAGCCTGCTTCCTCCTCTCTCTCTGCCTGCCTCTCTGCCTGCTTGTGATCTCTCTCTGTCAAATAAATAAATAAAATCTTTAAAAAAAATCACATCTAACTTTGGGAAATTCATCCTTATGTCTCTTTTTTGGGGGGACATGTTAGTTTTGTGAACTTAGGAACTTAGATACTTTTGTTTCTATTAAAATCATTTTAAAAAGTTTGATTTTCCTTGAGGTGTCAGAAAATGTGTGGTTCTCTGACCCCGAAGGAGAAGAGCCTCCCTAATTTTGTTATGGACCTAAAACCTAAATTCCTGTGACCGAAGTTCTAAGCAGTTTTCCAACTCACCCACTCATATCCATGTTCTGGGTCATGTGATAGAACAACAATCATGAGGATAGGAAATCCCTGGCTGGTAGGTGTTGCTGTGTGTCCTAGGCCTTCCAGCACTGGTCATTCTTGGTGTGAGTGTTCTCTGCAGAGAGCTGAATGTCCCTGGGCATGCTTGGGCTGTTGGGACAGGCTCTGCTTCCAGAGTAGCCAAGCGCAGAGGCAAGTCCTCAGGAGAAAGAGAAGACAATTTTTTCCCGGAGAAGACAATTTCTTAAATATGGGTGGGTTGTTTACGGTTTGGCTATAAAATTCAACCTTATTTCATTGCTCTGAAGTACTAATTTACCAATACTGAGAGCCACATCACTGAGCTATTTGAAACATCTTTTGTGAATCATGAAGGTAACTGTCATTGACGAGCAGGAACATTTCACAGTCAATACGGGAAGTCATTCACAGACACAAAAGCAAAGTAGGTTCCATTTGAGCTGGTCTCTTTGATCAGGTCAAGTAGTTTGTCCCTGAGATAGAATAAGGTTCTTTAGGCAAGGACTGAGTTTTTAAAATGTCATTCATATTTTTTTTTTTGAGTTTTTATTTATTTATGTGAAAGAAAGAGAGAGAGAGAAAGAACAAGTTGGGGGCAGGGAAGGACAGAGGCAGAGGGAGAAAGAGGCTCCCAGAATCCAGCTCTCTCCTGCAGCATTTTTCCCATTATGTGGACCCTGAGGTCCAGCTTTGCTGAATCACTCACTCATCCCTCTACATTGCCTATGGTTATTTGCCTCTGTTGCCTTTGTTCAGACTGTTCCTTCACCTGAAATCCCTACCCTCCACAAGCCGAATCCTATCTTTCTTTTAAGACCCTGCTATGGACTGAGTATTTGTGCCATCCCCAATTTCATATGTGGAAACATGATGCCCAATGTGACAGTATTGTGAGGTGGGACCTTTGGGAGATGAGCAGGTCAAGGGCGGAGCCCTCATGGATGGAAATAGTGCCCTCATTAAAGAGATCTGACAGAACTCCCTAGTCCTTCCCAGTGAGGACACAGCAAGAAGATGGCTGCCTAGGAGCCAGGAGGTGGGCCCTCAGCAGACATCAAATCTGCAGACACCTTGATCTTGGACTTCTCTGCCTTCAAAACTGTGAGAAATGTATGTTTGTTGTTTAGAAGCCAGTCGGTTTGTGGTTTTATTGTTATCACAGCCCGAATGGACTAAGACAGACCCTGTTCCAGGACTGATTCTCCGTAAAGACTTCCGAAGCATAGGCGGGGTTCACCACCCACATTCTCTTACCCCTCCTGAGGGACCCACAGGCAGGCTCTGCACACACTGGAACTTCCTGTTCCCTGCACTCCCCTCTTCCGCCCCGACTCTGGAGAGTCCTCTCTGGCCACATACCAGGGTCTGGGCTGCCAGGCAAAAGGAATTCATGTCCTAGGAGCAAGCCCTGACACAGAGGTGGGAGTTGGGGGATGAACACTCCAGCCCCCTCACCACTCACCACGATGATTGTGAGGCAGGTTCAGCGCTCCCCAGGCCCCCCCTTCCCCTGCCACATGGGTGAGACCCAGTTGTGGATAGCATTAACCTAATCGTTGAAGTACTCTTTTGGTTTTCCTCCCTTCGCTGCCTTGTGCTTCCCGAGATCCTCTTCCTACCGAATATGCTACTAGTACTCAGATCCTTGTCTCAGGACCTGCTTTTGGGGAAACAAACTCCAGACAACTTGCCTGATAGTCCAAATGCCAGTGATTTCTTCCCATTCCTGATACACACGGCACTCTATTGTACTTTTTACATTGCATCTACACATTTTACCTCATCTTAGAGAATTCTAGGACTTATCTCCTCTGTTAAAGTACTACCTTTTTGAGTGCAGGATACCCGGGGGGTGCTTCTTCCGGTCCCCACATGGCCTCACACGCACTTTCCGCAGAGCATCCATCCACTGAATAAGCGAGTGAGCGAATGGTGAATGACGGGACGGACAAACGGCAAGGCTCCTCCTCATGTTACACTTGATCAGTGCAGGTGTGCACAGAGCACCTTCCAGATGCCCTGCATCCCCAATCTTTGCACATGGGAGGACCTCAAAAGATGTGACTGGATGGAAAGAAAGCATATTTGGTGGAAACAAAACACTCTGCGGTAAGGGCCAGAGTCTTTCACTAGACTCGTGTCCGTTTCATGGTGACCCGATCCAGTGGCATTGGAGAAACACGTGTGTTCTGCTGTTGGCAGCCAAACCCAGTTTGCTGGGGCCGCACTGAGACAGCCAAAACGGTCTGTCAGTCTGGGCTCTGTCCCTGTCTCAATGAATGAGCCTCAGGACTGGCCAGTGGCAAAAGGGAGACCTGCCTCCCTGACAGCTGTCAGCTGCCCGTGGATGGTGGGAAACCAACTCCAGTGGCAGCCTATCAAATTCAGACTGCTCTGAACCACTGAGGGGAAGTCTTAAAACCCCTCAGATAGTGCCCTAGGGCCTGATCTCAGCCTGGAGGAACCCCCGGGGGGCCTGGGGCTTGGCTGGACTCCACTGGGATAGATGGGAGGGGGAGCCCAGAAAATTCTTTGGGTTGTGGAGGTGTTGAGGAGACGATGAGGCCCCGATTCGGACTGTCTGCTGCATGAAATGTTTTTGTGCTGGTCGACTGTGGGGAAACCCAGGGTCTGGGTGATGGAAGCGGGGACACCTGTTTCCCACATCAAGGGAATTGCTTAGTGTGCTAGCACGATGCCTCACCAAAAAGGAGGGGTGAGGGCAAGGACACTCACACACATCAAGTCCCTGCCTCGTGTCACCGCTTGCCAGGAGTGAACATGGGAGCTGAAATCTTAGAGGGACAGTAGGAAAAGACAGACCTCACTCTGATGCTTATTCGTCCTGGGCCATGTGCAAGTCGTAGAAACACACTCAGCCACAGTCGCTTTCCTTACTCTCAGGAACGATAGTGACGACCGAGGACAAGTAGGAGGATTGTGAGAGATGAGGTGTGGAAAGCACCTGCTTCACGGGAGATACATAAACCCCGTCCTCACCATTCCTGTCCTCCTCTCCTTTCTCTTCCATTTCTTTCTCATGTCCCTGACACCTTGAGAGGATAATAAACTAGAAAATATTCCTAAAGTATCTAGTTTTTTATCCTTATCTCTAACAGATGGAATTGACGGGCCTGTTGCTTTGAACGCTGCAGAGGCACACGTGGGGACACGCAGGTTCCAGTCACTTGTCGTGAGCGGCCCAGGCAGGGAGCCCTTCTGGGGAGTCTTCTCCTGGTATGTCCAGGTGCCAGGCTTTGGGTGCAGCCCCCTCCTGTCAGCCCCGTGCCTGGGCTGGGGCTCTCCAAGGAAGCTGATGCTCCCACGTCCATCTCCATCATCTGAGGCAGGCCCTTTGCTGGAACCTGGGAGACTCCCCAAGTGGAAAAACTCAGAAGTAATCCCTTTGACAGAGAAGGTCTTGTATGTTCTTGCCTCCTGAAAGGAAGCAGAAAGAAGTCCTTTGTTAAAAAAAATAAGAAGTCTCCGGGGACATCCCAGACAACTTAGAAAAGACACTAAAATGAAAAACTTTGTAATTTTTAGTGTTACAAAGCCTGTAATTTAAATGTGGTCTAGTTGATAACAAACAGGACTGGTGCATAGATGGTGACCTTCAACACTTTCGTGGGGAGGTTGGGAATAATGAGGGGAGGGAAACATTTGAAAGCCAGACCTGTTTTGTGAAGGAGAGAAAACAAATTTTTGCAATCTCCTATTACAGATAAGTGAGAACTCTTTCCTGTCACAGTTTTGTTTATAACGTTGGCTGCTATACTCTCTATGACTTTATTAATTAATTTACCTACATCTCCTTTTTAAAGGAGTCATGTTTCAACAAAGCCACAAAGGGCTAGGTTGTGTTTCTATCATCTCTATTATGCTGGAGGGAAAATACATTTTGGTGTAAAGAAAGTGTTATAATGCTATCTTGGTATACACATCTACTAATCAAGCATTATGGGTTATATTTGTGTGTTTTATTGGCACAAAGTTCCAATGAAAATAATGATGCTGACATTCCAAATATGCTTATGTATTAAAAAAAAAAAAGAGGTGTCCAGAGAAAAATATTCCATCTCTTCTCGGCTTCTGCATGTAAATTTAGTCATTGCTTAAAGCTATTGACTGCCTTGAGTGGGAGGTGGATGTGTGTGCCGGTGTTTGCCGTGGGGCTGTGGTTGCTGTTGGCATGAGAAGTTGAGGTGGGCACGCAGATGGCAGGGGCAGGGGAGCCACGTCTGCTGGAAGGTCGTTAGATGCTCAAGCTACGATGAGGGAAAGTTACGTCTTCTCTGATGTATAGAACCAAAGATCAGTGCAGCCTTATGTAGGAGGGCGTATGGGAGACTGGGCGGGTCCAGTCTAAGCACATAGGCTCTTATGAGTGGAGGATCTTTCCAGATCATGGTCAGAGGGTGATGTGACTACAGAAAAATGATGAGGGAGATGCAACATTGCTACGTGGAAGAGGGAGGAAGGGAGCCACAAGTTACAGAATGCAGGTGGCCTCTGGGAGCTGGAAAACGCAAGGAGATGGCTTCTCCCCCAGAGCTTCCAGAAAGGAAGGCAGCAAGGTAGATACCTTGGTTTTCACCCACAGAGACCCACCTCTGACTTCTCACCTCCAGAGCTGTAAGAGTTGTTTTAAGACACCCAGTCTGCCAGTTTGTTAGGGCAGCAGCGGGAAAATAGCACAAGAGTAGAGAATGCACTAATGACTACAGACCTCTTAGCGTGCTGCCGGTCCCGGGACTCCTTGTCCAAAGGGCACCCCCTCCTCCTACATGAGTACTTTCCCCGCAGCCTCCCATATCTCCAGACAATGTGACAGTGTCCAATATTTAAGTCAAGACTTGTGTTGGCTTATCTTGAATTTTATAATCATTTTCTCACTGATTAAAGACAGTCTTTCTTTTCTTTCTTTCTTTCTTTCTTTCTTTCTTTCTTTCTTTCTTTCTTTCTTCCTTCCTTCCTTCCTTCCTTCCTTCCTTCCTTCCTTCCTTTCTTTCTTTCTTTCTTTCTTTCTTTCTTTCTTTCTTTCTTTCTTTCTTTCTTTCTTTCTTTCTTTTTTTTAAATTCCGTTCCCTCAGAACAGTCCATTTCAAACATGCTTCTTTTGAAAGCCATTCGCATGTGTATCTCCTGCACACTGCTGGGTTTTGTGCTCTGGGACCTTAGGAAATTAACTTTCACGTGTTACCATTTAGCTGTCATTAGCTGCCAAGAAGAGGAACTGACACCCTAACAGACAAGATTTAATTCAAGCTTAAAAGAAAAGGTACCAGGATGCCACCGGAGCAAACCAGTCCTGGCAGAAGAGGGTTCAGAACGGCATGATTGTGAGTCAGGTTGTGAGGTTGTGAGAGGTAAGAACTCGGGGATCGCGAAGCCGGCCGCCAGGCTCACCCGGCTCTTGCTGTGCCGTAAACTCCCCGGGAAAGCTCTGGGAAGGGATGGCCCCTTAAAGGCAGTCGTTAGGCAGACGTCCTAAACGATTGTTTTTAAGGATTAAAATGAATATTTATACTCACAAGAATAAAGATTTTGAAAAGATCATTGGATCTGTCTTATTCTTTCCCAGAGTGTCCTTGCTTGCCCTGTTTTGAGCTCAGAAAGAAAGAGAAAGTGCAGAGATGGAGAAGCAGTCACTTTTCAAAGATAAAAATGAATTAAATTTCCACTTTTCAGCGGGTGAGAGGGTCACAGCCACTGAATCACAATTTTTTTTTTTTTGAACCACTATTCCCTAGACCCCTTTTTATCTTAAGGGTTTCTGAAATCTATAGACAAGAAGATAAATCTAAGGCATATCATTGCACTCTGTTTTTTTTTTTTTTTCCATTCCACTGAATTTAATCATGTTTATGAAGCACCTATTATCAGTCAGGCATTGTATCAAGAGTTGAGAAAACAAACGAATAAGATATAATTTTTGCCCTGAGAGGATTCACTGTTGAACAGGGAAAACAGGCAAATAAATATCAGCTGAGGGGTTAATCCTACAGAGGGGTAAATATATAGTGTAGAGGGAGAAGAGAAGGAAGGGAGTAATCAAGGAGGCAGGATATACAGGAAGGCTTCCTGGAGGAAGCAGTGTCTTTATTGGTAGTTGAAGCATCTGCAGGTACATTCTCTCTTACTGTTGAATGGCTGATTGGAGCCCTTCAGAGTAGATTGGGGGCTGAGAGGTAGTAAGTATATTGACTATGGACTTTGTTTTCAGACCTGTGTTTGAACTATGCCACCAGCTTCCTATGCAACCTTTAATAGCTACTTAATCTTTTAAAACCTCAGATTCCTCTCTTATAACATGGATCTATGAATAGTTGCCTATATTATATGGCTGTTTTGAGAATTAAATAAGCTAATGTTTTGCATATTTCTCAACATTTAGTAGAAAATATAACTTTTTATTTTTGTCACTGCCTAAATATGGTCCTCCGAGAACCCATGGGCAGCTGTTCCTATTACTACAATTCTGTCTAGCTCACTAATGCTTCACGAATATTAACCACATTTCCTCTCTTTAGCCAAAGACACTGGAGTCAGAATTGATCAGAAATGAACAGTAGTACAACCAGATGGCGTTTGTGGGTGAAGCAGAGAAGGTGACAAGCAGGGTTGGCTTCATGGCCGTGTGGTCTGTGTAGTTGCACAGGGCCCTACACTTGGTTTCTGCTGTCAATGTCTTGAAATTCCTAATAATTTTTGAACAAGTGCATTTTCACTTTGCACAGACTCTGAGAGTTATGTAGTGCTTTTAGTGATGGGGCTGTCCCAGAGGAAGCCTGTCCCTTCTATGCCATGCTCCCCTCTTGCTCAGGGACTGTGGATCACACCACTTCTTGAGGTTCTTCTTCAGGGAAGGACTGTGGAATGTCTTTCTATGGATCCCCTGAGGTTCCTGGTACAGTGTCAAGCCTGGACAAAACCCCCTCCACCATTAGCTCCTCTGGTCCCATTCTGGAGGCATTCACAAAGGTGAATTCCACATAGCCTCTGCCTCAGAGAAGCTCACATTCTAGAAGGTGGAGGTCACTGTACATAGAAGCAACTATGGATTGATATGGCAGGAGCTAGAAGTCGGAAGATGTGCTGGGAGTTGGGGGAGGGGTGTGTGGGAATTACATTTATTGAACATTTACGACCTTTGTGTGTGGTCTTGGCAGGAAGAGTCATTTTTTTTCATGATTTCATTTCTTAGAATGAGGGTTCCAGGAAGGGAGTGGATAGTGCAATTCTTGAAACTTGAAAAGCCACCAAACCTGGATGAGTTTGTGTAGAGAGGTTCTGCTGCTGAGATCCTACAGCGAATTCTGGAAACCCTACCTCATGGAAAAGTATGAATAGTTGCAGCTAACTCTACAGCCTGACAAACAGGCACCTAAAGCCAATGGGGCCTTTGTCATAAGATCTTTTAACATATTTTCTAATAAATTTCCCTGGTTAATCTTATCCTTTTCATAATAAGTTTATCTCCCTCCTCACTTGCAAATGCCTCAAATGTTGCCTTTGCTAGAGATGAAAGGATTCTAAAAAAAAAAAAAAAAAAAAAAAAAAAAAGAAAAGAATCTTCACTTAATGCTCTCAATTATAAAATATTTTTATTGGTCATCCAAAAAGATGATTTGAGGGAAATTTAGGTTTTTGTCCCCCCCAACAAAAGAACTATACACAAATGTCTTGACTGGGAAGGTGACCCCCAATAGTAAAACTGTTCTGTCTTCGTACTGAGCTCTGTGGAGGCAGGATGTGTGCCCTAGTGACCTTTGTCTCTGCCTTGCCCAGCACAGTGCCTGACACCTGCGAGGGCTCAAACGAGAGTTACTGAACTCATATTAGAGCTGTAGTGAATGCCTTTGCAACATGAGGACCAAAAAGCAATTTCGAAAGGTATAATGGACCTTCTACATCTTCCCTTGCTGCTGAAAAGTAGCAAATGATGGCAAACTCCCAGTCAGTTCAGAGCCCTGGAGTGCATCTACCTTCGAACATCCTGGTTATGCCTCCTCGATGACAAGCAATTGAATCAACTGATTTCGGCTTTCCCTGAATTGGCCGGTTACTCGCTGTTCATGAGGACAGAATCAGCGGAGTGCTCCAGGTTCTCTTCAGTTACATAAACTGAGGTCTGAACACCTTTCCAGAATATTTCCCAGCTGAGTAGATTAATTGTGTTGCATTACCCTATTTAACCAAAGTGGTTACAAGTGGAAACAACAGACTGGGGTTCACTCACAGCCAAAGCATGAATATGCGCATCTTTAATAGAACCCATTGGTCTTTCAGAGCCAAATCCCACCTTAGGAGGTCGACTTTGCCCCTTTGGAAATCATGGGGAGCTGAGAGCCCATCTCCACAGATGTTGATCTGGCCTTCTCATTCCAGTCATGTTCTCCAGCAGTGAAGGAAAGAGCATTTAAGGTGAGCTGGACCTCTCGGGAGCTGAACTTCTGCTCCTTATTTCCTTATGAGAGGATATAACACTTCTCAGAAAATAATACCTAGCATTTGTTTTACTTGATGGGGACAGAGAAAGAAAGAAACACCGAGTAAAACAGAATATCTTAAAAATTCAGTATCTTTGTAGTTGAAGATCTGAGCTCGGTCCCCTGCCCTGGGTGTCTTTCTCCTCATTTGTGTAAGGAGGATAAACTTGCTGTTGATCAGATCACCACCATTGCCATCATCATTATACAGCAGACACAGAGCACTAGCTGCGTGCAACGTGACTTACAATCATGCTTTATGATTTATTAAAGAAAAAATAATTTGTTGAAGTGAATTGACTTTTCATCTGGGGAGTATTTGTCTTCTGATTTCGGGTTCACTTAGCTCAGGGAGCAAAAGTAAATGGCTCATTCTCACTCCTGAATTTAAGCACATTTGTACACAACCTCCAAGTTTTAGAATTCAACACTTTGGTGAAAAGTAAAAGCCAGTTTTTAGACTTTCGTAAAAACATCTCTTCTGCAGTACTTGTAATGTTTATAGTTGTAGTGAATTTAAATTAGACCAAGAAAAAATAGGTTAGAAGACTTGGGTTGGAAGCAAATGCCACCTCCCCCACCACTATCCTACCCCTGCCTCTCATCGTTTCTCAGTGTAGACAGTCAGGATGACTTGTCCCATCTCCCCTTCCATAGTCACCATCCACAGTTAGGGGTTGATGGAGGGGATCACGTCACCCCTTGCTTGAACTGACAGATGGCTTTTCCATTGCTACCCAGCATCTGACATAGTAGATGTAAAGTAAACTTCAGTTGGATTTGTTTGTTGAAATTCCCATCTATGATGTCCTTGGGCCATAAGGACAGAGTCAAAGAGAAAGGCTTTTGATTGATTACCAATGAGGTGGAATTCCCACCCCCCCCATGTTTACTGAACTTGTGTGTGTGTGTGTGTGTGTGTGTGTGTGTGTGTGTGTGTATTTCCTGTTTTTGTTCCTTACCTATTTTTCTGATGTGGTAGGTATACTTTTCTTTCTTGATCTCAACACATACTATTTAAACACTATCTTATAAAATGTGATGGGTCATTTCTTAGCACTCTTGGCCATAAATGTGTATGTGTGTGTGTGTGTGTGTGCGTGTGCGCACACACACACACAGACAGACAGACAGAGCTATTCTGTGAGCTCTGCTTTGTGTCATTTGGTACATTTTGTGTAAACTACTTCAATCAAGAAGTCTTAGTCTCATATTCTTTCCTTTAAAACCTTGCTTTTCTCTTCATCCCAGATCTAAAGTGCACATTGGTAACACTGACATGGGTTAGGCAGGTAAGTCCCACCAATGTAGTCTCAAATATGGGGCTAAGTGAATCCCTACTCTAAGAAGGTCCAAGCATTATGCTCTGGGGTGAGCCTTCTCCATTCCGCTGCGAATCCTCTCCCAGGTCCTCATGCTGCCCAGTGCCCCTCTCGGCAGTCTGCTCCGTTTTCCCCTCTGCTGTGCACGAAGCTGGTAATGAGGGACTGGAACAGGAATTGATGCCCACAAATATTGAAGAGCACCTCCTGCACTCTCATCACTGGGCAACTTGTGCAGAGGACCTGGTCCAGCCCCCAAGGAGTGTGGCCTTGTTGGGTGGTTGAGCCATAGAGTCCCCATATGCTTCAGTTATGACACAACGAGGCCATAAGTGGTTAAGAGTTTGAAGGAATAATTTAGATAACAACTGCTATTGGAATCAGAGAAAGGACAGATCTATGGAAACTGAAATGGTGGGGAAGTACTATTAGAGAAAATGGGGACTTGACATGGGTTTGAAGGGGGGCTATTTTGGATTATAAAGATACACTGGGCAAGAAAATAGAGCAAGTGGGGTTTCCACTGCAGAGAATGGGGAGGTAAGGTGGATTCATTTCATATGGTCTCGGAGCCAGGGGAAGCCTGGGCTCTGGGCTTTTTTAGAGAGAGAGAGAGAGATAGAAAGCGAGCATGTATGTGTGTGTGTGTGTGTGTGTGTGTGTGTGTTACACACGCACATATGTGTGATGCAGGGGAGGAGCCGGGGGAAATGGAGAGAACCCAAGCAGGTTCCATACCTAGTGTGACAACCCACGTGGGCTCCATCTCACAACCCTGAGATCATGCCCTGAGCCAAAATCAAGAGTTGGATGCTTAACTGACTGAGCCACCCAGGTGCCTCTAAAACATGATTTTTAATGAGCATATCATTTATATAATTTATATAATTACCGTTTTCTTGTTGCGATTTATTGTGTCTTAGCCTATTAGGGATGCTTTAGTAAAATACCACAAAACGGGTGGCTTATAAGCAGCAGAAATGAATTCCCACAGCCCTGGAGGCTGGAGTCTGAGATCAGGATGCCTGTGTGGGCAAGGGAGGGCCCTCTCCTGGGCTGCAGACTTTTTGCTGCAGCTTCACCCGGTAGAAGGTGGTTAGGGATCTCTCTGAAGCCTTTTGGATGGCACCAATCCCGTTACCTCCCAAAGGTCCCACCATCATTGGGGATTAGGATTTCAATGTATAAATTTTGGGTAGACACAAAAACTCAGATCATAGCACATCGTTTCCAAGATCTTTTTCTTCAATTTCAAAACTAATTTGGTGATAAAAAAACATTGTACATAAGTCTTTGACTACATTTCTTTTTATTTCCTTAATATGGATTCCCAAAGAGGAAATACTGAGTCAAAGCACATGAACAGTTAAAGGACTCTTCATAATTGTGTCCAAATTGCCCTCCAGCTAAGTTGTTCCAAACACTCTAAACCGCGGTGCCTGCTTACTCATGCTCTCAGCAGCCTGATTATACTGAGTGCCATCAGTGGCAGAATCTTTTTATTTTGAGATTCCATCTTCCTGTGTAGTTTTAAGTTGAATGTCTTTATTTGTAATGAGGTTGGACATTCTGAAAGCATTTTGGGGGCTCTCTGGAGGAGTGGGACTGGTGTGGGTTTATAAGGGAAGAGGGGAAGGGATGTGGTAGACTTGGAAAGGGATTACTTACTGTCTGTGTGTCCAGGAAGGCAGGTGGGAATGTGGGACGAGGAAGGAGAAAGGAGGCTTGGGCAGGATGGTGGTGGCGGGGAGAGGGTCTTCCTGGGAGGAGGGGATGGAGTCAGGACATCCAGGAGCTACCTAAACCTTCAACTACATAAGAATCTCGGGGTAGTCACACTCACTTTTATTTTGCAGGGGAAGCATATTCATAAATAATACCATTCTTTTTTTTCCCAAAGTAAACTAGAAGACAGGAAAATTCTAAGGTTGACATGCAGCACATTCCAAGTGGGACCCATTTGCTGGCTAAGCAGTAGATCAGCACAAATTATGAGCATTTAGACACGTGTTAACCTACTAATTGAGGGTAGGGGGACACTAGATGATGCGTTCTCCCTGGATGCCCTTGATCTTCCCCTCCTGATTCCTGAAACACCAATTAACACTCTCAGTCAATACTAGAAAACATATGGTGAGGATAAACACTACCCTATAAAAAATCTCACCCCTGCTCATCTCAGAACATTAACCGACCCATGCAGGCACCCCTAAGGGGGTGGCAGCAGCAAATTATAATGGAAAAGTTACTCTTTTGCTACTTAACTTTCGATTTGAGAAAAAGATCCTTTGGATGTCTAAGAACAATATAAGATAATTTGTGTGTGTGTGTGTGTGTGCACGTGCGTGCGCACACGCACGTGCAAGCATGTACACACGTGTGTTGGGTCTTATGGTCTGTCTTATTCTCATCCTCACATGCGATATCTATTGTTCCTTTAGTGTAAGGTCAGCCTAATTGCAAAGGTCCCTGGAGGAGTGAGTATATGATATGATGTGTTTTGAGGAACCATCCAAATACCTTCCCAAATGAAGTCTGAAGTTTTACCATGTGTCAAGTGTTTCCCCTTCCTCAGTGAGCTCCTATGCCATGGAAGATGTGGGAGTCCCTTTGCCTGGATTAGTCCATCACTTCCCACTCTTGAAAGGAGAAATAAGGCCATGTTAGAGGCAGGGTGCTCTGGTGGGCCCCATGGGATGGACATGGAGAATGGCATTGGGCCTCTGACCTA
Organism: Lutra lutra; assembly: GCF_902655055.1. NCBI lineage: Eukaryota > Metazoa > Chordata > Mammalia > Carnivora > Mustelidae > Lutra > Lutra lutra. The sequence continues at coordinate 121,774,389 of NC_062283.1, read as the reverse complement.
GGGTTCTGTAGGGACTGTTCTCTAGCCTGTTCAGCTCCATTCTGGGCCAGTGTCTTTCAGAACTTTGGGGCTTTGCTTTTCATGATCTGCAGGCCTGTGGTAGCCAGGATAATGGCCCGCAAAGGTGTCCAAGTCTTAATGCCTGGAACTTGTGTGTTAGGTTACATGACCAAGGAAATTAAGACTGAAGGTGGAGGTAAGGTTGCTGATTACCTGACTTTGAGATCGGGAGAGTATATTGACTTACTCAGGTGGAGTCAATATAAGCATGAGAGCCCTCATAAGTGGGAGAAAGAAGAAGAAGGGAGAGAACCAGAGAGAAGAATGTGAGGAGAGGGCCTGATGTTATTGGCTTTGAAGATGAAGAAATGGGGCCATGAGTCAAGGACTGGAGGTGGCCTCTAGAAGTTAGGAAAAACAAAGAAGTGAATTTTCCCTTGGAGTCTCCAGAAAAAAACATACCCCTGCTGACACCTTGATTTTACCCTAATGAGACCCTCTTTAAACCTCCGAAAGTCAGAACTGTAAGATGATAAATTTGTGTAGTCTTAGGCCACTAAAATTTGTGGCAACAGGAAACTAATACAATGCCCAAGCAAGATGTCTGTCCATTAGCCTGGAAATCCAATAGGAACATTGACAGAGCTCCCACCAAGCTCAACATTGTGTTTAGTCTCTTGGCTGGTATATGCTGATTATTTAGTAGAAACCTATCATTGCCAGGCATCAGGCACCGGCAAAGAGGCTGCGGAGTATATCTGAACCAGGCCAGCTGGGTTGGTGAGGAGATAAGAAAGACACAGCGATGATACTTGGAGGCTTGAAGCAATTTTCTACTTATTGGGAGTTCTTTGTGTTCCCTCTTTAAATCTCTTAAGCTCTACTGTCCACTCGGAATGTTCCTGTTCATCCAACGCTGTTGCTTCAGGACGTGAAGTACGTGAAAAGAGGATTTTGTCTTCAAAGCACTGGACTGACGAGAAACGTGTATTCATTCATTCATCTCATGCACATCAACTTCAGCTTTTTGTTATAGAAGTGGGCATGAGGATACGTATTTCCTGCTCAGGAAAGGCAAACCTGTGGGAAGGTTGAGAGAAGGACATGGGGTCTGCCGTTGAAGTATATACCCTCTTGCCTAGGAACTGAGATGGCTAAGATGCTGAGTTGATTACAAGGGAAACTGTGCCTGTTCCCTAAGAGAGGTATTAGTAGGGGACGATGAGAGTTCAGAGGGTCAAAAATGAAATGAGTATGTTGGGACATTGGAGCCAATCTTTAAAATGAGACAGATCATCTATTGCATGAGTTCATCCTACTTTGAAAGGAATCTAGTATTCAGGGCAAGTTTAGTTTGAGAGACAAAAACTCTCAGCACAGCCACGGGTGCAAACCAGCATTTAGTCTTAGGGCCAGAAAAGCTAAATACATTTTTAAAAATGGCTTCACGTTTTTCAGGTTTCATGATAATGATGCAAGTGTACAGTAGACGCATATTGTCCTCAAACAAAGGCACAGGGTTATAAATATAAATGGTCAGAGTGTAACAATGTCCTAAGAATGTGGACCATAGGAGGGCAACTCCAGAGTGCTTAAAATTGAGTTGCTTTGTTGTCTAAGCTCAAGTAATGAGCCAAGCAAGTATCTGTGAGTCATCCTACTTCTGTTTCCAAAACAGACTCACTGACCTGATTTAAGAGGCATTAAAAGGGACGAAATTGACATTTGCAAATATATTTAACTTATTTGTCTCACAGGCAGAGAACATGTTGGGACAACTTTCAACTGCATTATGTGTGGTCCAGGAGCTTTGATCTCTTTATGTTTTCTTTATATTGAAAAAAAGCTTTGAAGTTTCCTGCAATAATGAATACAGTAGACTCCTATTGTAATGGGTTGGTATGAAATTGATTTGACTCTACTAAGGGTCAACTCTTGCCTCCTGAGGAAACCCTCATGTGCTGTAAAAGCCTTTTGCCTCTCAGTAACTGAAGGGGAAGAGTGTTAGTCATACTTCCTATTTTTAGTTCACGGAGGGGTATTTATACCATTTAAGTTTCTCCTTCAGGTCATTGATTAGATAGGGGAGCTGTGCCAAAATGGCGTTCACATTGGCCAATACCTTGATTTCCATGCATCTATCTCGGGCTGTTTTGTTTTTAGTTGTAAATGAGTTTTTTGAGTGATGCTGGTGATTTTGGCATGATGCTTTTTCTTATGACTATTCCATTGATTAGGAAAACTAATGTAAAACCTAAAAATAACAGTCTCTTGAATTTATATTATCCATGGATCACAGACAGGTTTAGTTTGATTTTATCTGACACTTTTGAGTATATAAAAAACAAATCTTGTGTTTGATCAGCTGAATATCCCTTTCCGAGTTCTTTGCCCAGGCTTTCCAAATTGGACCAAGGAATTGGGAGCTTTATATTCCCCAAGGTCCTCCCTTGGCTGGGCCATGGGACTCAGAGCCAAGACTTTCTGAAGGGAGATGGTATGTACCTGGACTAGCCATTCTTCAGGGGATAGAACAAAGTTGTAGATATTATATTCATGTTTCCACTAAGCAGAAATAGTTTTCCTTTTCCTCCTAATTCCTTCCCTACCTCTACCACGTCTGGTCATTTTATATTTCCAGGCTTCTGGTCTTGGGGTATTCCTAGCTCAGAAGTGGAGGTGGATAACCAGGAACAGAGTACTCACATCTCTATGCTCATGCCCCCTTTCTGCTCTGAGATGGCCCTGTGTGAGTTATGAGATTTCCCAAACCCTTGTGAACTCTTTTGTGAAATCCTTACCCAATAGGATGGGTCATGAGTACCCACTAGGTCTTTCACCTTATGAATGAGGCTAATCTTTATAGCTGGGCGCAGTGCTGACAAAGGGGTGGGGAACTGGGGCCCACCTAGCAAGTATTGATCTCCCCTCCAGTAGATGGGCCATGCTTTTACGACTCAGGGAGTGTGGCTGTAGACGGAAACAACGAGTACTGGAATTCCAACAATGAGACACTGGTCTTCACTAAACTCCAGGTAATTTTCTCCCACTGGATTGACTTTCACTTCAGGAAGATCTGTTTGTGGCCTGAAATCTTTCACAGGGCTCCTTTAATGAGAAAAATAGTGACCTGGGATGAGAGCACACATAGCTATTATTATAATTTTAGATAACCCAGTCTAACAGAAGGCCATGTGATTGAAAGGACAGATGATAAAAATCTAAATACGAGTACAGCGCGAGAATGCACTCTTTCTTCTAGTGCTGACTGTCTAGTTGTGTTTGTTATCTAACCCTGTAATTAGGATGGCATTCAGAAAATATGAGGAAAGTTGGTATTCTTTTCATAACCCCCAAATCTTTGCATTGCTGCATGAAACTTTTGGCTTCAGCTTTTCCCTGTTCATTAACCATGCCAAAATTTTTAATCTAACACCACTGTTAAAGAGTGGCAGGCTTCCAGGGAAATATATCAGCCAGGCTTATTAATTTCATGCCAAGTGCTGGAGGCGTGAATGTAGAGAACGCTGTTTGACTTTGGATAATAGGAATCAGGCAGCTTAAAGGCAAGGGATAAAGATCAGGAGCCCCGTGTCTCAGGAGGAGGAGCAGGTGCAGGCTTCAAGCAAGGCCTTCAGGCCCAAAGGGGCAGCCCATGCTTAAAACAATCTGCAGTGCATTTTTTTTTTTTTTAATTTGGCGTGTGCCTCTCACAGCTTAACAGACCGCTGCTCCACAAAGAGGGGTAAACAGAGAAAGGGAAATTAAAAAGGGAAGTCCCAAGGTAGACAAAAACAAATTAGGGCAAACAAATTACACAGAGTCAACAAATAAACAAGGGAACATCTGTGAATATATTTCTTGGATTTTCTGATTCTGAATGCAACCTGAGAAATGGTAGAGGGAGGTGAATAGTTTCATCTAGAGCGAAGTCCTTTTTGGAGGGAATGAACAGGCTGAAGACAAAAAAGAGTGAGAGGTACCTAGAAGGCTAAATCTCCACAGGGTGCTGTGGGAGGAGGTCAGAAGCATTTCAGGGGGGTCTGAACAGCCTGAGGCAGGAGATGGAGTGAGCTGGTCCTCCTTTCCTTCCCAGCAAACCACCCCCTCCCCCCAATCTCCCTTGGATGGCTGTTGCTGCTGTGTTTTCTGACACTCTTCAGACTGGAAAGGGCTGTGGAGACAGAAAGAGGTAGTAGCCTGTTCACATCAGCAAACCAAAGTACAGCAAGAAGCATTCAGACAGTGGATATGTGTTCCTATCCATTTTCCACATCTCTTCCTGGTGGGCACACTTAACTCTTCCAACCAGTAGTCGCTTGCCAGGTGTTGACTGGATATTGGGAAACATTTGAGCTGCTCCTTCTGGCAGTTTAGTTGCTGCTGACACAGTTTCCCTTTTCCCCCAAGGCTGGTGAATAGGTCTCAAGGTTTTAAAAGGAAGTTCAGCATATGGCATGCAGTTAACCAAAGGCAGAAACAGAGCTAATGAATTTTGAGGCTTATCTGTCTTTATCTAAAAAGTTGGCGTTTGTTTGCAACATCTTCCATAGATCTTCTCGTCGTGGACAGTGGGCAATTATAAGATGGGAGGGGGCAGTGAGGAAATGATAAATATTTGACTGATTCATTGTGTAAACTCAAATGATAGTTATATTATTTCTAAAACTTCTCCTTTCAGTTTTTTTTAAAGCTTCATGAAGTATGTGGTTGTTTAGGGTCTAGACTACCATTTTTCTAATCTTACTATTGTGCTAAATGCCCTATTTACCTATCTTCTCTTGTGCCTTCATCATGTAGGGAAAATAACCTGCTGAAAACATTCAGCAAGGTGGGAACTTTCCTTTGTAAATGTGAGAATGAAATGAGACTCCAATTCTCCTCCTATTCCTCACGTACAAAATTTTTCTTTATTGCCTATCCCTAAATGGGACAGAACAGGTGAGCTGTGTTGGGAGCATTATACTAGATGTGTCTGGAAAGTTCCAAGATGGTGTTGCAGGAAGATCCTGAACTCACCTCCTCTCATGGGCACACTGAACCTACAGCTACATATGAATTCTTTCCCTCTGAGAAAGATCTGAGAGCTAGATGAACTGCTCTCCACAACAAAGGATAAAAGGACAATGTGGAGATGGGTTGAAGAGACAAACACTGTAGTCTTGCAAAAGTTCCCCACCCCCAGCACAGCAACACACAATAGGGAGGCATCTTACCAGGCAGGTGCTTCTCCCAGAGGGGCAAGGGATTGTTGCCCCACATGAAGCACCTCAGGTCCAGGGATCTGCACTGGAAAAGAGAGCCCCCAGAACACCTGGCTTGGAAAGCTAATGGGGTTGACATCCGTGTGTCCCCATGTGCTATGGGAAACAGAGTCCCCTCTTGAAGGGCTCACATTGTTCCTGCTTGCCCTAAGACCCAGTGAAGAAACAGCAGTTTGAGAAGTTGCCTATGTTATATGTGCCAGAGATTCATTTGCTAATCTGGGGGCATTGGCGGGGGCAGCGAGGGAGGGCGGACAGAGATAGGCAGACATCGAGTAACCTGCTAGCACAGGCAGGTGGGCTCAGACCTGACATCCTCCCACCACCTTGGAGGGATGGGGGTGGGGAGATTGAGCAGCTGTGACACTGGCTGAGACCAGAGAGCATAGACTAATGCAGTGCTCTCCCACTCCCTGGCTGGGGCTGGTGACTACAAGCTGTCACAGCTTTCTCCTGCTCCTAGCCTAAAGCTGGGGCACATGCCCAGACAAGGCAATCTCTTGCTGTGTTGCTGAAGCCTGTGGGCATGCACAAGACAAGATGGAAAACATCCCCTGCTTTTCTGATGTTGGCAGGTGTGCCCTGACCCCTTCACTTTCCAGCTGCCTAGTTAAAACCAGTGGATACATGTGATCCACACAGGGGACACCTCTTGAGCTTCTGGTCCCAGTGACCAAGAAGACTGGTTTTCCAGAGTTCCATGAGACTTTAACAATCAGAAAGAAGCTCTTGGCAGGCCACCAGCCTAGAGTACTGCACAGACAGTAGACTAAAACACAACCCCAGTCTTCCTGCTAAAGGCCTATTTATTTAGTCTGGAACTTCAGCCTGAGGGACAGACTTCAGGTTTCCTATATATCTAGAGACTAGGCGGGCACTCCCAGGGAAAGTAAGCAGGTAGAAACCATTTTTGTGCACTCTTTTGGCCTTGCTACAGCTGGACAAGATTTCCCAGAAAGGAGCTTACACTTGTCTGGAGCCCCAGTTTTTACTACTTGCTTAAGTAAAGACACCTCCAGATCTCCTGGTCTGGATGCCAGCAGGGATTACAATTGTGATCCCACAGGTCTGTGTATATTTGCATACTTTAACAGCTATTGCCTGTGGGTCTGGCTCCCACATAGCCTGAAACTAGGTGCTAAATGAGATTCCTCCTCTTGGATCACTGATAGGTCTTGGCACACCTTCAACAATGGGGGCATATAAAGAATAAATCAGGCAGTTTAGGCAATCAAAAAGGTTTGAGAGACAACCAAGAGCTAGGATCAGGTTGAATGAGAAGGATCACCACATACACAGGGCTACTTTTTCAAGATGGAAAGAGGTAGCTATTTTACCTAATATGTAAAAATAAACACTGAGAGTCAGGCAAAGTGAGAAAACAGAGAAATATGTCCTAAATGAAAACAAACCCTAGAAAAAGACCTGAATGATACAGAGATAAGTAATCTAACTAATAAAGAATTCAAAGTAATGGTCATAGAGATGCTCACTGATCTTGGGAGAAGAATGGATGAACACAGTGAGAACAACAAAAAAATAGAAAACATAAGAAAGTGCAAACAATAGTCACAGAACCAAAGGATACAATAACTGAACTGAAAAATACATTAGAAGGATTCAACAGCAAACTAAATGAAGTAGAAATATAGATTTGTAAGTTGGAGGATAAAGCAATTAAATTTACCAAGACAGAGCAGCAAAAAGGAAAAAGAACTTAAAAAAAAAAAAAAAGAAATAACTTAAGGGACCTTTGGGACAACATCAAGGGGAATAACATTCACATTATAGGGGGTCCCAGAAAGAGAAGTGAGAGAGAAAAAGGGTCAGAAAACATATCTGAATAATGGCTGAAAACTTCCCTAACCTGGGGAAGAAAACAGACATCCTGGTCGAGGAAACACAGAGTTCCGAATCAAATGAACCAAAAGAGACTTACACCAAGGCACATTATTATTAAAATGTCAAAATTAAAGATAAAATCTTTAAAAGCAATTGAGGAAAACAAATTTTTACATACAAGAGAAATCCCATAAGTCTATCAGGAGATTTCTCAGCAGAAATTTTTCAAGTCATAAGAGTAATCACAAAGCAATAACTTACATTAAATACACAGAAAAAAATGAGGAAGATATCTAAACATACCACTAAAGAAAATCATCAGGGGCTCCTGGGCAGCTCAGTTGGTTAAGTGCCTGACTCTTGGTGTGGACTCAGGTCATGACCTTGTGGGTCATGGAATTGAGGCCACATCAGGCTCCATGCTCAGCAGGGAGTCTGTTTGAAGATTCCCTCTGCTCCTCTCCCCACTCATGTGTGTACCTGCATGCACACTTTCTGTAAAATAAATAAATAATCTTAGTATATGGGCTGCCGAAGCAAGCACTAAAATAAATAAATAATCTTAAAAAAAATTATCAAACCCCAGGGGAAGAAAAAAAGAGAAGAAGAAAAAAAACAGAGAGGAATTACAAAAACATCCAGAAAATAATTACCAAAATGACAGTAAATACATACCTATTAATAATTACTTCAAATGTATGTGGACTAAATTTTCCAATCAAAGACAAAGAGTAGCCAAGTGGATAAAAACAATCCATCTGTATACAGCCTATAGGAGACTCACCTCAGAAGTAGGCACACACATGGACTGAAAGTGAAGGGATGGAAAAAGGTATTCCATGTAAATGGAAACAAAAAGAAAGCTGGTTTAGTTGGACTTATATCAGAAAAAATAGACTTTAAAACAAACACTGTAAGAAAAGATAGATATTGTGCACTATACAATGATAAAAGGATCAATCCAGCAAGAATATATTACATTTATAAATATATATGCCTCCAACATGGAGACACCAGAATATACAAAGTAAATATTAACAGACCTAAAGGAGAAATTGACAGCAATATAATAATGGTAGGGAATCTTAATAATCCACTTACATCAATAAATATATATCCTGACAAAAAAAATCAGTAAGGAAACATTGGCCTTAATTATACATTAGACCAGATGAGCTTAGTAGATAGACATATACAGAATATTTCATCCAAAGCGATAGAGTACACATTCTTCTCAAATGTACGTGGAACATTCTCCAGAATAGATCACATGTTAGGCCATAAAACTAGTCTAAATAATTTAAAGAAAATTAAAATCACATCAAACATCTTTTTCTGATCACAATAGTTTAAAAGTAGAAATTAATTACAAGAAAAAAATTGGAAAAACTACAAATATGTGGAGATTAAATGGCACATTACTGAATGACTACTAGGTCATAATTCAATATGGGGATAATAATGAATAATTCAAAAGGGGAAAAAACCCTAGAGACAAATGAAAACAGAAATATGACACCAAAATTTGTGGGATACTGCAAAATCAGTTCTAAGAGGGAGGTTCTGAATAATACAGGTGTACCTCAAGAAATAAGAGAAATCACAAATAAACAATTTAACTTTACACTTAAAGGAATTAGAAAAAGAAGAAAAAATGAAACTTAAGGTTAGTAGAGTGGAAATAAATCAAATAGAGACCAAAAAGACAATGAAACTAAGAACTGGTTCTTCGAAAAGATAAAATTGGCAAATCTTTAGCTAGACTCATCAGAAAAAAGAGAGAGAGCTCAAATAAATAAAATAAGAAATGAAAGAGAAAGTCCATCTGATTCCAAAGAAATACAAATGGTCATAAGAGATACTATGAACAAATATAAAACAACAAATAGGACAACCTAGAAGATATGGATAAATTTCTGGAAATTTAGAATCTTCCAAAACTGATCAAAGATTGAAAAAAAGATAGAAAATTTGAATAAACTGAATGAATCAGTTGTCAAAAACCTTCAACAATCAAAAGTCTGGGACTAAACAGCTTTGTTGGTTAATTCTACCAAACACTCAAAGAGGAGCTAATACCTATCTTTCTCAAACTAGTCCAAAAAATTGAACTTACCACTTGTTTTACCAGGCCAGAGTTACCTTGATAAGAAAGCCAGAAAAGGACACCATACACACACAAAATTACCAGCCAATATCTCTGATGAACATACATGCAAAAGTCCTCAACAAAATATTAGCAAACCAAATTCAACAATAATATTAAAAGGATCATACTCTATAGGCAAGTGGGATTTATTCCAGGGATGCAAGGATGGTTCAACATCAGCAAATCAATCATCATGATATGCCACATTAACAAAATGGAAGACAAAAATCATATGATCATCTCAATTGATGTAGAAAAAGCATTTGACAAAATTCAACATCCATTCACAGTTGTAGCCAGTATAGAAAACAGTATGGAGGTTCCTCAAAAAATTAAAAATAGAGCTATCATATAATTCAGCAATGCCACCACTGGGTAGTGGGTATCTAGTCGAAGAAAATGAAAACACTAATTTGAAAGGATATACACAACCCTATGTCCACTGCTGTTTTTTTTTACAATAGCCAAGTTATGAAAACAACCTAAATGTCCATGGATGGTTGAATGAACACAGATGTGGAATACTATTCAACCACAAAAAAGAGTGAAATCTTGCCATTTGCAACAACATGGATGGAAGCTGAGAATTATGCTAAGGGAAACAAGTCAGAGAAAGACAAAACACCACATGATTTCATTTACAGGTGGAATTCAAAAGACAATACAAACAAAAACCTAAAACCCAGATTCATAGATACAGAGAACAGACTGGTGGTTGCCAGAGGGGACAGAGGCTGGGGGGAGGAAATGGGTGAAGAGGATTAAGAAGTAGAATCTTATAGTTATAAATAATTCATGGGGATATAATGTCCAGCATTAGGATCATAGTCAAAACCATTGTATTAACTTTGTAAGGTGACGGATGGTAATTAGACTTATTGTGGTGACCATTTTGCAATGTACACAAGTGTCAAATCAATGTGTTGTACCCCTGAAACTGATATAATATTTTATGTAAATTATACCTCAATAAACTTAAAAAACTTTATGCTAGATGTGGTCAATTTGCAAACATAAGAATGGTACCACTACTAGGAAGTCTAGTAGTTAGGATTTGGTCTATGAAGTAAATAGTGTGGGGAGTAATAGTGAGCAGAAAGTCAGTACTAACCAAAACCTCATTAGATTGGTAATGAGGACACCCAGGCATTTTTCCTAGCAGGTGGGCATGTTATGTGACCTTTGTCATTATGTGACTTCTTTGTGCTTGCTGATTTGTAAAATAGGCATAGCCCTATTTGTTTGTTTCTTTCTTTTTTTAAAGATTTTATTTATTTATTTGACACAGAGAGAGAGACAGTGAGAAGGAACACAAGCAAGGGGAGTGAGAGAGGGAGAAGCAGGCTTCCCGATGAGCAGGGAACCTGATGCGGGGCTCAATCCCAGGACCTCGGGATCATGACCTGAGCCACCCAGGCGCCTGTATTTGTTTCTTTCTAGCATTTCAAGAAGAGGTAGAAAGTCCAGCCATCCTATAAGAAGTATTTTTAATTCCAGGCAGAAATTGGCTATAAAAATGCCAGGCTCCATTTCTTATTAAGTCTCAAGTCACAGGGCTTCAAGGGGCCTTGTGAGGTCAACCTATTTTCACCCAGCTTGTGCTTGTAATTTGGAATCTTGGGAGAAACCCAATGATGGATTTTCCCAAACTCCTTTGTGTCAAGGTATTAAGATGAGGTACCCAATTACTATCAAAGCCCCACTAAAAACTCATTGTAGGATGCAAGAAATCAATATCATCAAATATTTATTGGGTGTCTATTGGGTGCTTCATGTTTCATTTGTAACTATTTACAATGATTTAGAGTTTAGGTCTATAGGCTCTTATTTGCCAATTTAGTAACTTGTCTCCTCATTCAGTTCTTCCCCCTAATCTTTGGATTTCTTTTATAAGCTGAATATGTTTCTCTGGGAAGAATATGTAAGAAATCCAGTTTTTAATATCAACTCTGGAGAGAAGATATGGAAAAAATGCCAACTGCATAGAACAAAATACCACTTCAAAGTTACTGCTATAGTAAACCTGAAAGAAAAAACAGAATATGGTTTGTAATATTGTTATGGTTCTGCTTACATGAGAAACCAAATACTGAATTAAACTTTAGTATTTGTTGTTCTATACAGCTTATAGAAAATTATTTTACTGTAATTGTGCTTTTGAAACATAATTTGAGCAGTCTTGATATTAATTTATTTACTCAGTTTGATGAAGTATTTGAACCAGCTCTTAGCACGTACTGCATATTTTCCATTTCCCTTTAGGGCACAGGTTATGGGGAGTGACATTCTTCATATGAATTTTGTTGTACTTAGGGGGAGTCTACTACCTAGGAACTTACTTTATTCCATTACTTTAATTTTAAATTTATAAATCAGAGCTGGAGGGAGCTAGTAATAGTCCATTTTTTTTTTAAGATTTTATTTATTTATTTGACAGATTATAGGTAGGCAGAAAGGCAGGCAGAGAGAGAGAAAGGAGGAAGCAGGCTCCCTGCTGAGCAGAGAGCCTGACGCAGGGCTCAATCACAGGACCCTGGGATCATGACCTGAGCCAAAGGCAGAGGCTTTAACCCACTGAGCCACCCAGGCACTCCATAATAGTCCATTCTTAATGTGTAGAAATGCTTTGAAATCCTTGGAAGAATGGTGCTATGGAAATTCAAGGTAGTTATTAGTCTAATTAACCAAATAATTTAATGAATCCAATTAGTTCTTTGTATTCCTTGTAGCCTATTAAAAAGTAATTACCACTCCTGCTTTCTATTAAGATGAGTAGCTAGTATCAGACTAACTTTGATAAGGGCTACTATAAAACACTTGTTTGAAGGCAACAAAGGAAAATCAAGGCAGTCAGGACCTGGCAGGTGAAATTCCCAAAGAGAAGGAATATGCATTGAAGTGAAGCTTGTATTTACTACCAACTTTCCCAGATGGGGCATTTCCCAATTGTAGGGCAGGGTGTGGAGTCTAAACAGAAATCTTGTAGCAAGTATATTCATTGGGCTGGGCTGAGTCAAATATTGTGGGTTAATTAATACTATGTTGCTTAATTTCTAAACAGTTGGTGACTTTGTAATTATTTTTTTGTCACTGCTTTCCAGACAAAAATTAGTAAGCATATAGAAAATGTGAATAGCATGATCTACAAAATTTCCCTAACTGCATTTAAAGAACCATAGTATTGAACCCTGAAAATACAAACTTTTTTTCAAGTGAATGTGGAATATTTACCAAAATAGAGTATATGCTGAGCTATAAAGCGCCTTAACAAATTTCAAAAAAAAAAAAAATCACCAGCATACAGAGTATATTCTCTGGTCATAGCAGAATTAAGTAGAAATTTTACAGAGTGAGGAGAAATTAAAAAAAAAAAAATATATATATATATATATATGATCAATTCAATAAAGAAACTGCATTTAATAAAATTTAATACTAATTTATGAAAACATCCTTAGCAAGCTAGGAATAAAAAGTAACTTTCTTAAGTATAAAGAGATATTTAGGAAAAAAGACCCAAACCACAAATCAACAGAAAGCACTACTCTTAATAGTTAAATAATGAAAATATTTCTCTTGATATCAGGAATGAAGCAAGGATGTTAGAATTCTACTATCACTTTACTCATTGTTGTATTGGAATGCCTAGCCAGTGCAATGAGACAAGAAAATGAAACAAAAGACATAAATATTATGCATGAAGAAATAAAGCTGTTTTTGTTTACAAATGACAGGATTGTGCATGTAGAAGTTCCAAAAGAATCTACAAATAAGGGGCACCTTGGTGGCTCAATCAGTTAAGTATCAGACTCTTGGTTTCAGCTTAGGTCATGACCTTAGGGCCATGGGATTGGACCCTGGGGCTGGCTCTGTGCTCAGTGCGTAGTCTGTTTAAGATTCTCTTTCCCTCTCTCTCTGCCCCTCCCACTTATGCACACACACACTTTCTTGTTTTCTCTAAAGTAAATAAATGTATCTTAAAAAAAATCTATAAATCACTATTAGGAATTAACAATAGTTAATTTAATGAGGCCACTGTAGACAGCAAAGTCTATATATATATATATCAATTGGAATTATATATATCAACTCCACTAATCCTAAAATAAATTTTCAAGAAAATCCCACTTGTACTAGCATCAAAAGTATTAAGTAGTCAGAAAAAAGACCTCTACACAGAAAAATACAAAATATTACTGAGAGAAATTAAAAGCCTAAACAAATGGAGGACTACAACATGTTCAGGAACTGAAAGGCTCAATATTGAAAAGATGCCAAACTGATCTACAGATGTAACGCCATCTTAATAAAAATTCCAGCAGTTTTTTTAATGGAAATTGACAGATTCTAAAATTTATATGTAAATGCAAAGAGTTAGGAATAGAGAAGATAATGTTGAGGAACAAAGTTGGAGGATGTAGACTTTAGATATCAAGATTTCTTATAAAGACACAGTAATTAACACTATTTTGTTGGCTTATAGATAGACAAATTGATTAAAGGAATAGAATAGAAAGTCCAGAAACAGGCCTATATGTATTCTTGGCCACCTGATTTATGGCAAAGATGCCACAGTGCTGCAGTGCCAAAAGCTGTCTTTCTTTCTTCAACAGATGGATAAATAGGGCAAAAAAAAGGACTTTGTCGCCTATCACAGACCACACACAAAAATCAATTCTTGGTGGATCATAAGCCTTAATACAAAGTAAGATATTCTAGAGGATAACATTGGAGAACGTATTGAAGACCTGGAAATATGCAAAGATTTCTTAATTAGGACACACAGAAAAACTACCATAAAATGAAAGTTTGATAAACCTACTTGATTAAAATCAAGAATCTCTTCTTATACCATTAAGGAGAATGAAATGGCAAATGACAGAAGAGGACATTCACATCACAAATATCAGGCTAAGGAGAAGCATCTAGGATTTATATAAAAAATCCTATAAATCAGTAAGAATAGGAGAAAATCCTATTGAAAGTGGACAAAAGGCTCAAACTAGCACTTTTCAATACTCAATAAGCATATAAAAAGATCTTCAACTTTGATAGTCAGTAGAGAAATGCAAATCAATACCACAATGAGCTACTACCAACCACGCTTAAAATTTTACAAATCGTCAATATTAAGTGTTGTAGAGAATGTGGAGGACCAGAACTCTCAACTGTTGTTGGTGGGAGTGTAAACTGGTAAAGCGAGTTTGGAAAACTGGTGGTATCTTCTAAACTTACACATCCATGTACACTATGATGTAGGGATTCCACTCCTAGGTATAAACCCAATGGGAATTCGTAAGTGTATGTACCAAAAGACATGTATGAGAATGTTTTATAACAGCATTATTCATACTCACCAAAATTAGAAACACCTAGATGTCCATCAGCAGTGGAATGGATAAATACAGTGTATCCATACAATGGAACACTGTACCACAAAGGAAAAGAATAAATTTTTAAAATTAATTAATTATTTTTCAGCGTAACAGTATTCCTTGTTTTTGCACCACACCTAGTGCTCCATGCAATCCGCGCCCTCCCTAATACCCACCACCTGGTTCCCCCAACCTCCCACGCCCCGCCCCTTCAAAACCCTCAGATTGTTTTTCAGAGTCCATAGTCTCTCATGGTTCACCTCCCCTTCCAATTTCCTTCAACTCCCTTTCCCTCTCCATCTCCCCTTGTCCTCCATGCTATTTGTTATGCTCCACAAATAAGTGAAACCATATGATACTTGACTCTCTCTGCTTGACTTATTTCACTCAGCATAATC
Source organism: Lutra lutra (assembly GCF_902655055.1). Taxonomy (NCBI): domain Eukaryota; kingdom Metazoa; phylum Chordata; class Mammalia; order Carnivora; family Mustelidae; genus Lutra; species Lutra lutra. The sequence goes on along the minus strand of NC_062283.1, from coordinate 121,759,361 downwards.
TCTTCCAATCCCATCCATGTTGCTACAAAAGTTGGGTATTCATCCTTTCTGACGGAGGCATAATACTCCATAGTGTATATGGACCACATCTTCCTTATCCATTCGTCCGTTGAAGGGCATCTTGGTTCTTTCCACAGTTTGGCGACTGTGGCCATTGCTGCTATAAACATTGGGGTACAGATGGCCCTTCTTTTCACTACATCTGTATCTTTGGGTGGAAAAGAATGAATTAATGATGCCCACTACAATGTAGAATCATCTCACAGACATAAGTATCTTAGCAAAAGAAACTAGACAGTAGAGAGTGCATATGGTGTGAATCCACTTATATAAAGCTCAAAACCAGGCAAAGTTCATCTATGTTGATAGAAGTCAGAATTATAGTTATATTTGACTGAGTTAATGACTGGAAGGACTTATGCAGGAGGTTTCTGGGATATCAACAACATCTTATATCTTGATCTGGGTGCTAGGAACACAAGGTGTTCAGTTTTTAAAACCCACCAAGTGTGCATTTAAAGTCAAATGTTTATAAAAATAACTGCTATCCAATAATCTGGAGACAGATCATGGGTTGCTTTTCCAGGCTAGTGGAGAAGCCTTCGGGTGAGCTGAGTCATGTCATGTTTCCAACTGCAGCCTTGTAAAAGGGAAGATTGTCCTCATGTCTGCTGATCCCTTGTTCAGTGGATTTCCCTGGAGATTAACTTGTTGAGCTGAGTACAAGGGGAGATTTTTTTTTTTTTAACCAGTAAGTCCGATCAGTTGAGTCTGGCTCAGTGACATAAGGTTGTTTAAAGAATCTTGATATAAAAATCACACTTGGGATGAACAAACTCTTTTCACTGCCTTCTCTTTAGAACCAGGGGCTGACACTGAATTAATAAAGCTTTTCTTTTCTTTCTTTTTTTTTTTTAAGATTTTATTTATTTATTTGACAGAAATCACAAGTAGGCGGAGAGGCAGGCAGAGAGAGGAGGAAGCAGGCTCCCCTCTGAGCAGAGAGCCCGATGCGAGGCTCAATCCCAGGACTCTAGGATCATGACCTGAGCTGAAGACAGAGGCTTTAACCCACTGAGCCACCCAGGTGCTCCAATAAAGCTTTTCTTATGCTTGGATTTTAACCCAGAGAAAAACAACTTCCAGTCCAGCATCTTTTTTGGGGGTAAACAGAAAAAGAGACGTGGGTGAGGCTGAGTGTGAAGAGCGTGGGACTGTGGGTCGGAGACTAAGGATGGAGAGAGCAGGTGCCCAGGATTCAGAGCAGCATAGGCAGGAGGCAAAGGGGGCGTCAGAGCCTGAGAGTTAGGAGACAGCACAGGAACCTGGAGTGAATCGGTATTTGTTCATTTGGATATGTAAATCACCTAAGGGAGAGGAAAACAGGTGCAATATGAATGCATTAATGGAATGAAAAATGAGGCTTGACCTATGAATAAATATTCAGAATAAAAGCATTTTAAAATGTATCTTGGTTTTAGGGCACTTACTCTGTCTGGCAGCTAATTCAAAGTTTTCATGGTCACACACACTCACATGGGTTGTTGGATTCCGCAGTGCCTGAGACGCACTCACCCAGGGTCCTGTGGTTCCCAGGCCTCCTCCTCCCTTTGTTGCTCAGGATTGTTTGTCTTGATGAGCGTCTGCTTAAATTGTACAAAACGAGATCCCTTATTATATGGATTCAGATGGTCAAATCATGTCGCCCGAAATCATGACCTAGACCTAAGTCCCCCTCCGGCCATCATCTGGGCCAGTTGGTTGGTTGGTCCTTTTCTCCCACAAGAGCCTTTGCTGGCACCCGTGTTTTGGCCTCATGTTTTGCCTCAGTCTTAGGACTGAAATCTTACCAGAAACCAATTAAAGGAAAAGATATTATACATTTTCCCCTTTAGAAATGTGGCTTGTGGCAGGTTGGGTGGAGACTCACCTCATTTCTGATCTGGGAGGAGCATCTCTGAAACATAGGGAATAGGCTTCCAAAATGATTTCTCCAGTTTGATTTCCTCAGGAGAGGAGTAGGGGCCCTAGGAAATGAATTCCACCTAGAACTAGCTTTCTGGCCTGAGACACGAGCTCAGAAATGGGACTTTCCACAATTTAAAAGAGTGGCTCCCAGTCCCTCTGCCCAAATATTGAAAAGTTTTCATCTGAGCCAGGAGTGACTCTTGTGATTGGGATAGTCTAAGATCCCTCCTAATATCCAGGCTTCTGGCCACCTGCCAGGGGGCAGAACCCAGCCCTCTCCATCCACAGGGATGGGAAACCTGTAGCTGCCTCCCTTCTGCTTAATCCTGTCTCAGCATCCCTTCTCTCTACCGACCCTTAAGAGTCATGGCCTGCTTCAGCCAGTTTAGAAATCCATGGAATTGTTGTTTCGCTTTTGAGCATCTGTGAGATTCCAAGACTGATCAATTTATGGTTTTTACCATAGAAGTACATTTAGGTTTCATTAATTTCTTGAGTCTGCAGAGGGCAAGAGGGGTGGTATGGCACAGAGGGGATCTGGAAGTGATTCAGGGAGTGGGCATGGGATCAGGTGCCATGATGCTCCCACAATGATTCTCTGTCCTTACTCTAGTCATTGCTGAAAAATGACCGCCTATCTCTCACTTCTCTGAATCACTCTCAAAGATTGGCTTTCAAGAAACTCTCATTTGGTGCAAGATAGTGATTGTTTCCTTTAAACATGTGCACCTTCCTTCTCTAGAAAAAGAATCTTTTGTAATAGAGAGGAGCCTATACTTCTCCTCCCAGGATTTTGAAATTTCATGATTGCTGAGTTGGCCAAGGGCTTGTTGAATTTCCCCCATGATCTGGTGTAGGATCAAGTTCAGGCCTGGGCAGTGGTGGAATATATGGTGGGGGTAGGGAAAGTGGGGGCAGAATGGGAGACAGGCAGGTAGAGAAGGGCGAGGTGGCATCTTCAGCATTTAGGGGAGGTTGCTCCTTGTCTCAGTATTTTGAACTGCTAATGTGAGGTGCATGTATAAAGATTTGGTGAGTGTTTGTTCTTTCTCTTGTACCCCACAGGACAACATCTGTTCATGCCAATGCCTTGAAGAATTTGTTAATAATTTTTATTTTCTTCCCCGCTGTTATTTAGAAATGTCTTCTGTTATTAACAGTAACAGTAGTAATTAACACATGGATTAAGTCATTTATGTTTACGACAGCTCCGTGAAGAAGGAACTATGACTAGTTCCATCTCACAGAAGAGGAAACTAAATTACAGACAGGTAAGTGATGTGTCTGGGGTCACCAGCTGGTAAGTGGAGGGCTGGGATTTGAATCCTTGCTCTTAAAGATCATATGACTTCTTCAAGAAGAGTTCTCAGCTTACCTTGATAGGCTCTAGGCCATGAAATCAGGTATGGTGTAGATCACCTAGCCATAGAGCTTGGAAAGCTTAACTGTCCTACTCCTATGTTCTTTGACTGATTGGTTAATTCATTCCTTTGATTAAACAAGGAGAGCCCCCTCCATGCTAGACATTGTGCTGGGAATTCAGAGACAAGTAAGAAGGGAGCTTTCTATGTGGGAGAAGACATATGTTTACAATTACTTACTAAATAACAGTACACATATGAATGTGCAGATTAGTGTAGCATGCATTTAAATCATGGAGGAAAGGCAAAGGAAATCAGGGGAAGATTACAGGGTTGACATTTTAGTAAGTCCTAGTAAGAAAACAAAACAGAACAAAAACAATTACTCAAGAGATACATTTGCTGCATAAAAATGCAAACTGTATAGAGTGTATAGAATATGAAGGGAAAAACTACTTCCCTCTCAGAGGTATTGTTAAAAGTTTTATCTATATTTTTCTAGACATTTTTGTATATATTTACATAAACATACATATACGCTAATACAGAGTTAGGACTGAAATAAAACGCATGCATCTTATAATACTGTTCTGTACATTCTCCCCTTCCCCAACTTACTGGCAATGTCTTAGAGATTTTTTCCCTGTCATATCATATAGGTTCATCCCATTGTTTAAATCGTTGGGTATTAATGGATTAAGTGATAATAACACAATTTATTTCCTATCATGCTACTGATGGCCACTTAGATTAGTTACATTTTTTTATGGGACCATAAACAATTCTGCTGAAAAAACTATACATATGCATTATTTTCACTATGCTTTTGACTTATATGTTATTGTCATGGTATATCATTTCTATAGTATACATGCTCACTTCAACCTTTATTATACACTGGCAATTTAGTCTGCATTGAGTTTGTTCCAGCTGATATCCCTTCCGTCCATTCTGAGTGCCCTCTTCCTCACACACTTGTCCATATTGGATATTCATAATCTCTTAGGATTTGGCCAATTAAAAATAAAATTTCATTATTTTAATTTTTATGCCCCTGATTACTAATATGTTTTTCCTTTTTCATTTTGGTTTGTGCTTTTAGCTTCTATTTATTTATTTATTTTTTTTTTAAAGGAAACATCTTTTTTTTTTTAATTTAATTTTTTTTTATTTGACAGAGATCACAAGTAGGCAGAGAGGCAGGCAGAAAGAGAGAAGGAAGCAGGCTCCCTGCTGAGCAGAGAGCCCGATGCGGGGCTTGATCCCAGGACCCTGGGATCATGGCTTGAGCTGAAGGCAGAGGCTTTAACCCACTGAGCCACTCAGGCACCCCTGCTTTTAGCTTTTAAGTCACTATTATTATTACTTCGTTTTCAGAACTTTGCTGTGTCTGGGGTCTCTTGTTGTCCTCCCAACTTCAGTGATGTGCTTAGCTCACATCCTGCTTCAGATTTCATAATGCATGCCTCTTTGTTTTTTAAAAACTTTCTTCAGTTCACATTTCATTCAGGATCAAAGAATTTAAGTTACTTTTTGCCTTGCTCTTATACCATGTAAGATGGGCCCTTGAGCATGATGTTGCTATATCTCCAATCTGAGCTACTCACCACTTTCCACACTCTGTTTCTTCCCACTGGGTTTGGGGACCCAGATTGCTGTTGTTAAGTCATTATTCTTTAACTTTTCACATCTCCCCCTTAAAGAAATTTTCTAGAGATACGTATGTGATTTTGTATCTATATCTGTGTATTATTTTTGTCTATGACTCTTTACAATATTTATTGATAATATTTTTACACCACAGCTCCCAGCTCTTTATTCTGGTTTTGAGTAGGCATTCCACTATTTTTTCAAGAAGTAGAAGAGTTTGGTATGTTTCTGGGCCCAGGATGCCTGAGGATATTTTTCTATTCTCTTAACACTTGAATGACAAGTTGGCTGGGTATATAATTTTAGGACTTTTTGTTTCTGTTTTTGTCAAAACTATTTTTTGGATTTAGTGTATGGAGGCGACATCTGAGCTCAGATGGATTTTATTTTTTCTTTGTAGGAATTCCCCCTTCCTAAATTTGGTTTCTTGTAGGATTTCTTCTCCCTCTCCTTCTTCTATTTAGAGAAGTTTAAAAGATGCTGAAAAGTACAAAGAATAAAACAAACTTTAATGCTCTCAATACCCAGAACGAACAACTATTTATATTGTCTCACTTGCCTCACCTCTTTTCTGTCCCTCCTCCCTCCCCTATCTTCCCAACAAAACATCCCAGATATAGCCAAGGTATCCTTTAACCAGCACCCCACTTCCCAGCCCATTCACTAGCCTCCTCCATGGCTACCCAAGGACAGCCACTATTAAGATTTTGAAATGTAATTTCCAGGCCTTTTCTTTATAATTGTACATACATATTTATACATCCATGAATAATATATGGTATTGCTGTGAATGTGTACGTATTTTCCTTATTTGTATAAATGGTCTCATACTAGAGATACTCTGCATCTTCCTTTTTAAGGGATTCATTTTTCTTGTCCCTGGCCTGTACTTTAAAGGGCTGCCAGAATGTGTTGTGATGTGGTCTTTTATTTTGAATAATACATTTTGATCCTTTTTTAATTTGTACATTCAGGTTTTTTTTCAGCTCAGATTTTTAAAAAAGTGTCTTTGTTAGGGCGCCTGGATGGCTCAGTTGGTTAAATGTCAGACTCTTGATCTCAGCTGGGGTCTTGCTTTCAGGGTCATGAGTTCAAGTCTTATGTTGGGTTCCTGGAACCTACTTAAAAAAACATATTTTTGTTGTTTGTTGCTTCTAACCAAATTGTTCTAAACTTCCACTGGAAAATCTTAAAATGTGTAGGGTGGATCTAATTACTGACCTCTTGTTTTTTCTCCTTACTCATGCTTTGATGAGGAGAGATTAATTCAGCCTCAGTGTTTATTAACAGTCAGATACATAGATTTTGTTATTCACATGTACACTGTGAACAGCCTTTTTAAAGTCATAGCTGTGGGGAAAGTTGATATGCTCCTCTTCTAGCCCAATTCCCAGTTTCTCCAAGTTCTTCTCTTGGGCACCTCTGATGTACCATAGTGGGATCATTTTTACTCTCCACTTCTGTGTTCCTTGATCAACTGAAAAGAGGGAATAAATAAACAAACAAACAAAATCTAAACTCTTCCACATCACCTCACTCAGAATTCTCTCTGTGGTCCAACCCGCCTCATTTACATATATGCAATAAGTTTCCCAGGACCAACGGAATCTCTCCTCCCTGTTTCTCTCCAATTCTTGCCTTGTTTTCTGGAATTTGCTATCTCAGAATGGAAGAAAAAGATTTGGGAGGAGAGGGATTGAGGAATATTACTACTACTTCAAGTACTACTTTAGGTCTAGACTTCTCCATGCCACATGAATCCTGTCAGTAAGCTATCTACAAATTAAGTTTTTAGCTTTGGATGATATTATGAGTTCTCTCTCTCTCTCATATTCTCTCTCTTTCTCTCTCTCATTCCTCTTTCTGTTTTGGTCTTTTTTATTCTAGCTAATTTAATGGTAGCTTTAAAAGTGGCAGTTAGCTAGATCCTATTTTAACTAAATAAATTTGGACTGTTTCAATTCTAAGACAATTTTTCAATTCTAAGACAATTTTTTATGTCTTGACACTTGGATAAAATAAGCTTTTCTCCCACTGGTTAAGTTTTACTGTCCCAAATCAGCACCGATCCCAGAGTTACTTGAATTTCACCATTGGCTCTATACCCTTGAGTTTCTTGGTTTTACTTACCTCCTAGTTTAAAGTGCCATTGAAGTGGGCACATAGAGCAGCAGCCCCTTAGGTAGATAAGGGCAGAGTGATGTGTTGCTGGGGTCAGTGGTGAAGTGGCAGAGGAAAAAAAAACGTGCAATGGAAAGGAGATAAGAAGAACATAGTGCATATGGGGAGTGTTGGACTGTTTATGAGACAATCTTAGTCCTAAAAATCTGGACTTTGTTATTAGACCAGCTGTGTTACAACTTTTATATGTCACTGAAAATACTCTTCAATTTTTTCATCTGTAAAATGGGGATACGAAGAGAGGCTAGCTCATATGATTTTTAATACAGATTAATTGATACAGTGCTCATATGCTAAGTACTTAGCACAGAGTAAGGGTCAATAACTGTTAGATTCTGTTACTGTTAATTGTTATTATTTGAACTAAAATGCAGTTGGTGCCATAGGTGTGATCAGAGCACAACCTACAGTCAGAGCCATTGAAATGGTCAGAACATAGAAGCCATCAGAAAGAGCAGAAATAGTGACATGATCCAAACTCTGTTGAAAGGGCTGTCTACTGTGCTTTGAGGAACAACTTGTGTGCAGAGACCAGTAACAGGGCTGTGGTGTGATGGAGTGGGTACATTGATATGTTGCAAGAACCAATTATTAGGTTCTTAGAAATTTTCTGAATAGGTTTGGAACATAGATATTCTACATATTGAATTAGATAAACTTACAATTAAATTATATTAAAGAGAGAAACAATAAATATGTAAAGCTTACCAATTGTTTTACTACATTTTACTATCATTTATGCTCTTGGGGTTGTTTACGTCTACTGTAGCTGTTGGTGGAAACAGAGTGGTGTTACTACTGAGCATCTCTTCTCATGCTGCCATCAGTGATGTCTCTTGAGTAGCTTGAAATGAGCAAGGGTGGGAGTATTCATACCACAGAAATCTGCAGATTCCACAAATCAGGGCTTTATTCACCCCCTGGAGAGTCAGTTGTTAAACCTTTACTAGCACAGCACTGGGCCAGAGAGACCGATTAGAAAGCAATTGAAGCAGTTCTGTAGAGAGAAGAAGAGTGCTTGAATCTGAGCACTTGGAGTGGAGAGGACACAGATTGGAGAGACACTTTATTGTTAAGATAGGTGGTATGTACTTTCTGATTGAATGTGGGGATAAAGAAGATGAAAACTGAAGCCTGAAAAGGAGCTATATGGCTTGAAAAATTCTCCCTTGCTGTCTTTGATGAAGCAGGCTGCTATATTGTGAACTGCCCTATGGAAAAGCCATATGGCAAGGAATGGAAGACGGTTTCTGGCTGATAGCCAGTGAGGACCTGAGGCCCTCAGTCCAGCAGCCCAGAACATTCTAACTCTTGCCAACAACCATGAGCACTTGGAAGCAGATCCTTCCCCAGTCAAGCCTTCAGATAAGACTCCAGCTCTAGCTAACACCTTGATGGTAGCCTCTTGGGAGACACTGAAATAGAGGACCAAGCTAAACTGTGCCCAGATTCCCCACCCGACCAAAACCACAACATAACAGATGTGTGGTGTGTGGTTTTTTAAAAAAGATTTTGTTTATTTTTTGACAGAGAGTGAGACAACAAGAGAGTGAATACAAACAGGGGAGTGGGAGAGGGAGAAGCAGGTTTCCTGCCGAGCAGGGAGCCTGATGTGGGGCTTGATCCCAGAACTCTGAGATCATGACCTGAGCTGAAGGCAGACACTTAACAACTGAGCCACCCAGGCATCCCAAATTTGGGGTGTTTTGAGTTGCTAACTTTGTTATAATTTGTTCTGCAGCAATAGATAACAAATCCAGGCCTTTAAGCCCTAGGGAGCACCTTTCTACCTTTCAGGTTGAGTTGGCTGGAGACAGGCTTTTAAGTCCACTGAGCAGAGTTCCACAGTGGAATCTGTGGTAGGGGCTTGTCCTTCTGGGTGACAGGTGAGTAGTTCAGAGCTTGTCATGCTGCACTCTGCTTTTCCTGTGTGCACTAAGTGAAGCCCTCAGGCTTCTGGAAAGTAGTCAGCAGTGCCCTATTGGGCAAATCTGGATAAGAGTGATAGCTGATGTGAATCTAGCAGGCAGAGCCCAGTTATTGATCCAGCATTGGCTGTGAAGAATTCTTCTCTGATGAAGGGGCCATAATCCTCCCTCTGTACATAACTTCTAGAATGGACCAGATTCATGTTGGAAGATCTGCTCATTTTCCAGAGGTGGGAAGAGTTTTTAAGAGAAGCATGGGTAATTTTTAACATTGATTGTCTGATGTGAGAAAGATCACATGCTACCAGATATTCTTTTTTGTTCTTCAACAGAGAGGTTTTAAACATTTCTTCCATGAAGATTTGGTTTATTTAAATTATGCAGCAGGGAGTAAAACAGAGGGTACATATTTTGAGATGATGCTAATCATAAGAGGAGCTCTGAATGGGGTTTGGAAACTAACTTTTGGCAAAAGTATGGGTCAGCATCTTCTTCCTGATCCCTCAGGCTGAAGAGAACTCCTTGTGTTTTGACTTTGTGCCCCAGACAGGGTGTTTAAGAAGGACCATGGCCAGGACAGTAGTCTACTAAAGTGACCTATCTTCCCAGACTCCCATTTTAAAGACAGAAGTCTAATTGCCAACGGGGAATTTAAATAACAAAATAATGTAATTTATTTTTAAAACCAATTACCAGCATTTAAAAGACTGCCCCTGTAGGATGTCAAGATGAACTCTTCATTTAAACTGACCTCTTAATAACACACTCATTGACATTTCTTTTCTTTCTTTCTTTTTTTTTTTGCTTGAAACAGGCTAATTTTAAATAAGGACCTTTTTTATGTAAGTTTTTTTATTTATTCAACATATATTTATTACATAGTTAGTTGGTGTGAGGCACTGTTCTAGGCACTGTCTTGACTATAGTGAGGAAGAAAGACAACAAATAGACAATATAATATATAATGCGATAACATAATGATGCATTATCAATAAAATATAAGCAATATATGAAATATGGTATTAATTTTGTTGAGTAAAATATATTTATGGCATAGTAAAGCTAATCAATGTATTGGCAACAAGTTTGATGTACTTATTAACAATAAATATATTATAATCATAGTAATTATATAACGATGTTAGATTGTGATAGATATTATTACATTCATAAGTATGCAAAATCTAAAAATTCATTCCTTTGTGGCATTGTGCTAAAAGGAAAAAAAAATAATTTACTCTTTAGAAAAACAAAGACTGTTAAATAAGAGGGTCTTTCTCAAAGTGGGAAAGGGATGAAGAAATTTCTTTTTATCTATTTATCTATCTATCATCTATCTATCTAATTTCCAATATAATTAATGTTCAGTGTTATAGGAATTTCAGATGTAAAATATAACGATTCAACAATTGTATACATTACTCAGTGCTCATCATGATAAATGTATCCTTTTTTATTTTTTTATTTTTATTTTTTAAAGATTTTATTTATTTATTTGTCAGAGAGCAAGAGCGAGCACAGGCAGACAGAATGTCAGGCAGAAGCAGAGGGAGAAGCAGGCTCCCTGACGAGCAAGGAGCCCGATGTGGGACTCGATCCCAGGACGCTGGGATCATGACCTGAGCCGAAGGCAGCTGCTTAACCAACTGAGCCACCCAGGTGTCCCTAAATGTATCCTTTTTTAAAAAGATTTTTTTAATTTATTAAATAGAGAGAGAGCACACAAGGAGGGGAAACGACAGGCAGAGGAAGAAGCAGGCTCCCTGCTGAGCAAGGAGCCTGATGTGGTACTTGATCCCAGGACCCTGAGATCATGACCTGAGCTGAAGGCAGACATTTAACTGACTGAGCCACCCAGGCTTCCCGATAAATGTATTCTTAATCCCTTTCATCTACTTCATCCATCCCCCGCCCTCCCTCTAGTAACCACCAATTTGTTCTCTATATTTAAGAGTGTGTTTTTTGGGTCTCTTTTTCTTTTTGTTCATTTCTTAAATTGTACATATGAGTGAAATCATATGGTATCTGTCTTTCTGTCACTGACTTGTTTCACTTAGGATTATACCCTGTTGATGCATCCATGTTGTGCAAACAGCAAGATTTCATTCCTTTTTATGGCTGAGTAACATGCCATATAGCATATATATGTGTGCGTGTGTGTGACACACACGCACACGCACACACATACACACCACATCTTCTTTATCCATTCATCTATTGATGGACTCTGGGGTTGCTTGGGTTGCTCTGGAAAGATAGGTAGTGGCCCTAGTACATTAAGTAGGAACGTTTTGTCTGTGTATGACAGAAAACCCAGTTTATAGTGGCTCACGTAACAAAAGTTCAGAGAGGCAGGTAGCTTCTAGAGTTGGCTTAGCAGTTTAACAATGTCAAGAAAAGCTTTCTACTATACTTGTTGCCTCATAATCACAAAATGGCTGCTCCAGCATTGGGCATTGCACTCACCTTCAAAAGCAGAAAGACAGGTGTATAGGGCAAGGCCAGCTATATTTGCCTTTCTTATCAGGAAACAGAAAGCTTTCCCAGGACTATCCTCACCTCAGCAGACTTCTGCTACATCTTATTGGATAGATTTGTCTATCCCTACTTGTACAGGAGCCTGGGGAAAAGCATACTTAATCACTCCATGTTTGATAGTGGGAAGGAGTAAAGGAGTAAGAAATTGAGTATAGATGTTGCATCAGCCAATCAGTAGAAGTTGCCACAGGGATGTCTGCGCTAGGACCATAAAATGCATTGACTTCTCAAAGCTTTCCCTGCATTTCATCCTTAACTGCTACCATGGTTTCCCCTGATTTGAAAGAAGGCAGAATAATAATAATATATATTATTTAGTGAAGGAGTTTTGAGGAAATGGATGAATCATAATGATGGCACAAAATGAGAGCTGTTGGTATAAAATGATAAAACATAATAGGAAACTAACAATAATGGCTTGGCTCTATGCTAGGGGCAGAGGAGAACATTGGTTAGTGGGAATGTAAGAAACAAAACAAATTCTACTCCTTGGCAGGTAGAATGGTGGGAGGGATAATTTACTTTTAAGACTAGTCCAAATATGATACAGTAGAGGTAGTTCAAATGAAAGAATAGGTTGTGGACGATCCATAAAGGTGTGATATGGACCGGAGAACCCAATATTGGGGGAACTAGGTTGAAAGGGTTCTAATGTTAGATCAAAGCTGAGACCATATGGCTATTGAGAGCTAAGGGAAGTGAAGTAGGAGAGGCCCACACCACCCTCTTGGAGGTCATGGGCAGAACACCTGCTTGGGTATTAGGCTAGGAAACAAATATGGAAAGAGAAAAAGCGAAAGGTACCAAGGTGTGTGTGTTTCACTTCTCACTTGCTTTTAGAAATAAGGTAAGTAGGACAAATTCCATTATTGTTCTTGGTAGAGCTGGATGTGTACTGATCCACTTTATTCTCATTGAACTAGTTGGAATAAACCTGGGTCAATGGCAAGATTCGCCATGGAGGGATGATTCACTAGTGGTTACATATAGGATGATCTTTGTTATATGGCCGTAATCTTTACTGATCAGTTGAGAAGGCATTTGTCATGTTGAAGAAACCCCATCAACACTCTAGAGATAGTGTACAGGCTGGTATATAAGAATCCTGAACATTGATCCTTGATTGGTGTGCATAGACCCATTGGTTTGAAAGCAGGCTCTGCCTTCAGAGGGATGACAGGTATTTGTGTTCAGTTTGTGAGGGTAAATATGATCACTATTAGGACATTTAATCTCCTAGATGCAGAAGATGAATTTCAGGGTGCATTTGTAGGGTTACTTGAAAGAACAAGTGTTTTAAAGTGTTAGAACAATTGTGGATGGACTGTTGAGTATGATAGGAACCCATGCGGCTTGCCTTGAATTTTAAGAAATCCTCTGGCAACAATGAGAAAAAGTAATTTCAATCTTTGCTTGTATCTCTTGAAGGATTAAAGAGAAATTAAATTTATTATTTACTGTACTACTTATTAGGATCTCCTTGGAAGTTTATAAGTCTCCAAATTTCTAAATAACTCTCTTCATCACGACTTTCTCCAATACTCAATTTCATTTTTCTGTCTTCTTCATTTCCTGAGTTCTTCTGAAGGTCTTAGGTGGATAAACTTGGACTTCTTGTTTTATTTTGTTTTCCTATCCCCTAGACTATTTCCCTAGATTTTCTGCAACATAGGAAGGCCAGGAACTGACCCAGTAAGTAAGTTTACACCCACCCCTGCTCCTGGAAGTTTAAGATATTTGAATCCATTTAGGTCTAAATAAGCCAGGAGGAAGGTAAAACACTCAGAAATAGTACCTTGAGGAGTGCCTTTTGGTGACCTTATATGTCAGAAAATTGTACGAGGGCCTCGAAAGTAGAAGTTTTGGTTTTATCCTAATCATTTGGCAGAAGCAATAATGTGTTATGTTGGTGGAATAGGGAAGGGGAGTAGTGGGAAGGGAGAAAAATTTGGTAACTTACCAAGGTCAGGCAAAAGAAAAAGCACTTTGCTTTATTTTATTCAATTGTTTTTATTTTATTTATTTATCATTTATTTTATTTCTTATTTATTTTATTATTAATTTGAACTGGGAAAGCTACATATAAATAATTATTAATTTTAATAGGGGATTGAAGCAAGGAGGAATTAGCTGATGAGATGTTAAGAGACCCTAAAGAATACAGGAATAACAGAATTAAGAAGCAGCCTTCCCTCCTCCTCCAGGGCCAAGACAGAGCACCTGGGGAAGCACTTGCCCCTTCACCCCATCCCTCTACCCCAGGGCTGAGTTCAAGGTAATGTCAGAGAGGGTCCGTGGATGGCAGAACAGCTGCTGAGATGCTGTGTCATCAGAGCCTATTGGAAACCCTTCCCTTCGAACGCAGGGAGAAGTGTCCACAGGCAGCCCCTCAAAAGCTGCTCTGAAGCCCCTGGAGGGGATGCTGGGGGAGTCCCTGGGAGTCTAACACTGGAGGAACCATGTGTCCTGCCAGCCATTTTATTTTCCAACAAGAAAGGACTCTTAGGTATGAGATCGTTGGTTTGTAAATCTCAGTTTCTCCCTTATTAAATAATCAAGCAGCTCCTACTTCCTGCCAGGTAAGCTTTGAGTCTGTGGAGAGAGAGCAAAACACCACTGCAAACTGTTTTCATATATTCACATTATTGGGAGTTTCCCTTCGGCTTGAGGTTTTGTGGACCCTGTTAAAATACAAATACCATAAAGAAGAAATGGCCTTTTAAAGCTGTCACCAATCATTCATACCTTAGTGTGTATGAAGATATGGTCTCCTTTTCCAATAGTGGGGCTTGATGGGATTAGCTGGGGCTGGGAGGGAGATGAGATGAGCTTATCCTGGACAGCTAAGGACTTTGGGAAGGGATGCTCCCAACCTTATCAGACGGACCTCAGAGAACGGGACCTCAGATACCAGCAATGACTGGGCCCACTTCACAGTACTGGGGAGTCTTGTCCTGACTGAGTTCTGTCAAAACATCAAATCCAAAATCCACTTTCTTTGTAGAACATTTCCCTTCTGTTTCTTCTCTTTTCTTACTTGCTTCGGGGAGGTTTATGGTTTGAAAAATTAAAGTGCGGATCTATTTTCATTACCAAAGGATTTGCAAAACTGAGCTGGGCCTGTCTGAGCTCACATTTGCATTTGCCATCCCTTAAGCTGATTTTCAATGCTGAGCAGCTATTTTAAATGTTTTTAAGAGCCTCCTTTTTAACTCTTTTCCTTACTTGTGTTATCTATTTCTGCAGTTGAAAAAAATATTCTATTGCTGATTCTTGGTGGAAAGTCCCCATACCAGATGTCAGCTGCCATCCTGGGTAGGAGTGTTTGCTCAGGGAATGACTGGGCAGTTGGAGCAAATATCCAAGGATGGCTTCCCTTGCAAAGCCGGGCAGGAGTAGGGGTCACAGATCTGGAGCCTCAGAGGATGTAGATGACTTCAAAGTTTCTTTATGGCTGGAGCAGTGATTGGCCCAGAGTTGGTACTCAAGAAATATTTGTTAAATACATGAATGGGCTAAAGAAAGAAAAAAAAGCAAACAAACAAAAACCTACCAAACTCCTGGGCAAATCAGGACATTACCCATTGTTCAATAATGCTGGGTGAATGGACTGTTGGTTACTCATTTCCTATGCCATAGACTCTGAAGTCCTCCATGGGGCATGGACCTTCATAACGTGGAACTTGTTTGTCTGTCCAGTCAAGACCTCCCTCCTTCCCACCTTTCACATTTTGTGCTTCGACCTGGAATGTGCTGAGGCTTCTTTGTTAGTCTTTCCCTGAATCTTCTAGGGTGTGGCTTTTCTGGGCTCCCACTATACTTTGCACATCTCCCATTAAAATAATGGCTGTCCTGTTTTTACATACTATAATTTAATTTCTTTGCTAGTCTGTCTCCCCACTAGACTAAAATTTGTTACTTCCAGGCATCATGTGTCCATAGTCGAGTCCTTCATTGTTGGATGAATAGGTCAATGAGAACTGTAAACTATAAGCCTGTTGAAAGAGCTCTATCTAAGTAGCCAGAAGTGCTTATGACTTCTGAATTGGTTCCCTGTGAGCCCTGGTTCTAGATGCTAAAGATACAGTCAGGGGGGAATTACATACCGGAAGGCCAGCCCAGTGCTGATTCTGGGAACTGTTGTTTGCCCCAGTCTATGTGTTTGTGAGAAAAGGATGATTCGGTTGACTTTTTGTTGTTTATTTATGTACCATTTTATTTAAGTTCATTCCTTTCTTAAACTTTTTTTTTTCCCTTTTGGGGTAGTAGCAGGAAGCTTTATTTATATAAGCTTGTGGTTGAGAACCCAACCCTAAGAGAGAAAAAGTGGAGGGTCTTTGGTCAAACCCAGGGCAGAGGGTGTTAGCGGCTTCAGATTGGTCCCCTTTCTCTTCCGTGGGTGGTAGTTCGGAGACTCCAAAGGAGCACGATTTGAACACCACTGATTTGGATTAAGGAATCAAGTGAATACAAGGGACTAAATCTTTCCCTGACATATTAAATAGAAACCCTTTGGCAACCAAGTTATATATTTACCAAGCCTTTCGTATGACTCAAAACTCTGCAACTCCGAATCAGTTTCTACAGCTTAAAAATTGGTATCGAAATAGTTACTTAGGTTTAATTTTAGAAAACTCGGGTCAATCAATATGTATGACTTTTAAGTTTAATCCTTCCTTTGGGGATCACGGAAGCTTCTTTAGGCTCCAGTGCTCTTTGATTTTCTGATTGTGAAGGGCAAGGTGGGAAAGGAATAAACAAGGTGATGAGGTTTCAAGGGCTAGCTTTCTTGGCATGAATGAGTAATTGGAAAGCCAGCATAATCAAAGTAATTTCATCCATCATGTACAGAAAGGGAAATAGAATTCAGGTTATTAAGGTTGCACGAAACTGCTTTTTGAATGTATGTACATATTTCTTCCTAGGGGCTAGATAACGTTTCCCATTTTTATTTCTAAAAGGAGTTATGGAAAAAGACAACTGAAAATAAAACAGGAGCTGCGGTCTCAGAGCAGAACTAGAATAATTCATTAAAGAGAGGAAAAGGGTTTTAGGTTTCTCTTTTGAAAGAATAAGCTGGAAAACCAGAACACATGTTTTTAGCCCTGAAGGGCACAGGCCACGAGTGAGCAATGTCATCCCCTAAGAGACAAACGTGGACCTTCGTTCTTAGCTCCTCAGACCCTTGCTTTGGAGGAAGGAATCACGTAACTTACATTGAGGTTTCACAATTGCCCAAGTGTGTGATCTTTTGGAGTCTGGAGAAAACAAAATGGGAGAAGCAAGGACAAGAGGGCTTCTGCCAGGGTAAGAGAGATGGAGAAGGAGGGAAGGCAGGGTAGCTCCATAAAAAAGAAGAGAATTGGATAGCTAGCCAGAAGAAATAGAGGACAGTTCCAGAAAGGCAATAGCAGAGACAGGCAACAGATCTGGACTCAGTGTCTGAGAAAGAAGCTCATTTTCCGTGTGGAATTGGACTTCTTTTAAGTCGAGGCTGACTTTCATGAACTCATGGGAAACTGGAGCTGAGGTATACCCAAAGATTTGTGTACCTCATTCTTTTAAATAATCATAAGATCAAGAATTTTTATTCCCATATACCAGAGCTCTAAAACTATAGGAAATTTGTCTCTTTTGTTCACAGCTGTGTCTAACATCTAAAGCAGCAGTAGGTCCTCAAAAACAAAATCTCTTGAAAAAAATGAATGAATGAATAAAATGACCTTCATCCTTTTATTTCCCCCATTTAATTTTTCCTTTCCTTTCCTTTCCTTTCCTTTCCTTTCCTTTCCTTTCCTTTCCTTTCCTTTCCTTTCCTTTCCTTTCCCTTCCCTCCCCTCCCTTCCATTCCCTTCCCTCCTTTTCTTTCTTTTTCTTTCTCCTCCCTCCCTCTCTCTGTTTTTCTTTCTCCCTCTCTTTCTCTCTCCCTTTTCCTCCCTCTCTCCCTCCCTCCCCCTTCTATCTTTCTTTCTTCCTCCTTCCCTTCCCTTCTAATCCCTCCCTTCCTCCCTTCCTCCCTCCCTCCCTTCCTTCCTTCCTTCCTTCCTCTCTCTCTCTTTCTCTCTCAAAGTAAGAAGAGAAAGCATACTCCTAGTAGCTATGCTGCATTCTGGGGCTATAGGAGGGGGTGGATGGGAAGAGTATGGTTGTATTCTCTCAACAGTAGATTGGTCTAACCTGCTGAGCCTTTGGTGTTCTGCTTCAACCAGCATTATTAGTAGTCACTCCTGTCTGTTACCAGCTTATTTAATTACAGCAACACCTCCCCCCACTCTGGTCCCCCCATGTTTCTCCTACTTACTGTTTCAAATTTTTTCCTTCCTGAAATTTAGGAAGAACAGAAGATTGTCTGGAGAATATGAACACCAAATATGTTAAATTGGCAACCTCATTTTATACATATTTCTAAGTCATGGCCATGGGCAAAGATACTCCTTTTCCTTATTAATAAAGAACGAAAAGAAAGGAAAAGACAGCCATATAGGTCATTTTTTTACACATGCAATTCTGTGTACAAGGGCCGGTTCTTCCCCTCGTGGATCCACTTGGGACTAGCTCTGGTGGCATCCTTCAAAGCCCATGTGTGTGAATTCCATGAAGTCTTTCCCAATTATTCTCATTTTAATTTCCCTTCTCTAAACAGCTATGACATTAATTTATTACTTAATCATGAATTATAGCATACAATTCCCTAATTGATGTTTGTGGATTTTTTTCCCCAGCTATATTTTAATTTCCTTGAGGACAGAAGTCTTGCTTGTATAGTGTTAAAATAACCATTTCCCACAGCTCCTAACACAATGCTCTGTGTATAGAGGGTATGTGTTGGTTCGCCAATTTGTTCCTCACACCGAATGTCCAGGGATATCTTACAAAGAATTTATACCAAGCAAGGAAAAGACAGACTAGATTTTCTGGCCTGCCAAAAATCTGCATGTACTCCCTAGTCACCACAGCTTCCTGGGTCTGGAGGTCTTTCAGTTTGCTATTGATGAGAAAGGAGAGCAGGGAGACTTCTCTTAGTGAAAGAGGAAGAAAGCATGCTTGGAATCACTTGGCCTTCCAGTTTGGAAGTTAAGCTTTGGTCCTACGTAACCTTCCTTTCACTTAAATTGTTAATGGGGTTTTCCAAGGAATAGTCACTTAGTATTAAAAAACAACCCCCACCCCCAAACCTCTGGGCTCCAAGAAGTTGGATTATTGTTATTTAACCATTGTTATTAATAGCTATATATTTTGCATTGGTTCCCTGGGGGCTGAAATAAATCCTAAACTTCTTAATTACATATAGTGTCACTTTCCCTAACCTATTACATTCCACAGGGTCCCTAAATCCTATTTAATGAGACTATTTGTGGCTTCAACATTTTTCTCCTTTCATCCTCATATTATATTTGGGTTTGCAAAAGCAGAAACTTAAACAGCACAAGAGAAAGAAGAGAGAGAGAGACTTGGCATTATTTCTAAAGACTGACAGGCTTTATTTGATATTCTTTTTTTACAACAAAAATGTGAGGTTTCCTGTGACTTTATTATTAGTACCCTGAGGGTTCATGCATGATGACATAAAGATGATGCAGCCAAAATATAAGTGTGCTTGAAAGTTTTTTAGCTTAATTTTTTAGCTTCTCACTTTTCTTATTTGTAGACCTCAAAATTATGAAAAAAATACCATGGGTTTTAATTTCTCTTGCTAATGTTTTCCCACTTTAATTACAAGATTAAATTTTAAAATGGAGAATTTGGGGTTTTCTTTTTACTAAATTTGGGCTATTGTATTTATGGTGAAGTTATTATACTGATTTGGTATAAGAGACATTGAAAATGATGGAATTTCATTGCTCTAAGTGGTTCTGATTATTTGTTAGCATCCTCTGGAGAGGTTTTTAAAAATATAGGTATCATCCCAGAAATTCTATCACAGCAGATCTGTTCTAGGGCCCAGAAATCTGGGATTCTGATACAACTGGTCTACCTACAGTTTAGAAACACTGGTTTAGAATTTATTTTGTGGGATTCCCAAAAATGGTGTGAGATATTAATGAGAAAGAACCATGTTTTCCCCCTGGATCTAAGCTATCTCTTCATTTTAACTTTTAACACTTAAGATTACATTAATGGCTTAAAACAAATATTATATACTCTAAGTACACAAAAGCTATTGTTAAAAATCATCATCACATTTCAAGGGTTTTGTTGTTGTTGTTGTTGTTGTTTTTAAATATATAACCAATGAATGGTAGCCATTACTGGGAGAATTATAGTTAAATTTTCTTGTTGTTTTTCAATAAAAGTAATCAGTCCAATCTAGGTAGAACAGATCTGCTTTTGTCAATGAGGAAAGTGTGAATCATTTAGGTTTTCCAAAACCCGACATTTTAATAAATGTTCTCTCTAAGGGCTCTCCCAAAGATACCTTGCAGGGAACTGGTCTCTCTGAGTAGCTGAGGCTCCCAGATAACTGAGGCTTACGCAAGACAGATGTCATATCATTCTTGCTCCTTTGTGTCTCTGTGTCCAGCACACTGCCTGGCACATAGCTGGTTCTCAAGAAATATTTTTAAAAGAATAAATGGAACAAGCCATAAGTCTCCTCTTATTGTTATTGTATATTATGAATGTCTCTGCCTCTTTAGACTATACCAAATGCAATTTAACTTTTTCTAATGATGGCTTAGGCCATCATGCTGGGCTCTAGTGCCCTCAGGGGTCTGTTGTAGTATGTAGAATGTTTTTATTCTGCACGAAATGATCTTAAACTGCTGTGATTTTTACTTCTTTTGTTTGCCTTCTATAGTTATTTTCCCCCTGTTTCCATCCTTGCTGTTAAGCCATTAGCTATCACTCTTTACTGTTATTGATGTGTCTCTTCTGGTTTTCCTCTTCTTTTAATTTGCTGCTCTTATTGGGCTGTTCATTTGGAAACCATATTGCCAAGCCTGTTAGAATTTCTGACGAGGAAGATGGGACCCCAAATAAGGACCCTAGGAAATCCTTTTTGGTAGAGTTCATTAATGATGGTGGGCTCTGTCGTGTAGATGTTGGCTGCTCTGAGGTCTCTTTCGTTTCTTTCTTGGTTCTCAGTTGTTTTCTGATAAAACAAATGCCAAGTAAACAAAGTGACAACATGTCTTTAAAGAGAAGTGAGGTTCCCTTTTTCTGCATTTTAATTTCCTGTATCTCCTGGCAGTTAGAGATAATCGACCAGCACTTTTGTCTCCACGCTTCTCCTTTCAGAAAGGAATTAGCTTGCAGGGATGTGGGACCTGACAAAGCAGTTCAGGGCAGGTTTGGTGTCCTAACTGAGGAGGAGATGCAGTCTCCCAATGCCCAGGAAGGTGAAAAGATTGGCCTCTGTACATCCAAGCCTTTAGGAAGCCGAGTGGAAGGAAGAGGACAACTTCTCACCCTGTGAGGAAAGCAAGGCAGGTATTTTACTGTCATTGATCTCTCATTTTCCCGATGAGAAAACTACAGCATTTGCTATAAAGGAGCAAAGGAACTCAACTTGAAACTTTTGCTAACATTAACTTCTATTCATCTTATAATTGCCTTATCTAGTGGGTGTTCTCAGCCTTCCTCACGTATGCTGGCATTCAAGACCAGTGATCATGTCTACTGGAAATGTCCTCCCTCCTGGGTTTTACAGGAGAAATCTGGTTCTCCTCATTCTTCTACCTCTCAGGCTTCTCCTTCTCAGTCCTAGAGCAAGCTCCTGGGCACCTTCCTGTTATCTGAACATGGATGGATCCTAGAGCTTCATCCTTTGTCTTCTTCTTTCCTTTCTCCTTGAGTTTTCCCTGGTGATCACATCCTAACCATGGACCTGCCTGCTTTGATTGGCTTCTTAAATATAATGACAACAACAACACAGACCAAAACCCTCTGGAGCAGTTACATAAGCACGTGGAGTCTCTGTGAGACCTGAAGGCAGCTTCCGCAGGCCCCCTTTTCCATCTGCCTGGTGCCATCCTGCATGCTCATTAGAACATGGCTGCCGTGGCTACTCTGCCCACTTTGGCTCCAGCCCTTGGCTGCCACTTTCTGTCTGGGCCCTCAGATTTGGGCACTGAAGTTTGGCTTGTTTAGCCAGGATTGAACGTTGGCTTAACTATGGCATTAAACCCTTTTATTCCACTGCATTCTACACATGGCCACCTGAATGCCCTGCAGATACAGGAAGCTCCAAATGACCACAGGAAATCTGTTTATCCACCGTCCCAGGCCAGTAACTCCCGAGTTCTGCTTTTACCCACACCTATGCAAATTCTACTTCCTGTCAGTTCTCTCCCCAAATTTAGAAGCTTAAGACAACTCACATTTATTTATTTCTACTTTTTTTTTAAAAGAATTTATTTATTTGAGAGAGAGAGAGAGAAAGAGAATGCGGGTGGAGGAGAGACAGAAAGAGAGGGAGAAGCAGACTCCCCACTGAGCGGTGAGTCTAATGTGGGCCTCCATCTCAGGACTCTGGGATCATGGCCTGACCCAAAGGCAGTTGCTTAACTGACTGAGCCACCCAGTGCCCTGACAACTCACAGTTATTATCTCTCAGTTTATATGGGTCAGGACTCCAGCCATGCCCCTCATCATAGGACCCTCTCATTAACCCCCCCACCCCCCACCACAACAGAGTACCTTGTTTCTTCAAGGCCAGCAGGAGACTCTCAGTCGACCTCTAAATACTCTTTTAAGGGCTCACCGTGATTAGGTTGGGTTCATCCAGGATCTCCCTTTTGATTAATTCACAACCGATTAGGGACTTCATTCCCATCTACACAATTCCTTCCCCTTTGCCATACCATAAAAGTGAAATCCATTACATCTCCAGGCCCCACCCACATTCAAGGGGAGGGGTTTACTCAGTATTCTGCCTCCACAATGTCTCCTTACCTCCCCTTGAATGTTGTAGCCTCTTTCATAGAGGTCTTCCTGCCTCTTCCTGTTGGGTCTGTCTAGCCTCAAGTCCATCTTCTGTGCTATGAGCATAGTGATCTTTCCAATGGATAAATATGATTGAATCATCATCCAACTCAATTCCTCAGGGATTGGTAAATAAAACAAAACAAACACTCTGCCCCACCCCCCAAAAAACCCAACCCAACCCAACCAAACCAGGATAAAACAAATTCTTTTATTTGGCATCTACGACCCTTACGATCAAACCCATACCACTTTCCAGTGTTGTCCTTTGCTTCTCCCTCCCAACATCAGATATTGTGCTTTAGGTAGCAAACATGTACCTTTTTCACTCCTCAAAGCCTCTGAATTGGCCTTTTCTCTGCATTCTTGACACTTTCTCCTCCTACATGTGCAATGATGGTCTAATAAAATGTGAGTCATCTTCTAAATCGTATCTCCTCAGTGAAGTTTCACAGACTTAGCTGCCTTTTCTAGGCTCCAAGGGCACTTTCTACACATCTCTACTGTTGCTGCCCTCACCGGAGCTGAAGAAGGAGTCACGTGTGTCAAGACATGTCTATGATCTAGTGGGAGAGACCCCACAAGAATGTGTTGACATTGAGGCTAAGAGACCTGGGAAAAGAAATCCCAGGTTCTGTCTTCTCTCAATTTTCAGGCAGGACTGGTGATACCTGCAGAGCCCACAGAGGGGGCTGGTTCAAGGCTTTTCCACGGAGGTCAAAGAGCCTCCTGGGAGGCTTGGATTTGTCTCCTGGCCTCATTCCAATGGGCCTGAGTCCCATGGGTATGTAAGGAAGGCCTGAGAGTGCTACTTCACGACATTCTGTAATATGTCTGTGGGACCCGCAATGTGGTAAATCACGGAGAGGAGAGGGTTGTATCCTTCCACTCTGTCACAGGCTGCAGGCTGGTCTTGCTGCAAGATTTTGGAGGAGGAATAAGAGGAGGAATAAGGAGGAATAAGGAATAAGGGAGGAGGAATAGAGGTATGAAGGAGTGGCCTGCTCTGCCATGGCCAGAGAAACAGAAGCCACGTGGGGACTGGGGTTCCCAGAAGAAGAGTGATGGCGGCAGCTGTGCCTGGTGGAAGAGGAGTTGCCTGGGGCCTCCGTGAGAAAGCTGGAGGAAGCCTTACTGGGGGGAGCTTCTGTGAAGAATCATCTGGACAGTCAAACTGGGGGAACTTTTGCCATGTACCAATTCTCATTTTGAACTGTTATTGTTATCATGTTTGTCTCTCCACTAGACAGTATGCTTTTTGAAAAGAGACTCTGACTAACCACTGCTTGGCATACCTGAAATTTAACAAATACTGGAATGAATGAATGAATGAATGAATGACTCAATTCATCAGATTGAACTGAGTTCTCTTCACTCTTCGGAGTGTGGTACCCATAGAACTTTACAAGCAGACGGGACATACGTATTTAGTCTTAGGTAGAAGCCTTTGGGAGGTTTGTTGCATTGTCCATGGCAACATTTAAAAATTGTCATCCGAAAGTATGTATTCATGCATTCCTGGAGAAAATACTAATTTATATGTGTTCCAGAGATACTTAACATCACTTGCCTGGCAGCTTATCCAACGGAGACTTCCTTTTCTCCTATTCTCTGCAGAGGGCATATTAGGCCACTGGAGGCAAGAGCAGCAGACAGTGTGGTGAGTAGATTTTGAGTGGTTCTGGTTGATTGGAGAACTACTGGCACAGAAAATCTCTAGGGCCCCCTTTCTGCTTCAGATGTCCCTGGCAGCTGTATCAAATCGATCCTATTTGACCATGAAACATGGAGGACTTGGAATCGTCAGCCTCTTCCATTCCTACCCACAGTGGAAAACAATAACAAAAAAGGAAAATAGAAAAAGATTTCTCATTCTGGACTCATGGTTTGGCAAGGTTACAGATGTGAGCGGGAGTTCAGGACTGGATGTACAGAGACATTGGTCAGCAAAATTGTATATGATTAAATGGCTGGTTCCAATGTAATTCCATTAGCCTCATTTTTGTAGAAACAATTAGAAAATTCAAATGCTGTATTTGTAAATTGCATTTGGGACTTAATGGTGGTATTTTCTCCCCAACTGGGATGCCTCTGTGAGTTCCCCTCTAATTCCCATTTATTTTTCCTTTATGCTCGAGCCTAATTCACAGGTGGATGAGAATAAAAGCACTTTGTGCAATCTTTTCACTGTTAAGTTTGCCATCCATCGAGGTCTTGGGGTCCTGATAGGAAGGCACTCTTTTGACTGCTAATGTTAAAAAAGGAGCTCTCAGGAAATGTGGCAAAACAGCTTACACTTAAATATAGCTTTTATTTTAAATATGTATTTATTTCAGAGATAGTCATCTTGCTATTGATCTGGGCCATTTATTTTTTCATCTTGAACGGAAATTTCCGGTGGTTGTCTTAAAGCAAATCACTGTTATTCCTGATGCATGTTTGTATTAAAATGGCATAATTTTCTAAATCATGTGAATTAGATACCAAGACACAGGAAAATTTATTTACAAAACACAAAATGGAGTAGGGTATTGAATGTAGAATCATCTGCCCCTTTTCCTATTGTACACTCAATAAATAAAGTATTTTTTTGGTCAGTGACGTGATCAGAACTTTCCATGCTTAAAAGAGGTTATTTTTAATTAATTGATTGATTGATTAATTAATTTTTTTTTACCATATTTCTTTGTCAGAAGAACTGAGCTGATTGTGGGTGTTTATTAGATACTTGTTGATTTCATCTCAGGGATGGGTACTGGTAGTTGCTCTCAACTGGAACTTGGGCTGGCTGAATCCCTTCCCCTGACCCAGACAGGGAAACTTTCCAGAATTTAGGTCCAGTTGGGGTAAACATCATGTGAAATGGCCAAAAGGAAGTAGCAGGTAAAGCCTATATGATTAAGACTAAATCTTACTTGCCAATTGTAGGTCTATAAAGGAATACTCCAGTTAACAAGTATTTTTTGAGAATTCACACCAGATACTGAGGATATACATACTCTCCTCCTTCAGTAATCCAAAATATGCTGAAATTTGCATTCATTTTCACAAGGCTATATGCCATATGGGAATGTAATCCCCTCCCCATACATACATACATCAATGAAAAGAATATGGTCCCTGGAATTAAACAGATAGGGATTCAAATCCTGACTTGGCTATTTATTATGTTACCTTTGTTAAGTCATTTAATCAACATGAGACCCTTTTTCCTCATTTGCATTATTTAACGAGGGCAATGAATACCTACCCAGCTGTTGTAGGTGTTAGAAATAATGGGTCACATTACCTTGTACGGGGCCTGACCTATATAGAAACTGAATGAGTGATTATAAGATATAAATATGTTCGAAGTGGGGTTTCCCCACATCAGATAGAGGCAGAGCCTAGATCTACATCGTGTGGGATGGCTGATATTGTCAGAGCTGTTCGTTTCCATCACAGGACTTAGTGAAAATTTTCGGCAACAGCATTCTTACTAAAGCACCCACACCTCGGCAAGCTGGGCAAGTCCCCCTCACACGATCGTTTGTGCTTTGAAAGACGAGTAGCTGTGGCTCCTTCAGGTGCCAAACATTAATTTATATGTTTTCTTGGAGAATTTGTTCTCTGAATAACCAGAACTTTCTGCACACCGGCCTTGCTGGGGAGAGAGCCACCTGGCTGTTCTCTGGGTAGGTGGGCGGGCTGAATTTCACCAAAGGCACGTCTTCCTTGGGAAGGAGCAGAGGACGTTTCTCCAATCCTTTTTGTCAACACAGTGGGAGTTATCTGAATTTC
The DNA here is from genome assembly GCF_902655055.1 of Lutra lutra. Taxonomy (NCBI): domain Eukaryota; kingdom Metazoa; phylum Chordata; class Mammalia; order Carnivora; family Mustelidae; genus Lutra; species Lutra lutra. The sequence goes on along the minus strand of NC_062283.1, from coordinate 121,733,032 downwards.
ATTTGGGTATTAACTGCTGTGTGAGTTGGGTTTCTCTCTGTTAGAGGAGCGGCTGTTATTGGATTAAAACCACAGTTGTTGGGAAGCACTTAAGACTCCGTGGGGGATTTCTCTATCAAATAGCAGGGTCAGAGTTTTGTTTCTTCTCTTTTCTAGTAACCCCACTCACCAGAGATGCCTGTTTTCAAGGTAACTATATCACTTAGTTGGAGACCAAGGAAAGGCAGGATTTCTTTCTTATTACCAAGGTGCCAGACGAGTCGGCTTGGAAATCATCCAAAGCTTGCTTTGGCTCTGGGCTGTAGGACTGGAACCACAGCTTCTTTGGGGATACAGAATTCGGCTGTAGGGGAGAATTTCATAAGCAACAAACTCCAGGTAGAGGTACACATTCTTCTGGGCGGTAAAAAGGCCATCTTATGAATATTAACTCGCTCCCAGATTCTCCCTTGGTTTAGACTCACTGTAGATTCTTTTTATACAGTCCTGGCAACCTTGGCATTTACCAGAAAGGTGTTCTCCCTTTAGGGGAAAGCCGGAGGCTGCTGGCGGGGACCCCTGGGATAGGCAGGATGGCATCTGCCGGCCCACTGGGCTGAGAACCTAAAAGCCGGGGTTCTAACCCCAAACCTCATCGGTCGGGGCTCAGCCAATACGTCTATCTGGGAAAGAGAAATGCATTCGGATGCCTTGAAAGTTTAGCATCTGCTTCTCGTTGGCTCCTGCTGCTTTAGAAAAACATTCGGAAGTTTCTATTGGATTTGGATGAGGCAGAGATGGCATATTTTCCGCATCTCCAGAAGCCTACACCCCACTTGGGGAGCCTCATTTGCATGCGCATCGAAAGCCGTCTGACTGCCGGACTGTACCTTTGAGCAGATCCGATGGGATCCCCACATGCATGTAAATGAAGCTCCCTTAGCCCGAGCCCAGCTCCGAGGAGGCAGAGAGCAGGCTTTTCTTGAAACTTGTTATTTACCGCCACAGTCTCAAACCAGACACTACAATAAGGAATTTTTTCCCTTGCTCGTGTGCGTGGGGGTGTGCATGCCGGGAGGACGCCACGTAACTCGGTTTTCCAGACCGAGGCAATTTATTGAAACACGGAATCTTAGAAAAAAAAAAAACAAAACAAAACGGGAAGGGATACCGGGCTTGATTTTAATCCCTGCTACCACAGAGAAAAGAATGCTCGTGTCACAACTCAGTGAGTGTAAAAATTAAAAAAGGCTGAGACTATTGTTTGAAAACAGGCGAAATAATTAAAATTATTATGGAATAATCACATATCACACAACAACCTCCCACTCCTACGAGCAACAATCCAAAACAGCCCTTCCAAAGCGGGCCCAAGGGCAGAGGTTCTGTATATCATTCAAAGACCATCTGTCGTGCAATTCCAGTAGCGTCTTTGCACTATTCTGAGGACGGGCTGAAATTTAGTCCTGGCAGTTCTCTTTCCATTTGCTAACAAACAGCAGTGATGGCTGATAAATATGGCAAACAATAGGCGCTTGTAATGAACTGGAAAGGGACGGGGAGTTTTGGAACCTGCACCAGAATCGGAAGTTCTGGGTCCTGTGCTGGGCTCGGGAGACCCCCCAGAGCCAGTCCTTGCCATGTGGCAGCCCAGACAGACATCTGCGGGCTGAGCGAGGCTTCAGCGCACTCAGCCAACCTAAGGGCCTGATTTAAATAAAGTTCTTTTTTCTTAGAAAAATTAATCATCACAAAGACTCCAAGCTAGGGTTTTTTTCTTGGTTCCAGGAAAAATCAAACACGGCGAGTTGTTCTGAAAGCTGACTTTTTAGTTTGGAGTCTTATTTATTTATTTGACACACACACACAGAAAGAGACAGAGAGAGAGAGACAGAGAGACAGAGAGAGCAGGAACACAAGCAGGGGGAGTGGGAGGGGGGAAGCAGGCTCCTCACGGAGCAGGGAGCCCTATGCTGGGCTCATGACCCAAGCCAAAGGCAGACGCTTAAGGACTGAGCCACCCAGGTGCCCCTAGTTTGCAGTCCTTACTTTTGCTCAGAGGCTATGTCCCCTCCCTCCCCATGCCCTCAGTCACGTGTTCTTGTATGCCCTCTCATTCTGGGGCTTTACAGAGCCTGTGCGAGCATAAGCTTGGTAATTATGCTTGATAAGGTGTTTATTTGCATTGTTTTCAATGCATAAAAGTGTGACTGGATTGTTTGATGTTGAATCAGGGAGGCGAAGATATTACATCCATCTTCAAAACTTACAGTTTTAATTCGCAGATTAGTAATACCTGAGGAACGCTGGATTAAAGCTGCTCTTTCGAGTGCTCGGGGCCGTCTAGAATTCCGACAGAACTGAATCTTCTTTTAAAATCATTTGTTGACTGCGTTTCTGGAAATATCTATACACACACAAACTCACAGGCTTATATACCCAGCTCTCCAGACCCGATTTCCACTCTCCTCCCCACCCCCGCAATTATCTCACATGCTTACAAGGTCTCTCTCTCTCTCCCACACACACACACATGCTCACACACATACACAGAATCCATTAGTCAGAAGTCTCTGGAAGACCTCACACTAGGTTCAGGAATGAGTAGGATGTTATTTCAATAGGCACATAACTGAATCTTTGATGATTTTAATTTCTGGTTGGAGTAATAAAAGGGTTGTTCCCGCTCATCTTCTAAAATTAGCACTTCACGCCAAGGAGGCCACTTAACCTGCTTCGGTGAGGAGCCTGTGTGGACCTCAAAGAGCAAGGCCAGCCTCCACGTGCAATGAGGGCTCCAGGGAGGAGTGGCCTTTGTGCGGTCCGCAGGGCTGGCCATTAACAGGAACTGCGGTGGGATGGGTACGGGGAAGTTCAGAGGCAAATTCCAGTCCTCCACTGCCGAAATTAGTAAAAGGCAAGGAGCTGCTTTTCCCTGTCCTGCCCCTGACGTTGGTTCTCACCGACAATTCTGCCAGTGGTGTGCTCAGCTCCCATGCTAGAGGCCAAATGACAGTCGTGTTATATCCAAGCCGGTGTTGCTTCCTACCAGTATTTTGCAGCGAACATAGTTTTAAACTCAAAACAACTGAAGTGATTTAAAAGATTCCACTTAGAAGCCTGGCATTTTAGAGCCAGAAGGGACTTGAGGGAATAATTTATACTTTATGGACGAGGCAACCTGAAACATAGAAAAGTTACATGATTTTCCCGAAGTCATTCAAAAGAGGACAAGGGTTATACTGGGGGCTATGCAATCCTAAGTGAGTGCTTTTTTTGGTCACCCCCCCCCTGCCCCGTCCCTTTAGGTCTGGGGAGCATAGGTCCCTGAATCATACTGTGCTTGGTAACCTAGGGAGATGTACTAGTGGAATTCGTGAGATCATGGGATCGGAAGTCTGAAAGCCCAGCCTTTAGGTAACACATTCCAATATTATCATGCCACAACAGACAACTGAGGCTTCTCTTTAGTCTCGTAAACTCATTGCCAGAGCTTTTTTATGTCTCTTTTTTATGTCTTTTTTTTTATGTCTCCAGTCATTCTGAGTTCATTTTAGTAGATTCTGCCTGTTACGGATCCATTTACCTATCTGGTTGTTGGCAAGTAACCACAATTCATGTTACCCAACTCCTAGAATTGTTGTGTCTGCTCCCATCACTCTCGTATTGTTTTTCTTTCTTTCTTTTTCCTACAGAGTGGAGAAAATACTGCCAGTTTAGCTTAGTATGGGATAATTTTGTGACATGTAATATCCCCTCTAGCCAATGGTGTGCTGGCCCCAGCCTGTAGCAGCTCATGAGAGCTCATTTTTGTCAGGAATTTTGCATATCAGTCGTTAAATTGCTGACAGGTTTAAATTGACCTTGATGGAGTATTTGCACCAGAGAAATTGGCAAACATAGCAAGTCAGGGAACCCCTTCCCTGGGAGGACTAGCTCTTCAACCAGCACATCCCTGCTCCTCCTCCCATCTTCTTGTCTTTCCTAAGACCAGCAGGTGAATTGAAACCAGGGGTAGAGTTTGTACTTCTGCGGGGGAAAGCCCAGTGAGACAAAGATAGACGACACTCTAGCAAATCTGTGCTAACCGAACTGTAGCCCGACAGCATTATTGTTTTCATTACTGGGACTAGGAGTGGGACCTAATCGAAGATGGGTAGGAATACTTATTTCTAGATTTTTCTAGAATTGTCTCACTACTAGTATCTAATATGGACACTGTTTCACAATACTTGAAATGTGACTATGTATGTTAACAGAAAGAAGTTTACTCAGGACTCTGAATTCACCACATCTCCATGGGATGTCTGTGGCTTCTTGCTCTGTCCACTTTCAGATGGCCCTATGTGATGCTGGCTCTCCCAGACAGGAAGTGCCATTAAAATCCAACCACCTCAACCTACACCTATCAAGAGCCCATTATGTCTAAGGGATGGGACTATAGGAGCCCAACTAAATTAACAATATGAAGAAGAACCCCATGTCTTCCATTTTTTCTCAAATCCAAAACAATTTCATGTACCTTTATTTCTCACACAATGAGGGCTGAACATGTTGGCTGTCCATGCACAGGCTTTCCGTGACAATGTTTTTCCCTCCTCTCTCCTCTTCAGAATTTTCACAACAAACTAGAGAGGGAAGATTCTATACCCTCAGGTCAAAAGAGAGAGGATTAAACAACGCTGGGTGGCAGCTGGTCAGTCACCAGACGGTTTTAATGTGGAGATGTTCCTAAAAAGAAAGTGGAAAATTCCCATTCTGTCCTGGGAGCTGGCCCATGCTTCTAGGGCAAGTGCTGCCTTCGTCTCTGCCAGACACAAGCGAAAACCACAATGTATGCGGAAAGCCGATACGGTCAAAAATCAAGCAGGGAACGGGGCTTCTCTAGAACCTCCTGGCTGGTGAAGTCAGACATTGAGCAGAGAGTTTCAAAATCAATGCCAGGTCAACTACTAAGTCACCCAACCTGGCTAGTATATTTGCCGTTCCTTGAAAACCTATTTGTGCATGACTGGACCTTATTTTATTTCGTGAGGTTTCCCCTTCTGCCCTCCCATTTCAGGTTGAGTGACTAGAGTCAGTTACTGAGCACCTTTTTTTTTTTTTTTAAGAGATCAAGTGTGAAATTTCTTTCTTTGTCAAAAATAGCGAGAACCCTCACTGTGGGCAGTGTTGCACGAGAAAGTATAGAGCTGGAAAAGAAGAGAACTAGATTTCAGGTCTAGTGGTGTTATGGAAGGGCCAGTCCCACGACATTGGGTAAATGACCAAATCACCTAGAGCCTCAGTTAACTCACTTGTAAGTGAGATTAAAACCAGATGATCTCTATATCTGACAGGCTGGTAATTCTTTAATACAACTCTTTGGGATCCCCTCTTTTCCCACCACCCACATGTTCTCCATATAGCTCGTTTATTTTTACTTCTCCCACACCTCTATTAATATTCTAAATGAAATGCTCTTTATAGCCTCGATTCTCAATGAGTGGTCTCTGGACACACAATGGCAGCGTCACTTAGGAACTTACTAGAAACGCAATTCTCAGGCCTGACCCCGGATCCCCAGAGTCAGAAACTCCTTCTGGGGAGGCCAGCAATCTGTGTTTTGACGAGCCTTCCAGGCAGTTCTAACAGACTGGGGAGCAGCTGTTTCCAAATTCCTTCAGCTATCAATAAGACCATAGTTTCCCCTAAACCTAAGCACCTTCATGCTGTAGACCAGTTTGCAAAAAGCAAACCAGGTACCAGTTTGCAGAAATGTAACGTCCGATATCACTATTATTAGTAAAAGCAGTAACGACACTTGTACAGGTATTTTTATATATATCCATGTTTTTTTTTTAACCTCATTTTCTCATTTGAGCCTTGGAGCTGGCAGCTCTCAGGAGGAGGATGAGAGACTGGTGCTCTGGGTGGGGGCTTAGCAGTTGAACAGCCTCGTTTCCATTCGAGGAGAAATGTGTCCCCTGCTCCAAGGCCACATCTCCTGGAGAGTGGTGATGGGCAAAAGTCCGCCAGAGCCGCACACAGATTCTGCTTCTCTCTGAGATTTGGATCAACGATCTTTTCTGGGGAATTGTGGATCTAGCAGACCCATAATCACATATCTCCACCAATGACAGATACTGCCAGGGAAATAAGTTTCACACTGACGTCCCCCAAGTCCATGACCAAACGAGTTACGAGAGTAGATGGAAAAGCTCTCGTGTTCGCAGCTCATGGGTGAGAGGAGCCTGCTGTTTGGGAATTACTTACACTGGAAGTCAGAAGGGGCCTGTAGAGTCGTGTGACATATGGCCCTCGGGCCTCTCACTCCCGTGATTGGCAGGTCACACTCCCTGGTTTTTTGACTAAGGCCCGTCACAGCTGAAAAGACAGCTAGTGAAATGGTTTTCACTTCACTGAGGGCTATGCCACGGGTCACCCAGTGCTGCCAGCCTCACCGTGAAAGGCTGCAGTGCGTCTTGGTTTTAAGGACAACACTTGAAGTGGTTTCACTCGGCTGGGTGTTGCTGCTGGGTGAAATGGCTGTCAAGTGGACTGATGGAAAGAAGAGGAAATACTGTAACCTAACGCGTGTCTGCTAAAGCTGAGAAGATGAGGTCCTATTTGTTAACGTGCTTGTACACAAGTTGGAATCACAGCTTGGTAGATGAGTGAAGTGCGTGTGTCCAAAATAGCTTGTTTGGGACAGGAATTCAGAAACAAACAGAAAAATATCTCATTCACATCCCGATTAAGGACGAAATTTATAAGGGAGATCTTGAAGATCAAGAGCGTCTTTCAGAGGATATATATATATATATATATATTTTTTTTTTAAGATTTTATTTATTTGTTTGACAGACAGAGATCACAAGTAAGCAGAGAGGCAGGCAAAGAGAGAGGAGGAAGCAGGCTGAGCAGAGAGCCCGATGTGGGGCTCGATCCCAGAACCCTGGGATCATGACCTGAGCTGAAGGCAGAGGCTTTAACCCACTGAGCCACCCAGGTGCCCCAGAGGATATATTTGATGTGATTTGAAAGACTTGGAAATACATTTGGTGGCAAACCTCTGCAGAATTTGTCTGGCTTGAACACATCACCCAAGAGCATATATCAATTAATGCAAATACATATTTAATTGTCCTTAAAATGAAATCATGCAGCATTCAAAAATGAATAAAGGCATATCCTTGGGATTGTTCCATGGTGTCATCTCTTGGTGTGTGTGTGTGTGTGTGTGTGAGTGTGTGTGTGTGTGTGTGAGAGACAGAGACAGAGGGAGAGACAGAGAAAGAGAAGGCCTCATTCTCATCAGTGATGGTCTCCTACCATCCAGGAGAAGGTCTGGTCTCTGTGTGCATTTTTCTTAAGTGACACCTCCTTTCCCTTTTTCTGTTTTTCTTTTCTTTTTCTTTCTTTATTAAAAAAATTATCTTAAATGGGTATTCAAATTCACTATGGGGTATGATTAAGAAAACAGAAAATAACATCGAATCGTTTCACATTGGTGAAACATACCTTTAAAGGTATTTAAAAAAAAAAATCTAAAACCACATAGTATAAGCACCTAGCTTTCAAATCTTCATTTCATCCTATTTCAGAAGGCACATTGATTCTGAGCATCACCCTTGGTGCAGCTGTTGAGATCAGGAGATAATTGCACAATTCTCCCATCACAAGAAGGAAGGTTCAGGGCATGGTTAAAGAGCAAATTTGCCCAAGAAAAGTGTCTATTCTATCAAAGCACAATAATTCTATGGAAATGAGGATCTCTCCCTTTATTTTGCCTTGTCTGTGTTTTAAACACTTTTAATTCTTACTTTTTAATGTTTCTTTCCTATGATTCCTGATAGAAGAAAATGAAGCTTTGACATCCATATTTTAAGCTGTCTGGGTGAGTTGATTGTATATGTCATAGTTAAGGACCGAACATGGGCTAATGTCCTCCTGGTAAAAAACGAATAGCGAGTTAATTAAAGAGCGCTTTTTACTGTATGTAACCAAAGTCAGTTATTATTTCAATGAAAACAATTAACTTGAATTTTCATAAATAGGTTTAAATTTAATTCTCACTATGTTCACTAGAGGGATCCAGGCTCAGCATTTTCTTATAGTGAGATTTCTTTTCTTTTAACTGAAGTAGAATTGACATAGTGAGATACTGTTTCAAACTGAAAGTAACAAATATCCTCCTTCATAATGAAAGTTTAACCCAAATCTACAATTTGTGCGTGGATGTAATTATCTAGTGGTTTTACATATGCAGGTTTGTCTGGTGATACCTGAGCACTCATAGGGATTCTTACCATCTGATATTCGGCCCCTTCCTTTCAGTCGAATGGGTGGTCTTTGTTCACAATGTGCTCTGCTTGCCGTCTGTCTACCTGGTCTGTTCGTGGCTGTTTTCCCTGGTGTTTGTTCTAAGCTACGTTTTCTCAGGCTCTTGGTTTTGGCTGTGTGTATGTAAGCTCAAATGACCACAAGTTAAAAATCCTTCCATCAGGTAAACACATGTCCCAGGTGGGCTTACTCTACAAGTTGATTTCTTTAATAAACAAAGTAGTGGTACACATGGATACGGCCTGACCGCAGGAATGGGAGGGAAGATGTGTCTGTACTTCTAAGAGATATACCTCACCTTAATCTTGAGTTCAAAAATCATTCCAGTCGTGGCTTGCTTTTTCCTTCAGCCACAAAACCATTGGTGTTCTAAAAGTGGACAGGCTAGGGTAGGTAGAGAATGCCGTTATCCGCCTCCTCGGTTTTGTTCAATTAGCAAAAAGGCCATTTTGCCCATTTCTCTCGCAGAGTTCACAGGGAAGAGTGGATGTTCACTTTGAAGGGTCTTAGAGAGTTGTGTAGAAACTCTAGTTTTTTTCCCCCCACACTCCAAGGACATCTTTAATTCCGAATTGCTAAGCAAACTGGGATAAGGTGAACAGCTTTGGTCCAGTGGGTAGTGTTAAATAAAAATTATTAGCAGTTCCTGACTTGTGTTGACTTCAAATATTAAAAGCTCTATAAGCTTTTACTTTCTGGTTATATTTTACCACTCTATCTTTTTTTTTTTTTTTTTTTTTTTTTTGGTGAATAGTGTGCTAGTCTTCCCCATTCTGACCTAGTTCCTGAGATAGCTAATGATGTCTTTTTTTCCCCCTTTGAAAGATCTTTTTGAAGAACAGTATATAAATATGTGTCTTAAAATATGTTTTTTTACTACAGAGTCAAGTTTATTGTAGAAAATATAGATTAGCAAAAAGAAAATGATAAAAATCACCTTTAATTTCACCGTCTACAGATAAGTATTCTTAATATTTTGAGGGATTTACTTCTAGATATTTTCCCCTATGCATATAAAAAAAAAAAGCAACAACGAATGTGATTTCCTTATCAGGGCTTAAGGGGTTAAAAGGGAAAGAGAGGATTATTTCACTTCTTGCTTACATTTTCAGCTCCCTCAAGGTCCCCTCTTTAACAGACTGTCTCTGGAGTGATTCAGGATGCTGAAGCTGTTGATCACTGAATAAATCTTCCCTGACTCTGAAAATGTTACAGTATTATGCAGCACACACAACGCGGGTTGCAGCTGAGCTGCTCTGTGGCCAAAGATGATCTCTGGGTAAAGAAACTGCCTGGAATTACCCAGGGGAGTTTGCATTTCAGTAGCGAAAGAGTGAGCTCAGAAATGGAATTGAGTGACTTGCTCAACATTTTGGCCATAGAAACACTATGCACAGGCTGAGGGAGCCAAAGATCAGAAGAAACCTCAGTATCTTTTGGTTCAAGGGAGAGAAGGACACCCTATAAATGTCACTCATTAGAGAGCTCCAGAAATGGGCCATTTCAAATACATCACCAAGTGGCCTGCAGGATGGAATGTCCTGGAAGCCTCCTTTCTCTTGGAGCCATTCTGAGCAAGGAAGCCATGTAGCATGAGGTAACGTCTGCTTCAGGGAGCTGCAGAGTTTTTAGATGTTGGCCTGTCCTCTGTGTTGATATTGGGATGCAGGAGGGGGAGGGATCCTTCAGAACAGATTCTCCTAGAGGTCTGGTCCCTCAGCACCTGGACAGTGAGAAATCAGTTTTGCACTTGGTTTTAAAGGAATATTTTAGTGCAATTCTGACGATCAGAATTGTTTCTGAAACATAGCCCTCCACACTGTGAGCTACTTGTCTTACTTAATGTTGTGTTTCCCGGGGTTGAGGCAAGCACTAGAAACGTCTTAGATGGCCGGTGAAGATTTAGTGAATGAAATGAACGAATGTGGGTAGTAAACAGTGACTTAGGATTAGCTGCCATGTATGATGGGCTTCTGTGTACCATTTCTACTTCATTGTAGCAGCAAATGTAAACCTTTACGATAACGGAAGTGTGCTGTCATCCACAGAGGTGGCAAATGGTCAGCCTCAATTTAGTACACAGATGTGTCTTGCAGGGATGCAAGGTAGGGAAGGGGTGGCAGAAGCAGCTAACAGTTAAAATATATTCTCAGGGGCACCTGGGTGGCTCAGCTAGTTGATTTTGACTTTGGCTAGTCTTGGGGTCATGGGATCGAGCCCTGCAACGGACTCTGGGCTGGGTGTATAGCCTGCTTAGGATTCTCTCTCTCCCCTTCCCTCTGCTCTGCTCACTTCTCCCCCATCCCCACTCCACCTTGAGCAGGTATATCCTCTCTCTCTTTCAAAAGAAATAAATAAAAATAAAATAGCTTAAAAAACATCATCAGAGTAAATGCCTTGGATAGAACACACACTTGTACACACACTTACTTCTATTAAAAGACATTGTCCTATATACAAATTTACTTGCCTTGCTTGTGAAGGCACTTGGACTTGAGGCCCTTGATGTGATGCAAAGCTTCCCTATGTAACAAATGTATTGATTCTGACTCTCCGGGGGGGAGAGGGGGGAATTTATAATTTCAAACAGCTCTCTGGATCATTTGGATATAGGTGGCTTGTACAAGGCATTCGGGAGTCAGTGGTATAGAGGAAGGGGTAATGTGACTTTTCCATTTTTCTATAATTTATGTGAACCATTTAGTCTTAATGTCCAATTACTATGCAAGGCCATAACAATTACCACATGTATGTTGTTAAATGTGTGCCTGATTAACTTTATTACAGGTTTATCTGAAATAGCAGTAACTGTACCTACATGGGGTTTCAGTCTTCAGAGATTTTATGAGCAGAATATAAGAAACATTAATAGGAGCACGATTTAGGGCCAAACTTCAGCATTATGGCCTTAATAAGTTGTTACATGTATTGTCTATCTGTGTAGAAAGTTAAGTTGCAAATAGTTTGTCAGTGTTTTTTAAAGTCATTTTTTTTTAATCTGGTAGAATATTGTTTTCTCTTTCATGATACTTGGATTTTCATTTCCTTTTTGATAAATTTGGGGGAAAGGAAAAAGATCATCTAAACCTATGCAGAACAAGCAAAATTCTGTTGTCCTGATGGTAGACCTGGATTTCTAGAATATTGTTCTAATTTCAGGACACACCCTGGTGCCTGTCGACCAGCCTGATGATTATCAGGTATGGCGAGAAAACTTGAACCGGAATCCATATTGAATTCAACGATCCATTCCAGGGAAAGAATATCATTCAGGGCAGACTCTACAAATGACCAATGTGCCCCTCATTCTACCACAGACCTTTACCACACCAGAAATTGCTGGGTGCCCCTTGTTTATAGCACACACAAAACCAGATATGAACCTTTCTGACAATGGTCTTGAAGTCAAATTTTCGCAAGTCACTGCCATCTTGTTTCATTCCAGAAAAAAAAAAAAAAAAGAGAGAGAGAGAAAGAGATTTAGAGAGAGAGAGAGAGAGAAAGGCAAGCAGAAAGGTTAGTATAGATAAAATAAGTATACCATGAAGTAAAGTTTTCGAGCGGATTCATTGTTTTAAGCAACTAATGAGTTTGGTGGTGCACGGACGGGAAAGGTGCCGTCCCAAGTGCCACAGGGGATAGAACAATGACTTGGCCCTCACCTTAAAGAGTCCACAAATAGTCAGGCTTCCCCTAAGTCCAAATTCCACCTGGTAATCAGCAGGAATCACTTCCTGAATCACCCAGCCGCTCACTGACGCTAAGTTCTTTAGGTTCAGCAGAGAGCCCGAGCTCTGACAGAAAGAAATACGTCCTAGTCTTTACTTCCCTTTCACCTTGAGTAACGTCAGCGGGGCAGAAATGCCCAAGCGAAGTGCTCGGGCGCACCAGCCTTCACACTATCTTCTGGTATCACCCTGGGCATGTTGTTGCCCCCTCTTCGGTTCCTACAGGTGATAAAGCAGGATAATGGCGTATCCATGTCGCCATTTTGCTTTGAGGATTAAGAGAACTGTGTGTGGACAGTGCTGGTGGCATGGTGAGGTGCACTAGTGGTGGTTTTTTCCCCTTGGCTAGGGGCTGTGGAGCTGGCTCAAGTTTATCCAGATGCCGGAGAGGACGTTCCACAGCTTGTGCCCATGCAGAGGGACCAGCTCTCCTTTCCAGGGAGGGGATTCTCTGCAAATCCACCCTCTCCTCTCCCCAGGGGTAACTGGACAGTTCTCCACAAGCAGGACTGCGAATTTGGATCCAGGGCTCCGTCTCACTAGAAACACACTCCTGGCCTTCCACAGTTCTGTGCCTCGCTAAGGGCTACTATGGAGGCGTGGCACAAAAGAGTGCTCAGAAGGTGCTGCTTTGGGGGGCCCACACAGGGAGAAGGAGAGTCAGGCGTCCCAGAAATCAAAAACCCCTGGGGGTCAAGTTTAGGAGGTGATTTTGGTTCTCTTAACCTCCTGCAGTTGTCTACAGCAGTGACTTGAAGGGGAAAAGCAGATCAGTCAGAGATATTTGACTGCAGTGGGGCTGTCTTTTGAAGGCCTGCTTTTTCCTCCCCTGCCCTCCTCTTCCCTCTTCCACATTCCACACTCCCCCTGCCCTGGCCCCACTTAATGGTTTAACTTAATGGTTTATTCAGCTCCATAAAGGGTGTGTCCCGATGCCACCTATCCACATTTGGTCTTGCTCTTTGGCTAATCCTGTAACACTTGGCCCTACCGTTGATTGGGTGGGACTCTGTACATTTTCTGTTAACTATTTCACATGTTTATTTCTTGTCTCCTCTAAGAGACTGGAAGCTTCTGGAGGGCAGGGAAGAATTTTCCATTTCTTCGTCATTCTTTCTGAGCCTAGCCTGAGGACTTGTGCATGCTGGCAGGTGTGGCAATAGATTCTGTTTGAATCAAGAAGTGCTCATGTTTCTAAAAGGCCGTTGGGGTCTTCAGTGAATTCTTATAAGAAGGGCTTGTGGCGCCTGGGTGCCTCAGTTGGCTGGGTGTCCGACTCGACTCTTGATTTCAGCTCAGGTCATGACCTCAGGGTTGTGAGATCGAGCCTTGAGTTTGACTTAAGATTCTCTCTCTCATTACAAATCAAAACCATAGTGAGATACCATCCCACATCAGTCAGAATGGCTAAAATTAACAAGTCAGGAAACGACAGATGCTGGCAAGGATGCGGAGAAAGGGGAACCCTCCTACACTGTTGGTGGGAATGCAAGCTGGTGTAGATACTCTGGAAAACAGCATGGAGGTTCCTCAAAAATTTGAAAATAGAGCTGCCCTACAATCCAGCAATCGCACTACTGGGTATTTGCCTTAAAGATACAAATGTAGTGATCTGAAGGAGCATGTGCACCCGAATGTTTATAGCAGCAATGTCCACAATAGCCAAACTATGGAAAGAACCTAGATGTCCATCAACAGATGAATGGATAAAGAAGAGGTGATATATATATACAATGGAATACTATGCAGCCATCAAAAGATATGAAATCTTGCCATTTGCAATGACGTGGATGGAACTAGAGGGTATTATGCTGAGTGAAATAAGTCTATCAGAGAAAGACAATTTTCATATGATCTCTCTGATATGAGGAATTTGAGAGACAGGGCGGGGGATAGTGGGGGGAAGGGAGGGAAAAAATGAAACAAGATGAGATCAGGAGGGAGACAAACCGTAAGAAACTCTTAATCTCATGAAACAAACTGAGGGTTGCTGGGGGGTGGGGGGTAGAGATAGGGTGTCTGGGTTATGGACATTGGGGAGGGTATGTGCTATGGTGAGTGCTGTGAACTGTGTAAGCCTGATGATTCACAGACCTGTATCCCTGGGGCAAATAATACATTATAAGTCAAAAAAAAAAAAAAAAGAATCTCTCTCTCCCTCCCCCTTTGTCCTTATCCCAACTCTCATGCTCTCTCTCCCTCTCAAAAATAAATAAATAAATAAATAAATAAATAAATAAATAATAAAAAAGGTTTAGAAAAATGCTAAAAGAAAGGAAAGGCTTATAAAGTCTAGAATCCATCATTGGGAGGGGGTGATTGTGAACTCTCCTGGTTGCTTTAATTTAATGCAGGACATTCCAAACAGTTGGATCGTCCCTCATCAAGGCCTGGAATGATGGCGAGCATGCCAGACCAGAGGTCATCCCTGCTCTTGATTCTGAGAAACAGGGTAACTTCTTAGACAATTCACTTGAGCACTGGCTGCCTCTGTTTCCTCACCTGTGAAATGAAGGCTGTTAGAATAAACTCGAAGTCTCTGGTATTGTCTGAGATTTTACCATCTTTGAGTGTTGTAAGGTTATAATCACAACTGCTTACTTAGGTAGTCCCCTAGCTCTCTGGAAAGATGTAGCAGTTGAATTATTCATCCTGTTCAAAAATTGCATTTCCAATGAACAATTTCTATTGTTGCTTATTTTTGATAAAATTACAAAAATATGGTCGGATAAGTTGAGTGCTTAGGTCAATGAAGGTTTTACCCAAGTTGAGGATTCAAAAAAGGTAGATTTTAAAAATCAAGAATAACTTTCCAGTAATTTTTATGAAATTTATTTTATAGCATTTTTGTAATTTATGCTTCAAAATTTTGACTTCTATTAAAAAAACTCAGTGCTATAAAGCTGTAAAAGGTAGAGAGATTAAAAAAGAATCTAATATCTAGAACAAATATATTTTTTCTGGTAAAATTATAGACAGTATTATGAATGTTCTGCCTGATTAACTTCTGATTACAACATTCTAATTGGAAAAGTCCTTCAGGTAAAACAGGACAAGCTGTAGTATAATAGGCTGAGAAGCATGGCTTCATGGACACAGTCAGGCACCAAGTATTTAAGCGTGCTCCTGGGGTGTTGAGTTCTGGGCCAGAGACTCAGAGGGAGACAATGAAAATTTGGTACATTCTCTCCCTAGAACATAAGACTTGTTTTTTCTATGTAGTTTTATAACATCTACAGTTATATTTACTTACTTCTATCTCTATCAGCTGAAATAAACCCATCTAACCAACCTTTTTTTATTTTACTTTATTTTATATTTTAGAGATACAGAGAGGGTGCCCAGAGGGGAGAGTTGGATGGGGGAGGGGCAGAGGAACAGGGAGAGAGAGAATCTTAGGCAGGCTCTATGCCCAGCACAGAGCCCAGTGTAAGCTCCATCCCACAACCCTAAGATCATGATCTGACCTGAAATCAAGAGCTGGACGCTTAACTGACTGAGTTAAGTGACTGAGCCACCCAGGCATCCTCAAGCTCTTATTTTAAAAAAAGCAAAACATAAGATAGTAGGCTTGCAATTTCTTTTCCAAAATAATGCACTGGCTGTCTGCATTTGAACCCTGTGATTGTCATTGCGGTAACTGCTGGCCTGCATGGATTTTATTTTCTTAGCTGAAAACAACCCAACATTTGCCCGAAGACAACATCTTTGACTTAGGGATACGGATTCCCTTAAAAACCAATCAGAAGGAAAACACAAAAAACACAGAAAAAATACAAACAAATTATTCTGATTTCTCTGAGTCCCCAGTTGCAGGCCCATCTCAACATTTTGTAGTTATGGATACAGCCTGCTTCGTTCCAAAAAGGACTTTAGGTGACTCTATGTTCCCTATTTTTATTTCTCACGTGGAACTAATTTTGAGCAAATCAACCAGATAGTACAAAGTGGGTCCTATGTTGAAAATGTGGCAAGCACCCAAATGTCACTGAGAAATTAGAAGGTGCTGAAAAGCTTTCTGAAGCTAGAATATTTCCCCCCGTTGACCTTCCCATTATCAGATTTCATTAGAATCACTTCTTAGGAATCTTCTGTAGACAGGCATTTTAACTGGGTTAAGATGTTACCTGGGAGAGGTGCCAAATAAACTAATCTGTGTTAATGTGTTATATATCTGATTAATTCATGGTTGCAAACACAGTGCCTCAGGGGCCAGGCCAGTAGCTCAAGGGAGGGCCTGCGACTGCGGGTGGTGGGAGGGAGGTGGGGAGGGTGAGGTGAGTGGAGAGCTGGCCCGGAGTGGTGAGATCCAGGCCCCTCTTTGGGCCAGCTGCCACTCAGACCCTGTGAGTGTGTGATATTGGGCTCCAGGAAGCTGGTTTTCCTTCTTTTTAAAAGGATTGCTATCTGGAGTATCCTGATTTTTAAATGTTGATAATTCAGACTTTTTGAAAACGCTGTACACTCTTAAAAAAAATCTCTCTGACCACCCTGATTTGTCCTCTGGATTCCTGCATTAGTTGTGTTGGACCCTAGTGGCCGTTCTGGGAGCAGGTGACCGTTCTGAATGTCCTGCCGGAGGGCTGGAGTGGAGGAGAGGCCTGGGGCATGGGACATGGCCCCCGCGGCAGGGCCTCGGGTCCTACCCACCGGACTGGAGTCGGGTCCGAAAGAGGATGAGGGGCAGAGGAAGGCTGGACGGGGGCCACAGCCTCATTTATTCTGGCTGGGATGAGACCCTGAATGACTCAGAGGCTTCCGTCAGCTTCGCCAAATGACACTCGTTTTCCTTTGATGTGGAAGCTGCTCTTGTTTGCTTTTCTCTGGTTCTCAAGGTGCTCCTGAGCGGAGCAGATATCGGGGTCCTGCCCTATCAGTGAGCAAACAAATCCCCAGTGAGACTTGCTGGCTGCTTCTCAGCCAGAGGATTAGCGATGATTTAAAGAAACACGGGAGGACACTTCGAAGAGTGCCTTCTTGGCACTGGAGTCAGCCAACAGCTGGCCTTCAGGAGAAAAGCAATCCTTTAATTCAGGACCAAAACTATAATTTTTCAAACAGCTCCCAAGAGTCGGCCCTGGCAGTCTGGCACTCCTGACAAGGAGGCGCCCTCTACACCAGGTTCCCGGTGAAAGATCCTCCCTGTGCCACCCACGCGTGCTTTCCTCGGGGGCCAGGGCACTCCAGCGGGTGGCCTTGACAAGTGGGACTCTCACACAGAGGCTGCTGGTGATGGGAGGGAGATTTGCGGGTGACAGTGGAGGGGGTAGAAGGAGCGCAAGACTTTCTGAGTAAGATGAGCGTTTGATCAGTGCACTGATTTGTTTTCCAGTCTGTGGAAATGCAGCACCTGGGAAACGTCCGGCTCGCCTTGCTTTCCCTTCCCGAGCTGGTCGTCAGGGGGAGCTCTCTGCTTGCCTACGATCCGGAGAGGGCTGTGTTCAGCAGGCGTCAGAAATTCTCAGAGAACTCACAGACCTCACTTTACATTCTTTTCCACGCTTGCCTTTGTCCTGCAGCAACAAGTGATTGCTTCAGGGTGCGATTTCAGGGATGGACATGAGAAGGCACTGGGGCTGAACAAAAGCGAAGTAGTTGGCGCTGATTTGGGCATTTTGGAACAAGAGGAATTTCTGTTGGAAAAGTAGCATGTGTGAATGTGAGAGGCAAGAGGAGAGGGGAGGGAGGGGAGGAGAAGAAAGAGAGAGGAAGAAAAAAATTCTCGGGTCCTTAGGAGATGGGCTCTGTCTCTGTGACTTAAGCGAGTTTCACAAGGACGGTTCGGTTCTGTTTTTCTCTCCTCAGGACTGCTGCCTTTCCTTGTCGTAGACGCTGGTTAGAGTCCTGGGTTAGTCATTATGCAGCAGCTGACCAGCTAACCAATAGATCAGGTGGAATTAACTCAAGAACAATCAGGGAGGTTAGTGCATTGCTTGACTGCCTGACAGGTGCATGGTCGGAGGGATTGCATCCACGGCCGAGGTTTGACATGGTCCCTTCATTTTGTGCTTCTGGCTTCAGTGTATTGATTTAATCCCCAGTCAAGACGAAGATCTGGAAATACAAGCAGGATCTGTAAGTGGTCTGCAGCTGCACACAAGCGGAAAACCCTGCGTGTTGCCTCTGTAATCAGGAGGAATCTATAATCTGACATTCTCTCCCAGGCCCCCTTCTTCCTCCTCCTCATCTCCTTGTGCCTGTCATGGACTAGCGACTATTTATTTTCCTTCTTACCAGTCAGGAGGGAATGGAAGACAGAATAAGTAAAGGAGGTCGACTATGTTAATTTACCAGCTGTTTGGTTAAGCAAATAAACAAAAATCTTTGGCCAAAATGAAACACAGATTTTTTTTTTTTTTTAACAGAACTTAATGACCGGATAACGCCAGGCATTCACTAATACCTAGATGTGTATTTTCTAAATAGCAACATCAGAAAAATGTCCCAGGCATTGAGGTAGGTGATAATACTCCTTTAGAATACGGAGGAGAAGTGGAAGTCATTTCAAAGGGCTTTAATTGCCACAGAGTGATTCTCTTTCCCACTTAACTTTTTCTGCCTCAAGGTCTCCTTTACACAGCATGTCTAAGGCATGATTTAGCTTTTTGGAAGCAGCTGATGGCATAAATCTGGCCAGACAGGGAGGATGCTAGGGAGCTGGCAGGACATTGTGCAGGCCAGTGTGCCCCAATGTCACTCGAAACACTCCAGAATGAAGCCGGCGGGGACTGCTGGGTACCCTCACCGATGCAGACAGACAGATAAGGAAAGGAGAAAATGTCGCTTCCTGTGTTTACCTTAGAGAGGCACAGTTCAGGTGTGGTTTTGTCCCCGACAGGTGCACTGTTAGAAAGGCCTTGGGCACTGTCCCTCCGACTGGGGCCTTAGGAATCTGGCCTGTCGTCGGCCTGCACGCCTTGGTCTCCTCCCCTCTGACCTTCTGCATCAGAGCCAGGAAATGTTTGTCTCGAAGAGTGTCCTGGGTGATCCTTGGCACGGTCAAGTTTGGGAACCCCTGCTCTTAGGACTCCGGGGACTCTGTTCTGCTAGGTTAGCACAAGGAGGGGAGGGTGCGGTCCAGCATTTATTCAGTGACTTGTATGTGCCAGGTGAGGCTCCCTGGCTCTCAGTATCCTCATAGTATCCTTATAGTGAGAGTACTACCAGGCACGGTACAGAAACAGAGAGGTTAAGCGAATTGTTCAAGATCACACAGCTGGTAAGAGGTGGAGCCTACCCTTGATTTGAAAGTGAGTGTTCTTTTCACTAAACCATGAAACGCAGAAGATTTTTAATTTCCTTGTCAAAGAGTCCCCAGACATCACTCGTTATAACCAGGAATGAAAAGAGTTTAATTCCCGTTTCTTTACATTTGTTCAGGCTCCTCTCAACCTCCTGAGAGGGAAGTCCTGACACCTGCTTGCTGTGGAACAAATCCAAGCTGCCCCTGACAGTCCAGTCCAGAGCAGCAGGCTCTGTCCTCGGGGCCGCGCTGGCAGCTTCGGGGGAAAGGAATCATTCGCGCCACGCGCCTTAAATTCCTTCTTCTGGTAGCCAGGACGATGTAGTGTGTCTTATACCAATCTTTGGTTTTCCATCATTTGCTGAAATAGAAATGAAGCCTTTCCTTAGGTGAATTTTAGGTCGGACTACTCTGTTGTAGGTTTGGCAGGATTCATCATTTTTCAGAAGATTCTCATTTACAAAAGAAAAGCTCCCTTTGAAAAGGGGGTTTTCCCATGAGAATCTGTTGCCAGTCAAGGACCTGACCTCTTATTTTTTTGAGAAACTGATTTTAGAGCACCTCAGAAATAGTCCTTCGTGAAACCTCGGCCTGTCTTTTAGACCCCAAGTGGAAGCAGCACGATTCCGTGAAAAGATGATAGGCTCTGGAGGGAGACAGAAGCAAGCTATCGAGCTATGTGGGCTCTTGTTTCCTCAACCATTAAATGGTGATAATAAAACCAACCTCATGGGGAGGTTGCACGGATTAAATGAGATAAAGGTGTGAAGGGCCAGTCCCAGCATCTGGTGTGTACAAGGAGTCACGTGTCACTTCCTTCCCTTTTTTTGGTGGGGGGTGCTGGGGTGGCAGAAGAGAGAGGGAGTGGCCATGGGCTGGCAGCCCACAGCGAGTGGATGTTGGGAACAAACACCAGCACACAGGGAGGGCCCTATTGAAGGGGACCAGCTGACGGAGACCAAAGGCTAAGGATTTCACCTTTATAAGATGTGAATTAGGCACCTCACTACCTCACCAGGCAGAGCCTGGCTTGGGCCTTTGCGAGTTCTGTGCTTTTTGGGAAAGGTACTATCTCTGTTTCTTCCTCTGTAAAAGTGGACATAATAATGGTACCTTGCATAAGGATTAAAAGTGATAGTGCTTCCACGATGCCCGGCATGTAGTAGGTGCTCAAGAAATGCTATTTCATACCTTCCTGTACTAGGAAATGTCTGTTTTTATTATTAACATTTTATTATTAACATTGCAGTTAGAAAAGCTGCCTTAACTCGCTGAGAGGCTCTCTCTCTCCTCTCCTTGGGGGTGCAAAGTTAAGTAGGGTTCAAAAGCCTCATCCCAGTGTTTGGAGGAGGAAGTGTGGGAGGAAGAAAGCTCCAGGGTCACAGGTTGCACAATGGACTACATTCTGCCAAGTTTGTTGTTACTGCCATTAAGGGTACGTTTGCTTCCATGTCTGTCAAAGTCATAGCCTTCCCATCTTTAATTTTTCTTTTTTCACACCTACCCTAACAAGATTCAAACTTCTCTCTGGCCAAGCATTGGCACCCAGCAATGGCAGAGTGTCTTATTTTATTAACTCTTCCGGTGACAATGCCGAGGACAGGTACACACATGTGAGTACTCATTGGTTGGAAGGTCCTGCAGGATCCCGCAAGGTCTTGAGGGACCAAGATCCCGAGGGGAGGGGAAGTCCAGGAAGTTGCATCTGACGTTGAATGTCAGGTATCTGCTTACTGCAAAATGGTGACCAGGAGGCTAAGAGCCTGAGCAGAAAGGGCAGATTGAGAGCGGAGGGAAACAAACAGCAGGCAGTCTCGCGCAGGTGGGGACAGTTCAGGTTCGGGACCCACCAGGAGGGGGAGATCTGATAAACCCACCACCAGGGCTTCAGCGGGGTTCCCTGAAGCTAATCTTCTTTCTCCCTGGTGATCTTGCTTTCACCATACGAACTGGTGACGGACATCTATTCATCTAGTCCAGTGGAAAGAAATGCTAGGTTTTTTTTTTTTTAAATATTTTATTTATTTATTTGACAGATCACAAGTAGGCTGAGAGGCAGGCAGAGAGAGAGGAAAGGAAGCAGGTTCCCTGCTGGGTAGAGAGCCCGATGTGGGGCTCGATCCCAGAACCCTGGGATCATGACCTGAGCTGAAGGCAGAGGCTTTAACCCACTGAGCCACCCAGGTGCCCGAAATGCTAGGTTTTTATCCAGCTTCGATAACTAAGTGAAAGTCTAGATTGAGTTGCCAACCACCTGGATATTTCTCTTGGTGAAGAGACACTAAAAACATTTTTTTTTTTTTTTTTGTTTATAAACATTTGGAATTTTATTTAAAAAAAAAACAAAAACATCACAACCATGAACATTGTTACAGTTAGAGGCCCTCTTGGTTCTCCACAATGATACTGAGCATGCTCACAAGGGGTTCCCATTATTTAGTCTTAGTTAACAACCATCTTTAAAAGAAGGAAAAAAAAAAAACTCGGCACACTACCATTTAACTTGTTTTAATGTTTCTTCACAAATGGTGAAAAATACTAAAGTACAGACAAGGAATAATCATAATGTTGTGACCAACATTATAAATATGGAATTATAAATTTAAAACATTTTCTGGTTTAAAAAATAAATCTGGTAGTCAATGCAGCTCTGCGGGGTCTCTGCGTCTAGTAGGGCCGGTCTCTGCGTTCCTGACGGTGCTCGCCTTTATCCATTTTTCCAGGTCCTCCACGCCCGCCTCTTCTTCCTCCCATCTGTTCCATCAAAGGTCCAGGGGGTCCGCCGGGGCCACCCCGTCTTCCTCCACCAAAGCCGCCTCGGTCCATGCCCCGGCCACCACGGAAGCCCCCTCTGTCTCCACCACGGCCACCTCTAAACATCCCACCAGGACCACCACGGTCCATGAGGCCGCCTCTTCCGCCCCGCATTCCACCAGGGCCACCTCTGCCACGGTCACCGCCAGGAGGTGGAAAGGGTGGTGGAAGGAAGCCTTCAGGCTTCGGGGCCTTACACTGGTTGCATTCTGTTCTCCAGGCAAAGTTCTGGTTTCCACAACCCGGATTGGGGCACTGCCAGTCTCCAGCTCGGTGCTGGACATTTCCTCCTCCAGATGGGTTCCCTCGGGAACCCCGGGGCCCTCTTGGGGGAAAGCCACCTCTGTCTCCTCCACGGCCTCCCATGCGACCCATGGGGCCCCCAGGACCTCCTGGGCCCCCCGGACCTGCACGGAGGGGCGGCGGCATCCCTCTGCCTTCACGGGGCGGCATGCCACCCCGGAGGCTGTTCATTGGAGGCTTCTTCCGAGCAAGAGACACCTTAAGTTTGCTCCCTTGAAAATCTTTCCCATCAAACCACTCCACAGCAGCCTTGGCAGTTGGTGGGTCTTCATAGGATACTGTAGCGTCACCTTTGGGCTTTCCTGTTTCCTTGTCCAAGTAGATATGGATCATGGGTTGTCCGGTTCTCTTGTTCATCTTAACAACTCCACACTGCTTAAAAAAGTCAGCCAGATCATCTAAAGTCACATTGTCATTTAAGCCTTGCACATAAATTGCACTGTTGTCAGAGTCTTCATCTGGATCTATAGGTGGGCCTAGATCAAGATCTGGTCCTTCATCCATGGGTCCACCAGGCTTATTGAAGCCACCTCGCTCTCCAGCGCTGCCCATTCCACCGCGTCCTCCTCCCCGCCCACCTCTGCTCATGCCTCCACGATCAAATCCCCCTCTTCCCCTGCCCCGGTTATCAGGGCCACTCATGCTCCGGTTTTCTCCTGGTCCGGAAAATCCTCCAGACTCCTGCCCATAAACACCCATGCTACTGGGGTGGTCCTGTCGGAATGAACTCTGCTGCCCGTAGCTGCTGCTCTGTTGGCTATATTGACTTGGAGCCTGGCTGTAGGATCCAGTTTGGGGGGGATAACTAGTGGGCGGCTGCTGCCCATAGCTGCTTTGTTGACCATAGCTACTCTGCTGTCCATAGCTGCTCGGCTGCCCATAGGTGTTCTGCTGAGAGTAACTGCTCTGATCATAACTAGTCGGCTGTGTAGAGGAGTAGCTGGTAGGAGGATAAGATGGTGGTGCCGTGACTGGCTGCATGGGGTAGCTCCCAGGTACCTGGGGATAACTGTAGTTACTCTGTCCATATCCTAGGCTGGGCTGGTTGTAACCCCCTGTGCTAGATTGAGGTTGACTAGTCTCAGCGGGTTTGTTACCATCCTGCGGTCTTGCAGGTGCGGTGGCTGCCGGCTGCTGCCCATAGGCTGGGTAAGCAGGTTGAGTGCCATAAGCAGACTGAGCTGCATAGGAGGCCTGGGTGGTAGTGACCGTAGCAGTGGTGGTATCATAAGCACCAGTGCCATACCCCTGGACAGGCTGGCTGTATGCCTGGGGGGCAGTTGGGGTAGTATAACCAGCAGGAGGCTGTCCATAAGAAGTTGCATAGGCGGTCTGCCCATAGGTAGCAGTGGTCTGAGCCTGGGTATAGCTGACATCAGTGGGCTGTCCATAGGTTCCATAACTTTGTTGCCCATATGCCTGGGTGGTCTGTGCATATCCTTGAGTGGGTTGGGCGGTGTATGCACTGTAGCCCTGCTGGGCTGCAGCTTGGCTGTATGTACTGTAATCCGTGGACGCCATTTTCTCTCCTTCCTTCTCGTTCTCTCAACGTCCGTCTCCCTCTCGCTTTCCCTCTAGGCGCCCACTAAAAACATTTTTAGTAAAATCAAAGGGCAGTGGTAAGATAACGTACAATAATGTGTTTCTTCAAACTGCCCTGAATGTCTTAGACTGAATGCTTCCAGGATGCTGTCTATTGGATGCTTGATGTCTGTGCTCAGATACTGGCATAAGACATATATGACCATAATTGGAAATTTCCAAATGTAAAATGGCTTGAGAATCCCCATGTTGAAGCGTATGCAGCTTAAGATAGCATACAGTTTTGTTTTATTGATTTTCTTTTATGCATGAAAATTTGTCGGGATAATGCATGCCTGCCATCAATAACCTCTTTATTGGTTGGAGATTGGGGGTGATTTTGAGAACAGGATGTGTTGGGTCAGGTACAGCAGAGGCAGAGGAAACTGGGTAAAATGGGCTTGTGCATCTCTGGGGAATTTCCTCCGGTTGGAGCATCTCTTCAAATGAAGGAAGAGAGGAAGTTGCAGTGCTCACTTGAAGGCTTAAACTTTTTTCTTTCTTTTTTTTTTTAAGATTTTATTTATTTTGATAGAGAGAGAGAGATCACAAGTAGGCAGAGAGGCAGGCAGAGAGAGAGGGGGAAGCAGGCTCCTTGCTGAGCGGGGAGCCCGATGCGGGGCTCGATCCCCGGACCCTGAGATCATGACCTGAGCTGAAGGCAGAGGCTTAACCCACTGAGCCACCCAGGCATTCCAAGGCTTAAACTTTTCTGAAAAATCTTTTTATTTGGAAAAAAAAATCTTTTTATTTGGAAAAAATTTCAAACTTACAGAACACTTGAAAGAATTAGAATAATACAAAAAAACCCCACAATGGTATTTACCCATTGTTAACATTTTACCCCATTCACTGTCTTCTTTGTGCTCTCTCTTTACGTGTGCATGCATTTATGCTCTGTAATATGATATATGTAAATGTGTGTATACTCAGACTATTTTTTTTCTCAGCCATTTAAGGGTAATTTACATATATTATGGTCCTTTATCCCTAAATACTTTTGCATGTATTCTTAGCACAAGGATATTTTCTTACATAATCACAGGACAACTATCAGCTTCAGGAAATTTAACATTGATACAAGCTAGTGCTTATACTTTAATTTGATTCATTGGCCCAATTGTGGCCTTGATGGCATTTCCCCCCTCTCCAGTGTAGGGAGAGGTAGTACAATGAGTTGTTGTATCTCTTTAGCCTCCCTCTAGAACATTTCCAAAGCCTTATTTATTTATTTTTTTCTTTTCTGACATTGGCATTTTTAAAGAAGGCAGGCCCTCCCCTATCTTTCCTCGATAGAACATTTCTCATGTGGTCAGAGGTTACCTCATGGTGTGTTGATTCAGGCTCTGCATTCCGGGCTGGAATGGCCCCTAGACGATGTTGGGGGCACATCCAGAAGCAAACCATGACATCTCCCCTCGCTGGCGATGTTCATTTCGAGCACTCAGTCATCACCTGGCTTCTCCATTCATGTAACTACTGAATTTCCCTTGCAACTAATAAGCGGTCTGTGGGTGAGCCCTTTGAAGCCACACAAACATCTTGTCCCACATGGAAGTTTCCCCTTGATTTAGCTTCTGGGGATGATCTCACCTGACCTGATCTCCACCTTAATGGTGATGGGCAGGGTTTTTAATGGTAAATACTAGGCACTTAAAACATCATTAAGTTTTAGAATGTGTGTACTTGATAGCCAACAGTAGCTTTGAAAGTGAAAAGTCCCTCTCCCTTTCTTAATCTAGGACACCAATTCATGTTGAGGTGAAGTCCCCATATTCCCCCAGCCAGCTAGTGCATTCATGAGCTTTAGACGAACCTGCCACCTCTCTTCCCTTGTCCTCAGCTTGTCTTTAGCGAGCTCACCTTGGGTTTGGGGAGGGTGGCTTAGATTGTGACTCATTACAGAGCTCCGAAGTGAGTTTATTGCCTGTTTTTCTCTACTCCTGGTCCCATCACCGTGGATTGATCTACATTTGAGCTTCTCAGGTTTCCTTTGCTTGTGAACTGTTTCTGTTTCCCTTGACCCCTCGCCCTTGGGAAAGGAAGGGGGTTGTGGAGGGGGTTGGGGCGGTGAAACACCCACCTCTGGAGTATTGACAAAACAGTGCGGAGCAAGAATAAATAAATAACCGAAGGAAGGCAGGCTGCCCACCCCGAGGAGCGTGCAGCCCCGCTCCCCGCCAGGAGCTTGCACTGGGGGCCTGCAATCCACACATTACCAGGAGATAAGCGGGAAGATAGCGCCGCGGAGCCTCTCTGCCTCGGGGTTGGGGGGGCTGCTTTTCCTGTGGCAGAAACTATCTGTGCTCCCCAGTAAGTCCAGGAACAATCTCCACTTATTATACCAGCTCAAAACCCAGGACTGTTTATAGCCTCACGCCGACAGACACTAACCCTCACTCATTACTGTCACGGTGGGGATTGATCTGGGCCACACTCTCCTTGCATGGGGCCCACATTTTCATCCAGTAAAATCACATGTTGTTAACTCAATATATACAGTGAAAACAGCATGAATAATGGAAACGTTAATCCTTATTTCTCAAAATTAGATTCTACTTTATCCTTCTCCCCTTTCCACTCTTTTGAAAAAGATTCTTCTCAGTGCCAAGCAGAAGAATAGATGTTGTCCAAACCTAAGCTCTAAGCGGGTTCTGTGGTATTTCCATTCCAGGACCAGGTCCCATTGCAGATCCAATTTCTGGGTGGATTGATTGTATTTCTGCCCCTGGTCACTTCACACGTGACTCAGGAGAAATTAACATCATCCCAGTCACAGCGGAAGAGATGAACATTGACAGTGAGTCCATTGCAGCGAATTGGGTGAAAACTTTGTCTGATTAAACTTGTATCTGTAATATCAGAAATTGAAGATACCCTCATAACCTGTTTTTTTTTTTTTCCCTCAGTCTTCCTCTCTGAACAGATTTATTGGGTTGAAATTATTTTTGGTATTAAATCAGAAACCAGCAATACTATCAATCAAACTTCAAGGACAGAGTTTGTCAAAGACTGGTGTGAGGCATTAAGACGCCTTAGTTAACGTACATCGTGTCAGAGTGTGTTGGGGGCAAATATGCCTACGGGTTGTAGCTAGGATGTTCAGTGTGCTAAATTGTTGTTATTCCAGAGACAGGCAAGGATAAGCAAGCAGATCAGATTTATGTTGGCTGTTAAGATGGTCAACGTGTATAGATCGACTGTCCGTTCCTTTCGAGGGTTTGGAAATGGTCACCCACATTTCTTAAGTACTACAGACCTGACTGTCTGAGTATACACGTGCCTGTGTATTACTGATAACTGGATTCCACGTGTGAACCCACTGAGTTTCAGTCCTGACTCTGCCCTTATTCACTAGGTAAACTTGGCCAGCTTCCTCTTTTCCTCATCTGTAAGCAGGATAATTATGAACCCTACCTTACAAGGCTGTCCTGAGAACTGAATGTATTTATGCATGTAAAGTGCTAGTCTGGTAAGCTAGCACATATCAATATGTGTTATTTTAAATATGTAAATGTAAATATGTAAGAAATGCTAGTTGTCATTACCAGAGAGGCTGTTTGGTAAAGGGTGGATGAATTGAACTGAGGCTCATAGGGTCCCTGGAAATCAGTCTTGGGGGGGGATACCCTAAAAAATAATTAAGTGCTCCAGCTAAAACCAGACTGAGCTACATCCATCATCAAGGTGGCCAGGATAATAGATTGGTTAGCTTGTGATCTATCATTTCATGAATTTAAATCTATCTCAAGAATTTCTATTGAAACACCTTAAAAATTTATGTCTTCTTACTGTCACCCTAGATCTTAAAGAGGTGAATATAATATTTTCTCTTCTGGATGCTTTCCCCTTTGGGCTTATTTTTAAATGAACAATAGTCTTGATTAATGTGTTTGGAGAGAGGTAAATGCCTTCATTAGTAAAAAGCTCTTGGTGGGAAAATAAATTGTAGCTTGCTACTGTTTAAGCATATCTTACCGGACCTTTGGGTAAGGCTGTCTGTGTACTGTGGTGGTCTTATTCCTACTGGCTGTTGGCATTCATTCCTGACACATATGATCATGTACCTCTTTCTTTCTTTTAGTGATAGAATATCTGGGTGGAAGTGAGAGGGGCATGTGAGTAGGTCTAGTGCTCTGGTCCAAATAGGACACGAGAGGGCACCACTGACTTCTGGGAAGCAGGAAGCCCGCCCTGTCCTGGCTTGTCTAATCCTGTAATACTTTGTCACTGGACCTCCTATCACTTTGCACCATCAAGGCATTTTTCAAGCATTAGCAAAATATGTTTGTCAAGGAAAGTAGCTATTCCTGTTCTGGCTTCATGCAGAAGGAAATCAAGTGGGAGGAAGGAAAAGACTCACCTCACTCCCACCCAGCCTACCTGTGCTAACATTGGCCGAGGAGCCAGTTTCTGAATGGGGGAGAGGTTGTTTTCTACATTTCCCTTCCCAGTAGCTGTAGGTTTTCTTAGTTTATTACCTGTTTGTGAGTTTATAACCGAGTGACAAAATGAACACTCCAAAAGATACTTTGACGTGCTTCAGGAACATTCTCGCTTGCAGTTTCAAAACCTCCTGTGGGACTGGGTCAGATGAACAGGGTTGTTGGAGCCTTCGACAGACATAGGTGTGTATCCCTGCCGTGGGTGTCCGCGTGGGCCTCAGGTCAGAGAACAGCATCCATCCATGAAGGTCCAAATGAGACAAGAGCTAAGAGGAGTTGGAACAACTTGAAGAGAGCTACCCTTTGTGAAGTTCGGCATTTCCTGAGGTTCGTTCGTGTTCTAGCAGGATTATTCATCTATGGTGACTTCTCTTTTATTCTTCAAAGGAGCAGTAACACTGAAGTTAGTGTTGGTGTCCTCCTTTGCCTTACTGTTATTATCTTTGTTTTCCCTTGCCTGCCCCGTGTTCCCTGCTTCTCTGAAGACAGGGCCCAGAGATGAGAGAGATCACCTCTGTCTGGCTCTGCCACCCGGTGAGGACCGGGGCAGGCGGCATGGCTGGGGGTCTGTTAGCACAGACACAAGTAGAGCATTACTTCATTACTGCTTTGTCCCCTTCACACCCTGCAGCGGGTCTGATGGCTGGGCTATGATGGCTTTAGCCATGTGTCGTGTTTCCAGAAACTAAATTTGGTTTAAATGAGGTTAGGGTTCCAGCAGTGGTGGTCTGGGATCTTGTCAAAGTCTAATTGTAACCAAATCAGGGAAAAGAACAAAATGGGAAATTCATCCAGTGTTTATTAATTCGTGCTAGGTTTACTCTAATGGTATCCAGATACTGCTCTCTCTCACTGTAACCTGTCCTTAACCTCAGGGTTAGGGCCGTGTGGCTCATATGATTAAGGGCCAGGGGCGGGAGTGAGGTAAATGAAGCCAAAGGGCATCAGGTACATCTGTGCTGCTCACACAGATGTGAGTCATTCTGATGAAATCCTAGCGGTGGCTTCTCAGTGGTAAGGATGTAATAAGATGAATTATTTCTAACTTAACTGAGTTTATATTTAATTCTGTATCTTATTCCACTTTGGAAATGGGAAAGATAGAGAAGAATATACCATAATTCTACAAGACAGAACAGTTGAATGAAATTTAAATAGTTTCAAAAGTCAAACCCAACCCTTGTTTTTGAATTTGTGATGGATTTAGTGTCTATCATGACCTGTAGGTCAGAGGAGTGCTGGAATCCAGGTGGGTTTACTTTGAACTTTAGGAAGCACCTTCACAGCAAAGGAAATTTGTCTCTTTAGTCTGCATTAATAGCAAAGTATTTGTATCGATGTTGCAAATGTGGGTTGGCGCCCCAAAGTCCCAATAACTGCATTCATAGCATGGTTTGTCGGCTGGGGGGATGGGTATGTCCGGTAGTTAATCCACAGATGCCCATGTGTTGCACTGATTTTTGAATGTGTGTGGATGTGTGAGCTGCATTAATTTCAACTCCTCCACAATTTATCCAGCTTTGATTTCTCATAAAACACGTGCTGTTCCTTTTCCAAGCAGTAGACGCTGTAATGAGTGGTAAGTCTTCCATAAAAAGATGCAGAAGCGGGTCCACGTTTCCCTCTGGTGGGTCACCTCAGCAGCGCTGTGCCCCCTCCCAGAGCTAGAAGAAATGAAAGGATGTGACCAAGGCAAATGCCTTGTAATTTTATCCAAGCTGCTCTTAGCGATGGTTTCCTGAACTGGGAGTGAAATAGAACATTCCTGTAGGAAGTAGGAGGGTGGGTGGTGGTCCTTTAGAGGGTACCTAAAGTTCCTTCCTTCTCTGTCCAGCAGGGGGCAGTCTGACACCAGCGTTGTTTCTGAAAGGCGAGGAAGGTGCTCTCCATCCGTGGTCACTTAGCTGTCTTCACTGGAAGAAGAGCCATCCAAACCAGGACAGATCTTGCTTCCTTGATGAATCGGACCTGCCACTCACACATAACGTTAAATGATATTAGCAAAAAGGCAACCGCTCAGCTCTTTTAAACTGTGTCTTAACTGCAGAGAAAAGAAAGGAAAGACAGCATTTAGTCTCTTGCTCAAGCATTCCGTGCTTTGGCATATCCACATGTTTCTGTTTCGGGGGTGTGTATGCACCGCATTATCTCCCCTCCCCCCCCCCGTCAGAGTCTGTTCTCGAAGGTTGTGATGTTGACCCCAGATCATTGTTCTGATCAGCTGTCATGATCGTAAGGGTGGAAAGGTTCCCCTCTCCTGCTCCCTTCTTAGCGGGCTGAGTTCCAGATTCGACCCTTATTCTACTTAAAGGCAAGATGGTTTCCAACGGGCAACACTGCTCTTAGGCGTTAGAAACTTGAATCAGTGCGGTATCTACTGATTCCTACAAAACAGACTTGAGTGTTTAGATTTGTATTGTTGAACACGGTCGCCACTAGCCACACGTGACTTTGAAATTCATTAACATCACACAAAACCGCACGCCCAGTTCCTCCATCACACCAGATGCATTTTGGTGTTCAATAGTCACATTCGGTGAGTGGCTGTTGTATCGAGCTGTACAGATTTAGAAACTTTCCGTCATCTTGGGAAATTCTATCGAACAGAACTTGTCTAGAGGCAGGTGTGGGTCCTTATTCTGGGCTCCTTAAGAGAAACTTTTTTTTAAAAGATTCCCCCCTCCATGGGGCTATTTCCATTAGTCACCTCACCAGGGTGAGTGGTGGAAGGGGGCTCCTCCTTCCTACCTGCGTCCTGTCCAACTCTCTCCATGAGGGAGTAAACTCCTGACGCTGTGGTGATAAATGTCTGTGTCTGCAGAGACGTCCAGTCGCTAAATGTCGCCTTGTCCGTGACTGCGTTAGCCAGGTCACCTGCACGGGGTTGGCAGGGAACACTGGCTTTTAAAAAATATTACTGGAAAGAAGAGAGAAATTAGATTATAAATGAACCTTGTACAATCTATTCCCAGGCAGTTTCTCCTACCTGATGTGTTAGGAGAGAAGGCCGATCTTAGGAGAGGACAGGCACTGAACCTGATTCACATTTCTATAGTTACCAGAAACCCTTCTCTCCGCTCATCTTTTTACTTCTCTTCCGGTTCCTTCAAAAGATGTGAGGTTTCTGGAACGCTCAAACAGTGTTTAAATGAGAACTATTATTTAAAAGACCATAAAACTTTAATTTCTAGGCTAACTGAAAAGAAATGACAAAAGCACAATTGGTGTATTATTAATGGCATTTTCTTCTTTCTCAAAAATGTCCCCATTTGTGTGCTGAATTATAGGGTCACCTAAATGTTTACAAGTTGACGAAACTTAGGGATGCCCTCCGTGATTATAATTTGGTTGAATTTCCCTCCTAACTGCTGTGAAGCCTCCCTTCCACACCTCCACGTTTCTAGTCTCCCCTCTCTGCGCTAATTCAGAATGGTCACCCCAGGGAATCTCTGCTCTCTTTTTAGGCCCTGTGTTGATTCCTTTCTCTTTTCCCGAGGCATCTTTATAAGACCCTGAGAGAGGATTCTGTGATTACATTTGGATTTACACACTTCTGAAAGAACATCAGTCTTGTCATCACAAGACTGTTCCTTTGCTGTGATACCGACTTGTTTTTACCACTTTGGCCAATTCTGTGCTTTTGTGCCTCAGTTTTTCCATTTATTAAGTGGGGGTGCCAATGCTGGAGAACTGCCTCATAGGAATGCGATGGGGGAGAAACGTGGCCGACTTTGTTTTCAGTGCTTGGAAGTTTCTAGAAGAATGATATTACCATCCTTCAAAGGATTAGTTATGAAAGACACCACACTGTTTTATGTATGTATATTGCTTACCAACCTGAGAACACAACTCTCCTGAAAAAAAATCGCCCCCTTCCTGCCTTATTAGTAAACATGACACCAACGACTTGGGAAAATATCAGTGGATCCCCTTGCCTTCAAGAAGACGACGTACTGGGCATAGGGTCTTCCCTTTCCTCCCAAACACCTGCAAATGGAGGAAGATGGGCCCATTTTGTCTGGGTACAATAAGTCAGAAGCCTCTGACAGAAAGACAGCTGCCAAAAGCCCTGTTTGGGGTGCACATGATTTCATTTGCATTTTGATTTCTGTGATTTAACTGAAGGCATAGGTTGTCTCTGCCAAATATCCCCAGCCTACCGAGGGATGCCAGGTAGAACTGCCCAGAGCAGGCTGACTTATGAGGACCGACACAGCAGCTCAACCAGTGCATCCCTAAACATTCAGTAATAAAAAATCTGTTATTCTTTGGTCGCCAGGATTTAACAAGCCTAATCCCTAGGAGAGGCGATAAAAATTCATTAATCTAATTAAATACTTCTTATTGCCAAAGTGACTTTGTAGAGTAGCTTTGCTGAAGGATAAGTGCAAAGTAAAATGGGGTCCCAGCAGAGAAACAAACGTTAGACTTGAGCAAGCTGGTGCACGCTTCATTAAACTCATAATTATCCTTTGTTCTAAGTAGCTGATAATATTTAATGAGTATCCAAGATAATTTCAAGAAAATGTTTACTAATGAGGTACAAACAGTGCCACGGAACATGGATACCTAGGGTGCCATAACCATGTATCTTCCTGCTGAATCTTGCTTGTTGGACATTGGGAGGGAGACCACAGGCTTTGTGACAGGCATTTGAACCGACTGAAGTGAATTTGATGGTTAAAACACATCACTTCTAGCCAAAATGTGTAAAAAGTTCTACAAGACAGAAGGAATACTAAGGAAATTTATTATCAGAATAGGGAGTCAGGAAGATAAAATTATTGAGAAAAGATGGGATGTTCTATTACCACGAAAAATAGCCGAAGGGTTTGGCTGTTTCCGATCTTAGAGGAGCCATCCCATAGAAAATAACTAAATTTGTTCCCATTGACAAAACACAAAAAGAGGACCAAGGTGTGTAAGCTCCAAGGAGATTTGTAACCAACCTAAGGAAGAACTTTCTAAAACTTAGAACTGATGGAATGTAGAACGGGCTTCCTGGAGAGGTGTTGAGGTCCTAACTGTTGTTGGGTGGCCATTGGGGGAAATATTGAAGGGATCTTTGGAAGTTTGCAAAGTTTTCCATTCTCCTCTCTCTGCAGGAGAGTTACACCTCTCTGAGCTATTGAACGCAAGAGTGATCATATGATTTGCTCTGGCCAATGAGGTGTGAAGAGAAGTGACATCAGCCATTTTCCGGCAGAAATTTCAAGAGAAAAGGCATGGCTTGCTGTCTCTTTTCTGTTTGCCACAACTATACCATTAATGTGTGGTCAGCCTAGGCCCTAATGAACATAGCACAGAGAACCATAGGTCCCCTACATGTCTCTGTAGCATGAGCAGAGACAAACCCTGGATGGTCCAGGGGGATCGAGGTTGTGTATTGCTGTAGCAGAATGGCCTATCCTGATTGATACAGGCTGTAATCTGGGTGAAACAACCTCTAAAATGACTTCTATAGCTAAGGTGCTAGAAATACTTCAAATATTTTCATAAAAAGCTCTTAAATTGTGTGATACTGTTTCTGGTATCTTCTGCTTGTAGCTATTTAATGCTTTTGCTTTTGTCAAAGTTGAGTTGTAATTATCAAAGGTGATAAAGTCAATGAAAAATCACAAGTTTTCAACATTACCCTTGAAAATAATGAAAAATTCAATAAGAAAATAAATAAATATAATAGTATAATATATAATCCCATATGTGTTACATATGCATTTAAAATAAGTTAGTTGGATTGTCTTTAAGGGTTGTGTTGCATGACAATACATATCTTTCAATTCTAGAATTATGTGCACTGTAGCAAGATACTCGTGTTTTGGGAGGTAATAGGATACTGAGACCAAACTACCTGAGAAATAGAAATTAGCATCTCCCATTTCATGCTAATTGAGGTAAATGTTGACTCAGTGGAATGGTAGGTGGAAACATCACCATGATGTAAATGTTCTCTCCTTCTATGTGCAGCCTGGTGCATTAAATTGAGTTCTTCTAAGTTATGTGTGCTTCTAATGCAGTGCTGTTGAACTGTACTCTCTTTTCTTCTTTTATTGTAGTATGAGTGTTGAAAAGCAAGGCCTGACCCTGAATTCTTATTTCAGCTGGACACAGTTTTAGAGAGACTAGCAAATTTGGACAATATCCTTTCCTGTTTACTCCTTGTGGGGGATTTTTTTGGGGGGAGATGTGGCCTTACGTTTTTCCCCAAAACCAATATCTACCAATCCTCCAGGATTTGGCAGAGCAATGGGCTCAAACAACATAGTGGTCACATTCTCTTAGTCTGGTTCATCTGAGATTAAAGAATAAAGAAGATTAAACAAAGATGAAACTGACTATGACAGGCAGTAGAAGTTTTTGGTCTTCAAGATAGCCAGATTGATAGTAAAACTAAGTTACTATAGCATACAGATTCTGTGAACTATGGTTCATTTCCTTGTCTATTCATTTAAAGAGGAGACAAGTAACATAAAGGGATGAAGCATTTTATAGGGCCTCCTCTTCTTTGTAACAGCAACAGTGCTGGTGTGTTGGGCAAAGAGAAGGCAATGGGGGAGAGAGTAAAGGTGAGTGGCAGGATTGAAGGCAAGACAAGGCAGAGCCAAACTCATTCAAGTCATCTGGCACCAAGGCACTTAGAAAGCCCAATGTTTTTCTCATAGATTGGAGGGAAATGTTAAATACATCAGTAATGTCACATTGGCAATTGCACCAACTCTCAAAACCTCTGGCGACTTAAGAATTAAGGTCTCATCACATGAAAAGATGCACAACATCACTCATAATCAGGGAAATACAAATAAAAATCATGATGAGACACCACCTCATAGTAGTCAGAATGGCTAAAATTAACACAGGAAACAACAGATGTTGGTGAGGATGCAAAGAAAGGGGAACCCTCTTACATTTTTGATCAGAATGCAAACTGGTGCAGCCACTCTGGAAAACAGTACAGAGGTTCCTCGAAAAATTAAAAATAGAACTACCCTGTGATCCTGCAATTACACTAATAAGTATTTATCCAAAGGATACAAAAATACAGCTTCAAAGGGGTACATGGACCCTGAGGTTTATAGCAGCATTATCAACGGTAGCCAAACTATGGAGAGAGCCCAAGTGTCCATTGATAGATGAATGGAGAAAGATGTGGTATATATACACAATGGAATATTACTCAGCCATCAGAAAGTATGAAATCTTGTCTTTTATAATGTTGTAGATGGACCTAGAGTGTATTATGCTGAGTAAAATAAGTCAGTCAGAGAAAGACAAATACCATACGATTTCACTCATACATGGAATTTAAGAAATGAAACAGATGAACATACAGGAAGGGGAGAAAAAAGAAAGAGAAGCAAACCATAAGAGATTCTTAATGATAGAAAACAAACTGAGGGTAGATGGAGGAAGGAGGTTGGAGGATGGGCTAGATGGGTGATGGGTATTAAGGAGGGCACTTTTTTATGATGAGCACTGGGTGTTATATGTAAGTGATGAATCGCTAAATTCTATTCCTGTAACCAAAAAACAAACCAACAAAAAATCCAAAAAAGCCGAATAACTAAATAAAACAAAAAGAGAAAGAATTAAGGTCTTGGATATTGTTACCAAATCTGAATCCCTAGAATTTGTGAATGTTACCTTATTCAGAAAATTGGTCTTTGCAGATGTCATTGTTAAGAGTCTTGAGGTGAGAAGATTATCCTGGATTATCTGAGAGAATCCTGCAATGCCACTGAAAATGTTCTCGTAAGAGAGGGCACTGGGGGGAGGTAACAGGTTCAGAAGAAGCACTTGTGATCCTGGAGTCAGAGACTCGAAGATGGAGCCACAAGATCAGGAAGGCTAAGAGCCACCAGAAGCTGGATTTGATACAGAGGGGATTCTCCCCTGGAACTTTGATTTCTGGCTTCTGGCCTCTGGAACTGGGAGAAAATAAATTTCTAGAGCGTTAAGCCCCTAACTTGCAACAGTTTGTTATAGCAACCATTTTACAAATCAGGAACAAGTACAGGTTTCAAATTAAACATGGGAGGGAATCCCTGGGCCACCATTTTGTGAATGCTGCTGTCTGGGCACCCACCTCCTAGGAAGCAGGTGATTTCCACGCAGGTTTGTGTTGGACCCTTGCTTTGAACCAAAGGCCCTGCTGTCATTACAGAGAACCTGCTGCTCTGAAGGTTCTTCCTCTGGGGACACTCGTGGTGCCCAGCTCCTGCAAGGTAACGTTAAGCACAGTCAGGACTGACTCTCAGGATCCTGGCGACCTGCTGGGCAGTGGGCCAGGGAGATGGAAGGCCTTTGTCCCAGAAGAGGCTGATTGAATAGAAATGGGAAACTTTTGATTTTTACCACCTTGAGATGTCCTCTTCTACTGAAATGAAATATTTCTGGTTAAACTCTATATGCATGCAAATTTCAGCCTTTTCCAACCCAATAGGAGACTGGTTGCCTAATAGGTAGGAATTAGGGGGGTCTATAAGCTGTAATGGTTTAGCTTCCGTTGCTTCACAAGAGGTGGAATTCTTGCTAATAATAGAAGATTGGCAACACGCCTCAATGATATTTTCTGAAGACCACACATATGTATGAACCTCATCAACAGGGATCAGGGAAGATGACTTCTTAGCGGTACTCACAGGGCTCATGACTGGTGGGGGGGGGCGCTTTTACTGCAGGAAGAGTGTAATTTGAACAGCTGCCTTTCCTGCTTCTGAGAGTGGATTTGCAGATGTGTTACCTATTGTGTCGCACAAAAGAGGCCTGCGTAGTAAGTAAGCAGTCATCAATACAGAGTCAGGAGCTGTCCGTTCACATCCTGGAAATATAAGCACGTGATAATGGCCTGAATACTTCATCTTGTGGACACGGTGAGATTCATAAAACTGTCTTTTAGCCATTTTAGAGTTGAATCTTTCTCACCCTCCAAAGCACTCCTTCGAAAAACTGGGAGGCATTTTACAATTGAGCAGAGAGGCTGATACTTTTAAAACTGCTTTAAGGGGCGTAGTAAATGGAAAATAGCTGTCTTAACTTTGAGCCGGCTGGGAATGCAATCTCTATTTTATGTAAAATGAAATGACACCTGGTTAGCTTTATTTTTTAATACTCACCGTTATTATTTTTTCCCCCTGAATTTTATGGGATGCTACAGAAATATTCCACTTACAAAATTATCCTTTTGGTGTTAAGTTATGCAGAATGATTGTTTAAAGCGGTTAGAAACTTCCCCACTCTTAAGTCTCTCTTACTCATTCATCCCCTTACCCCCATCAGTAAATAGCTTTGCCCGTATCTATACTTGTCGTGGGAAATGGACATTTAAGGCAATTTTCTGGGTAATCGAAAATATAAAACCTCATTGTACTCAGGAAATACTCTGTTTGGGCTAATTATCCAAATACTAGTTACTTCAGTTTTCATTTTTCCAGCTAAGGCCTTTTGACCTCTTCATTCCCAAATTGTCTTTTTACCTGTCTTGCATTTTACAAATCAAGAATTACCTGTTCTGTATCTCCTTCTCTTCGGAGCTCACTCTCCACCTTTCAGTGTGACCCCTAGGTTTTTTTGCTGAAAGAGATACTGGATTTTGTACTTCGCTGCCTGTGTTTGTTTAGGAGGAGAAACTCTTTCTCTCTGAGGTTTTATTTTTTAAAAATGTACTCTATTTGAGGAAACCATGTTGTACATCTATCCTGATAGGTAGTAAAAAGCATGGGCTATTCCCGCCGTGTTATTTTAGATTAAAACAAAAGTTTGGAAAAACCGATTCTGAGCTCCCCCAATCTTTATAGATATTATATTTCATAAGGAGCACATCTTGGCTGAGAATGTGGACATGAGAAAGATATGTTTCAATTCCAGTCAAAGCAATTGCCTTCTTTGGAAGCTGTAGGTTGGTGCAGGATCGGGGAAGAAGAATTGTACACATTTTCCTTTACCTTGGATGAGAGAGTACAGTGATCCAAGCTGGAGAGAGTGAGATGAGGTTCATTTCTGCAACACACCTCGGTTGCAGAGACAAACTGACACCATTTGGAAACAGGAAAGGGCTCAGTGTACCTCTAAGAGGAGAAGAGCTTTTATCTATACCTACTCAAAAAGGACTGCCATTACTAAGTATGGATCTATTGGGTTTTTGTTTTTGTTTTTTCCCTTCTGGACAATCAGCTCTCCTTTTTACTTGAAATTTTACATTGGCATGTCCTTTTTTCTCTGTCCTTGGAGAGTCATGTGATTCCCAGCAGCTCCTGTAACAACCCCACTGGGCGCCATCAGCATGGACTGAAATGCAGGCTTCGTACACGCCAAACTGTGCCTTCAGCTGTTGACTTCCTTGATGTTTTCTGCTTTTACAGTCTTGGCTAGTGCAGGGGGCCACCTGAAAAGTTTGGCACTTTGGGCAGAATTTTTAGGTATAGATTAAATCTCACCTTAGAAAGGTCATTTTTGTCTGGCTGACTTGGATTCATAATTTCTTGCACCTTACCTTCCAGAGCACAGATTTTGGTAACTAGTTTAAATTAGTTAACATCTTGAGCTTATGATGCTTCTAAATTACTAAACTATAGAATTCCCAGAAAAGCCAGAAATGCTATCCACTGCCGGTTCTTTTCAAACTACCTTAGGCTGGGGTCACTTCAAACAGAGAGAAAACCTGGTAGAGCTAGCTTAATTACAGTTAGATCAGAGGTTTTTTTGGTCACTATCTTATTTGAGAAGATGATGCAAACAATGGACTCTTTCCCTGTTGGCATATTTTGCAGATACAAACATGTGAACCTCTGAAACCCATCTACAAACTTTCACTAATAAGGCAGGTATTCTAGACATTGGACTGCAAAATATAAAATGAACAATCCATATCCTATATCTAGTGGCTCAAAAACGATGGCAAAAGAATGAATTATTAAGAGTTTTGGTTTCCTTGACTTGAGGGTGGTAAGGACAGGTCAAATGATTCCTGACACTTTTTGTTTCAATCGTTTATAGCAAATAAATTGGATATGGTACTTTTAGTGAATCTACAAATACAATATTCTAACCAAGTCATTAGACTTTTGGTAAATAATTTTCTGTTTCTCTTGATTCAAGAAAAATATTGATGGTAATTTCTGTTTCTATCGCTGTGACTAATATTTATATCTAATACTGGACACCATGGACATTTGTGCCAGAGAACGTAAAAGATCAGAAGAACAATTTGGGGTGATATATATAGACATTTACAATCTAATATTTCCATTATTTATCTTTTCAACAAGTATTTATTGAGCCCTAAGTGCCAGGCCCGGCTTGTTGCTGGAGACACAGTAATGAACAAGACAGATATGATTTGGAATAATCTTTGTGTGTCTTTAGATAAGTGGAGTGATTTCCCCACAATTTTAAAATTCAGTAAGCAGGATTGATTGTATGGAGCAGATAAGTATTTTGCAGATTTCTTAAAGAGTATCAGCTGCTGATTTCTGAGTTAGATGTAATGTGCTCCGGAAGAATGTTTGGTGAGACTGGAAGAAGGAGGCCAGTATGATGGATTTTAACCCCAGAAGCTGTCATGACTGATGGAAGGAGCAGCGATTCCTTGGTACAGGGAGCAGTTAAGAGAAGCCCACATTAAAAAGTGAGAGAAGAACTGCTTTCACCAAGTCTGGACAATTACCTGACTGCTTGAATTGCGAGAGAAGCCTACAATTGTAAGTTATAAGGTGAGAAGCTTTTTGAAAGGCCCAAGGAAAGTCTAGTGAGTCAAGTATCCCCACGGCCATAAAAGAGCCTCCTCCTTTGTAGACAAAGATGAGGACAGCAATAAAAGCACACAAGGAGCCGACACACCACCTTCCAATAATATGCCTGCCTGGCTTACGGAAAAGGCTGACGGTAGGTGATAAAGCTGTCAAGGTATAAAGGACACCTACCAACACCGCAAAGGGGACACACATGGTGCCAGGACCTCTGGCCTGCTTGACGTTAAAAAAAAAAAAGGAGGAAAAAACAGATTTAAAAATGACAGGGAGAGCGAAATGCCATCAGTTGTTTTTCTGATATAGTAAAAGTACAACTAGGAAGGTCCTTGTTATTTATGTCGCTGTTATGAAGAGCAGTTGTATTTTCCCCAATTTCCTGTATCCTTTAGTATGTGGGAAGCTACTTTTTGAGGTGGGATAAGAAAAGTAATGAATGGGGCGCCTGGGTGGCTCAGTGGGTTAAGCCGCTGCCTTCGGCTCAGGTCATGATCTCAGGGTCCTGGGATCGAGTCCCACATTGGGCTCTCTGCTCAGCAGGAAGCCTGCTTCCCTCTCTCTCTCTCTCTGCCTGCCTCTCCGTCTACTTGTGATCTCTCTCTGTCAAATAAATAAAATCTTTAAAAAAAAAAAGTAATGAATGACAAGTCAACATCAGGGATAAATTTAGGTTTTAAGCCATATATTTATTATGTATTTTAACACTGCTCACACGTTACGCTGGAATCCTGGAAGCTTAAGAATAACCAATTATGTCTAAGTCAAGTATTTTTTCTTATTTCAGGACTTAAACTGTTACGTCACCTATAAATGACCATACTGAGCAGTTTGTTACAACAGGGAAGAGATCCAGATTAGCAGATCGTGTGGGCTTCTGTCCAACCTGGCTGCCTACCTTTCATGCGCCATTTCTAAATTTTGATGGTTTCCCATTCTGTGAGTATTGTTTTCTCAACAGAATCCCAAACCCTTATTTCCAGATGTTCTCTTCAGCCGAGGAATAGATACGTGATGTAGACTTGTTATTCAAATGCACAAGAAACTGAGACTTGGACACAGAAGTGAGCAACCTGAAGTGGTGTCCTGGAGAGGGGATTTATTGCCCAGTACCAGGGTGAAGGCATTGGTTCTCTAGGAGTCTCTGCTGGAGCCCTGAGATCATTAATTATTGTGTTGAACCTGCTGTGTGAGCCTCAAACTAGTTAGAGTGGATTCTGTTGTTTGCAACCAAGAACACTAACCAATTTAAGAGGCTAATCTGTTGCCTTGAAATTACCTTGTAAACTAGAGAAAGAGCCAGAATCAGGAGTAAACTGTCTATTCCCAAGCTAAGGAGTTAGTATAACATGGAGATTGCAAGTTTGTGTCCCCACTCTTACCACTTAGCCGAAATATAGCCTTAGGTCCTTCTCCATTCAGTGCTCTGGACCAGGAGTCATCAGACTAAATCTGGCCCCCTACCTGTTTTTGTAAATAAAGTTCTATTGGGACAAAGCCAGACACATTTGTTTATGTATTATCTGTGGTTGCTTTTATACTATAACTGCAGAATTGAATAGTTGCCATGAAAGACCACATGTCTTGTAAAATCCAAAACTACTACCATCTTGGCCTTGATAGAAGAAGTTTGCTGACCTTTGACTAGTAGACAGTCCCTACCAATCATCGGGATCTGGCAGGTGAAATGAAGCCTGTTTGGCATTCCTGGTATCACATGTCTTCTTAGTGACCCGTTACTGATTTGTTGGGAGTCTTAGCATTTAGCACTGGCTCTGACCAGAAGGCTGGTGGAGACATAAATAAGGGAATATATCCAATGTGGATATATTCTAGAGGTTAGGTACACTATTCATTCTCTTGCCTCTACATGACTTTTTATTAAAGTGGATAATTTAGAAATCTGTGCTTCTGCACTAAGGAAGTGTTAGCTGTATAGATGATTAGATCAATAGATTTCAACAGAGAAAAGAATCTGATCAAGATTGCTATCTTTCTAAACTGGCATTTATTTATTATTATTTTTTATTTTAGAGCATGAGAGATGGAGTGTGGGGGGATGGGGACACAGT
Source organism: Lutra lutra (assembly GCF_902655055.1). NCBI lineage: Eukaryota > Metazoa > Chordata > Mammalia > Carnivora > Mustelidae > Lutra > Lutra lutra. Next base: position 121,690,801 of record NC_062283.1, on the reverse strand, counting down.
GGGGGAGAGAGAGAAACCTATACACACTCCTCGCTGCGCAAGGAGCCCAACCCGGGGCTCAATCCTGCAATCTTGAGATGGTGACCCGAGCCGAAATCAAGAGCTGGTTGACCCACAGACTGAGGCACCCATGCACCCCTTTAAGACGGCATTTAATAAATGTCTTCAATCAAACTGGACATTTACCCCCTTAAGAATGATTGATTCAGGTCTATGGAGGACTCAGAGAAAGTCCCCAGGTCACAGCTTCACATCCAGAATCAATACTGTCTTGATGCAATTCCTTGCATTTTGACACTGAGCAATGCAGGTAAAAGAAATTCAGCTCCTCCAAACTTCAGAAGGAAGCTACTGAGTTTCCCATATCTCCCGCTTGTCAACCCGTTAGTTGCCCCAGTGCTTAGAAGGACGTGCTGTTCCCTGCATCTGCCCATCTGTCTACTGCAAAGCTTTTGCATGTGCGGCTCGCTCTGTCTCTGTGGCATTCTTCATCGCCTGACTAGCTTCTCCTAGTCCTGTGAGACTCAAGCCCGGTGCCATCGTTTCCAGAAAGTTTTTCTTCTCCCTCCCTTCTGGGCTTACCTCTGTGGTGGGCTCTTCATGACATGTGGTGTCCCTTTCCTCCTCTGCCCCTGCAGGGGACCTTGCAGGCACTGTGCCCTTTCTCACTGTTGCCTGCACAGAGCAGCGTGCTGAGCACAAGGAAGGGGCTCAGGATATGTTTATTAAAGGGGTGGCATCCCTGTCGTGCTGTAGCAGCAGGGCCTTGTGAATGGAGCTGAGCTCTCTAGTGGCTCCTTTTCCAATAAAAGGATTGGGCTTTTAATAAAATGCAGTGGGCTTTTCATTCGATTCTGAGCCAGTTTGTTTATTTACCTTAAAATGAATGGAGGGAGAAAAGAAGGGAAGAAAACACATCAAAATGCAATTTGAGGTGGTGGGATTCAGAGCAATTTATTTTTACCTTGGTTTTTAGCTTTTTTGTGTTCTCTAAACTTTCTATATGGGTATATATTTTTCATTTTCAATTCAAGGCAGTAATAGTTAAAAAATAAAATAACTGGAATAAGATGTCAAATGGATTAGTTATTATTTATGATAAAATTAAAACTTTTAAGCAAGCATGTTAGCCCATTTTCAATTTTAAAATAAAATACCAATAGCCAGGAAACAAAATAAGCTCAGTATAATTTGAGACAGCTATATAATGATCTTGAAATGCTGAGGTGGTTAGAATGAATATGTGCTGTTACAAGCTTTGGTTTGGCCCTGGGTTAACTCTGGAGGGCCCCCATGTTCGGCCTGCTTTCCCTCCTCCCAATGAGCACAGATGAACAGATTCTGAGAATTGTCTTTATTAACAGATCCTCCGTGTCCTATAGAAGGAAGGCAAATGCAAAATTTTCTCCAAGCAGAAGGGGAAAAAGTCATTGTCACACAGACCCGGGGAGAACATTTGAGACCCCTTCAGGCAAGGTTGTGGTTTGGGGCATTTGCAGGTCCAGCCATCAGCTACAGGGCTTGGGAATGAAAACAACCTGGTGCAATAGATAAGGGGTAGGTTAGCCATGGGTTACAGTTACCTACAGACAACCCTCCAACAAAATACTTAAATGCAAAGCCTTGCTTGCTGGTAGGAGCAGAAATGTCACACCATGAGGAAAATCCCAAGAGGGAAGGTGCTGGTGATTCTGATCAAGGTCTAGTGCTAGCTGTGGGAACCTATAGAGATGAGCTTACAGGCACCCACTAAGAGGGACCATGGGAATACACTGATAGATCCCCACATCTGAGCCCTCAGACCATGGCCAGGTTGTCAATGGTGTATGCTTACCTCAGAATATCTTTCCAGCTGTTTGTCATTCACAGGTTTAGGACACTGTATGATGACTTTAGCATGGGAATAGGGCCTCTATTCCCAAACAGTTAAGGTTCCAGGTTGAGACTTTTGAAATTGGTTTTGCTCTATTATATGTTAATTCACGAACAAGCACATCTGAAGGCACACCAGAAATTCTTCTAGGGGCACATGAGTCAATGAAGGATATGTCAACATTTGGGGGGAAAGATGCTGCTTTATTTTTCATTACACAAATTCAAAAGCTAAACTTTAAACGTGTTGGAAAAGCCATTGGTTCACTAACATCTCTTAAATGAGAAATGATTCAGTTCATAATTCTATGATCAGATCAAATCATACCCTTTGTACCCGAGCACAACTTCATTGTGAGATCACGTGTTGTCCGTAATAACGATGACAGCCATGCCACTCTGGACCTTGGAGAATTCATCACCATGTCCTGGAAATGATGACGACGACCGCGATGATGATGATGATGACGACGAAGGGATGGAAGACAGATCATGTCCTTCAAAAGGAGTTCAAAATGGAGTTCAAATGGAGTTCAAAAACTCCATTTTTAAATAAACTTAATCATTAATAAACTTGCCTCTCTTTACCTGCAACTTCATGGCTCTGTGAGGATTCATCCTGAAAATGCAGACAGGGTGAAGCCCCCTCCTCAGTTGACACGAAGTCCAATTCTGTTACCCAGCCTTGCTGGAACTGTCATACTCACTTCTGTAAAATCCTGACAAAAGATAGAATACTTTTGTATTGATGTATGATTAAAATTGTTTCTCCTTCTCAGGAAAATCTCACATTTAAAATCTAAATGCTTTTTCATCTCCAGGGACAGGTTGGATAGTCCATTCTCATTACTGTGGCACTTCCCCCTCTATGCTGGGAGGGAGCTGGTGTAATGTGATGGATAACTGCATTTATCTTCCGGAAGTTTCGTGGGTTATCCCCACCTAACTGGACTATTTGTTGCTTAATGTTCCAAGTCCTCTTCAACTGCAGAGTGCTAACTCTTGGTAGGACCTGGAGGAAGTAACCCCCATCATCATTTTCCAGATGAGAAAAAACTAAGGCTTAAAGGGTTCAAGTGACTTACTCAGGTTTAAAAAATGCGTATCTGTGCAGTGTAGAGTGGGGAGTGGCTGGGGCAACACATGTGTTTGGAATAGACTGTACATCTGATTATTCAGAGTATTGCCTTCTCGATCCCTCTCAGACTCCTTAAAACCCCTTCCTTCCCCTCCTTTCCTTCATATGTCCCCCCCACCCCCATGAATTCTCTGGTAACTGACTCAACCCTCCCCTTCTCAACACTTCTCTTGTGTGAATGGAGCCTTGGAAACATGGGGACAGTAGACATATTTTGCTGGACTTTGTGTGGTTTATAATCCCTGGTCAGAACATGTTGGGAAGAAGTTGGTCCCTATTTCACTTCTCAGCCCTGGATTTATGCTACGTATCCAGCAAGGAGGTCCTTTGGCTGTGCTAATTCTTCTTTGCTCAGTGCTTTGTGGCTCCATGAAGATGAGGTTGATAGGGTAGGTTTCAGGTAACTCTCTCTCATGTTTATTCTTTTGTAGATATTCATTCATTCATTTCCTCATTCAACAAGTATTATATACCAAACCCTGCCACAGTGTTGTAATGGTCAACAAGAACAAGAGTGGCTGTTTTCGTGGTGGAGACAAACAATAACTCAGGAATCAAATAAACAAGATCACTTCACCTTATGACATATAATGAAGGGAGTAAATGAGAGACATGGCAGAGAATATTCTGGGAGGATGGCTCTCTAAATAGAATTGTCTGGAAGACCACTTTAAGGAATTGCCTTCTACACTGACACATGACAGAAGGAAAAAAAATCAGCCATTGTACAACCTGGAGAAAGAACATACCAGCCAGAGAAAATAAGAAAATGCTCAGAGGTGGGCAAGAGTTTGACTTATTTGAGAAGTTGGAAAGGAGCCAATGTAGCTGGAGCGCAGTGAGTGGGGGAGTGTGGTGAGCAAGGCGCAGGGTCAGATTTTGTCGGCCTTCCTCAGTGGCAGTGATTCTCAGATGGAACACAATGGCTCACGGCTGTTGCCAGCGAGCATCCATTTGACTCATCTATGCCTTGTGTTAGATATTTAAACTCCCATCCTGGTCATAGGACATGGCAAGGATGATTGTACTGTAAAAACATGTGTTTCGCGATTTCCTGTTAATCCTCCTAGGCTGTCAGCATTAGGTGAGCTGTCAAGAACTGAGGAGCTCTCCCTCCAGAGAGGTGACCATTTCACCCCTGAGGACATGAGCTGGAAGGGAACACAGGTTGCCCCTGTTCCTGTTCTGACCTTCCTGTTTATCCACAATTATTCTGCGACACTTGTATTTCCTTTGGCAGCCCACATAGCACTTAACCTTCACCATGCAAATTAGTATTAATCTATCAAGGATTCTAGGCCAGCCTGTTTTTGTCCCCATTAACCTCTGGCTAGCCCTACACTACTCCAATAAAAAGAACTCCATTTCCTAATCAATGGTCACTTCCCGATGGAAATCATAATTATGGTTCTGCGGCATTCAGTTAGCATACACAGCTTTTATGAGTATGATGGATGGGAGTGAGGCAATGGGCCTGAGTGGGTCGCATACCCAGTTGCTTTGCTCATCTTTTCTGCAGGTTAGGGAGGGTGGCCATATACTTTATTTTCCAAATAGGGGCGCTTTTAAGAGTGAAAGGGGGCTCTATGAACAATTATGTTGTGAAAACAGACATAAACTGAGGTGAGTGGTCACCCCAGGTTTTCGGTATTTGGATATCACACACTGTTACTATATTTTCTAGTTTTTTTTTTCCATATAACATGAGAGGCATTCAATCTCTCTTGCCCCTTATGTTACAATCAAATACATTAAGTCCATCCAATCTATGGACCTAAGGAGAACTGACCTTTCTGACGGACTTCTTACTGGTGGCGGATACTAAATACCAGATTCAAGTAGGTAAGCCAAACCTTGTAATTTCAGTACAGTCTTTAGGCTCTAGATGGCTAGGAAAATGGCAGAGAGTTCTGAAGGCTGTTTGCCTCCCTCACTCCATGTTCACCTTCCTGAGGAAAGTACCTCTGAAAGGGGAGAGGTAGGTGGCATGGAGATAATTTGATGATCTCTGGTCTGACCACCTGCTTGTGATGGGGAAGGCAGAAAAGGAGTTATTCTCAAGACAGCAAATAATGTGCCATAATGAGAACATATCATAGATGTTAATAAGAAATGGACTGTCTTGGGGCGCCTGGGTGGCTCGGTGGGTTAAGCCGCTGCTTTCGGCTCGGGTCATGATCTCAGGGTCCTGGGATCGAGTCCCGCGTTGGGCTCTCTGCTCGGCAAGAAGCCTGCTTCCCTCTCTCTCTCTCTCTCTCTCTGCCTTCCTCTCCATCTACTTGTGATCTCTCTCTGTCAAATAAATAAATAAAAAAAATCTTTAAAAAAAAAAAGAAATGGACTGTCTTAAAAAAAAAAAAGAAATGGATTGTCTTGAGGGAAAGGAATGAACAGGCAAACCCAATCTATTACTCTTGGCATTACAGGAAAGAAAAATATGTAACACTGCATATCCTTAATTAGCAATAATAATTTTTTATTATTCTTTAATTTATCAGAAAATCTTCAAAAATAGTCTTGGCTGAATGTTTGTTTATTTTGTTAAAAAGCACAATACTGTTGGATAAGTTTGACATTGTCTCCTGTCCTCCCTCCCTAAGCCATAGTTAAGTCAAAGTCTATCAGTCAAGTTAAAGTGTTCTTCAGATACCTAGTCCCAGTGACTCTGTCAAGAAGAGAGTCTTTCAATCGGGATGATATTCTTGGAGATGCGAATTATTCCTAAACAGGATCCGATGGTTCACTTTTTCTGAGGGCACCTTTTCTTTCATAGGAGGGCTGATGGAGGGCTGCTGTGCAGAGAATATTTAGCTCCATGATTTAGACTAACAAAGTATCTCATACCACAATTCCCCACTAGGGTTTCAGTAAGTCATGTCAATATGCTTAGATGTTATTGACATTAACAGGGAAGCTCACCTAATCCTCCAATGACCCATCTCCTCCTCACCCCCTCTGCCCACTGTTGTTTCTTACCCTCTCCCATTGTTATTGTTTATGCTTGCAAAAAAAAGAAAAAAAAATGAGCCCACTCCTGTATTGGGGCAGCTGTCCCCTCAAACCCCTGTCTGTGTGCTCAGTTCAGTGCAGCTCAGCCTGGAAGCTTTTTGTGAAACAACTGGGATATAACTGTATAACTAACTAATAGATAAAAGAGGGATGCGTTGTGGTTCGATTCTGTGGAAAAATAAATTAACAGTGTGAATCCCATCAAATCACGTTTAAGGATACTCAATCACAGAAGTGTTTTGCCAGCTAAACCAGTGTCCAAAAAATGCAATGTAAGCCATATATGTAATGTAAATTATCTGGTGGCCACATAAACAAATGAGTGAAACTAATTTTAATAATTCATTTTATTTAACCTAAAATATGCAAAATATTATCTAAACATGTAATCAACATCAAAACTATTAATGAGATATTTTACATTATTTTCATGCTAAACCTTTGAAATGTCGGGCATGTTTCAAACTAGGCTAGCCACAGTTCACATGCCCAATAGCCACATGTGGCTAGTAGCTACCACGTTGGACAGGACAATACAAATGTAGACCACTGCTACCCAAAAGTATGGTCTGTGGACAGGTACCCCTCTGTGAGTTGTTGGTACGGGTCCAAAATGAGATAAATTTAGCAAGTAAAAAGAGGTACTTAAAACTTTGATGGCAGTTTGACATTTGACATCATCTTTTATTAATTTTAATTTTTTAAAATTAATATATAATGTATTATTTGCCCCGGGGTACAGGTCTGTGAACTGTCAGGTTTACACACTTCACAGCACTCACCATAGGCATGTAATCATTTAAAAAAAAAAAAAAAGATTTATTTATTTATTTAACAGAAAGAGAGAGAGAGAGATCACAAGCAGGCAGGGGGGGGGGGAAGCAGGCTCCCCCACCGAACAGAAAACCCAATGTAAGGCTTGATCCCAGGACCTGAGATCATGACCCGAGCAGAAGGCAGAGGCTTTAACCCAGGTGCCCCAGCATGTAATCATTTTTAAAGTAGTTGTTTTTATTGGACTTTTCAGAATTTTAGTCTACATATTGATTGGGGGTCAGAGTGGGAGAGCAACCTGAGTCTTCCTCACAGATAGTCTGAGACGCTCTGCTCTAGACATTCCATCCTCCTCACCCTACATTTCTTGGCCAGATTAGCCCAGGAACCTATAGAAATAGATCCCTCAAAAGTCACTAGAACTCTGGCTTCCTTCTGGTTCTCATTCTCCTCAATGTTTTATGATTTATAACTCTAAATCACCTCTTTAAAAACAACTTCCTCTAAGATTATTGGTTCTCTTAATTGATTTCTTCAGCATCCTCCTTCAGTATCTTTCTAAATCCAAGTTCACCAGGAAATAGCGGGGTTGGAAGTGAGCTAATTTAGGAACATAGTATAGTCATGAGTAGAAAGCTAGGAGATGGGTCATCACGGAGAGGAAGAGTAAATGTGTTGGATTTTCCAGAGAAAAAGAACCAATAGGGTATATATCTATGTCTGTCTATCTATCTATCTATCTATCTATCTATCTATCTATCTATCATCTATCTTTCTACCTATCTGGGAGAGAAATTATAAAGTCAGAAGTCAGGTGGTGGAGTGAGAGGAGAGGACCCATCTAACAGGCTGTTAGGAGGGGAAGGATGGCAGGACACGAGGTGTGTGAGACTGGGAGCAGGTGACACTGACTCCCAGGCTTAGCCAGCGAGATGTCAGGAAAGACCACATCCACCTGGATGGATCCATCTCAGCACCTGAAGATTAAAGTCAAAGTCTCTGAGAGGGAACCCTAACCCCCACCCCCGTCTCTTTCTCTCACACCCAGCTCCTCCTCTCAATCCCCTTCTATGAGCAGTATCACTGTTCTTCCAATCATGTGGGCTAAGAACCTCAGATCACCTTTGTTTCCCTTCCCCTTGTGCGTGCCATCTCTTGTGGAGTCCTAGAGGGTGTATTTCCGCAGACGCTTTCTTTCAGCCTCTCATCTTTATTCATTTTCTAGTAACCAGCTACAACAGACTCATCACCCTGACCAGGCTCTTGCAGTGTTCTCCTAATGTGTCTTCATATTACCAGCCTCTTCGTGCTCCAAACCACCTTCATTTCACTGCTAAGTAATCTTGAGAAACAGCTTCAAGCCTGTCTTTCCTCCCCCAGGTTCCATGTCCACTCTTGCCTGCTGATGATGTCTAGTCTCTCCTGGGAATTCGAGGCCCTCCCTGACCTGGCTCTAGCAGCTGTTTTAGGGTTCATCCTTTACCCCAACTTACTGAGTTCTCTGAATGTCAAGTGCTGTGGAAGATCCCAAAGGTACAGCCCTAATGGCACAAAAGGCCATGGAGAAAGCAAGGTTCACTGGGAGCACATGATAAGAAGCTTTGGCCTGATATAGGGTTCTCATTAAGCTGAGCCCTAAGGAATTTTTAGGAATTAGCTAAGAAGAGAAAACCATAATACTAAGGCCTAGACACTAGAAAAGATGTGACTCATTTAAGGGCCTGGAATAAAAGCACATAGCTGAGGGGCACCTGGGTGGCTCAGTGGGTTAAAGCCTCTGCCTTCGGCTCAGGTCATGATCCCGGAGTTCTGGGATCGAGCCCCACATTGGGCTCTTTGCTCGGCAGGGAGCCTGCTTCCCTCTCTCTCTGCCTGTCTCTCTGCCTACTTGTGATCTCTGTCTGTCAAATAAAAAGAATAAAAAAAAAAAAAAAGCACATAGCTGAGTCCACAGAGGGCAAGGATCAGCTCAAAATGATACCACAGAGGGGCATACAACAACCGTCTTAAGAATGGCGGACTTCATCCCAAAGGCAATGGGAAACCATGGAAGGATTTCAAGCAGGGATGTGAATGCATCAAATATGCCTTTTAAAAGTTTACTTCTAACTGTAGACTTGCACTATTGGGCATCTCTTTTTCTCCCCTAAAACTTTCTCTAACATTTTAAACCCTGTGTTAAATTTTATCTCTGTGTACATTGGGAATTCCAAAGCTTATTTCTCAAAGAAGCTATTTCATTTGATATCTCTCTTGCGTGCCCTATGTTCTTTGGAACACAATTTGAGAAACACTGGCCTAAGTAGTTTCCTCTTCCTGGGATGCATCCATGCTCTGTTGAAATCCAGCCAGCTCACCAGACCCAGACCCAATCATCCGTCCAGTTCTGCCACAACTCTTGGAAGCCTCTCCCAGATCCCACTGTTGGGTCTAAAGTCAGCTTTCTTCATTGCTATTCTTCTTGGATTGCTGTTTAATGAATTCTTATCTCTTGAGAAGTCACCCTCCCCCTATTCTAGGCCACGTGTGTATAGAGCACCTCTGTCTTCAGCAGGAACTGCCACCCTCCCAGCCTTGTTTGGGTGTCTGCCAGCGCCCACGCCTGCAGGTGTTGCCGGAGGGGAGAGCTCTCCTGCCTACCTGCCCCATATTTATATCCCCCAGATCATGGCTCTAGAATGCTTTTTGGAGATCTCTGAGGTTCTCTGGAACACACAGACCAGAACAGACACGTGATGGACATGTTCCTCTCTCCGCCTAGCGCTTTCTGAGTTTCCCTGTCCCCCAACCAGGCAAGAGGTCTGTTTCCTGTTGTGCCTTCAGGTGTTGCTCAGCCTGAGCTTAAGAACCAGCTGCCTTTGGTCCAAAGGGTATCATAGCCGCATTTCCCCCTTTGTGATAGCGTGTGTGGTGAAGGCAAGTGGGGAGTAATGGCTTTTGTCAAGCAGTCCGTCCTTGCCCGTGTCAGTGTCGGCTCCCCTTGCTGGCGCTTGTTCCCCTCACTCCTTGTGGGAAGGACTGTCAAAGGATGTCAGGATAAATTCTCTGCTCCTACTCATGCCTTTTCTCTTTCTCTCTCTCTCTGTCTCTCCCCCTCCTCCCTTTTGATTCTGTCTTGATGTCATCTCTTCAAAGTACACTACCTGTAAAATATTGATTCACAGCAGGCTGCATCTGCCAGGATCAGATTTCTCTTCTGCTGGCAGCATAATAAACTACCTGAGACACCGCAGCCCGGGTGCCAGGCTCGTCGCGCACCCCCCGTCTGTCTTTTGCCTGACTCTACATAATGAAACAGCGGCCAGAGACATTCCAGAAGCAGAGAAACCAAGTAACAACCCGTGGGGACATAAAAGAGCCCAGGGAGGCTGCAAATGGCGAGTGTAACAGACACCACCCCAAGCAGCAGAGGGATCAGAAGCTCCCTGGCTTTCTGAGAGCAAGGGGGAAAATAGCAAAGGGAAACAAAGCTGCCCATTAACCGCCCTGGGAGCACGCTTGCAATGGTCCTCTGCCTTCTGTCCTTTCTCCTTTTCCCCAACTTGTCCTGGGCTGGATTGTAAAACTGTGCCTTAAAGCACTGACACCTTAGGAACCCTGCCGGGGGTATCGAACCCAGAGGAAGATCTGATACAACAGGGACATGAATTTGTTTGTGTAGGAAAAAGGGAGTTAATGGGGGGGTAGGAGGGTAAGGCAGTGATGAGTTTGGGTTCTGGAGCCAGAGCCTGGGTTGGATACCGGGTGCTTCCCACTCATGTGATTTGGGGTAAGTTACAAACTTATGTCCCCATTTCCTTGTTGGGATAACGGAACTGTTGTCCAATTAAGTGAATTAATAGTCTAAAGCATCTAGAATAATGCCCGGTATCTGGCACTATTGAAATGTTTATTCAATACATGGATATAGCTTCCCTGATGGGGAATCAGAAGTGCCAGTGAGTGGGAACGGGGTGGGGGGACATTCCTCTTCCCTGCTGGGGATGTAAGTCATCTCCCCGCCAGGTCTCCAGAGGAGATAGGCAGCTGGGCGATGAGCAAACTCCCAGGGGGAGCCTGAACATTCTCCTCTTGGCTTTGTCTGCAAACGTGCACTTGTTCCAAGGTGTCCCGCTCTCTGGGAAGGTGACTCCTTATTCAGAGGCCCAGTAGTCAGTGGGAAGTTTCCTGAACCTTGGCAGTGTGTTTCTCTGTCATTCGCATCCTCGCTGGGGGAGGAAAGTATTAAAAAGAGAAGCGGCCATCCGAAGTCAGTAAATCCGTCATCAGAGATGACAGCTGTGGGTTTGCATTCTTGTTTTACTGCGACTTTGAGCAAGTTGGTGAAGGTGGCCGTGGTATCCAGCTCTGGTCTGTGAAGAGTTATGATTTTCTACTGTATTAAGCTACTGAAGGGACCCTACCACTTAGCACCCTCCAGGGAGCCTTCTCTTTTGCAGTACAGGGAAATTTACCCCTTGTGACCAACTGTTAAGCTTCCTTTGAAGCCTCTTTTTAATTCAGATTTGGTTCAGCTCACGATGGCTTCAGAGTCAGTGGGGAAAACGTTTACGATATGACAAACTAGCAACCTGTATTTTTTACGTACTGTTAGAGAAATCATGGGTCTTTTATACTCGCGTTCTTTCGCTTTTTGTTGGGAGAGATGTCCTTTGAGACCTCTCAGTTCCTCACTTTATATTCTTTCTCCTCTTCAGACCTCAAAGCCTCTCCGCACAGTAGCAGACGTTCCTTTGATGAAGCAGGCTGGAGGAAGTTTCTACTGAAGCCTGTCAGAGTCAATGGTCTGCCGGTCAAAGGGAAGACTGCTGGGTCAAGTGAAGCTTCCATCTCAACTGGAGGCTTTAGTTCCTTCAGCATGAGGGGGCTTATTTCCATGTTCCAAAGGCCTTGAAGGGCACTGGGATCTCATGGACTTTCTGTGGGCCCAATGTGCCCAGCCTGTCACCCTCACCATGGCGTGCTCCACAGAACTGTCTTGTTATTCTTAAATTGTTGTTTGAGTCCCCTTTCAGATGTAGAACAGATTGACACAGTGCAAAGCATCTTGGGACATTTGAAGGTGGGACTGTGGGAGACAGAGTATCTGAGCAGAGCAGTGAGGGAGGCACCGGTGGAAGACATGAGCTCTAAATCTTGACCCTGAGCCAGGCTTTGTCAAAGATGTGATGTGGAGAGTGAATGTCTTTTATAAAAGGAAGGGAAAGGAGGACAATTTGGAAACCACATGTAGAGGTACAGCGGTGTGTTATTAACTGCCTAGAGCTTGGTTCTGCCTTGGTATGGCCATGAGGAAGGAAAATGACTTCACCTCAGTCTCCAGCTCATCTTCAAAATGGGTTGTTACTAGAATTGAATGCGATGATCCATGCAAAGTGCTTAGTGCGGAGACTGGTACATAGTGAGGCTCAGACTAATGTTCATAACATACTGGTATAAAGACTTACTGAGAGTAAGGAGCGCCTAAAGAGTTGTGTTCCTTTGGAAACACAATGAGCAAACCATGGGAAAAGGATATTTAAATGGCCGGTTAATAAAGAACTTGAAAGTCACCCATGGTTTTTATCTACCAGCAAACTTGTCCCCCCTTTTCCTCCTATTAGTAGTCCTCAGGAAGAAGTAGGCATGCAACCAATATTTGGTGACTGAGGGAATACCATCTTATATTTATACCTTTGAGCTCAGTGACCATCAATAGCCCGAACAATTTCACCGTTGGCTTCACTGATCTGATTATATATTTTTTTTGTTCCTTTCAGTTAAAAAGAAATCTTCCAGTTTTCTATTTTATTCTTTTCAGGTCTGAGGTTTGGGAGATGGTATTAATTTGCAAGACTGGGTTAACTAAAACCATTTAGGGATTTCCTATGTATTCATTTAACCAAGATTTACTGAGAATTTCCATATTTGAGTAAGTGCTGTGGTTTAGTTTCTACTTTCAAAACCCAAAAGAGGACAAAACAGACTGGAATGATACACTGTGATAGGTATTAAACAGATATAGATAGGAGCTGCTATGGAAATGCAAAGGAAGAGAGCTTTACCTACCTGGTGAGTTTGTGTGCACCTGGAAATGGGGTGAGCTCAGAAAGGGTTTCTAGAGATGGAGGCATCTCATTTTCTGATGATGATATGTTGTATTTCTATGAGTAGGTGGATTCCACAATGAAAAAAGATGTTTGTAGACCAAATAGACGTTTAGTGAAATATACTCTGCTACAAGGGGATAAAAATCCTAGGATGTGGAAGTGTAACTTCCTGTTTCCAACCTTGCAAAATATGAAACCAAAAATTATCCTGATAAACGTCCCCAGTGTGACTTTCTTTAACATTCATCTATTCATTTGCTCATTTGTTCATTTATTTTTCAGCTTTATTGAGATACACGTGCCATTTTTAACTTTGAGGAACAACTTGGTTCTGTGATTATCCTACTGGAAGTTCAGTGAGAATTTGGGGAGCAGGTTGACGAAGAAACATGACTCTTATGACTAACTAAAGTACAATTCCTGCCCGTGGCAAGAATGAACCAAAGAAGGCAAGGGTGTGGTATGGAGCATTTCTCTCAAGATTTCTGTCCCTGAAGAGAGAGAATGAGTAAGCCTTATTTTATATTGACTGACTAGTATCCATCCAAGACGAAAAATGACAAGAGTTAAGTAGAAATACCAGCAGATCACTTCTATGAGTAACATTGAGGTGGGACACATGGTGCCTGCCATATTACTCAGGAAATTCTTAGATAGCAAAAGCCCTTTCACTTCAGGAGTAAACCTAGACAAAGGTATATGAGTCGCCGGGAAGCTAGTTCAGGTAATGGCCTGGAATCCACAATGGTAAAAAGAAATGATGGAGGGTTGGAAAGCTAAGGGAAAACTCATTTGAAGAGGAAGAATCAATAATGTTAGTCAGCATGTTTGCTCATCTGTAAAATGAGCAGTTTGGGGCTGGATTGAGTCCAAGGTTCTTGCCATCTTTGACACATCCTGGGCCTATGGATCCAATAAGGAGCAGACAGGCAGTAGAGGGAACTGACTGGCTTATTAATTAAAATCTATTGTGCTTTTCTTCTCAAGAATGAAAGCTTCTATATACAATGTTCAGATACAGGGCATTTTTAAAGACTAAAAATAAGAATATAACAAAATAGAGGCAAAAGTTACAGAACACAAATGAAAAAAGTGTCACACTCAAACAGATGCTTCAATGCACATGTTATTTTCTCTGCAAGTGAGATATTTGAAAAGCTCATTAACTCTTTGAATAACACTGAACAACATTTAGTACACAATTTCCTTGTTGTATTAAAGAGTATCCTCAAAGTCTCAAAGAGTGGGGAATTTTAGGAAGCCTCAGAAACTCATAGTCAGTGTGTAGCTTTGGTGTTGAGAGGATCTGCTTCAAAATGAAAAATAAGAGCGGTGCATGTTACAGTTCCTGAAAGTTTCTGTTTTCAGTTGGACACTTTAGAAAAGAGAGATGTTTACCAAAACATATGGTCCCCAATCACAGACTTGTCCCTGAAAAGCAGTTGCCCAATCGTGGACATCTTTGTTGTGTCCTTAGCCTTTTGGTGGGATCATTTGACTCTTTGTGCTGTTTGGAACACTAGTGGAAGCGATGTACATCATTTCTTGGTCTAGGATGTTAAGCAAAGACTGTGCCTTCATTACAGTCTCTGTCTGCCCTTATCACTGGATGCAGAAGATCCCACAGTCCTAGAGGATGGCCAAACCCTAGGAGGGACGAAACCCAGATTCTGGATACAGAGCAGGAAGAAACCTCCCCACCCACCAGAACCTCTGCATGGTGCTGTTCAATGAATAAGAAATAAACTGCTATTGAGCTTTTAGGGTTTATTTGTTTTAACAACTACATCACTGATATAGGCATCACATTTCTTGATCTTGTATAGGATGTTACATTAATTCATTGGAGAGAGAAATACACATTCTGATTTATGGGTGATGGGGCCTATTGGAAATCTGGATATGTCCTGTGGTCAAAGGCCTCAAGAAAAGGGAAATAACAATCCTTTTTTGTGTGTGATGTTCAATTCTTATATAACAACTGGAGGGCTCTGGTCTGGCTTTCTTCTTGTCCAAGTCAAAGTGGGACAGTGTGCTTTAGCCATTCAGCGGTATCAAAGATACCGCTGATAATTACTAAATTGATTTCAGAGAGACATGAGTTTCTGATTTTTCTTCAGTCATCCTCGATGAAAGGGGACAAGAATGATTGGTATGAATTGTGGGGGAGAGAAAAAGATAATTAAGACTCGGGAGATAGCAGAATGTGCCAGTCATTATTATACTTACTCGACAAGCTCTATAGTCTTCAATGGTCAATAGTGACATTACGTTGGTCTGTTATTGCTAATATTAAAAAAACACAATGGGTCAAATAACATGTGCAATAGATATTTCTGCTAGTTGAGGAAAATGTCTTAAGACCTGGTCTTCCCCTTTTGGATGGTGCTGGTGGTCTTTGCAGCTGCTTGTGGTCTGTATGTGTGTCAAGCACTGAGCTGAGGTAAACCCGAGAATGAGATAAACAGTCTCACATAGTCTTAAAGGCAGAACTCTATATTCTCATAAACACATATAAATAGCACCATTGTAAAAATTGATAGAAACTGATCATAACAAAAACCTGAGCAAGGGAAAACAGATCACTATAAGAAAATGTTGTACGGTAAAACAATTTAATTAGGGGGAGGACGAGATGAAGGAGAAAGGTCAGTTCCAATCAGCTTGTTATGGTCATGTCGACATATAAAATACACTATATAGTTTGGACAAAACCAGTAAGAACCTCTCTCTTGGCACAGAGATGAATGCTCCCAGATACCTTTGTGTTTCGAATACCTCAAAGAATCCTGCTCCCTCTCTGGGACGGCTTTTTGTGTGTGTGTAATTCACAGGAAGGCTTTATCAGTCAATGCCTACTTCACTCAACTCCCTGTTTGTGTGAAGATTAAATATTAAATCAGTGTTCTTTGAAGGTCTCCAAAGCAACTCAGTACACATTTTAGTAGGCTCTTAAAATTGTATTTTCATTTTCTTTTTTCATGATTGGGGATTACTTAGAAATGAGAGGTTGGAGGGTGAAGGAGGAGGCCTGTGGGGTGTAGAATTTAAGGATGCGCCCGGTCTCACCCTGCACTTGCATGACCCCGAGAGTGAGTTCCTCCTTAAATTTTGTGCCCTGGACTCTTCACTTGCCTCACCTTAGTCCCATCCCTGAAAGCCACAGATAAACATGTGTAAAAAGTGTACCTAGGACGTGTGCAGAGCAACTTGGGACATCTCAAACATTGTTTCAGTCTGAGTTTGGGTATCTGGTAGTAACTTCTTAATGAGAAATGCAGGGAAATCAGCTCCAATGTCAAGGTGAGTTCCTGCTGAGCAAATGACACCAGGAAAGAAAAGCTCCTCTTTTGGTCTTTGCTTGAATAATAATAATAATAAAAAAGACCTATAATTGGATTTCCTTAAAGACTTGGAGAACTCACATCTTTATAACTTTTCAGATTGAAAGGTAGTCCTTTTGAATTCTATTAACTTTGCAGCAGACATCTTTTAGAAAGTAAGATTATGTAGCTTCTGAAGAAAACCAGGAACAATGAAGTGAGCAATATTTGCATTCACAAGTTATTCTGTGTTGGCAGATTGTCATCTTTTGTAGAAATATCACAATTTTTCAAAAGGACCACTTTGAAGATAAAGAATTATATTTAATCATTTTTTTGTTGTTAATAAAAAAGTCATTTTGAATGCTCACTTTGACAGTCAAAGGTCCCATTGCCCTTAAGCATGGTGTAGCCTACTTTGGGTACCCACACGGCAATCAAGGGCTTCGTCCCCCTCTCATCTTCAACTCTGCCAGGATAATAGCCTACATTCACACCCCTGCCACTTACTTTCTAAAGGTCCCTGCTTGCAGAGGAATGAGAATCTAGGAAATTTGGTTGTCTAAGAAATTTTAGTAGCCTGACTTACAAAGAAACGGTGGCTTATAGCTACAGGAGGAAAGAGGAGCTGGCAAATTTAATGGATGGATCAGAATACTGTATTTTTATCCTAAGACAGCTTAGTTTAAAAACTTAAGCCTCAGTGACCAGTAACACTGGAGAAAGAGTTGACCACAACACTTGGAGTCACTGATGAGAAAGCAAGATCTCTGGATAGGATGCCTTCCCTTATTTCTTACAAACGTTTCAAGGGATTGAGATGGGTAGATTGAAATGTCTCTCTTAAAAAATTGGAGATTTTCACATCACAGGAAGAGTGGTGGCAGTTTTTATACATTTGGAACTAGACATAACAATGTCACGGTCAGGCCTCAGAAGGTGATCATAAATGAAAGCGCTCTGGTGTTGAGTATATGGCTTCTATTCTGGGTTCATGTCTCCTGCTTATTTAAAATTTAGGCAGTGGGAAGATCTTTCCCTGCCCCTGGATGGAAGACCCTGTGACTTTTATGCATACCCTTGGGTAAAAGATTGGTATATGATCCCTTTAAGCTAAAAACAGTCTCAATTCAGAAATTAGATTTTCTGGCCCAAATGTTAAACTATTGCTGTCATCCTCTTTCAAAGGTAGACTTCCACCCTGAACCCCTATTCCTACACTCAGACTTGTAATTGACTTCTTTTGGTTCCCACTTGCCAGCTGCTTTTCCTCTCCTCCAGGGTCAAATCTTGGGGAAGGTGGACAAGTGAGGGTTCTTCCTTTGGGGTGGTTTCCTGGTTTTATAGGCATCGACTGACCCAGGGAGCTGCCCTCTCTGCCAACAGGGTTGCAGGTGTGTGGGACTCAGCTCTCAGCGGCTCCATTGCAGAGAATGTCCTCACCAGGTGTGAGATGATGGAGTCATACCCCCCTTGCGTGGAGGATCCTCACACTACCAGCGGGTCATAGGTAACAGTTTGCTCCAAATAAACCTCTTCACAAAGTCCTCCCCTCTCTTCTTTCCAGCCCTGGCTCTTTTAAGTCCCTGATGCTCATGTGAGGACCATAATTTAGCGCCACTGCCAAAATTGGCGTCTTGAGGACCCCATTTTAACATTGTGATACATCGATGAAGTAGAATAATCCAGAGATTTTTTTTCTAGTAAACAAAAATAACTTAATAAAATGTCTAGTGATTCAGTGTTCTTTGTTTTCTTAATATTATCTATTTGGTAAAAACCTTTCACTGAACCCTGCTCCGTCCCAGCTACGGTACGGCTCACTCTCAGCTAGAGTGTGTGGAGGGTGTTGATCTGCACTAATGTTCTTCCACCCAACGTCTAGTTCCTCAGTCAGCCAGGTGAGGAGATGCTCCCTGTTCACCAGGGCCCAGCCAGAATGTGGGTATTCACCACCTGCCCTTCGTTCCTTAGTTGATTTTAGGCAATTACGCCCAGTCCCTCAAAAGATGGAGGTGATTTCTAAATGTCCATTTCCTTGAAAGGGTAATATATACTTTCCCCTTATACATATTAAATCTCTAACTCACAAAGAAATGATTTCATAAACTCCTGGCCTGACAGCCTTTACACATAATTTAACCTCCTCAGGATGGGGTCTTGTCCAATATTAGGGATGTAAATACGATCTCTAGATCACCAAAGGCTGCCATACACATGTTTGGAAAAGTAAGCTCAGTGCCACCCTGGCCATCCAGTAGGCAGGAGCTGATGGCTTCTCCTGTTTCTGGTGGTTTGAGGCATACTGATGTTTGACAACCTGGACCTTCTGGAAGGAACTAAGGTATGTGATACAAAAGGATTATAATCTAGGAAACACTTGGAGGGACGACAGTAGTAGCCAGCACCTAAAGAACTTTCTTCCTTTGTACTTTCCTCCTTTGTTTTCTCTTAGTCATGCAGCAGAATATCCGAAGGTCGGGCTCAAGGAGTATACTGAGACTGACGGAAGGAGCCAGAAGCTGACTGTTTCAGGAGTGTTCCTGGCTGCAGGCTCTTAGAAGGCAGTTGGTGTTTCTTGCTAAGTTGTTCCTTTCAGCTCACCAGGGTGGGAAGTTGACAGGTACTGCAAAAACACAGGGAGAGAAGGGAGCCTAGCACAGAATGAAATTTTAAAGAAAATTGTAATTCAGCACATCAGTATTCAAACCACATACTCTCTGCTCATGAAAGCTTTAATGTGGGCAAAAATCTTACCTAAGCAAAATATTTGCCTTGAAAGAAAGTATGAACAACCCAAATGAAGTAATTCTCTATAATATTCTATTCTTTGCTATAGACAATTTAATTCAACACATTTTATTGAACGTCTTCACTATGGTTACAATGAAGACATCAATTTAAATAGGACGCAGGCCCTGCCTTCCAGGGGCTTACAGAAATGGGAATGTTAAGCAGTATTTGATAGTTTAACCATCTATAGCTTTAAATCCAAATTGGTTTTTAATGTAGCAATGAAACTACCAGTTTCCTACTATGTGACGATCACGACAAAGGAAGATATTTCTAATGTTAATAATTTCTCCAACCCAAAGAACCAAGAGGGCGTTAACAGCACAATGGCATTTAAAAGTAAAACCTACACAGTCTGTTCTTTTCTTCATGAAAGAAGGCAGAAAATGTGCTTTTGAATATGCATGTCCCCTTGTGCCAGGCACCCTTTATTATCTTCTAATTCCTACAGGATACTTCTTGTCTCTGTGATTTAAACAAAAAGTTATTTCTTAAATCTCATCCTTAGGTCTCATTCTTTCATTTACTCATTGAACCTAATTTCGTGGTCTATCATGCAACCTTATTATCCATTCTATAACTCAGTGTATCATTTTACTCTCAAGCTTATTGACATGTTTGGTGTACGCAAATCCATCTTTTTCTCCAATGTCAAGTTATTTTTCATAATGAACTACCACCTTGTAGTCTTGTTAAGTGAGACTCTCTCCTGTCCTGTTGCTTAGTGCTTGCCTACCTCTGTGCTTTTTTCTCTCTTCCCTCTTCCTTTACTCTCCATTCATTTAAATTCTTCCTATGTTTTATCTCTAACACAAACACCTCTTTTCCTGGTTACCCCAAGAGGTCTCCCCTGATATTTTTTTTTTAAGATTTTATTTATTTATTTGACAGAGATCACAAGTAGGTAGAGAGACAGGCAGAGAGAGAGAGAGAGAGGGAAGCAGGCTCCCCGCTGAGCAGAGAGCCCGATGTGGGACTCGATCCCAGGACCCTGGGATCATGACCTGAGCTGAAGGCAGAGGCTTTAACCTACTGAGGCACCCAGGCGCCCCTCCCCTGATCTTTTAACTGAAACCAAACTTTTTTCTGTGGTGAGTGACCATCGTGTGAGTCATTGGTGCTATTCCTTGTCTTTGGTTCTCTCTCTCATTTGGGGCATGTTGTAAGATTGTTCGCCCTGGCCTTGAACTCAAGCATGGTTGAGGCACATTTTTAGCCAATAAAATGTGGATGGAAGTAATATGTCACCTCCATGTGGAAGCTTTCAAAGTCACTCGGTGCTTTGCCTTCTTGTCTTCTCCCTTTGCCATGGTGACTGGTGGTATTCCAGGTAGGGACTGCTCCATCAGCCTGGATCGTAGACTGAAAATGATCATAATAATGTGGAATTGAGCCTACAGTTGGTCTGCAATAGACATATTATAGGAGCAAAAAATAAACTTTTGGTGTTTAGGCTATTAAAATTGATGCTATTTGTTATTGCAGCAAAACCTAGTTTATTCTGACTGATAAGTGTGGATACAAATTGCTGATATCTTTTTTTTATCCAATTCACTTCAAAAATGTGTACTGATATCCAGTCCACTTGAGCCTTCTGATGATGGCAGCCCTGGGTAATATCTAACTGCAACCACAAGAAGGACTCCAAGGGAGAATGGAGAAGGAAAGTAGAATTTTTGGTCACCAATTTTCTCAGTAACCATGGATTTTCTTTTCAAAGGAGTCTTTTATACAAAAGGATAAGCTTGGAAATGATTAAGGTGGACCTTCTTTGGCTGCCTTTGAAAAGACTGGTATTTCCAGAGCACTGCCCTTGGCCCTCTCCTTTTCTCTGCACATTTTCTCTGAAAAATCCCAAACTCCACCAGGGTCCCATTCAGGCATTGACCCATCCTGACCTCTCCACACCTAATCAATTCCAAGATTCTGATTCAGAATAGTCTGGATGGCATATCAAACGTGGATGAATCTAACCAGTCCTTGGTATTCTCAAAGTTGTTCAAAGTAGTAATGTGCAATTTTGCTTTTCCTTCTAGGGTTTTAGTATGGAAAAAGAAGAGACATTGGCATTGGGAAGATTCTCTTTATCCTTTGTCTGATTTTTCCCTTGATGGCAAAAAACTTCAGAAAATTTTCTAAGCATCCATGTCCTGGCTTCAGACTTAGGAACATGGCAGAATGCCATGGCTCTGGATAGATTAGCTGGACTTGACAAAGTATCAATGCTGGCGAATTGTGGGAAACAGTGTTGTCAAGGTAGGCTGTGGCCAGGATGTGTAGGACACTGAAGGCTAGGCTAACCCAGTTCAACTTTATCCTTTGGGTGGTTTGGAGACATCAACATTTTTTAAGCATAGGAAGGCATGACTATAAGAAAGCAGAATTGGAGTCTGTATATAGGGCGAGGCATATTCTAAAGGAACCAAGCCTGGGGTCAGGAAACTATGGCAGAAGTCTAAGTTTCAAGGGAAAGGTAAAGGGATTCTGCAGTAAGAGCTGGCAACAAACTGGAGAAGAATGTACAGAGATGAGACACATTGAGAAGGAAGAAGATTGAGAGGACCTGGTCATCACTTACAGTAACATATAGGACAGGTAGTTGTGCAATAACCTGATTAATATGTATGATTATTCCTACAATTAAGCATTTGATTGTGTGTACCATGTGCTAAGAGCTTTATGTAGATACTTTCATTCATTCTCGCTGTAACCTTGAAGGCAGCTACTCTCGATATTACCATTTTATAGAAGAAATACTCAAGGCATAGAAGTTGATGCCAGAGTTACACATATAGCTAATAAGTGGTAGAGCCAAAATTTGAACCCAGGCAACTCACCTTCAAAGCTAATGCTCTTTACCACTCCTCTTTGTCCCCTCTATTTATTTTTAGAACTTCCAGCCTTCTTTCTTTTAGTCTGATCACACTTGGAGGGCTTAATAAAACATTATTTGATGCCGAACCTCATTTTTCAATTGCTAATAAATGACCATCCTTCCCTGACCGAGGAAATAAATCAATTATATTCTGGGTCTATGGAAGCATTTTCTGAAATAGGGTCTGTGTGGGTCAGCCAAGAACATATTAAGTGGTATAACAATATCATTACCAACTCTTCACCACTCTGATTCTGTATTGCTAGATATTTGCAACAATAATTGCTCTATAAATCCATATGTGAAATTTGCTTTAAAAAGGAGAGAGTGAGAACCTCAAAAAATGTGACTTTCCTAGAGTTTTAACTTTAAATGTCATGCAAACTTACATTTCAAGGTGACCTACTTCAATAATAGAAATATCATTCATGGAAAAGATGATCAAAAGTACAACTATAACCAGAAATAATCTGAGAACTACATTGTTAAATACAATATAATGAAACACATTTTTATTGTCCCCTGTGAGAGGTAATCCGATAAACTAAGGCATCTTGAAAATTAAATATGTTTTTCAGGGAGAGAGGGGTGGAAATAGGTAAGAAGTGAATTTTGAAAATGATTGTAACTACTTTATATCTGCATGGTGCCTTTGCCACAAGGGCCTTCATACATTTCAAGAATGACTTACCAAATGTGCATTGATCCTTTCAACATCCTCAGAGAATATGTGAGAAGTAAACAGTATTTATCAATAAGTTTTGTCCTCTTGCAAAAAGAAACCCAAACCTTGGCAACCTAAAGGTGATAGAACACCTTTTTCTGCAACAATCTCTGTAAGCTCATTGACTGTGGACACAGCCAGAATATTGGGACTGAACTGCCAGGTTCAGATGGACCCCTGAATGAAATGGGAGGGGGAGGTCTGTTTGCTTGCTTTCTCTAAACCTCCTCTCCCTTTTTTCTTCCCTCTTTTACATTTTCTAAAATGGCTCATATTCTAAGCATTGGAAGGAAATCTAATTCTTGCTTTCTCTCTTTTTTTCTTCCTTTATACTTTATATGAAAACACAATTTCATCATGGTAGTTCCTGATTTACATTTCTGCTCCATTGGTGGATTTTCCCCTTGGTGTTCAGCAACATCTCACTCCTAATGACTATTTATAGCCCCCCCAGGGTTTCTGTGGCCCTAAGTATCACTGTTGAATTTATCAGAGCTCTTGCCTATCCTGATTGCCTGGGTGCACCTGCTGTGGGATTTATAGCCTTGAAAATAAGTACCAAACACCTAGTGGCGTCTAAACTTTTTTTTTTTTTTAAATCAGTCTTTTGAGATAGGTTGCTTCCCACCCTTTCCCTCCTTAGGAGGTCCACAGTAGCTGTTTCTACATGATGTTGAATCATCAAGATGAAAAGTGAAAATTCTGTCAATCTCCTGTTCTCAGCTGTAGTTTAATGTAAGAGGCATTTGTGTGGTTGTTGCGATGAAAACAAGGTTGGGAGGGGGAAGGAGCTAGATCTCTGCCTGCCAGGCCTTCTTGTCTCTCATCCTGAATTACTTGGCCTTTTATCCCACCACCATCACCTTGAGATCAAAAGAGGTATTGTCTACTTTCAAGACCAAATCCTGGGTATCAATGTCTTCCGTCTGCAAATCTGCTCCTCCTCTCCCTGCCCCATGCACTTTGTCCTGCCCCACATCTCCTCTGTGGTCCTTTGCCCAAAAGCTGTATGTTTGTAACACAAATTTACTCCCTTTCCATTCACAGAGAATGAGGATTATCTCTGTTAAAGACCATTTGGATGAACATGTTCTGCAGCATCTGTCAGTTCAGAACAGGGCAAACATGAAGAATGAGAGACTTCTGATGAGAGATGATGGATTACTTGTTTAATCTAGGATGGTTGGCTCCATTTCTTATGTGAAGGAGTGAGAGACTGAATGCACAAAACCCCTGGACCAAGCCAGTGAGTGAGGCTAATGTACAGACTTGCTGGTTTAAGAGACACCAATGAGACCAGCTCTGCTTTTCCATGCAGCTCCCAGGACCAAAAACTCTGGGCATGGTCAAGTGGTATGGTTAGAATGGTTTGAGAAGAACTCACTTCCACACATCATCTGTTCCCCTTCAAAGCAGACACAAACCTGCAATCTTATTCCTCGGACTGAACAGAAGACTCTACTATTTTTCCTCTGGAGCTGAGGTATACCCACAAAGGGGCCTCTTTATTTTGAGCTGAGGTGTGAAGAATGCTCAATTTGATAGCCCCCTGCCTTTGGAAGGGAGCCCTAAAGCGGTGTGACTGCTGAAATCTGAAGGTCACTGCCTTGTGTGACTCAGACCTAATGGGGCTCTCCTGTCATATTCAGTTTATATGATTTAGCTTATTATCCAGTTCATTTGTGTTTAACCCACATGGTTCATCTCAAATAGGTAAGTCTTAAGGTCCTTTCCCAATGGGGATTGGCTTCTCAGTCCTGTAGCCACTATCATATTGGGCTTTGGCTTCAGGTCACTATGCAGCCCACTGGAGGTCTAGCCTGGTTCCTTACACATGGGGAAGATGGCTTGTCAGTGCCCTATGGCTCAACAGTAGCAATGCCCTATCCACAACCTGGTATTTCTCTGTCTCTTGTATCTAAGGAAACTTGGCTCTCCCCACTCTTTACTCATTCCTTGATCTGATACACGCTCTGTAGTCCTCCTTCATGCTTCCTATGAGCTGCACTTTGCTTTCTGTATTTTGTCTGTTTGGACTTTTTACACTATTCAGTGACACCTATACCTGGCTCTCACTCCCTAAGTAAATCCCTCTTATCACTCCTAAGGCCTTACTTTCCATTTCCTCTGTCTGAGCAGTCCTGGCTCATTGCATCGATCCCATGATCTGGATATAAGCCCTCTCGTCCCGTTTCAGGATTCCTCATGCTTCGAGGGTGGTGTACTTTTTGTCCACATCCAGCAACCTCTATAGTATCTGTATCATCTGTTAGTTGTCATCAACAAAGGCATGCAAATTTATATGGGAACATAAATAATTGTGTGTAGAGAACTGTAGTTTCTCTACAAGTCTTATACATTCGCACCAACACAGTCCTAAGCAACCACTGAAGACCATCATACTAGCAGAAAATATCTGGCATGTGGGCTGTTGGGTGTTTTTATTTTTGGTATTTTAACTGCTAATTGGGTGCTATGTAGTTACAGACACATTAAACAAGAACCTATCCAAAGCTGCCTGTTTGGTTTGCTTTTGCCTTGTGGGCCAGACATTGACAGCCAAATGGCACCAAAGAGAGGGAAATGCTATGCTTTGGACTCATTAAAGTCATTTACAGTGATTTCACTCGTTATTTTTGTTCTATCTATAGTAATATTTCTGAGATGACTGACCCCTGTGGTTTATTTTCTTAGTCCCCAAACTCCTCCACTCTGACTTTGTCTTCCCTTTCATACTTTTCCTGAAAGATCTGAGACATAGAAGCGAGCCGTCATCACAAGCTTCCCATTTATCCAGAGTGTGTGAGAGCTGCGTTCCAGCTATCTCTTCCTCACTTTCCCTGCACGGCAGCCAGAATAGAAGGTGGGTGAGGTCCCAAAACTCATGAGGACACTAACAAGTGGTCTTGAAGTTGGGGTTGCCAGTGAATGGGAGCTGCAAGAGGATGCAATTTCCATAGTCCCTGACACACTCTGAACTCTCTCCCCCTCTTCTGCTGCCTTCTTTTCCCCTCAGAGCTGTTGGGTGCGTGGAACTGAGTACTCACTCACTCTTGTACAGTGTACAAGAGTACTCACTCTTGTACAGTGAGAGAATTGCCATACCTTCCAAACCATGGGTATGGCTATCTGCCTAAGACTCGGGTCAAGTAAAAGACATATTTGGGGAGGAAAGGGATATTTGAGATATTGTAAGAAGAAAATATCTAAAAATCTAAGTAGATACTCCAAGCGAATACGCACATACTTCTGTTCCATCTGCTTCCCTCATCCAGGCCAAATCTCCGGATTTCAGTGTCCCACGGCACCCTGTACCTCTCCTTGGTAGCACTCACCACAGTTGCAATTTTGTATTTGTCTCTGTGTTTATTTGATTAATGCTTCTTTTACCCCTATAGACTGTAAGCTTCTTGAGGCCAGGAAGAGAGTCTGTGGTTCAAACTACCATGGCATCCCCTGTCCCTGACATGGTGCCACCTAATACATATTTAGTGACAGATTTAATACAATTGGTTGTGTGTATATTACCCAAAAAAACTGGACTAGAAATCCTGCTAGGCCTTTGTCAGGAATGTTACAAATAGGCACAATGTGCAGATCATATGGTGGAGTCTGGCTCCAAACAAGGCCCACAGACCGTGTATTTAAGAGTTTCTTTGTGGAGTTGCTCTGCCCACATATGACTAAGCTGACTAGTTCACTGAAATTGCTAATTTGGATGACTTGATTGGTTATTTGGGTGAGTTGACTAATGCTTATTTTGGCGATAAACATGAACTAGTAAACCTGAACTAGTTCCATGTACAGACTAATATACCCTCCAATATTTAATCTTCTGACTTTCTAGTTTTTCACCAAAGTGGTGGAACTCCTTGACACATAAAGAATGCTTTCGGTCTCCTAGGATATTTCAACACATTGATTAGGCCACTTGGAATTCCTCTTGCTGTTTGTTTCATAAAGTTGGGGAGGTGGGAATGTTGGGGTATTTTTTGAGCTATGTTGAAGGCGAGTAGCACAGCACTTCAAACTTTCTGCTTTCCCCAGCAGTCATCCCCTCTGCTGTTTTTCCCTTCCACTAAGCCTTTCTGCCAAACACATCATGCCTCCCTTTTTCAGTGCTCAATTCCTGCTCTGTCCTTGAAAGAATTCTTTGATCTTTCTTTTTGTCAGCACTTCATTTTGGTAGAGTTGCTCAATGAATTACTGCATAAATGCTCTTATCAGAGTCTGAAATTATATCCCTGGAGATCTTTGTACTTTTCTACAAAGTTTTTTTTTTTTTGGTTTCAATGAATATTCAAGTACTTGTCCAAGAAGTCTCTTTCCTGCTACTGAGAAGTTTACATTTTTGCCATATATAACTTAATTTCAATTATGCACGTGCATGCACACACACACACACACAGTGTAATTATGAGAGTGAGTGAGAAGGACACTATTCAGCTCTTAGCTATTGGCTTCATTAAGTCACTGACAGGGTCTTAATTCATATATTCATATTCTAATATAGTGGATAAGCTACTTCAAAAGGTGATTATAACATCATATTCATTAAATAGATATTTATTGAGCATTCCTTATGTGTTAAGCACTCCTTAATCACTGGGGGTATAATGTTGAGCAGACATGATAAATACCTACACTAAGCTCATAGTATAATCAGGGAGGGAATTTAACCCAATAATTACACTTGTTAGTGTAAAATTGTACTGGTGATAACAGCTAGGAAGTAGAGGTAGGTGTGGTATCCTGAAAGCCTATAAGAAAGGGTTTGACCTAGCCAAGGATATTGGAGAACACTTCCTTGTAGAAGCAATGGTTGAGGTAATATCTGGAAGAAGAGTGATTACTAAATAGGTGAATGAAGTGGGAATATATTATAAGAGTGGGAGAAGAGCATGTGCAAAGGCCCGGGGATAAGAGGAAGTGTAGCATATTTGGAGCCTGAAGAACTGGATAAAAGAAAAGGTATTTCAATGCATCAGAGAGCCACCAGGAAAGCTAGGATTTGCAGGACGAATGCCCAAAATAGAAGGAAAGCATACTCAGATGAGCCTCAGTCTTGCATCTGTTTACCTTCAGGCATTTGCCAATCTAAGAAATGGAGAAAAGAAGGTAGGCAGAAAGTGGTGCCTTGAGTTTTCTGCACTTGCATTGGGCTGAAAGATAAAAGTTGGAGTTTAGAGTTGCCAAGGTTGTCAAGACCTGAGCGGCCAGGAGGGGAGGTAAGCACAGAGAAGTGAACCAGAAATTTTCTATGCAGTTTCTTTTTGAGACACTTGTTGAATTGTTAAGCAGTGAAAATGTGAGGAGAGATTTTAAGACACTGGAAAAAAGGCAGCATTTAGGAAATAAAGAGCTCAGGAGAGAGATAAGCAGTCTCCTGGGTTTGGGGGAGCAGTGGGTGGGGTTCAGAGCCCCCCAAGGACACTGGTAAACATCCCAAGTTTTCAGTTGAGACCCTAGCAAGGCTACACCTTAAGAATAAGTATTCCCTAAAAGCAAGACTAATTCAGAAGTCTATCAGCTCTAACAAAGGTTGAAACTCCACTTTGGATCATGGTGGTCTGTCTATACTTTATCCTTCAGAAGAAAATTAAAACTTCTTTGGAAAAAAATAATCTAGAAGATGCCTGGGTGGCTCAGTCAGTTAAGCATCTGCCTTCGGCTCAGGTCATGATCCCAGAGTCCTGGGATCAATCTCTATACACTTCACTGAAGTAGAAGTTCCCTGAGTTTTCATAGTTTGCTTTCTTCCTCTGTGGACTGCAGGTACCTTACCAAGGCTTCAAACATGCTAGCCACCTCTTTCTCATCCTGTCCAGTAAGCATGATGTCATTGATGTAATGGATCAGTGTGGTATTCTTTGAGATAACCAGACACTTCAGATCTCCTCAGACAATATAATGATGGAGGCAGGAGAATTAACATAGCCCTGAGGCAAAATTGTAAACAAATATTGTCCATTCCAAGTTAATGTGAACTGTTTCTGTTCTTCTTTTCTAATTGGAATGCAAAAAGAATACATTTGTCAGATCAGTGGCAGCATTCCATATAGCTGAGGCCTTGTTAATCTGCCCTAGCAACAACACCATGGCACAGCAGATGAAGCCAGGAAAACTACTTGGCTGAGCTCATAGTAGTCTACGGTCATTCTCTAGGATGCATTCAGTTTCTGTATTGGTCAGACTGGTGAATTAAATGGACATATGATGGGACCACCAGCTCTGAATCCTTTAGGTCTTTAATGTAACATCAATCTCCTGCCAACACTCCTAAGAAGAAGTATTGTTCTCCACTTACTATCTTGGCTGGTGTGGCTGGGAGTCTCAGATATTTCTATACAGCCTACCTCATGATGAGAGCTCTTACCATGCAAGCCAAGGACCCAATGTGTGGAGTTACTTCAGCTTCCAAGTATACTAATTCAAGGAATACACTTGGAACTGGGAAATGACCACTGAGTGGGTCTCCAGTTTCAGTGGGCCCACTGGGAACTGAGTTTAGTCAGGACTCCCTTTATTATCTGCTCCCTACTTTCTCCTGAACTATCAAGGGGGTTATGATGACATGTTGGGTCAAGATGGGTTGCAAGATCAAATATGTCAAAGAATTTTAAAAACTGCCAGTACAAAACAATAATTTACTACTTAACAGAGATTCATTTAAGTCTATGGACTTAGAAGAGTATTAAAAAAAAAAAGAGTGGGGAGTGCTGACAGCAAAATGGTCAAATAAGATCTCCACTTATATCCTCCACCTCAACAATAACAATCTGGCATCCGTCCATGGGCAAAAGTGCCTTTGTGGGGCTTCAGAATCTAGGTAGGACACTGTGAAACCCCAGCACAGTTTGAGATTCAGGAGAACTGTTTTCAGAAAGAAGGCTTGCACCCAAGCAACTAACTCACTGACTGTGATCCTGACTACAAACTCAGAAACAGCTCTGTACCCTAAGGACTTGACTGTAGCCCCATTTGACTTTGGTGCTGTCACTAGCCCTAGGCACCAAGGGACTGGGGAGGGGGGTCACATATTCCCATGCATCAGGTAATAGACACACAGACTTTGTTTTTTTTTTTTTTAGTTTTTTTATTTTTTTAGCATAACAGTATTCATTATTTTTGCACCACACCCAGTGCTCCATGCAATCCGTGCCCTCTACAATACCCACCACCTGGTGCCCCCAACCTCCCACCCCCCACCCCTTCAAAATTCTCAGATCGTTTTTCAGAGTCCATAGTCTCTCATGGTTCACCTCCCCTTCCAATTTCCCTCAACTCCCTTCTCCTCTCCATCTCCCCTTGTCCTCCATGCTATTTGTTATGCTCCACAAATAAGTGAAACCATATGATAATTGACTCTCTCTGCTTGACTTATTTCACTCAGCATAATCTCTTCCAGTCCCGTCCATGTTGCTACAAAACTTGGGTATTCATCCTTTCTTTCTTTTTTTTTTTTTTTAACAGCTTTATAAACATATATTTTTATCCCCAGGGGTACAGGTCTGCGAATCGCCAGGTTTACACACTTCACAACACTCACCATAGCACATACCCTCCCCAATATCCATAACCCCACCCCCTCTCCCAACCCCCTCCCCCCATCAACCCTCAGTTTGTTTTGTGAGATTAAGAGTCACTTATGGTTTGTCTCCCTCCCAATCCCATCTTGTTTCATTTACTCTTCTCCTACCCCCTCAACCCCCCATGTTGCATCTCTTCTCCCTCATATCAGGGAGATCATATGATAGTTGTCTTTCTCCGATTGACTTATTTCGCTAAGCATGATACCCTCTAGTTCCATCCACGTCGTCGCAAATGGCAAGATTTCATTTCTTTTGATGGCTGCATAGTATTCCATGGTGTATATATACCACATCTTCTTTATCCATTCGTCTGTAGATGGACATCTAGGTTCTTTCCATAGTTTGGCTATTGTAGACATTGCTGCTATAAACATTCGGGTGCACGTGCCCCTTCGGATCACTACGTTTGTATCTTTAGGGTAAATACCCAGCAGTGCAATTGCAGGGTCATAGGGTAGTTCTATTTTCAACATTTTGAGGAACCTCCATGCTGTTTTCCAGAGTGGTTGCACCAGCTTGCATTCCCACCAACAGTGTAGGAGGGTTCCCCTTTCTCCGCATCCTCCCCAGCATCTGTCATTTCCTGACTTGTTAATTTTAGCCATTCTGACTGGTGTGAGGTGATATCTCATGGTGGTTTTGATTTGTATTTCCCTGATGCTGAGTGATATGGAGCACTTTTTCATGTGTCTGTTGGCCATCTGGATGTCTTCTTTGCAGAAATGTCTGTTCATGTCCTCTGCCCATTTCTTGATTGGATTATTTGTTCTTTGGGTGTTGAGTTTGCTAAGTTCTTTATAGATTTTGGACACTAGCCCTTTATCTGATATGTCATTTGCAAATATCTTCTCCCATTTAGACACACAGACTTTGAACCTGGGCACCCTAAAGTGGCCCAGGAATAGCTCCAGTCCCTCTTGGCTGCAGTGTGGGGAGCACCTGAAGGTAAGCCTGCCAAACATCCATTGAGAATGTAGACTCTGTAAAGGTCCTCTAATGGGGCTTGAGTCCATCTCAGTCACAGTCCATGAGCAGACCTGCTGGCACAGAGATCCGGTAGGAGACACTCCCATCTGCACTCTGGAGATCCCAAAAGGATCCTATACTCAGTTCCAGCTCCCTCTTGGTCACAGTATGCTAGCAGTCCTACCGGCCCAGGGACTCAGTGGGAGATACTCATGCCTATACCTGGCTCCTGACCCCTCTAGCGATAGTCAAGGAACAGTCCAGCTGACCCAGGGACCTGGGAAGGGATATGCCCATTTTTGCCTCCAAAACCATAACCTGCATCTTGGCTATAAACTGAACCAACTCTGGGGCATGGTTCCAGTCCCTCTCAGCTATAGTCGAGGCTACTCCTGCCCACCCTGAGACCCATCCAGTTCTCAGTAGAAGCCTTCTTGGGACTGGTAAAGACCTTCTCCTGTTGGCTTTCTGGGATGATAAAATTACCTCTGGAATCACAGTCATGCTGGATCGAAACCAGTTATGAGGCTGCACCTGGGTCTGCCATGGGTCTGTGCTTTGTAGGCTTATTACCAGGGACTTGGGTAGGTGTGGATTCTGTCTGGCCCCTGGTGGATAGGTTTGCCTCCAGTACCTTGTTCAGTATGGAGGTGCTAGGAGAAGTTTTCGCTTAAGGTTCCACAACTGGAACATTGGGAATTCTTACACATTGGGAATTCTTACACAATGGGCCCTTTAGCAGGTCCCTGAGGAGGCGCCTGTCTGGTCACCTGATGGTCAAAGTATAAATCAGAAAGTATCTTGAGATAAATGAGGGTGAAAATACAACATGCCCAAACTTATGGGATGCAACCAAAATGGTTCTAAGAGGTGAGTTTATAAATGCCGATGTTAAGAAAAGAGAAAAATCTCAAGCAACTTCACTTTAATACCACAAGGAATTAGGAAAAGAAGAACAAACTTATTAGTAGAGTTAGAAGAAAAGTTAGTAGAAAGAAAGAAATAATAAAAATCATAGCAGAAATGAATGAAATAAAGACTAGAAAGACAATAGGAAAAAACCAATGAAACTAAGAACTGGTTTTTTGAAGAGATAAAATTGACAAACTTTTAGCTAGACTAACCACAGAAAAAGAAAGCGGACTCAAATAACAAAATTACAAATGAAAGGGGAGACATTACAACTGACTGCAAAGATACAAAGGATCAAGAGAGGTTATTATGAGCAACTATACATCAATGGATTAGGAAACCCAGAATAAATGGATAAATTCCTAGAAACATACAAACTACCAATGACTGAATTGTGAATAGAAAATCTGAACAGAACTAATAATGACTAAGGAGATTGAAGCAGCAATCAAAAACTTCTCAACAAAGAAAAGCCCAGGACTAGATGTTTCACTGGTAAAGGTTACCAAATATTTAAAGAAGAATTAATACCATTCCTTCTCAAATTCTTCCAAAATATTGAAAATGAGGGAACACTACCAAACTCATTTTATGAGGCCAGCATTACCCTGCTACCAAAGCCAGATAAAAACACTACAAGATAGAAAAGTACAGGTCAATATCCCTGATGAAGGTAGATCTGAAAAGTCTCAACCAAATACTACTAAAACAAATTCAACATCACATTAGAAGGATCATACATCATGATCAAACACGATCTTTCTCTGGGATACAAGGTTGGTTCAACATATACAAATCAATAAACATGACACACCACATAAATAGAATGAAGGATTAAAAATGATACTATCATCTCAATATATGTAAAAAAATTGGCAAAATTCAACAACATTTCATGAAAAAAACTCTCAACTAAAAGAGTTGAGGTGTGTAAGAGATGTATCTGTTGGGTGTACAAGAAATGTATCTCAACACAATAAAGATCCTTTATAACAAATCCACAACTAACATCATATTCAGTGGTGAAAAACTGAAAGCTTTTCCTCTAAAGTCAGAAACAAGACAAGAATGCCCACTCTCACCACTCCTATTCAATATGGTACTGGATGTCCTAACCAGGGCAATTAGGCAAGAAAGAGAAATAAAAGACAGCCAAATCAGAAAGGAAGATGTAAAGCTGTCTCTGTTTGCAGATGACTTGATCTTATATTATAGAAAACATTAAAGACCACCAATTAGACCTAATAAACTGAGTGAAGTTACAGGATAAGAAAATCAACATATGTGAATCAGTTGCATATCTATACACTAACGATGAAATGTCTGAAAGAATTTTTTAAATCCCACTTACAATACTATCAAAAACAATAAAATACTTAGGAATAAATTTAACCAAGGAAAGGAAAGATCTGTATATTGATAACTTTAAGATATTGATGAAAGAAATTGAAGAAGACAAAAATAAATGGAAAGATATCTTGTGTTCATTAATTGGAAGAATTAATATTGTGAAAATATCCACACTGCCCAAATCCATCTATAGATTCAATGAAATCCCTATCAAAATTCCAAGGACATTTTTCATAAAAATGGAAAAAAACAAAACTAAAATTCATCTGGAACCACAAAGTCCCCAAGCAGTCAAAACAATCTTGACAAAGAATTAAGTTGGAAGCATTGTACGTCCTGATTTCAAACTATACTGCAAAGCTGTAGTAATCAAAATAGTATGATATTACTTACCATAGTATAGTAAAACATAAAAACAGAGATCTAGACAAATACAATGCAATTGAGAACCTAGAAATAAACCCATGCACATACAGTCAACTAATAGTTGACAGAGGATCTAAGAATACTCCCCCGGTAAGGATGGTCTCTTTAATAAATGGGTTTAAACTATTTTTTTTTAAAGATTTTATTTATTTATTTGTCAGAGAGAGAGTGAGCACAGGCAGACAGAGTGGCAGGCAGAGGCAGAGGAAGAAGCAGGCTCCCCACAGAACAAGGAGCCCGATGTGGGACTCGATCCCAGGACACCGGGATCATGACCTGAGCTGAAGGCAGCTGCTCAACCAACTGAGCCACCCAGGCGTCCCTAATAAATGGGTTTAGAGAAATACTCTCATGCAAAAGAATGATATTGGACCTCTATCCTACAGCACCCTCTAAAAATTAACTCAAAATATGAAAGACTCAAGTATAAGGCCCGAAACCATATAACTCCTAGAAAAATACATAGGGCAAAATCTCGTTGACATGGATCTTGGCAATAATTTTTATTTAGGGTATGATACCAAAAACACAAGAAACAAAAGCAAAAATTAACAAGTAGATTTGCCTCAAATTAAAACGCTTCTGTACAGAAAAGAAACAAACAGCAACAACAACCACAACAATGACCAAAAAAACCCCAAAAATCCAAGGTGGAAAAAACCCCCCAAAATCAACAAAATGAAGAGGGAACTTACAGAATAGGAAGAAATATTTGCAAACCAAATATCGGTTAAAGGGTTAATATCTAAAATATGGAAGGAACTTACACAATTCAATAGCAAAAAAAAAAAACTCTGATTAATAAATGGGCAGAGGAACTGAAGACACATTTTTCCAAAGAAGACATGCAAAAGACAAACAGGTACGTGAAAACATCCTTAACATCACTAATCATCAGGGAAATGCAAATCAAAACCAAAATGAGATATTACCTCACACCTGTCAGAATGGCTATTATCAGAAGGACAAGAGATAACAAGTGTTGGTGAGGATGTAGAGAAAAGGGAACACTTGTGCACTGTTGTTGGGGATGTAAATTGGTACAACCATTATGGAAAATGGTATGGAGATTCTTCAAATAATTAAAAATAGGAATATCATATAACCCAGCAATCCCACTTCTGGGTATACATCTAAAGGAAATTAAATTTCTATCTCTAAGAAATATCTGCACCCACCCTGCTCGCTGCAGCCTTATTTTTTCATAATAGGCAAGACTCTGTAATACCCTAAGTGTCCATTGATGGATAAGCCACTAAAAAAAGAAAAAAGAAAGATCCTATCATTTGGGACAATATGGTTGGATCTTGAGCACATTAACTAAATTAAGTCAGACAGAGAAATACAAATACTGTATAATCTCACTTATATGTGGAATCTAAAAAAAAGGCTAACTCGTAGAAATAGAATGGTAGCTGTCAGGGCTGGGGGTGAGGGTGGGGTAAATGGGACAATGTTGGTCAAAGGATACAAACTTCTGGTTATAAGATGAACAAATTCTGGGGATCTAAAAGGCAGCATGATGAGTACAGTTAACAATAACTTATTATATACTTGAAAGTTGCTAAGAAAATAAATCCTAAATGTTCTCATAACACATTAACATTGTAATTACGTGAGGTTAACCAACTTTATAGTGGTGATCATTTCACAATACACATGTGTAGTAAATCATCATGTGGAACACCTTAAATTTATACAACATCGTGTGTCAATTATATCTCAATAAAAATAGCTAAAAAAAAATAGAAAAAGGAATGAAAGGCTATATCCTGCAAAGTTAAACCAAAGAAAGAAAGTTGTATCCCTTTGCTAATATTAAAGATGAATTTTGGCCTATCTCATTCTAAACTCAACACTCAGAGAAAAGTGAGGGTTTTTTTTTTTAACATTGAGCTGCCAAAATAAGTAAATGTATGTTTCAAAAATTTCTTGAAAATTATTCTGATGAATTGTCTAAGTAAAAGGTCGTAATCTGAGATATATTAACTACTCAGAGTGCACTTTGAGTAAATAGTGATGATGTTAATTATGTTCAGCTTTGAATGGAATGTTTTTAAGTCGGGAAGCTTTGTGAAAGTTTAACAGTTTAACATCCAAGTGTACAAATAAAGGTAAAATTATAAAGCATGCTACCTTGTTTCCCACAACACTTTTAAAATTTTAATGACAATATTGTATACAGTGAAACCTCTCGTTAATTTAAGCAGCAAAAAGCTTTGGCAAGTTCTGAATGAACTAGAATTTAAACTAATACTTGAATGAAAAACAACAGTCCACTTAATCGGGTAGGAAATAACAATGCTTCAAATCACGCTGTGTTTTAACTAACAAGGTATAACTTATGTGGTGATGAAGCAGTTGGTGCTAGTATTTCAGAATTAGTTTCAAAAGTTAAAGAAGGTTAATGAATATGACAAAGGAGGTCAGGTCAGTACGAGCTTGAGATGACCCTCAACTTGAAAGTGTTTGACCAGACACGAGAACATTGGCACATTTTACACATCAATTGACCTTGTGTGAAGGCTATTTTTTGTCATAAACAGTAAAATGGGCCAGTGGCGCAAATGCTTATGTCAATTAGGTCTTCATTTATAAAGATGAACACAAATAAGTTGTAAAGGGCATGGGCTCTGGGCTCAGCCTGCCTGGCTTTGAATCCGTGTTCTGCTATTTGCTGGGGGCTCTGGGCAAGTTACTTAATCTCTGCCTCGGTTTCCTTACTGTCGAGCAGTGATGGTAATAGTAATTAATAAAACTTTCCCTGATCAAGTCCTGTCAAGTCACAGCGCTTGACACTAAGTTAAGTGTTCAGTAATTATTAGTTCATTGTTATAAATACCTGGCACATGACAGACCATTAAATATACATCTGCACATACACACATATAGATATAAATCGATCAATACAGTATATATCATATCATATTATATAATATCTAATATTATGTTAGATTCACATTATACTTAATATACATTAGATGAGATATCCAGGTACCTTTAACTCACTGCAAAAATATGCTGACAGCCTCCTAATTTCTAAGCGTTGGATGCCCATGTTGAGGAATGATTTATTCCAATAGTTTCTGAGACCATTTACTATAAATCTCTGGAAATCTCTACTAAGGAAAAACTCAGTTTTCCCAGGGAACTGAAGATACTCAATGTGCAAATTTTACCTTTCATTGTAGGGAAAAGACGACTAAGTAAACTGCTAATATCACAGGGTGAACCACAGGGCGATATTTATCCTCGCAAAAATCTCCAGAGAGTTCCAAGGGGAAAAAAAGAGGTGGTCTCAGATACACATAACAAAAATGACATAGGTAACTTCTTCAATTTTCTATCAGATATTTACTAAAGGCACTTTCTTCTTTTTTTTTAATTTTTTTATTTTTTCAGCATAACAGTATTCATTATTTTTGCACCACACCCAGTGCTCCATGCAATCCGTGCCCTCTACAATACCCACCACCTGGTGCCCCCAACTAAAGGCACTTTCTAAAAACATCCATTATTCCTTAATAGATGACCATGTGAATAGCGCTTTTGCCATAGAGAGTTTCCTGCAATGAAGTTAATAACTGTAATATGGCCTCACTCCCCAGTTAATAGGACAATAGCACATTTCATGAAGCCATTCTTTGGATACTCCCTTGGAGAATCTCCTCATTCAATTTGATCTCCAGCTCTTGGTGGTACAGTAGTGTAAAGAAGAAAAAAGTATACCCAATTCTATGGGTAATTAAGATTTGATGAACAAACTTACATAAGTACTGCATCTTGTGTGGTAGACACTTGTGGAAAAAAGGACATTCCCAGGCAGGAAATGAAACCGGCAGGAAATGATCAAGACAGACTCATATAGCTGTGAACCTCCAGTTAGTCCTTTACAGATTTTTATTTATTTATTTGACAGACAGAGATCACAAGTAGGCAGAGAGGCAGGCAGAGAGAGAGAGAAAGAGAGAGAGAGGAAGCAGGCTCCCTGCTGAGCAGAGAGCCCGATGCGGGGCTTGATCGCTGGGCCCTAGGATCATGACTTGAGCTGAAGGCAGAGGCTTTAACCCACTGAGCCACCCAGGCACCCCAGTTAGTCCTTTACAAAATGCCTAGCACGCAGTAAGTGCTAGATAAGTGAGTCAGAGACCTGGCATTGGGATTTTCAGAAACATCCTGCTCTTCCAACTTCAATTCTCTCTCCTCAGGGTCCTGCTCAACGCCCAGTTTGTTTATGTGAGATCAATTCAAACAAATATGTGAATGACGGGCTATTTTTTTTTTCTCTCTCTCTTAAATATTTGTATTGTTGTCAGCTTTTCAGAATAGGAGGCAGAATAGAATGGTGCTGAAAAGCCCAACTTCGGGAGTCAATTCAGATCTTTACCACAGCTGTAAACTTTAGTCCCTTAGCCTCAGGTCCCTTAACCATAAAATGGGGATAGTAAGATGACCCTACAGTGAGATAATCCGTGCAGAGCATTTAACTGCATTGTCATGACCAGTGGAACATGTGTGAATTACGGAGATTCAGATATTTGGGGATTTGGAGAGAGTCTTGGAGGAAGGGAACATTTTCAGATCCCACGAATCGTGCTTCCTAAGAAGCTGTCTGGGCAGCCACAGTGCATGCTGGCCTCAAAAATCCTATAATATATGGCTTCCTGCCTGGTTCCCGATTGTGATTACATTAGAGATGAAAAAGTCTGACATTCATTCATCAATATTTATTTAGCACTTACTGTGTGTCAAGCATTTTGTAAGGTACTAACTAGAGATATAAAAACGAAGAAGACAGGGAACAGATAATTTGCAATTCAGTGTGATTAATGCTTTGGGATCCTATTTCCTCTCTTCCTGCCTAACCAGCTTTATTCACGGAGAGAGTCGCCTGGAACAATTTACCTGGTCTAATGTAGACATTTTTTTTTTTCCCTCTATTTCCTTTAGGGCTGACTTTACCTTTAAAAACAAAACAAAACAAAACAAACAAACAAACAAACAAAAAAACCCTGAAAAGCCTAGGTGTATTTCTTTTCATCTTTCCAGAGTGGCAAAAGCTTCTTCTCATCTATTCCCAGGTTGCTGCTGGGGTCTGACCTCTCACCGCCAGGCAGAGACCCCTAATGAGGGCTGAATTGGCCATGTCTCATTCTGATGAATAATGGGCTTCGTCACCCCTCAGTGCCCTCTAGATTTACTCACAGGTCTCTGGGGATGTTGTGGGCAAATAAATCCCCTGACCTGCCTGGAGATCCTTTTCTCCCGCTGAAGCCCTTCCTGGGGCTCCTCGCCAATTCTAGCTGGGCTGCCTCGGCCTCAACCTACCCGGGGGCCAAACCCCAAGCACCCGGGGTCATCCCAATGCATGCCTGCATCAGGCAGATTTCCAGAGGCTTCAGTCTGTTGTAGGCAGAGCCACTACCCCGTGAGTCTTCTCTTTGAACATCAGCGTGTCCTCAATCTTTGATGCATTTATTTGTTAACCTGTAAGGATAGGTTCAATCCCCACACGGCCTCTTGATTCACTAACTTATGCCCAACAGAGTCAACTACGTCTCCATACACAGCGTGATCCGCAGAGTCCTCCCGGCTCCTCTGAAGGCGTGGCTGATCGGTTTTGGCCGTGAGCTGCTCTTCTGCTTCCAGACATTGCCGTGGGTTTGATGTGGAATGGGAGAAAAACTTCATAAATAATGACAGCGAGGCTGCCGAATGGTTTTCTCCTAGCTTCTGGTGGTTTGTCTCCG
Source organism: Lutra lutra (assembly GCF_902655055.1). Taxonomy (NCBI): domain Eukaryota; kingdom Metazoa; phylum Chordata; class Mammalia; order Carnivora; family Mustelidae; genus Lutra; species Lutra lutra. The sequence goes on along the minus strand of NC_062283.1, from coordinate 121,651,208 downwards.
TGACTCTGAGATAGTCGGTTGGTGCCCAACTCTGCCACTGCTATCGTCAGGCCCTTTGCAAGGAACTATTTTATCCTGTCTTTAGAAGAATATTTTTGCATTCAAAGCAGAAGTCCACTGAATCGACCAGAGGCACCAACCAGAAAGGAATCACATCAGGTCGCTGGTTAGGTTTGCTAGTTGTGTGGTGTGTCATCCCTCGTCTCCTCGCAGATGATCTGAGAGTGATTTTTGGCTTTCAGTGCAGTTAGATCAAAGAAACGCCCATCAAACGTTGCCTCTAATTGCTTTAGACAGTTCAAGCTTCTGTAATACCCCAGTGTTTCAATTTAACATTTACTGTTGTGTGCCTCGTGGAAATAGATGCATTTGAAATTTGAGCCTGTTCTAATGGGAGGGAGGGGGAGGGGAGGGCTGACAACGTGGAAAAGGAGGAGGAAGATTTCTACCAAAATTTTAGGTGGCCACATGCCAGCTCCGTATCTCACACTCGTCCTCCTGGGTCACCTCAGGGAACCAGCTTCCATTCATTTCCTTCCGCTCCCCGCCCAGAAGCCCCTGCTCGCAGTGACTACAGACTGGATATTATCTAAACTCTCAGTGAATCACAGCTGACAGTGCTGCTATTTCTAAGCCACAGAATCACTCTTTGAACAAAATGCAAGCGCTGTGTCTTTTCAACCTGTTCTTCAACAGCGGAAGCAGCAGGATTCCAGCACTGTGTAATAACTGTCAGAAACAATTTCTGCTCTGTAAGTGAGGTGAAGCAAAATGTCAAAATATTTGAATACATTTCATTGAGGATATCTTCTTTTAAATTAGTGAAGGCTAGAGAAGAAGAATCCCATTCTCTCGCATAATAAATATGCATGGAACAGGGGAGCCCTGTGCATTCTAATAAAGCTGAGTCCTGGCTTGTTAATGCGGTATAGGTCCACAACAATAAAACACAATAATTACTAGTTAAAGAGATGCCAGTGTTGGCCTTTTACCAACACCCCTGAACGTATAATTCATAATAAATTTAGTAAGCCTGAAGTCGGCCTGTTAATTAACCTATTTTCTGCAGCGCCTGGGCTGGAGGAAACAATTGTGCAATCCCGATGAGGCATCGTCCCAGATGTGGATGTCTCCACGTTGGCTGGAAGGACTCTGCAGTCTGATCTCATGAGCCCCACCCCAGGGTCCTTGCCTGTGTTCCTACAGGTGAGAAAGTTTGGGAAGAAATGGTAAGGGAATGTCTCACTGTGTCATTACCATACTTAAAAAAAGAAATTGCAGGACAGTGTGCACGCTGACTGGTGGGTTTAGGGGATTCTTTTTTGAGTTAGCATTTCAGGCAAGGAGAGCTGGGGAGAGGGTAAGCTTGGGATCCTAGGGGATCAATCAGCATGAACAACCGAGGACATAGGCTTTTCCACTCCTTTTACTCAAAACCCATTAAAATAAATAGAAAACAGGCAAACATGTCACAGCAATGGGAACAGGAAAGGGTATCATTTTCTGCCAGAAGTTAAGAAATTTCTGGACTGTAGAAAATAGCAGGGATAGGACTGGCCAGAACAGTGTGCACCGCAGTCAAACATAAACCAGGAAGAACATGATCCCAAACTTCCGTGTTTCTGAATCTGCTAATACCAGCCTGTCAACTAATAGGAAGAGGAGAAAGAGGTCCTGGGAAATTAGCAGGATTTTTTTGCATTGGAACATTCAGCTCCCCCTTTTCACTATCTCACACTGGACAACAGGTGGTAGAGATACTTGTTACCAAGCTTCCAGTTAATAAAGCATTCTAAGAAAAGTAAGGGTGCCACCCAAAAAGCCCTCGAAGTCCGGTAGAGGACTCGAGGGAGTGTTAATCTCCATGACTGATGTAGGTTAGGAGGCAAAGATATTAGCGTCCTTGAGAGAGTAATATACTTCTTATTTTCCTGGTGGAGAGGAGGGGTTTAGAGTATGTGGGCTTAAAGCAGGCAGGCTAATGGAGACCCCTTTCCTCCTTCCAGGAAGGAGAGAGGCATGAAGGAGAAACTGAGGAAACCCACTCCACATCTAAACACAAATCGACCTTGCTCATTATTCATAGAATCAATGGGCAACCAAGGATCTCTAGACATTGGATAAAAACTAACAGTATAAAAGAGAAGAACCAAGTGAACTAGCATAATGGTTGAAAACAGATCATTCAGAGAACTAAAGAAAACATTAAATCAGTTCTGATTAATATCCTCAATTAAATTCAAAAGGCTATTGATCCGTAAAAGTAGAATGCATTGTTATAAAAAAGAGAAACCAGGAAATGAAGAATTCTTGGAAATTAGAATTTTGATCGCTGGAACTTAAAAATTAACAGAAGGGCTAAATAGTAGAAAGGACATAGATAAAGATATAATACTAATCTGGAAAAAAAAGTTGGGGAAATCTTTTAGAACATAAGAGGCATCAGAGACAAAAAATATTTTAAGAAATGAGTTTACGTGGAGGTACGTGGCAGATCAAAACCTAAGGTCCAACATCAATCTAATTGTTTTTTGTGGGGGGAGGGTTGTTTATTTGTTTTTGTTGTTGTTTTATTTTGTTTTGTTTTTTGTAGGAGGCAGTCAGGGGGAAGTGAAGACATAATAGAAATCATAGAAAATAATGTGTTCTATACACACTCACCATTATTATTCATGTCATATTGGGTGGCTAAGACACAAAAAGTAATTACTAGATATAAATATCTGTAAATAAACTTAAGGGTTCAAGCTTCCTGTCATCAGAAAAAGCAAATTAAAAACAGTTCAATATGAGTGTATATTCTTCCATCAAGCATTTCAAGCTTGAGAATGGGGAAATGGGCCATCTCAAACATCATTTCTGTGAGTATCAAATGGAAAGGCTTTTAGAAAGGGAGAAGGTATTTATCGAAACTTAAAACTCAGAGATTTGTAGAGACAAAGTATCCTTCTAGGTATTTATTGCAGAGGAATACTTGTGGGTATGCATGAACCTTCAAGCAGAGGCTGTTCATTGCACCTTACCTATCAAGAGAAGGGCAGCACCCTAAATGTTAAAAGTGGAGAAATGTGTAAAAGAAATGATGCTATATTATTACTGAGAGATAGGATGCAGCAGTAAAAAAATAAATGACACAGAAATGCAGTTCTTTGGAAACCTCAGAAGACAAACAGTGTGATGTTTGGAAAGGAGATAGAGAAGCACTGGGGGGTGGGGTGGGTTTTAGAGCTTGTCTTCTCTCTTCTGTGTTTGCCTCCAGCTCGAGGATGTGCAGAGCCCCAGCACGCCGCCAAGCCAGGATCGGGCTTTACCCCCTACCTGCTCTTTCCTTTACAGTCTGGGCACACACACAGCCCCATAACATTCGCACCAACATTCTGTTCCTCGTGCAATTTTTCTTTTTAATTCATTCTCCTTCTAACCCAAAACTAAGCAGAAAGAAGCATTTCTCCCCCTTAACCTTTGCTTTGCAGAGAAACTAAAGTGAATAGAATTGAGAGTCATTGGAATTTTCTGTACAAAACCCATACATTTTAAGGATTTATGTTGTAAGTCAGTCCAGTGCCTTAGTATGTTCTGTGAAGGTCACTGTTGGGAGTGACGAGAAAGTATAACAGGTACGATTTGGGCAGTAGTAAATAAGGTTGTTAAGAATAAAATTCTCTTTGTTTTGCTTACAGAGCCTAAACTTCAATCTGCTTCCCTTCCTTCTTGGTTTCAGAAAATTTAACCCTGTTACAGCTGGACATTTCTGTATTAAAATTTAATATCTTTTGGATAGTCAGTCTGGTCCAGAAAATCTTCCCATTTCAGTACAAGTAACAGTATGGTTTCTGTTCCTATCAATTTCAGAGCTGAATTTCTGAGCTTCCTTTCTCTTAGAGATCCAGTGGGCTTGGGTTCCCATCCAAAAGTATAGGGTGGGTGGAGAAGGGGGATGGGTGAAATGAGGTAGCCTACTTGCCCAGCCTTATCGGGTTCTCCACCGGTGCTGCTGCTGGTCATGGGCAGTCATGGCCAGGACCGAGGCTGATGTTGGATCACTGGGTAGCACACAAGATGTCCTTTAGACAGCCTGCCAGCTTCCTAGTATGAGTAATCCCAGGGAGGCACAGCCCTTCTTCCTAACTCCCCCAGCAGTGTCCACTTCTGTTGAGTCTCCACATCTCCATTAGGAAGGTTTTGGGATGAAGCCTGGCCGACTGTGCTGTTGGCTGATCTCTGTACCACACTCCAACACAAGGTTACCTTTCTGGGAGAATCCAGGAGTGGTCTTTGCTCAGGTCCTTCTGGAGGACATTCCATGTGCCTGTCGCACTTCTCATACTCTGGCAACAGGAGATATGTTGCAGGCTTCACCTGAGAGCAAACACCAGAGGAGATGCAGAATCCACTTCCTTTATTTGGAATCACCCCAAATTCGGAATTTCAGGAAAACGTCTCCTGGCTACCTTCCCTTTTAACCACTTCCTCTGTCCCCCACTACAAAACTCCCTCAAAGAGACAATACAAGGTGTTCTTATCCTTCTTCTCAAATTGGACCCCCATATTCTTCTGAGCCCCCCTCCCCAGCTTTCTCACACCACCATGGCAGCCTGTGCCTTGTGAATGGTATTTCAAGAGTGTGCTTTCATGAGCTTAAAGAATTCTAAGTTTTCCTCAGTTTTTTTTTTCCAGCTATGAATTGTCTCCACAGTAATCTATGCTCTTTCTGTTTAAAAATCGGATGGAGGAGGGTTCTGTTGCCAGTCCAGTACAACAGGACAAGGCCCCTTTACTTCATTATTTACATCATCTCTACAAGAAAGCTGTTCTAAAAAGAATGCTGTGACTGAGAAATTAAGAAAAAGAAATCGAGACCTTTAATGAGCAGCTTGCATTGTTAAGTGTTGTCCTCAATAAAAATCTCCAGAAATCAATATTTTTGCAAGTTCTCTACGTGAGACCCCTGGTGAGCCAGTTTGGGGATAATGATAGTTGACAGAGTTCTCCTTGCCAGCAGATCGATAAGAGATAGAACAAGGGGATGTATGCTACTGATTCCAGATCCTTTGTGAACATATGCCATTTGGGTGGCTGCTCATTCAGGGTAAGGAAAGCAGAAAGGAAAAGATGCCTAGAGAAAGCTCAGGTAGGAGGTGATGAAGCCAGCTGTTGTCTGATCTAGCGGGTACTTCTGAAGCCTGGCTGTACTTGCTGCATTTGTGCTGTGGGAGTCCCCCTGCAATCTTTACAAGGAGCCCACTGTCCTGCTTTTCCTTTAGTTGAATGGATATCTGAGCCTTCATCTTCCCAAAGGGGGTGAAAGTTGGTTCTTGGGAGGGGAATGAAAAGAATCTTACATATTATAATGGTTTGCGGCCCTCCCAAACTCAACTCTCCTCAACAAAATCTTGTTCCTTAGTTTTTAATTCCATTCCTCTCATTAGGGAGAAATTTAATCTAATCTAAATTTTAATTAATTAACTAATTAATTAAAATAATTTAATTTAAATTCATTGATTAAAATAAAATCCTCTCTTTAGGGGAACGTTAGAGGAAAAAAAACATCGAGAAACATCCAACATGACCTGATTGAGGCATATACACTTTCCTCCAAATATTTCCAGAAAATGAAACAAAACAAAACAAAAACCCAAAACCAAAACAGAAAGCAAAGCAATTCTTTCCTTCAAAGTTCCTAAGATTCTTTTACAATATCCACAAAAGTGAATATTAAATTCTATGGACCCAACCCATTCTTAGTCCGTTCTTTGGGCAGCAGAAAATAATTCACATTCTTAACATCCTGGTGGAGAAAGAGCACTTAGAATTGTCCTATGTCCAATAGTCAATAAGCCATCTTACATAGGTGCTACTTAAACGTTGATCTTCACTTCTCTGTTTTGCACCTAAAATATCAGAAGATCAGCAAGCTGATATGACAAGAGATAACATCTGGCTATAAAAATAATAAGGCAATCACCTTATATAGGATCTTTTTGTTTGTTTATTTGTTTAGGTTAGCAAAAGGATAGTCTTACTCCCAGTACTGCTAAAGCTTTAGCAAAAGGGCCTTTTATTTCCCTGTATTATCATCACTTTCCATGTCACTCTCCTCTAAACCCTGAAAAAATTATCTGCAGGAGCTTGAAAGTTCTGTTAATGTATTATGTTACTTCATGCTAATATAGCTTTTTATAAAACCAAACCAATCGTGCTACCCATGGAAGAAGACAAAATCAATTCACACAGTTGGACAACTCTCTTCTGTACATTGTAATACTACCTACAAGAATCATTTAAATGGGAAAATAAACCAGATGCCGAAAGCCATCCTTCTGTCACATTAAAAATCTCTGCCACTTGAAAGTATATTTGTCCTACCTGCTGCTTCATAATCTTAGTCATTTGATTGTTGAACCATTAAAACTGTTGCCCTCTTCTTCATTTCAATAGCTAAAGAATCTCTTTGATGATGCAGAAGAGACTCTACTTGGACCCTCACACATATCTTGGTAATTTTAATCCTGAAGGATAGTGTGTCCTCTTAGCTAATTGGTTGAGAGGCTCTTTTCCCTTCCACATACTTTTTAAAAAATTACCTTGAATTCTGGAAGCACTATGTGATCTTTCAAGTTGCCTTCTTCACTCCTCTTGAAATAAACTATAAATACTCACCTAAAAGAAACAGGGAACATGGGATATTTTGAATTTGTAAAAGACACAGTAGGAACACTAGTAGTGGGTAGATTTCTTGATTCATTGGCTTTCCCCACTTATTCAAAATAAAAAACTCTGCCTAACTTTTCTTTAAACCTTTCACTTCATCATAGGGTAAAGTCTGAGCCCTATGTGTACTCATCTGTACTCATTAGGTAACATAAATGTCACGGATATTTATTTATAAATCAATAGGAAATGTTGCCAGCCTCAGGCCAAAAAAAAAAAAAAAGGCATGATTCAATAACAGAAGGGGTAAGAATATTGAATAGTTAGGGGCTTTTACTCACCTTACTTTAGGGGCTTTGACTGATCAAGGATTGCAATTATTATTGATCATCTACACTATAGGTAGGCATCGTTTATGTTCATAATAAGATTCCTTTCTCAATAATAAGACATGATGGAGATGGAGATCATAATTCATACCCATCTGACTGATAGCGTCTCTTTCAGATGTAATTACAGAAAATTCCAAAATGTGGGGAGGACTTATTGACTCCCATAATGCCCAGGGATAGAGCTGGCTTTTAGGTACACTATTTATAGGGGAAAGTTTCCCTTTGTCTTTGATTTGGGCTGTCTTGCTCTCCTCTGTGAGTTGGCCTCTTTTTTCTGGCTCTATTCTGTAGCAAGAAGATTGGGAAAAAATTTTGAACAATACTGCTTGGACCTATACTACTTATTCCCTGATCCCCCATGACCTACCTTGGCCCCTAGAAATGTGACTTAACACTATGGTTGTTCAGACTTGTACCATCCAGTCCCACTTACCCAGAATCCTAGACTATTTCTTCTTGATTAACTTCTTTTATTACTGTTTAGACATCAGTGTTGTGTTCCATGGGCACTAAATATGTGGTTGTTTTATTTTTCTAGTGATCCATGGTTTTTTATTCTGGCTGCATAATTGAACACCCAGGGAACATTTAAGGAATACAGTTGTCCTAGGGCACACCCAGAGCAAATGAACTAAAAATCAAGGAATGAGACTCACCTGGGTGGCTCAGTCTGTAAGACATCTGCCTTTGGCTCAGGTCATGATCCCAGGGTCCTTGGATTGAGCCCCGCATTGGGCTTCTGACCCAATGCCTCTGCCTCTGCCCCTCCTCCTGCTCGTGTTCTCTCACTCTCTCTCTCAAATAAATAAATACAATCCTTAAAAAAAAAAAAAACTAAGAATGAGACAGAGGCACTGGTGTATTTAAAAAGCTCCCTGGTATTTCTAATAGATAGACTTTATTGGTGGTATGCTGGTGTTTAGCAACTAGCTCTCTGGAGTGGAGGGAGGAAGAAGACCTGATCTGTAGTGTTTGCTCATTTCCATGTGTTAATACTCCCACCATGGCCAATTCAAGCTTCAGATATGATGTCACTGAGTGCGGAGATGGGGAGAGATGTGCACTGTGGCTCTGGTGAGTTCTGACACATCTGCAGCACACAATGCATATGGGTGGAATCGTGGCCTTGGGTGACTAGTCGCTACTTCTCCGCAGCACTTCACACCACTGACTAATACCTCTTTCTCCAAAGTTGTCTCGGCTGGATTTCTGGATACAAAGAAGCTTTTCTGAATTCTCTTGTTTCTTTGAAAGTCCTTTCTCCAATCACTTCTTCAGACCTACTTTCTTCTTCTTCTTCTTTTTTTTTTCTTAAGACTTATTTATTTATTTGGGAGAGAGAGAGGGAGCGAGTGAGCAGGGGGTGGGGCAGACGCAGAGGGAGAGAGAGAATCTCAAGCAGACTCCCTCCTGAGCACTGAGGGGCTCAATCTCGTGACCCATGAAATTCTAACCCATAAGATCATGATCTGAGCAGAAATCAAGCAAAAACCAGCATAGACTAGCACATGAAGACGTGTACTCCGTTGTTGCCAAACGAGCTCCATAATGACGTGAAGTCCTTCTAGGATGCACCGCAATATCACTTTACTGCTGTCTTCAGTAATGATTCCAATTATTAAAATAATTCTGTGCTTCCCTATTTTGGTGGGGGGTTCAGAACAGAAACTCGGTCTGTCAGCACTGCAAGAAAACGGCTACAGGTCAACAGTGTAGGGTTTGTGAAGTGATAGCCGCGGTCACGTACTAGCCACAGACACCTTTATCTGGCTTCTGTTTGTTTGGGATGAGCGCGTTTTTAAAAAGGCAATGCAGCTCCTCAGTGTTACAGTTGAAGTGTTAGAGCAGCTGAACTCCTACTGTCCTACTCTTTATTCAGTGGTAACTACTGGACCGAACCCTTCATGCATTTCAGTTTGCAGCTCTCCTCCCTGTGGAAATTGTTAGGGTTCAAAGGGACACCAGAAATCATCAAATCCAATGAATTCACAGATGTTGGCAGGCCCACAAGGGGTTGTGAGGTTTTTACACTGATAAGCCAAGACAACATTTTTCATCCAAAGGAAACTGTTATCTAAAATAGTAAATAATAACAAGTTATTTTGATAATAAAAAACAGAACAGCCATTTCCAAGAAAAGCCACTTAGCAATGTTCCAGTAACAAATATATAATGAAGTAGATGTAACATTATCTTTTTTTTTTTTTTTTCAGTTTGCCACTGACCCATGGAAACTTCCTCTCAGATTGTCACTGGCTCTCAGACTGGTGTCTAGGAGCCACTGACTTGGTTCAATGTTTTATTTTAGAAGTGAGGATACAGTTCCATGTTGTTCCTAAAGTTGCATGGCTGGTAAGGACCAGGGCCAGCTCCAACCCCCAACTTTCCAGTGCCGAGACCAAGGTTTCCTGACTTCTCCAGTTGCTGAGAGCCCTGTGTCATAAGGCTCTTCAGGAGACAGCCCCATAAAATCCTGGCCCACCTGTATAACCTTGGGCAAGTTAATAAACATCCCCGGCCTCCTCGGCCCAGGTCTTCCACGTTCGTTGGAGGACTTCATTTATTTGAGTTCATTGTCTGTCTTCCCATTCTTCCAGCACTCAAGGTCTGCACTTGAGACACAATGTCCCATTTAAGTCCATGGGAAGTATAAGATGGAAGAAGTGTGAAGTCAGGGCCTGTTCAGAATGTTTGAAAAAACATAAGCTGAACTTACGAATTGACTATGTCAGAGATTATGATTGAACAGCAGAAGTACTAGGTCTCATCCTTTACATTTTTATTTTATTGTTTCTTCATGAATATGACAATAGCATTTCCACAAAATTAATGAAATAAGCAGTCGGGCCTTTGCCTGCATTATAACGTCTCAAAAGCCAGAAGAGAAGCTACTCTAACCATTTTCTAATTTCAGGAATAGCCATGCAGGCTTTTCCACGATTTCCAAAAGTTCTAGTGTTTTTTGCATTTTCAACCTTATGCACTATTGGAAACTCTCTTTTTCTGTAATGTGACCTTAATCAATCTTCCTTTCTGGGGGCAGAGTGGGCAGGGGAAGGAGAAAAGAATCAGCTAACAAAAGAAATTATTTCCTAGAGGTGTGTAGAATGAGGAGACAATGCCATCCATCCATGGAATTCTTTGTTCTGATGTAGGGTTGTCTGCTGGGCTACAAGAGAGAACTTCCAGACATGATAAGCATCCAGCCCCTTTGGTCGGTTCCCACAAAAGTCCAATAAGGAAAACAAAAATGTGATGGGGTTGAGCATGATTAGAACTGAGAGTCGAGAACAGGAAGCTCTGAGAGATGAATGACTTCAAGGCTCTTATTTTGAGTTGAGGACCTCCTGGGAGAGGGGACCCCTGGAGGCCGCCGGGGCACTAGAGGCAGCGTGAACATGACAGCACATCTCTCCCTGGCATGGGAGTACTCTTCCAGATTGATCCCTGAACAATAGTTGTTCTTAAGCATTATTGCAAGTCTCAGCCTCTTCTAGTCTAAGTCTCCATGGTGACATTGTTTTTTTGTTTTTTGTTTTATTTTTTTAAATTTTTTATTTCTTTTTTTTAATTTTTTTTATAATTTTTTTTTTAAGATTTTATTTATTTGTCAGAGAGAGAGGAGAGCGAGCGAGCACAGGCAGACAGAATGGCAGGCAGAGGCAGAGGGAGAAGCAGGCTCCCCGCCAAACAAGGAGCCCGATGTGGGACTTGATCCCAGGACGCTGGGATCATGACCTGAGCCGAAGGCAGCTGCTTAACCAACTGAGCCACCCAGGCGTCCCAAATTTTTTATTTCTTTTCAGCGTAACAGTATTCATTGTTTTTGCACCACACCCAGTACTCCATGCAATCCGTGCCCTCTCTAATACCCACCACCTGGTTCCCCCAACCTCCCATCCCCCCCCGCCCCTTCAAAACCCTCAGATTGTGGACTCTGAAAAACATGGTGACAACATTGTCTTTAAAATCCTTACTCTTGGTCCTATGCCCTTGATCCAACTTTCCAATTTGAGCTTCTGAGAGAAGCCACGCCGGTCTCCTTGTCCTTATCTTTGAGCTAGTGAACTTGAAGTGCCATCTGTTGATTTATGTATATATTGGGATTCTCCGTTCTGAACTCCATTTCCTTTTGAAGTCTCAAGGCATGAGAATTCTCCTGATTTTTTTCCCTGAACTTCCAGAAGCCACACATATGACACTTAAGGCCACATTACTGAAAGCGAGGTCCACACAAAAAAATGAAGTTCCATGGGATAATTCCATGAGCTTCTGCTATGGGGGGAGGTGAGCGGAAATAGTATCCCAGGAATTGAGTTCCTCTAAGAAACACTGCCTCAAATAATTTCAGACACTTTTTCCTAAATGACTTCTCAGACCATGAATTTATAAGAGGGGAATTAGTAAGGCTTCTGGTAACTATTTTATTTCAGGATCCTTTTTTATTCAAGAAACGTACTTTGAAAAATTCTCATCTTAGCACAATGATCACTAGTGCATAGAGAGTACCAAATAGTAGTGCATAGAGAATAATCTGGGGAGTTTTACGAGTATTAAGTCTGGTGAGGTTTGTCTTCACAGTGAGTGAGCCAACACTTCTTCCAGGGAACTCACGAATCCGCATTTTAAAAGGCAGCCTAAGCAGGGCTGCTGAAACTTCAACTTGAATAAAATTACCTGGGATTTTGTGAAAATGCAGATTTTGATTCCATAGGCCTGTGCTGGGGCTCTAGATTCCGCATTTCTAACAGTTCCCTGGTGAAGTTGTTGCTACAGATCTGAAATCCATACTGAAAAGGAGCAAGACCGCCATGATCCTGACCATCCAGTGTGCTCGAGTTCTGTGATCATCGCAAATGTCACTGTCTTCCAAGGTTTCTGTCACTTTCAATTCAGGAATCGGTGTTGCTTTATTGGTTCATAATTAAGTTCAGAGTTGTAATTTCTTTCTTTGCTTATTCTACCATCTGAGAGGTGGAACAGTTAGCAAACGTGTCAAGGTTCATCAGATGCCCTGGTGCTAACCTAACATGAGGTCCCGATAGTTGCCGTTTTTTTTTTTTTTTTCATCACTCCGTGTTCCATCAGTGGTCTGTGCCGGGTTTTTTGTTTGACTCAGATACTGCCCTCCAGACCTACAGTTTTACTGAGTGTATTTGCTACTTTCTTGTTTTGCTGTTGGGGTCCTACATTTGACTGTGCATTTGACTTCTACGTGTCTTATAAGCCCCATAAACATGACCAATGTTTTTCCTGTAACAGAAAAATTGTCTTATATTTTATTTTATTTTTTAAAAGATTTTATTTATTCATTTGACAGAAAGAGAGAGAGAGATTACAAGTAGGCAGAGGCAGGCAGAGAGAGGAGGAAGCAGGCTCACCGCTGAGCAGAGAGCCCGATCCGGGCCTCTATCCCAGGACCCTGAGATCATGACCTGAGCTGAAGGCAGAGGCTTAACCCACTGAGCCACCCAGGCGCCAGACAGAAAAATTGTCTTTTAAAGAAATTAAGAAGAGAAGAAAATAATCTTTCCTACGTGTTGATGTAATTATTATTTCTGGTCCTCTATTTCCCTTTGTGTAGATTCCCATTTCTGTGGAGTACCATTTTCTTTGGCCCTGAAGAACTTTCTTTTGCATTTCTTGTAATGTGGATCTGCTGCTGAATTCTTTCGGCTTTCATTTATCTGAAAATGTCTTTGTTTCACCTTCATTTTGACCTTGTTTGTTCTTGTTCTTTTGAAATAACTAGAGATTCACAGGAAGTTCCAAAAAAAGATATGCAAGGCAGTCCCCCCAAATCCATCTTCACTTTTAAATGTTATGTATGTGAATACATCTGGGACTCCAAGTTTATGTGTGATAGCCTAGAAATGACTGGTACTCTTTATTTTTCTTCATGTCTTTTCTCTTTCTGACCGTTTGAATAATCTCTCTTCAAGGTCATGGGTTATTTTCTTCTGCAGTGTCCAGTCTGTTGGCAAGCCTATCCAATGACTGTTTTTAAATTTCAGATATGCATTTTTCAGTTCCAGAGTTTTCCACAGGTGTTTTAAAAAATAGTTGTGTTGTTCTTCTGCAACAATTCTCTTCTTTTTCCATCATATCCGTCTTCTCCTGTACATTCCCTAGTGTGTTGATAATAATTGTTTGGAGTCTTCTTCTGCTAATACCAATACCTGTCTGTATTGGGTGTGTTTCCTTTTAATGTAGTTCACGTTTTCTTATTCATTCTCAAGTCTCGTAAGTTTGTACTGGACTCTGAACAGAGTGTATAAATAACGGCGGACCAGGCGAAAGTTTTCTGTTTTGTTTAACTTACTTCCCAGAACATCTAAACACTATCCTCCCTCTGGCCTTTCAGCTGAGGTCAATTAGTTCTGATTTCCCCTGGAGTGGAGCTGAACTGGAGCCTGGCTGTGGCTTTCAGTAGATGGAGATCACCCGTGATCAGCCCGACCCCAACTCCTGTACCACCTCTGTGGGGAGATCTTGTCAGTATTTAAGCCGGGAGGGAGTTGGGTAGCAGTTTCCGATATTTTTGCTTGACCTTTGCAGGCATCTGTGGCAGGGCCCAAGAATCCACGTGCAAACTACTTGACTTCTTTCTGATTTGTAGGCCCATCTTCATTGAATTTCTTTGCATAATTCGGCACAGGGCTGTGTAGGGATGGGAAGAAAAGAAATGTCAGGCAGTTTGCATCTGGATCTCTTCCAGATTCTAAGCCATTCCTGTAGCCCACTCTGTTAACATGTCCCTGTAGTCTGTCTATTGTGAATTTGTGACAACTTCTCCATCTATCCTTCTCCGATCAGGCATCTGACACTCCAGATGGGAGCTCTTCCTGTTCTCTTCTCACCTGTGCAGTACTCCTTTCTCTCCAGAATTTCATTAATCAAGGCTTCTTTGCATCCTCTGTTCTTTGCAGCCCTACCAACAATTGTAATTTTACAACCTTCCATGTAATGAGAACAAAGGCCTTTTGCTTTCTTCTTCATCCTGAGCATCTTAAAGAATCACAAAACAAGCAAATACTTCCTCCACTTGTTGTTTGAAATACATAAACCTAGAACCCATTTAATTGTTAAGTAAATAATTCTGACTAGCAAATTTTTTGAATGAACTCCTATGACTTGCACTGGGAGGCACTGATGGCTACATCCCACTCTCCTTGGTTTCTAGTTAATAGCTGAGATCCTTCTGAAGGCATATCGAGTCTGCTCTGGTTACATGGGGTGTCTGGGGCCCTTGTTGATTTTGTGAGTGCTGGAGGCTTACTCTGGCTGGGATAATTTCTCTTAATTCCCTCTTGACAGCTTTCCAAGGAAACAATTCTCTCGAGTACTTTCCCCCTTTATCACTCTTCCTTCGCTTTTTCTATATAACTGAAGTAAAAAGAGAAATTATTATCTCTAAGACAGAATCTCACCCTAACTCCACTTCCCATGACCATCAGAAACCTTCCATTTCTTCTTGACTTTTGGAAGAAAAAAGGTAAACCTCTCTCTTCCCATAAGTTTCCCAGCTGGAAATTACTACCGTTAATGTCATTAAAACTCAGCGGTAAGTGCTCTCCTGGCAGGTCTTTAGCAATAATTCAGGTAGCCTCGAATTCACAGCTTCCATGGTTGTTTTCTGAAGGAATTTTTAACCCTATCAAAATATACATTGAATGAAATTTAAACTGTTTTTTCAAAAGTTATTTAAAATGGCTTTATGACATTGCTATTTGAATTATGCTCATCATGGTTATCTTACATTTAAATCAGCTACTTATGTTAATATCATCCAATTTCTGCATAATAGGAAAAGGGATTTAACATGGAAATCAAGCCCAGGGATATATAGTCGTGACAGTTGCTGCCAAGAGCAAATTCCATGAGTTCTCTATGACCATGAGAGGGGGATTAGGGCTCCTCTTCCCTTTCCTTCTATCTTGAGTTCTCTTCTGATTGTCAAACTATGTTTGCAGTCATTACCTTATATGTTTTTCTACAGTCTGTATGTCATTGTGGGCTAAGGAAGAGGCAAAAAGGAAACAGGACCAAGACCTAAGGGAATAAATCTTTTGAGGCTGCCTAGTACTCAGAGCCAGGGGTTAACTGACAAATTCTATCTCTTTGGTTTTCTCCTCCACACTTTTTCCATCCAAGTCTTTCTTTTTCCCATGTATATTTCATACCCAATGACTTCTAAGAAATAGTCATATGTTTGTGTGGGATCAATGAGATTGTTGAACTTCAGCTCCTCTCTTCTTTCAGTTTATCTCTCTGACATTCACTTTGACCTCTGTCATTATTACCAAGAACCATCCTGCTTCTAACAATTCCTGAGAGCATGAAAGATTTTGAGTTACTAAAGATGTAGCCACAGTCCCCAGTTTCTACATAGATTAACAAATGTATGGTAGACTCTGGAGTGTTTGGTATCTATCAGGCTAGGATATTAGTTGAATAATGGTTATAAAGATAGTCCCATAAATCAAGATTCTCTCCAAAACCATTGATTATATACACTTGATATGTACTTGATATGGCTTTCTTCATTGATCGTATCCTTCTTTTTGTCTACCACAAATGTCCTATACTAAGGCAAGATCCTGGTAGGGCATGGATAATTAATAATTATTCTCTATTAGCACTTGGGTTTTATGACTCCTGTATGTGTTAGAAATTGCATTATGCAATTACTATCAAAAGCAACCAGAATAATAATGGTTGAAATAAAATAGAAATTTGTTTTTCTCACACCGAAATGAATTCTGGAAGTTAAGCAATGAGCTATGCTATGGAAGGTCTATGTTTATTGGACACCAGGCTTCTCTGACCTTTCTATTTTGCTATCCTGGTTCATTAGTTCCAACCACAAGATTACCTCATATTCCAATAGGACTAGAGAGGTCCTAAACATCATGTATGAGGAAATGGAAAAGGAAAGAATAAAGAGATGTTCATGTCAGCTGGGTCAGCTTCCACTGAGTTGGAAGTTCCATAGAATACTTCCAATTCCATCCCATTGGCCAGAATGTAGGTATATTCCCACAACGAGTTGCAAAGAAGGTTGGAAAATAAATTTCTATCTGCTCATAAGGCTGTCTTCTGTCATTAAGGGGGGAGAAAATAAACAATGGGGAAAAATTGTAGTCTCTGCCACATTCACTCAAGCCTAAAAATAGGAGATAATTCTTTGGGTCATTTTGAATATCAGCTAAATTACGCAAAATTTGAAACATGTGAAAATATGCTACATCTTTGTTACTCTACCTTCCACTTTAAAAAGAAAAAATAAAACAAAATTAAAAAAATAAAATGTCTAAAGAGAGAGGTATTTGGGTGGCTCAATTAATTAAGCAAATGACTCTTGATTTCAGCTCAGGTCATGATCTCAGGGACATGAGATTGAACCCCACATCAGGCTCTGTGCTGAGCATGGAGCCTGCCTGAGAGTCTCTCTCTCTCCCTCTCCTCTTCCCTCAAAGCTGGTATGCTCTCTCTCCCAAAAAAGTCTGAAGACAGAAGACACTATGAGAAAATGCCCAAGGAAGGGTTAACAGAAAATGAGGAATATAGAAAGCATATCTTTTGAGTAATAGTAATTTTTAGCTCTTGGTAAGCACACGAAAAGCTCTAGCCTATTAGGGAAATCTAATTTATTCTATGAGAATCAGAAGTAGCTTTTATTTGAATTGGACTTGTCCAATAATCAAAGTTTGTCTTGAGATGTGCAAAATTTCTCATCACTAGAAATGTTTAAGAAGAACCTTAGCTTCTAGGAACTTTTTCAAAGAAATACCTAAAAAAAGTTTGCAAAGATATATATATGATCATAATTCCAATGTTTAAAATATCAGTGATATGAAATAACACATTTACCTGATGATAATGGATTGGTTGAAAAAAAGTAGATTCACACACTCTATATACTCTAAAGCGACTACAGAAATATTTAATGACAGAGAAAGAGATTCGTGATATATAGTGTATTAAATGAATGACTTACAAAACCAACCCTATAGTATGATTTTACATGTGTCTTTAAATGACTGCAAGAACCCGTAATCTACATACCCACAGGTAATCAAGGAGAGGGATGGGTATTGCAGGTGGAGCTCCAAAGGGCTGAGTGCCTAATCTCTGAGCTCATTACAACCCAAGGTCTTGGTTGAACACCTTTTCACCTTCTTTCTTTATTTTCATTCCAAATTCTTCAACACCATGAGTTCTTTAACAACTGGTAGCTATCATTTTCTAAGAAAACAATCTATTTACATGTGTTTTATTTGTGCATTGTTCCTTTTCTTCCTTCAAAAGCTCCAACCCTGAACGTAAAAACATACTGGCTAGAAACTGAGGTCTTAAAATAGTTCCCTTGGCCGCAGCTAAAGGGAACCTTGGCAAGAGAGATGGTTATCTAAAACCCTGTTACTTTAAGAGGTGCAAGATAACACTAGCAAGCCAGAAACCTGAAAAACTTCTGGAGGATGGACCAAAAGGGTAGAAAATTTAATACTTTCTTTAGAAAATTTAGCACTTCGTGATGGCAAAGAATGTACTACTCATTTCCTCCTTAACATCGTGAAGGTAGAAGTGCCCATTCTCATGCATCCTGAGGTTCCTTCCCCAGGGATGCTGGTGTGTTCTCGAAGATCTAGTTCTGCTCTTGACACAGAAGCAAAATGACTAGTCGGACTTTTACATATATACATGTATGCATAGTTATGGAAGAGATTCATGATAACTTTCTTTCATAGCTCACCCACAATCCTGGCTAATCCTATTCTTGAGAGTAAATAAGATTGTGCTTTGAACTAACACACACACAGACACACACACACACACACACACACACACACACTGTTAAGATTGGTAAATATCGAAGAAAATACAGGAAAAGGCTAATTAGAATATTTTAGCAAGGATTATTTTAAATGTAAGTGACTAGCATAAGTGACTCTGAAGTCAAAACACGGTTATCACATAGGACTATTTTGAGATGGGGACAGTTGTTATATTATTGAGGAATTTTAATGAATAGTGGGTCCATTTGTTATTTATTTTCTCCCAAATGGTAATAAACAGCTCCAGTTATAATTATGATTTTCTATATTTATGGAAAACTGGAATTTCATAAATATCAAATTGTGATATCATCTACTTGTATGCTGGTTTTCTATGAATATATAAATTTAGTAATTACTTCTAGAAGTGGGAGTTAATTTTTGTGTGTGTGAATAAATCAAGAAGGAGAATGACAAGTCTGTTAAAATGGTAGAATCTTAAATATCCTTTTCATTGTTCTTTTTAAGAATTTATCTAAAATGATGTCATGGAGTGGCAGAGAAAAGTCTGGGATACAAGGTTTTCTATTAAAGCCACCAAGATGTTCATCAAAACTAAGTCAACACACAGGCATTTGACAGGGATAGTGCATAGAGCTTTCTCCAAAGACCAAAAGGTTAAGAAGACTTTCTAGGTCCCAAATAATCAATGTTTAAAGGAAAACAATTGTACAGAGGTTATAGTAATTCAAATTAGTAAAGGATTTCTTCATAAGAGGAAGTTTTAGCTTATTTTAATTCCAGGGAAACGAAATTCTCACTCGATATATTTACTATTATAATGTATTCTCTTGGATAGTATTGGCAGAAACTCCCCATTAATATTTATCTTTAGAACTTTGCTCCATTTCATGGCTCAGTAAAGAATTAATATTTAGCAAATGTGTGATGAGCCTTTTTTTTTTTTTTTTGTCTTATGGCTCAAATTCATCCAAGTCCTTCAGATGCAAAATTTATTTTTATTATGAGTTTTATAATGAGCATATATTTTACCACATGTGGTAAATGTTACCATGGGCTGTAAGTTTTCTTTCAAAGTTAAGACACATCAAAATGGAATGTTTTAGTAGCTAAGGAGAAAAGATTCTTCGGCTTGGAGAAAATCAAGCTCCTGTTTATGGGTTCGAGGTTCTAAAATGCAAGAGATGGGCCAATACTGAAATAATAATCCTAAATCCTGATAAGACCTTTTAAAAGGCTTAGAAGAAACTAGACCCTAATTTGAGAAGTATTAAAATTTTCTGAAATGGGTAGACCGTGCATCTCATCAGATCATAATTTTAAAGAATACTTTCAATCCAACTGGACTTTGACATTTGCATATAAAGGATAGGTTTAGTTGTGGTAAGGGACCACCATCTGCAGTAAATAAATTCTGTCTGTTAACAGAGAGACCACTAATCTGACGAAAACCATGCAGCCATGAATCCAGGAAGCAACTTCTAGATCAAAATCTCCCTGAATCAGAGGAATGTGTCCTCATGCCAAGGGGTCATGAATAACCTGGATGGGGTCTGTTTACCATCCAGGTGGTGATGCCAACGTTACCTCCCATAAGTGTATTAAGCAGCAGGTGGGAGCACAAATGTGTTTGACAACCTCCTCTGGTAGAACTAGAGCCCCACCCAAACAGCTGGCCAGAGCAGGAGTTCAGCATGAGGTTATCTTATCATAATCAGAGAATAGCCTATCTTTTCATTTTAGGGAATTAAAAATCATTATTTGTGTACTTAAATAAAATTACATATGGTCCAAATGAAATTTGGAATACTACAGAAGACACGGTTTCTGGGTCAGTGTTCTGTGGTAAGAAGCTCCTAAAACATTGGCTATAGCTTTGATTTTCATAGTTTTAAAAAAACAAGTCAATTAACTGGTCTCCAGAAAAGTGTGAACCTAAGGTGAACACAGGTTTGGGCCTCTGAAGACATCTGCAGAATACTTCACCATCTCTGTGTTTTCCGTTAGCAATCGAGTTCAAGTTCTAGAATGTGTATTGAACACAACTGCGGCAAACCTTTGACACTCCAAGTATGTTTTGTGCTCAGAATAGGTACAGAATTTTCCTCCAGTGGCCTCCTGACTTCTAACCCATGTGCTGCTACAGCAGGGATTTCTTCCTTTTTTCTGGTGGTTTCCATTTGCTTAAAATCTTTCAAATGGCAACTGACTTTTTAAATTCCTCATTTTAGCACTCTTGCCTTTAATTTTCTCCTACACACTGGCTTTGACTTTGTTTGGGGGGATTTTTTGGAACTTCAGAGTTTCACGAAATGATGATTGACAAAATTGTCACTATTGGCAAAGGTGGCTTCTTCACCCGAAAACTCCACAAGTAGTCCAACTCCCAAAAGTTCATAAAAGCTATTTGTCATTGTTTTATCACAGGAGTTTTCTTCCTATAAAGAAAAATCATAGCAAATACTTTTCCCATAGTGTGTACAAGAGTCCAATAGTTATTCTGATCATCTTATTTCTGTGGGTAACTCCATGATTCCACCTGAGTGGGCTTGGTTTGGTAAAAATAATCACAGCTTCTAATAAACATCTTCTTTATTGACCATTGTCTTCCTCTTCATCGCCAATAAATACCTGGTACCCATGACCTCGTCCCCTCACCCTCAGGGCACTCCTTACGGGCCACTATTTCAGGCTGCACTATTGCTAAAATATTGACTCCCTAGTTGGCATTCTGATGTGAATTCACAAAACTCCTCGACAGTAATGATGCTGGTTTTTTAATCCTGAAAATTCATGGGGCTGCACGTAAGTGAGATATCAACTTTTGAACCTATATTCATGTATGGATTTTTAGCTCAGCTTGCCCTTAAAACTGAATATCACCAGATAACCCAGCATATTGACTGCATCTAAATGACAAGTTTTCAGGAAGAGGTATAAAGCTCATTTCTCTTCATTGACTGTGAATCGATGTGGGCACCATGAATCTACAGGACCCCGAATAACAATAACGATAGTGATGGGTACTAACACTTATCAAGGACTCATTATAGATTAGCTCTTAATCCTCAAACAACCATTATTATTCTCATTTTAGAGATGAGACACTATTACACATGGATATAAAGAAACTTGTCTAAGACCAAAGAGCTTGTCAGGGGCAGACCTGGCATTGAAATTCAGGTAGTCAGATCCCAGAAACCAGACTCTTCACCACTCTGTTCTCTTAACAGCGAAATCTTTCAATGAAATGGGTTCTGTCTGGTCCAGGTGACCTCAGAAAGTAACTCACCCATTTAAACTAATGGATCATTTCTTTTGGGTTCCTTCAGGGCCATACGGGAGCCTAGGCTGACCCTTATTACAATAAGTGGGGTCAGCAGAATATTTCTTTTTAGGTCAAGAGGAGGGATGAGGTTGATTGAGTTCTACTTTCAAAAACAAAAGAACAAAATACTGGTGGGGTTTCCGGCCACCATTTCTGTCTGGCCTGGATATTAAGGATTATAGCATGGGGCTGTATTTTCTGGACTTCCTAAGATCTCTGAAATTCTGTAA
This sequence comes from Lutra lutra, assembly GCF_902655055.1. Classification (NCBI taxonomy): domain Eukaryota; kingdom Metazoa; phylum Chordata; class Mammalia; order Carnivora; family Mustelidae; genus Lutra; species Lutra lutra. Next base: position 121,629,808 of record NC_062283.1, on the reverse strand, counting down.
CTTTCCGTGTTTCTTGTTTAGCATTTCCTGCTTTCCCATGGTGATTGGTAGTAGAATATTTAAAATTAAGAGAGCTTGTATATTGTTATTGCAAGGCGTCGGGAAACGAGAGACAATAATTACAAAGGGGGTACTGTGGGTGATGAGCAGTTTTAAAGAAGAAAAATATATATGAAAAGATTTAAAAACATGGTATTGATTGAAAAATGCAAGAAGCAGAATCATATGCACAGAGTGAGTCCATTTATTAAAATATAAATCTATAAAATAGCACCGTAGAATATTTGTGGATTCACAATGTACAGAAGGAACAAAAATGGTATGGAAAGATATACGACAGACTCACAATAAAGGTTGCTTCTGGGGAGGTGGAAAGGGGACTTCAGTTTTAGTTGCAATATTTAATTTTTTGTGACAGAAGGAAATGTGGTACATGTTATTTTTGGATGGTGGGATGTGATGTTATTTTTTTTTAAATTTTCCATAATTTCAATTTTTTTCAAAATCAGCTAACTTTAAAAAATAAAAGGAAACAAAAAATAGAGAAAGGGAAAAAAGACAAGGTCACTGGGAACTTCAAGTGAGAAGAGAGGCCCAGGCACACCAGTCTGGGTTTGAGGGTTGGTCCTACTGTTCTTTGGAGCTGACTCTAATCTAGACTTAAATAACTATGAAAATTCCTAAGCATGTTTCATATTATTTTAGAGGTTAAAAACATAGGACTCTTATTTGTATATGGGGGTAGGGAGGGGTTGTTTTTGATAGGGAAGGATATTTCATGGAGGAGGGGTTGGGTCACACGCACATGTCCCTACTAACAATCCAGATCTTTACTCTTGAAATAGCTCAAAAAGGGTAGTCTGGTCAATGTTTGATTTCAGTACACGGACATACTTGTTCCCTTGGATTTTTTTTTTTTTTTTACAGCCCTCTTTTCTTCCATAAATGATAAATAGCGCATTACCCAGAGGTTTTCTGTATGGTGCAGGATAGTAAGTTCCCTGAAAGCAAGTAGATTCAACGAATGCCATTAATTGCCCTGAGTTTCTTTTGCTTCAGTGGATTTTATACAATTCCTACTCTGTTTCTATATTTATGCAAGACGCTTTGCCCTTTCACTTAAATCCCAATGAAAGAGCCAGCAGAATTTTAGGAAAGGTCAGGCTGGAAAAATTAGATATGGCATCAGAGAACCGTGTGATCAAACAAACCACACAGAATATTACATTTTCATACCAGCGCTTAATTCAGTAGCAGGTGGTAGAAAGTTAAGATTTTTTTCTTTTATCTTTTTTTAGTATCTCCTAAAAATATACAACAACATCAACAAACCCAAACCCAAGAATAAACAAATAAAAACAAGGAATCTCAAGGTCTTTTGTATTCAATGGGAGAATGTTCTCTAAGCTGCAACATGCTATGTATATGGGGCTCTCCCCGGAAAGAAGGAGCCATCTCAGGGTTGAAACTATGACTTTCATCTTGACTATAATAATCCAAGTGAGAGGGCCTTAAAGACTTGTCAGAGCATTTCCAGAAACCAGCAGGCACCTTTTCTAGCTTTTTGATGTCACCAACATTGACAAGGGTAAGTTAGAGAATCCAGTGGTTATCTTGACTCTCAGAGAACTATAAAGAGTGCTTTGTAACAAACTCTCCCCTTTCTCTTAGGCTGGTCACTTTCAGATCAAGGTTGATTCAGTGTCCTCAAAGGGGCCCAACTGGGCCAGAGTGTTACAGTCCAGAACCCGCAGTGGCCCCCACTGGTCCCTCTGGAGTGACCCTCCAGTGAGGGACCTAAAGCAGGCATCCACGAAATATATCCTGTGGGTCAAATCCAACCCACCACCTGTTCATGTATTTGCCTGTCATCAAGCTAAGAATGGTATTACATTGTTAAATGGTTGAAAAAAGAATCAAAAGCTTATGTGTGTGTGTGTGTGTGTGCGCGTGTGTCTGTGTGTGTGTGTGTGATAGGTAATATTACATAAAATTCAAATTTTATAAATTTTATAAATTTTAAATTCAAACCACAAATAAATTCTATTGGAACACAGCCATGTTGTCCCTCACGTTACATATGATATCTGAGTGCTTTTGTGCTGCAGTGGAAGAGTGGAGTAGTCGTGGCAGAGACTTCATGTGGTCTGCAAAACAAAAAAATATTTACAGTATGACCTTTCACGGAGCAAGGAAAACTTGCAGATCTATGCTCTAGAACGCCATTTGCCAGCACTGCAAAGGTTTTAAAACAATTGCAGCTAATTGGACGGATGATTTGGAGCATGATCTAGCTTGCTTTGCTGCTGTAGGTCCAGTCCCTGTTGGAGTGCTCTTGATTCTCAAACAGCCTGCTGTTCTGTGAATTAAAAGTTTGCAGACTCACCTAGGGAAATGCTCATACCTTATTAAAGCTATTTTCTTAACTATACCCTCCCTCCCCCAGACAGCACTGCTGCAGAAGGCTGGGAAGGCCCTACAACCCCAGAGCGCACCATTCATACAGACCACAGTGTGTGCTACCACGGCTTCCCTCCTAAAATGTCAGAGAAGACATACCTACAGATTAGGAGTGGAATGATGAGTGAATGTGTTAGTCATGTGTGTGAGTCGGAGAGGGGGTAATCGATTGTAGGAATGAGATGTGAAGACGTGATTTGAAGTTACCCTGGCTCTGTTGAACCTGCAAGCATTTTCTGTTATCAGCCATTACTCCACAGTAGCACCTTCCCACACCAGGACTGCAGAACCCAACAGCTGTAGGCATTTCCAATCAGGAGATATTGGTACCGTCAACCATATATTGTGTAAAGTCCCTAATTATACCAGAATTGTTTCCAATTTTCCAAATGTAATCCTTGATTTCCCAGGTAGATTTCTTTCCCCACAACTCTTAGGGTTCCCTTTGAGGTGATCAAGAGGTACCTCCCTTTGTTGGGTCAAAGGTCTGTCCCTTCAGCTTCACACTGTCCACAACAGCCCATATGGTGGAGAACGTGGCTGCTTTCTCAAAGCACAGGCATTTCTTTTTTCTTTTTTAAAGATTTTATTTATTTAAGAGAGAAAAAGAGAGCATGATAAGGGGAGGGTCAGAGGGAGAAGCAGACTCCCTGCCAAGCAGAGAGCCCAATGTGGGACTTGATCCCAGGACTCTAGGATCATGACCTAAGCCGAAGGCGGTCACTCAACCAACTGAGCCACCAGGTGCCCCATTTCTGTGATATGAGTTTATCCTTACACAGTCTTAAGAGGAGAATGACAAGTATTATTTTACTCATTCTGTAAGTGAAAACACGAAGGTTCAAAGATTAAATAATTTTTCCTGATTTTTCAGGTGTTTGGCTCCTGGCCCTTTCCTCCTTTTGTGGGACCAAGAAGCCACCTACTGCAGTGAGTCCCCCCATCAGGTGAGGAGGGCAACGTGGGAGGGTCTGTGCTGAGCGAATAGTCACCAACTAGAAAGAGACCCCAATGTAAAGCTCTCTGCCTTTCTGAGGAAATTTCCCTCTATTGATCTGCAAAGTGACCCCAAACTATAGCCATATGTGTATCACTTAAAAGTTACAAAGATAGAATTCCTCAGAAAGAATTCATACCAGCGATGAGCAAATATGGTGTGAAAGTAAGCCTCCACTCCCAGAAACTCATCCTTCAAGAGAGAAAATAGAAAAAATAAAATATAATGAAATGGGATGGCTGAATAACCATTTAAGGAACAAAATAAAGCTAACTCCTTAAATAAAATATATTTGAAAGGGAGCAAAGATTTACACATGGAAAATAAAACCATAAAATACTAGATAAAAATATAGGAGAATAATTTTACAGCTCTGGGGAGAGGAGGTTCTCTCTCTGCATGACAAATAGCCCAGAAGCAAATACTAATGGAGTAAGATCTTCATCAAACCACTGTTCCTCTGATTCCCTGGCCACCAAATAATCTGGTCGTGATTCATCCTCCCACACAATAATCGTAGTAAATCCTCATTCCGCATTTACTTATCATTGTGATAAACATTTTACATGAATTTGTTCACTTAAGTCTCGCGACAGCCTCACCAAAGAACACTATCGCTGGGCTGACTGCCCCCCTCTGGACCCCGCAGCACAGAGAGGTTCACAGAGCAGGATCCCGCAGCCAGTGAGCGGCAGAGAAGACGGGAAGGTCAGGTCTCCCTGGGACCCCGTTTCCTGCTCTCCTTGCCCAGGAGGATTTTGCCACCGCAGAAGGTGCTGAAAAGCCGTGCGGAATTCCTGATCCGCTGTGAAGTTAGGCTTCTCATGGCCACTTAATAAGTCAGCATCTCCTTGATCATTTTCTCCAGCTCAACCAGCATGAGCTCAGCTTGCTGAAGCTCGATGAAGGCCGGGTGCACAGACCAAAGTCCCGAGGCACGGGACTCAGGACAGGGAGACGTGTGGAGGGAAAGGACTGTCTGGGCCAGCATGGCCATCTTGCCTCCCCTGCCGACAACTTTATATCCTCTTTTCTGTGATTTAACTGTGGATTGCTACTCCTGTAAGGGTAAAACACAGCGTGATGAAATACAACACAGATAGCAGAGGACTAGTCTGATACATACAGATTTCTGGCATCAGGGGGGCATGGTATCAGCTGAACGCTCCTCGAGCTGATCGTAATGTGACATTACACAGAGCACATGGACAAGATTGGTTATATATGTAGAATACAGTGAACGTGAGATTAAGCTCGAAGTTCAGTAAATCTCCAAAAAAATCCACTCAAAGGTGGATTTGGCGAGCCCTCGAACCACCGTGATTCTGATGATTTCCCAGTGTTGACCTAAGTCCATTGAGCGATTTGGGTCATAATACTATGTTCTGCATCACGGTTGCTTGTCACAGCTTTCTGAAATCAATAAATAGAGCACTGGCACATTTTCCTGGCAGAGGAATTGTTTTCAGTAAATTCTAGAAGGGCCGCTGCTGAGTGGCAAGGAGGAAGCCAGAACCACAGTGCTGGTGTTGACCTTAGACAAAGGTCGATTTTTAAGCCCTGATCCTGACCACAGCAAATAATTGTCGCCCAAGTGGGGAACTGATGAAGTTGGTGGGAGAAGGGGTGATTTTGAAATAGCTGGGAAGTTCCTCAGATGTCTCGGAACAAAGTCAGTGTACCTTTTATTTTACTAAATATGCAACAGTTGGGATTCTTGGCTAGCGAGTGTGTTACAAGGTAGTGTGTGCTCTCTGTGACTTTTCTGGGCCATCTGGTTTTCTGAAACGAAGGCTTCATGTTCTGTCTTCAGGAGCCGTCTACTTGCTGATGTTCGCATCTGACTTCTTTCCAGCCGTTCCCCTCTCAGGCTTCACTTGTGACCCTGTCACCATCAGACTCCACATTTCTCTCGCGACCTCTCACAGTGTCTGATCACTTACCTCGGGTTTCACCATGGGACGCCCTCCTATTTCCAACCCTCATTGCGCCTCGGTCCCTCTCCCTAATTTCTGGTCCACTTCAGATCCCCCAAATGTGGCTGTCCCCCCTCAGCAACTCTATATTTGATCCTCTTCCTGTCTCTCCACGTGTTCTGCCTCTTCAGTCTCATTGTCCCCCAGGCTGGAACAGCACACTAGTGGATGGCTCTCTGGTCTGGGTCCCCAGACTCCCAGAGTCCCACTGCTGTCCCCAGAGATGACACCTGCCAGACACTTCATCTAGACCGTCCACCTGCTCTGCTTTTGGTTTCACAGCTCAGTTTCACTTCCTGCCCGACCCATGGGATGTCCTACTAGTTTATCAACACAACAGCATTAAAAATTTGTTTTTATTTATTTATTTGACACAGAGCACAAGCAAGGTGAGCAGCAGAGGGAGAGGGAGAAGCCTAGGCGGGTTCAATCCCAGGACCCCAGGATCATGACCTGCATTGAAGGCAGATGCTTAACTGAATGAGCCACCCAGGTGCCCCAACACAAGAGCATTTTTATCAGTAGTCTTCTCCCCAGTCACCTTCTCTACCCCTGACTTCCATGTTACTTCGAGTGGTACTGCTTAAGCAGCTTGTGGTACAGAATAAAAAATGCCTTATTTGTCTTTTAAAATACCAGGTAGCAGACAACAGAGCCAAATACACATAGAAGTAGCTATAAAAAAAACAAACAAACCCGGGGGCCGTCAGTTTGTATCCTCTGATTGGGACAATTAAGAAGGAATTTTTGCTTTGATTTAATTTAGTTTTGTTTTACTTTCCTATTTTATTTTATTGTGCAGGTACTAGGTCAACCCTACTCCACTGTGGGGCCATGATATCATCCTTTACAGTGTCCCCAATGCCAGGGAAAATCTCAGAAGCTATGACTGATATGCAAGACCCCAGGGCCTGGGTATTTTAAGGTATAGTCTGAATTTGAAGACTCCTTCGCCAGGTCTTCCCATATATAAGCCTATCCCTCTGTCTTTTTAGTTTTTACACAATTTGCTTTATTTCCCATTAGCAAATGTCTCTGGAGAGATGGATACAAAATACTGAGAAGAAGGTAGCCTGGGGAGGATGTTATTGGTGGTAGATGTCATGGTAAGAACCGGTCATCTTCAGCCTGGAGTGAGAAGTCTGGGCTACTACGGGGGTCTGTCACTGCCCAGGACTCCAGGCAAAGAGCAGAGTTTTGGGGGAAAGCAGAGCAGGGACAGCTTCAGACACAGATATAAGAGGTCTCTGCTTCATGTCTTTGGCTTATCTCAAAATAGCTCTGGGCGTATTTAGAAGGAAGGAAGTTTAGGGATACATGGGCATTTAGATTAGGTAAATTGCCATGGAAATACCATATTTGACTGAAACTAAGAAAAAAGAAACATTAATTAAATTAAGATATCTTGTAAATTTTAAGAAACATATAAATTCCAGAGATGTTAAATTGTTTTTATTTTTTTTTTAAGATTTTATTTATTTGAGAGGTAAAAAGAGATGGAGCAGGAGAGGAGGGGGAGGGTCAGAGGCAGAGGGAGAAGCAGATTCCCCACTGAACAGGGAGCCTGATGTGGGGCTTGATCCCAGGACTCTGAGATCAGGACCCCCACTGAGAGCAGATGATTAACTGACTGAGCCACCCACGTACCTGTAAAATTGTTTTTAAGAAAAGTCAAGTCCAAGAAAAAGATATGTATGGTAAAAGCATTCCATCATTTAAAAAAAAAGAAGAAGAAAGAAGGAAAGAAAGAAAGCTTACGCTAGAAAGAAACTTCTTTTTAAGCCCCTGCCACTTCAGGTGGGCAGCTAAGATGAAGAATACTGTACAAAATCTGTAATTCATGAAAGGTGACATTCTTTGGTTGATACTATGAGTCAACAGAATCCTTCCTTCACCTGTGAATTTTGGGCAACTTTTAATCTTAAAATATAAGATAAATTGCTTTTTTTTTTCTTTTCTTTTCCCTAAGGAGCACAAATGAAAGCGTATCTGAAGATAACTCTGTTCCTAGGTTTTTGAAGAAATTTAGGTCTCGTAAAAATTAAGAGAGGAGACCTTTTCAGAAATGCCATCCATAGCCTACCGGTTAGCAGCGTGCTTCCCTCACCAGCTGTGACTCAACGGGCCCCTGGCCTGTCAGTGGGTACAGCCTCGGAAGGGTGCTCATGCTGTACCTCCTGACAAAGCCCGATTCACACCATATGGCGAGTTCCATGGTTTTAACTGATTTCTGAGCCAAGGTGATAGTAATTTCCCAGTGGGCCAGGTTAGAGTGAGTAGTGCCACAGATCAGGCGAACACACCAGCAGTCGATGGCAGAGTCTGCTTCTAAATTAGAAACCGCCAAATGCACGAGAGTTTTCAAAGCTCTTTTCCTGACTGATGTGTCTGCATCTGATTATCATGGTCCCTGATTTATAACAGCTCTCAGAAAATTCCTTCCAAATGCTTCTCGTGCTGAGTTGCAGATTCTTTGCTTGGTTCCCAGTATTGGTGGCCAAGGTTGAGAATGACCATCGAGGAGGCCGAGGTTCCCCTGGGCCGGGCGGCTGTCATGCCCTGTAGAGCCCGGGAGTCCGATTTTTGAATTCTTTCTGGAGTCAAACCTTAGATTCTTTGAGAGAGAAGTTTGGGGAATTTTTCTACCTAGACAATGGTGAGGAGAGTTGCTACAACTACTATCTTTTCTCTCCTTGCCAGTCAAACATGGAAGACCCTCACTGGGACTAGAGGCATCTTCCCTTTCCAACCTCTTACCTCACAAACAAGAGAATTGCAGCTGGGGAGATGATTTGCTTTGACAATACAGAGTAAGTGAAAAAAAATTATCTTTTTTTTTTCCTCTAAGTGTCATACATCATAAAATTATAATCTTGTATCTCTTCTTGTTTTGGTGCAGTAAACCCAAGAGATATGCTTTTATTGAAAATATAATTCCTGAATACTTGATATCACATATCAGATTGAGATATTTTGTTTTATGACATTTTGCTGAGCTATGGCTTCCAAAGTCACTTAAGTATATTATTTTTCCCCCAAATTCTGCTGGTGAAAAAGAGGATTACAATGCAACATTCAATTCCATTTTTATACAAGTGTCCTTAATGTCCCTGATATTGCCACAGCCGTATTTATATTTGGGGACTGAAAATATAAATGAAACTGAGTTCTTAAGAAGGTGCTTTGATCAAATTTTCATACTCTAAACTAGTAGTGATAAAGCAATACAGAAATTGCAAGACTGTTTCAACCTTCTCCTGTTTACTAATAAAAGCAGCATTTTTATGCAATCAAGCTTTTGTGTTCTGAGGTGAACATAATATAATGATTGCATTTGCATTTTCAAGTATTGATCACGGTAGCATCTTTTGCAGCACACCTGTGAAATTTATACTTTGGAAAAATTGCTTTGCAACGTGAGGGGACTCTATTCCAGTTTAGTTGTCTGTATACGGTGGCCCTATAGAGTAATGGTTTAGAACACAGGCTTTGGGGTCAAGCAGACCTGGGATTAAATTCCAGCTTTGTCATACAAAGCTGGGTGAACCTTGATGCACAAATTTGCGTTTCTTAACATCAGTTTTCCCATCTGTGAAATGGAATTGATAGGAATACTTACTTCTAGGACTGTTTCATGATTAAAGGAGGTAATGCATATAAAGCACTTAGCACAGAGACCTGCATTCAGTAGTACTGCCATTGGTTTGTGATACTGGTGCTGCTGATGGAATTTTCCAAACATGGCAAGTGAAACTGGTAGACCTGGTTGTCTCTGACTTGTGGACAAAATGCTATGATATCTAAACCCATGGGGGGAAATGGTCCATAGTTTGCGAGAGAAGCCAGGGAGGACGTCCTTTGCATATGTAGACTTGGATTTATTTGTTCTGCTCCATCAGAGCAAAAGTTTTTTCTTGTAAATGAAAGAGGATGGAAGAGACTGTCCCAGGATCTACAATGGCAAATGAGACTGAGGGTTATAGGGTTTTCCATCTCAAAGCCCATCTCAGGCCCTGCTCACGGTGGTCATTGGGACCTGGGGTTTATTTAAACTATACCATCTTTAACAATATTTTATTGTCCAATAGGCATTTTTGTCTATTTTCAGAAACTGCCTAAATTGTTCTTCCTTCAGCAAATCTAGTCTCATCTGGGAGGACCAGGTTCTTTGGTGATTTTGATCCACATTCTTTTTCCTCATGTATCAGAAGAGTCAAAGCTTTTTATTCCAGGGATTCTTATTCTTGGGGGTGTCATCAACTACTTTGAAAAATTGATGAAGTTTAAGTGCTCGTTCCCCAGAAGAAATGCAAACATAGAACCATAAACATAATTTTTGTGTAATTATGGGGCTCCCATGTTCTCCTAAAGCCCACATGTGGGACTTTGGGTTAAGAGCCTTTGATATAGTTATTTTCTAACTTTGGGTATCAAGAAGGTTCAATGCATGACTTTGAGTCTGTCGGCTTCTGGGAATCACCATAACCTTCAAAGTAGAGTGGGCATCTCGGCTAAAAATGGCACATCAGAGCCATGATTTTTGACTCTAGAACTGACACAAGACTGGGGAAATGGAAAGTAATAGACAATTATGTGACTGATCAGAGCCTGGAAGGGATTAAGGTGAGCATGGTAAAATAATTGGCCCGTGGATATAGACCAGCAATAAGAAGAGAGATTATGTATTCTTTAAAGGGTGGATGGCTGATGCTTGAACCCAAGATTGGGTGTAAAGTTTGTGTCTCAGTTGAGGAGCTAATTATATTTAAGGTAGAGGACTCTGTGAAAGCATAAGTTGTTTTGCTAAGATATTTTATTGGATTAATTAATATCACAAGAAAAAAATAGCACAAGAGCTTTGTGAAAGATATTGAAATTCTTCATAGGGAATCTTGGGACATGAGCTCTGAGGGTGATTAGCTGTTTGAGCTTACAGAATGGAAGAGACAGAGAAAAACAGTAGCAGAGTATTTTTAGGTATTCTTTCGAATATGTGTTCTAGTGGGAAAGAGAGCAATTCCAATAATTTCCGGGTTGACTTTTTTAAGATAGGTCTTCATTTCTTGAGATACAAGGGAAATTGTTCAAAGGACAGCTCTGTGAGAAATGCACAAAATAAATCTGTAGTCTGCTGAGTAAGAGGGATTCCTTTTCCTTGTGAAACTAGAGATATCACCTCCTAATTTATATTTTTGAATTGAAAAATTATTGCTGCCTCTTCTTTGTGAAATATTTCCTAATCATCTCTCTTAGGGTACTGTTTTAAATGGTATCACTTCAGATATTCAGGGTTGTGGAGTAGGAATATGTTATCAATGTGAGTACCATTTTTTCTTTTTTTAATTTAATTTAATTTTTAAAATTTATATTATGTTATGTTAGTCACCATACAGTACATCATTAGTTTCTGATGTAGTGTTCCATGAATACATTTTTTTCCTGCCTTAAATTGATCTAAAATTGCCTAAGGAGATGGGCTCATGAGATTCTGCCAGAAAAGGTGAAAATACCATCTGACTGGGCTACAGTGTCAGGTCCTGTGGTCCTGATGCATGCCTTGCTGTCTCCCTCACTTAGTCAGCCTGGGGGAGGCCTCAGATCACCACACAAGAGGTCTATACCCTCAGGAATGGTGTCAGCCACTTACCATTGGGGCCCGTGAGCCATTTTTGTAAGACTGAGGTTCTGGTCTTCCTAGATGGCACTCAACTTCAGACACATGCAGATGTTCCATACAGAGATCTTCGTGGAAACTGTATAGACCCCCAAATGCATCTACTTCTCTAAAGTTCTTGTTTTCTAAACAGTACACCTAAATTCCACCTATAGCTCTTTCAGGGAGAGAAAAGCAACCACTTGCAAAGACCCACTGTTTTTACGACTATACTAAAGCTCACAGAACAATAGCTCATAGAATTTCCACAGCAAACCTCCAGGTAGCACTTCGGAAGACCCTTGGGTTCCATATTTTAATTTTATCACAGTGGACTTCTTAAAATTTCTTTTATTTTTAGACCAAATAGAGATATTCTGTGCTGTTTCCAGCCCATGCTGATGTAGCATTTTTGAAAGCTTGAAAATCCAAATGCTATGGAAGACCTGAGGTTCATTTCTCCCCCTTAGGGAAAAGCTTCATCATTACTCTTGCCCAGGCATTGAGTGCCCTAACCCTTTATCACTACCAAAGTTGCATCTCTTCATCGTGCGTACCCTGGAAAGGAGGCAGGAGAAAGGAAGATGGTGAGGTCGCCATGTCAAGAACATGCAATAAAGAGAAGGTATTGAGTGCTGAACCCAGCAGGCACTGGAGTAAGCTCTTGTGGTGAAGCAGTGAACAAATTAAAGATCCTTACCATGTACTTTAAGGAGTGAGTGAAAATATGCAACAATAAATGTAGTAAATAATTACACTCTGTAGAATGTTTAAAAAATCTTATGGAGGGTGGAAATAGGAAAACAAAGAAATTTGGGGTGATAAAGGAATGGATTGCAATTTCAAATAAGATGGAGAGAGTGGGGGGGCGGTGCCTGGGTGGCTCAGTGGGTTAAGCCTCTGCCTTCAGCTCAGGTCATGATCTCAGGGTCCTGAGATCGAGCCCCACATCGGGCTCTCTCCTTGGCTGGGAGCCTGCTTCTCCCTCTCTCTCTCTCTGCCTGCCTTTCTGCCTACTTGTGATCTCTCTCTCTCTCTCTCTCTGTCAAATAAATAAATAACATCTTAAAAAAAAAGATGGACAGAGTGGGTTTCATTGAGAGGGTGACATTTGAGCTAAATATTGAGGGAGATCAAGGAGTTAGCTTTGGAGTGTGTGGAGAGAATCACTCCAGTTACAGGGAGCAGCTCATACAAAGACCCTCAGGCATGTTCAAAAAACAAGGAGGTCAGTATGGCTGGACTTGAATGAGCAAGGATGATGTAGTAGGAAAGAGGTCCCAGAGATTACTTGGAAGGGTCAATCCCTGAAAAAATCATTTGCTGCTATCAGACTAAGGCCTTATGCGGATTAGCCCAAACCTGGATTTTTAAACCAGTTACTGGCAAGAGCGATCAGAAAAATACCACAATCCCACCCTTGGCTTATGTGTCTCAGAACCTGCCCTTGATAAGCTCCTAAACCACATTGGTATTCGTCTGGGAAAGGCAGAATGGATGCTGGAACTCAACCAGAATTTCTTCCACTGTTTAAGGGAAAGGTTCCCTGAGTAGTCTCTTAAGTTTGCGTCCTATTCTTGGCCAAACAGCTTCTTGTGTTTTGCTATTATACCACTGGTGGTCATCCAAGATTTTTCAACCACAGAAACTGGAAGAAAAGGAAAAGGGCACAGATGAGGTGTGTGATTGAGGAGGGAGACAAGGAAGAACTCACGGCTAGTAGAAAGCTGTTTCTGAGAAGGATGTTGACCCTGGAAGCCTATGGGGAGGGGCTCTGCCCACCTGGCTTAGGAGAGACTCTGCAGGGATGCCTCCAACCCAGCTCTACGAGCTCTCCAAATTCTTCCCAGCGTTTATCTTCTTGTGACCTGAGACCTGAGGGTGGTGGTTCAGGGGAATTCTAGAAGCCAACATAATTCTTGCTGGCCTCCTGTTGCTTCTACATTTGTTGGTTTCCTTTAGATCTCAGCTGAAATGAACAGACTTGTAACACATGAGAGTTTAAGAGATGATCTAATGCTAATCCAACACCCTTAGATTTCAAATGGGAAAGGCATTGACTTGCCCAAATGTTCACTCTTGGGGACTCATGTTGCTCTCTCTTAATCCAGTATTGTGTCTACAGTAACGCGAAACTAGCTGTTATTCCATTTCTTAAAAGTTGTCTATTACTTCAGATTTTTCTGAACCCTGATTATAAATGTCAAGAATCATGTTAAAGTTATTTAGATGATGACAGATGACTCCTATAGACAGAAGGGATTATCTAAGACTCAAGTCATCTAGGTTGATTGGGTGGTTATTATCTACTTAAAAGTCAGAGCACATGAGAAAGTATGTGGTACATACACCATTATGAACATCTACCCCCAGGAATGAAAATAAATACAGGTGAAATTCTGCCTTAAGTGACATCATACTAGAAATGCACACCAGATTTTGAGATGGAAAACTTGGGTTTTAGGTGTCATGTCTACAATTTATGTATGACTTTGAGCCAAAGTACTTTATCTCTCTGAACTACAACATACTCATCTGTAAATAGGAACAGTGGGAATAAGTTCAGAGTTTTTGTGACAATTAAGTAGATGTGAAAGCCCTTTGTAACCTTCAAAGCTCATCACAAATGAAAGATACTATTATTTCCAAGTGTAGACTGATGGCTCATTGCTCTGGTGGAGGTAACATGATAGGGTTCTCATTGACTTAGGTTGGAGACAAGTAAATTATTGTGAAGAGTTTATTATTTCCACCTCTGCATCTGATCACACAGTTTACAAAGCAATCCTTGTGATGCAGACTTTGAGGGTGATAAGCTTCTCTGTATGGCTTGCAATGCCCTCCCTGAGAGCTGTTATGCCGTGGCCCTACCTGTCTAATTTTAACAACCATTAGTAAAACCTGGATGTAGACTCAGAGCAAGACTGGATGGTGAAGAAGGAGCAGGACTTGTGTCCATGAGCCAGAACACATGCTGGGTGTTGGGGGGAGATTGGAGGGAGTTCTGGCCAACAGCAAAGGCTCATTTGATTGGGTCAAAGGGCCTGCTGTCTCACAACTAAAAGGCTTGGCCACCATTTTTAAAAGACTTATTATGTATTTGATAGAGAGAGAGAGAGAGAGAGAGAGAGAGAGAAAGAGCGAGAGAGAGAGAACAAGCATGGAGGGGCACAGAAGGAGGGAGAAGGAGACTCCCCGCTGAGTGCAGAGCCCAATGTGGGGCCGGGTCTTAGATACATGAGATCATGACCTGAGCTGAAACCAAGAATCAGGTGCTTAACTAACTGAGGCACCCAGGTGCCCCTTGGCCACCATTTTTTTTAGAAGCCTGGAAGCTGGTGCCTCAGAACACTTTCTTTATTCTTGCAGGTAAACTGTCTAGTGGTTAAGAGTGTAGGCTCTGGAATCAGATTGCTTAGATTCTAATCTTGATTCTAGTCAGTGTTAGTGGTAGGACTTTGTGCAAGTTACTAAATACTTCCAAGACTTAGTTTTCTCATCTGTAAAATGGGAATAATAATAATCCTGAGGTATATTTTGAGGATTAACTGAAATAATTCCTTAGAGGGGCTTAGGCCAGTACCCGGCATGTAGCAAGTAAACTGTCAATGCCCCTTCCAAATTCATTCAAGTAGGTTTCTTTACCTACCTAAACAACAGAGATGAGTACCATATGCTTTAAAACCATAAGCATTATTCCTTTTTGTATTTGAACATTTAGTGTTATAATAAAGATTAACCCTAAGGTTCAATTTTTAAATCTCTCTTTTAACAGAAAAAGAAAAAATAATTAATAAGAAGAGTACTCTTTAAAAAAAAAACAGATGAAGTTAGCTCAGCATGGCTTTTTCCTAAATCAACACTTGATCAAGTAATGAATGCCATCATTTGCTTCTGTTTTACCTTCTGTTATTTATTGTTAGTTGTGAAGGCTCAGTTTGGAGAGCATAGAGTTTCATTTCTGAGAATTTTTGCTGGGCCAAACCATCTCTCCCACTAACCCTCCTAAGGGCCCCAAAAGTCTGATCAGAGAGAAATGCAGCATAAGAGCCTTTCCAGGAGAAGGGTATTGTGTATCGTTCAAGAAAACCAACAGCAGCCTCAATTAGAGGGTTTTATAACAAGGATCAACCCCAGGGCTGGGTGTGCTGTGTTCTGGGGTTTCAGTCCCTCCTTCTATCCAGGGCTAAGATTTCTGGAGGTGAAGAGGCAAAATCTCTCCCTTCCACCCTTGCAGGGCTCTCTCCCTGTGAACCAGCTGTATATAATCTGCACACCTTCCCCATATACAGTGGGCTGCTCCTCCTGTGCCAGAACTTTCTGTGTGACAGTAATCAGCCAAAAATGCCTGGTGCATTTTCATCCTCATCAGCATCTTGGTGACTGGATTTGGGATTACACTAGCTAGTAAAATATTATCTTCAGAGTCTCATTTTTAAAGAGTGGGAAGATCTTACCTACATCCTCCAATCAACTCATTTGAATAAAAGAAGCAATAAAAGATAGCTGCTTTCTCTAAATTGGCTAACTGAGATTGTTTTTTCACTTTGTGGAAAAAGACAGAATAAGAAAATGAAAATAAATTGGATTTCCCGTGAAAAGAAAGAAAGAAGCGATGGACCTTTAGGAATCTTGGATAATAGGGGTGCAAGGAAACCCCCATGGGAATCAAATGGCCTCTCATTAGCCCAGTGCATTCCCTGGGGGCCACCCTCTTCCCTTTTGTTGAACCACAGTAAGCTCTGCTCTGGGGAGTAATTGACGTCGTTGCCCTTCCTTATGGAGCTAGTGACTCGGAGAGGCTGCTTGCCGTCAAGAATTACAAAACATGACTCTACTCAAATTCTGGGTAAGCAGAAGCAAAGAGGAACTTAAACGGCATACCAGCAGCCTTTTCCAAAGGGGAACCATGACCATGGCATTTCTCACCGCCTCACCTGTGAGCCCCGGTGGGAAAGTATAGGAAGTCATCCTGCATACCTTCTAACACGCCACTCTGTCACACTTCTCTGTATTACGAAATGCTCTTAAGTACCTAAGGTTTCTGTTGTGAGGCCAAAACAGTCATCCCCTCTTGATTTTGTAACTCCTTAAACTAATGTCACAGAGAAGCTTCTAATGAATTCATGATTAAGTTCTCTTTTTCTTCAAGGGCCAAGTTTGTTTAATTTAGTGTTGCTTCTCTTTGAACTGATCACTTTCTAAAGCCGTTGATCTCCCAACTTTCATCTGTCTTCAGAGTATGTATTGTCCAACCCACAGAAAACTAGAGATGGAAGAAGGTTCCAGGAGCACAGAGCAATATTTGGGGAATGGGACTTCCCAACTTCTACTCTAACCACCAGCTATTCCAGCCTCCATGCCATCACCCAACAAGACTTTTGTTGTAATAAAGTTGTAATCAGTTCTAGCTTTGGTCATGCCGTAGATCCCTGGCTTTGTCTAGAGGTTTTTTTGTTCTGTTTTTGTTTGTTTGTTTCTTTTTTCCCAAGAATTTATTTATTTGAGAGAAAGGGAGAGTGGTACTCATTTTTAAAGAGTACCATTTAAGTGGTACTCACTTGTGTGAGCAGGAAAGGGGAGAGGCAGAGGGGAAGGGGAGAGAATCTGAAACCCCACGTGGGGCTTGATCCCAGGGCAGGTAGATCATGTCCTGAGCTAAAACCAAGAGTCAGACACTTAAATGACTGAGCCCCCCAGGTGCCCCCATACAGAATTTTTTGTCATTCTCTTAAAACTCGAGTTGCAGAAATCACATCTTCACTACCCCTGGATTGGAGGATGTAGGTGTGTTCTGAGCTGCAACTTCTGCTATGCCCCATTCTGAAGAGCGCATGCACCAGTCACAAGGAGGGGAGAAACAGCTATTGGTTGAGTACATTATTGCTAGTATTATTCTATATAAAATGAATGGCTAATATTGTTTTTGAAGCTTACTTGCCCTTGGCACCATGCTAAATGCTTTTATTACAAGTTTGAAGTCATTTAATCCTTGATGAGGCTTTCACCGAAACCTTATAAGAAGAGCAGACACAATTTTATTTTTCCCACTTTTATAAAAAGGGAAAATTATTTTCAAATTATTTAAGAAATTTGTATGAGGTCCCTCAGGTGGTATGTGGTGGCTATGTAACCCACGCTTTTTATACCCAAGCTTATAATCACTATCAGCCTCAGTTCATTCAGTGAAGCAGAAGCCACTCTAGGTCATCTGAGCAGGAGACCTACCACAGGGAATCAGAGGCTTATATAATTATGGGAAGGACTCGAGAAGCAAAGGTCAAGAAGGCTACTCCTGATTTTCAGAACATCTAGATGGGCCAGAATTGCAGGAAAATCACTGCTTTTGTGATATCAGCTTCCTGCAGCACAAGATGGTTGATTCTTCAGAGGACAGTTGACGCTGCCAGCCATGCTCTGTGTGTTCTGCCTGCTAATGCCAGGGCACTGGCCATTTCCAGAGAATGTTCTTTCCTTTTCTTTCACCCTCTAAATCTCATGGGAGTGCCTCTCACCCTCAGAATCTAATCTGAGACCCTGCAAAACAAAGAATTCTGGAGAATTTTATTCCCAGGTTTCTTCCCTGGGGTGGTGGGGGGAGTCTGGAAGGACCTGGGGATGGTGCTGGGTTGACCACAGTCTGTTCTTGTTACTGCTTTCTACGGCTTTCCACTGAAGCACACTCTTCTGTGGTAGTGGACAGTACCCATTCCTCTGGCACATGGTCACTAAACTTCTACAGGGGAGAGACACAGGGGTCTGAGGGTTTCCAGAGCTGCTATTCCTGGCCTCATGTGCTCATCACACCAACTACTGATCTTATTTAGATGACTGAAAGCTTTTTTTGCTGTATCATCTTATACCATAGAACTTCTTATGTTTAGTAAAAGACACCAATTCTCACCAGATGGTAAGCATTGCAATTACTGCCATCACTGTTTATTCTCTCTCCCCCTCTGTTTATCTATTACTTGTTTATCTTGCATGATTTTCACCCATAGTAGAGGAGTAAATAGGAATGTGTCTCTTGTTAGGGTTTTTGGTGTTAGTGCCTGAGATCGTTTAGTGGTTTACTATTTACAGTTAAATCAGGGGTTGTGACATCTCCATTAGACCCTTCATCTGGCACAAGCATTATGCCTACAGGACCTTCAGGGTCCTGAATTCTGGAAGACCAGCCAAGCCATACACTTGACTGGTAGAGCTAGGGCATGAGTAATAGAAGAAGGAACATTGAGGAAAAGAATAGGGAATCAGGTATATGAGATGTAGAAGGGAAAGAAGAAGGGAGAAAGAGAAAAGAACCATATATCATGAGACATATGGGTGCAGTCATACCACCAACTGGCTTTAAGTGGACCAGAAAAATGGAAGCGATAAATTCTGTCCCTTACAATATCTCTGCTCTGTCCCTTTCTCCTCTCCCAATGCCACCATTCATCATCTCTGTCTTAGATTATCAGGACAGTCCCCTTATTTGTTTCCATGTCTCCAACCCCACTCCCACCAGTGCAGTCTCCTTAGGACAATCTTATGAAAAAATAAAATATAATTATTTTGCTTCCTCTCCAAGCCTGTTCATAACCTGTTCATGTTTGCAAATGTTTTTAATGGGGGAAAATTTAATAAGTTTCACTTTTAAAAGGCATGCATAAAGTTGCTTTTAAATGGAGAAAATGGAGGTCCAGAGAAGTTTTGTAATCTTTGTGAAGTGTCCCATGTGAAGTTTCCCATGTGAAGTTTCATGAACATTATTGAGTGTGCTGAGAGCAGTCCTCTGTTAATTCACTGATCCTTGCTACCTGTCAGGTAAAAGAATGGTAGAGTTCTCTAATCTTTGCATCCTATTGATTGGGCTAAAGTTTATTGGAGGTACTTAGTGTCCTGGTCAGTCTTTAAAATCCAGAAAATAAAAAATAATCTGATTCAATTAAAAGGATGTTTCCCCCCTACTCTGAGAAATTAGCATCTTTTCTTTGTTCCAGTTTTCCAGGAAGTTTCACAACAGATTCCGGCCCTGGGCCAGTTTATGGCTCTCTTGGTACTTAATTGATTTAAAGTGGCAGATAGTTCATGCTCAGAAATTCTTCCTCTCTAGGCAAAGAGTTAATAAGGATCCATCCTTTCTGTCTGAATTCTGATACAATTCATTCCATATGTGGTAAAAATGAAAAGACACAGAAAAATAACACAATGTTATTTCTTACCAAATTCACGACATGAGAGAGATAGATGATAAGTAAATAGATAGATAGATAGATAGATAGATAGATAGAATAGATAGATAAATAGACATCTCAATCCCCAAAGATCCCTATCTATTTTTAGATAGACTTGCTACCTAATTGGTATATCCAGTCTAATTTTTTCCCCTCTGTATTCAATGACATCTTTTTTCCCCCCAGTAGAAGTAACCAATATAGGAAATAGTTTTTAAGGTGAATTTTTAAGGAGAGCTTTTACTCACCTTATTTTCCATGTTATTTTCCATCTGTAGTTGAATGTGAATAGGTTATTTTAAATGAAGTTCCAAACTATTTCAAGGTATATTACTGTCAAATGACTTGTTTTCACACAGCAATCATGAGTTGGTGCCTCTTCTGTCTGAGCACCGGTGGGTACATCTTTCTCTTTCTAGAAGTGATTGTTAATATATAATAACAGCCCCATCTACTCTTCTAATGAAGTTATCAGTCACTTCATCAGGTGCTGTGGAAGAAAGGTAAAATTAAAGTTGGGTTTGTCTGCCCAGCAGTAGAATGGGTTCCAGAAATGAATTGGACTATAACTCTTCATAGAGTCATGACATCACAGGGACCACCAACTAAGAGATTTTTGTCAAATTAGTCTATACCGTCGAAACAATTTGTATTTTGAGGCCTTGCTGGTTTGTGTTGCTCTGCAAAGGACTCCTCCACGATCTACTTGATATGAGGAATGGTGCAGAAATAGCCCTGGGACTCTGACTACATGGAGTCCAGAAGGCTGACTTCCTGGTCCAACAGTAGGAGTGAAATAAATCCCCTAATTCTGAGGAAACGTTTTGGATTTCAATGTTTATGTTAGGATTATCATTTTGGATGTAAAAACAGATTCCCTCTCATTTCTGTTTTTTCTTCTGCAGAGTTTCCTTTCACATTTCCATCATATATTTGTCAAAATGGCATCAGATTCGGAAAGAAATGAAGACACCATGGGAAGGTGGGTGGGGAAAGGGTGGTGGAGTCAATGAATGGGAGCCCCACTTGAGATACTCTTTAAATCAGGGTCCCGGAAGGAATCGATAGGAAATAGAGGAATAGGGGGCTTGAAATGGAGATTATGGAGAGGTTGCAGATGCCTGTAATGACAAAGACTGTGACCCTGGGATTGAGTAACTGAGATAGGATATAGGCCAAGGTTATTGGAGAGAAAGGCCTAGAATATCACAGGTATTGTCCCTCTGAATATAAAAATCACTGAAAGTTAAGACCGAGGCAGTGTGAGGGGTGACAACCAGTCTGGCACTAACATCTCTGAGGAAAGAATGGGATGACTACGTGTTGGCAGGTGACTAGAAACAGTAAGGATTCTAGTTGGTGTGTCTGGTGGCAAGAGCCCCAAAGGAGCCTGGGACTTAAAGGCAGATGAGAGGGTCAGGCCTTCTGTAAGGAAATGAGGAGTGAGGAGGCAACTTATGGCAGCTCTAGATCCATTTGGAGGTGGAGTGTAAGAAAAATGGCTGCCACTTGTTAAGGCTGCAGGGGAGGTGGTGCCTGTGGGGTGTGGCCTGGTTTCAGTTAGAAGAAGAAAGGAGAAGGACCAATAGGAAAAGAGGTTAAGGATGAAGAGGGTTTGTGTGTGTTCTGGAGAAGGCAGTGGAAGGGTGTAGGAAGAAATGAGGGAGGGAGCCCAACTGGGGAATACAGGGAGGTAGAGAGGCTGGGGATGGCGTACCCCCCCCATAGAGTGTCTGGTGACCGACTCATCCATGTCAGCAGAACAGCTGTGCTGGGCCGACAGTTCAGAGCCCAGGGCCCCGTGGAGCTGACATCTCACCTTTTGTGCTCTCAGAAATCTTTGTGTAGTTCTGCTGGTTGCCCTGACCTGGGATCTTGGGATCAGCCTGGAGCTGGGGGATCAGAAGGGTGCCCGGACCCAGAAGAGGGCTGGCCCAGGGCACACCCGTCTCAGCAGGTTCACATCTGCTCCCTCACGGGTTTATCCACTCAGTAAACCTTCCTGAACCCTCATGGTATTCCTGTATGACGCAGGGGTCAGATTATGGCAGGTCCCTGCCTCTCTTCTCCCAGTGAGACCGGCAAATACGGGATTGCAATCTAATGGGATCCGGGAGAAATGAGTTTTGTTTAATTTAATAATTTAGGTCAGGGTTTTTTGTGTGTGGGTCTTACGTACAAACAGAGAGCATCCATATAGGATTCTTTAAAAGGCAATTGGTATATGGAACAGAAGCTCAGTGGGAAACACAGCGTAGGTTTGTAAATTTGGAAGGCTTATGTGGGGGTGTCCAACAAATGATGCATAATAGCCCTTTTCTTCACATGAGTTCTGGATCAAAAAATACAAGGGAAGGGAACAGGGTTCGCATCTGCAGAGAAGAAGACTTTGCAATGCTGAATGCCAGCATTAGATGGAATTACCCATTTGGTGGCAGGTGAGCTCTCAGGGACCACTCCTGCTAGGTCAGGGCCTTGGCCATGAATCTTATGTGCTTGGAAACACAGTGCTGAGACAACAAGGGATGTGTTGAGCTAAGCATACTCAGTTCCTTCTTCCCAAATCTATCGATTTAAGAACTGACTTGACCTACCAAAGGGTCAAAGAAGTGAGAAGAGGAAAAGGGACCAGGAGGGTTTCACTTGTGGGGATATTTCCACAGGGAAGGAATCGTCCGGAGTGGGGAAGAAGCATCTTCCCTGCCCCTGGCCCCTTAATGAAATCAGACAAAGTGAGGGCACAGACAGTAAGGAGAAGACACTGGAGCAGGGACTCTGGGGCCCTAGAAACCAGGAAAGGGTGAGTCGCGATTGCAAGAGAAAGACTCATTTATGCGACAAAACCTGACTCTGTCTGTCACTCCAAGAGTTCCTTGAACGTGATGATTGTATTTTTTTTTCATTGTTGTATGTTAATTAAATTTTGCCTGTATGACTCTCAGTGTTTTCAAAGCGTTTCTTATACATTTTTTTTTAATGAATACCCACCACTTAAAACCATAAGATAAATGGTGTTTCACTGTTATCTTGTAGGGGAGGCCACTGGCATCCAGAGAACATGAATAACTTCATCACAATCACTCAGCTAGTCAGGAGAAATCCCAGGCCTGAACCTGGATTCTGACAACAGGCCCACAGACAGCACTCTCTCTAGGTACATCGCTGGAAAAAATATATGGGGATCATCTCTTTTGAGTCTGTGATTGTTTAAAAGAAGGATGACTGCAATGATCGTTGGCTATTAGTTATGGCACCTGGATACTAATAGGACGATTAGAAAGAAAACACAAGAGCTTCTATTCTTTATAAGAGCGAAATAATTGTAATATATTATCTGTATGTTGGACATCAGATAAGTATTCCTCTGTGACATAATTGGGTTCTTTTGGGCTCTTCAGTATAGGAGGAAATTCAAAGCTGAGGCAAGTAATAGAACATCTGTGAAAACACATATTTAGCATCAATGCTAAGTTGTGGTTCATATGGCAGTTTCACCTAATAACTTTAAAATAGCATTTAACATAAAAAAGTTGAACCTCAAGGTTTTTTTTCCCCCTCCCAAAAGTGTACTTGTCCCCAGTCTGTAGCAGGACTCCCTCCAACATTCCCTAGGCCTTAATTAAATAAGAGCAGGAGAGAGCACTGGGCTTGGGTTCAGGATAAATATCCCCAGCTTGAACAGGAGATGTTGCTTTAATGACTTGGAATACGTCCAGAAGGCGCCGAGTGGCTAGCAGGCAAAGCTGACAGCTACTGGATCTCGCAGCAGTAACATTCTAACCAATTAAAAGCTGAGCTAGAAATAATGGTTTGTCACTGAGTGGTGTTTCAGAAACCAATTGGTCCAGATTAACCAGAGGATTAACTTTTCTAACTGAATTTAAAGGTCACGGGAAGCTGACTTTAATGAAAAGAAAGAGAAAACGCATTCAATTAGAAGGGGGAAACTTATATATAGAAATTAGGTTACTAGATCTTGCTGTATTATTTATAGAGAAGTAACCAAACTGCTGTCTTCTTTTATGGCAGAAGTTCATAGTCAAGGATAAATATGTTCATTATAAAAAAGAAAGTTAAAGGAGAAATCAAGTATCTCTAAGGGATTCCTCTACCGGAAAGAGCACACAGGGGCTTCCAACTTCCCCAAGTGTGTTCGTTTTTAGAAAGGATTCTTGGTAGGTAAATCCAACCTACTTTTGACTGATACTTAACTCTGATGGGACCGAAATCCAGTTAATGATTTTACCATCTGCCTTGTGGGGACCCAGGTCGTCAGATGGTGGTTACGTGGGTAAGACCACAGCAATGGCCCATCTTTATCAGAGCAAGGGAGAGATGTGCAGAGGGAAGGCTCTGGTGCAACTTGCAAAGCTTTTCAGCCACTGTGTGAGGGATGACTCGTCTTGTTGCTCCAAGAGACAGCTCTTCCTATAGTAACCCACTCCAACAGCATCCATCCCCTGTTGGGCCCGTCAACTAATTACCGTGAAGCCGTTGGCCAACATCCTTCACCTATAAACACCAAGGCTGGACCTGTATATCCCAAAGTGAAGCTTAGAGGTTACCGTGGCCCGGTTTATTTTCACATGAAGGTGGTCAAACTAGTTCTATTCACATAAAATATATTTTACTCACTGAAAGTGGTTTGCTAGGGGTGGAGGAGTCTTGGAATAGACCATCCATGAGTTACTGGTATGCACTTCTGTGTTAACATGATCCCTGGTTTAAAGTTATTTCTTGTACCTAGGACATAATAATTTTAATAATCACTTATGGAGAGAAGGTTGGATGAGGGGGAGTTGAAGGGAAAGAAAGAGGGAGGAAAGTTGATCTGAGGGAAGCAAGATGTTGTTGCTGACTAGAAAGGATCAGAAGGGCCAAAACCAGTTCAGTTCTGTCATATGTGTAGAAGTTAAGTGAACTGGATTTTGATGTGGAGAGTAACATTGTGTCAGAGTGTGTGAAGGACCGTAGAGAAGCATAACCCCCAAATGATTCAAGGGAAATTTTGCTTCCTCTCTGTGATATGTATCAGCAGCCCTTAAAAGGCACCAATCCTACCCCAGCCAGGCAGGGACTGGCATTTTAGGCAGGATCTGAATTCTTACAATAGATCTATTTACAGACATATGAGACCCAGCCAATTTTCTCAACACTCTCCTCTGGTCAGTGGGTCTAACGTTCAGTCCAGCTGGACTATCCTTCTGAATAAGGTTGAGCCCTCATTAGAAGTTCCTCAGGGAGAGAATCCAGATCTTATGCCTGTATTCAGGGATAATTTTTCCACTGGTGTGCTCTGGTTTGACTCTACTGACTATTAAGAGTTTAAAATATTTTTGTATCTGTGGAAAATGGCTGTTGTCATTAGCACCCCACCTCATAATGCTCCCCACATTTGCTGCCCTCGCCTCTCCTTCACTGTCCCAGCAGCTAATGGCCTGGCCCAGAAGGGGACCTCCAGGACTCTGAACAACTCACCACTGCAACCAGTGCCCACTTTTAAGGGTTGGGTAGAAGAATTCAGATATTCCTTCTGCCTGTATCTGTGCTCTACCCTTAGCAGGTACTAATGTTTCCTAAGTGTGTCTCCCCCGTTGTTTCGATTTAGAGAGGTCCCCACATCAACTCCTCTTGACTCAGAAACACTTAAGTAAATTATCTGCACCTGAAGCCGTGAAGCTGTTGGCCAACATCCTTCATCTATAAACACCAAGGCTGGACCTGTATATCCCAAAGCAAAGCTTAGAGGTTACCGTGGCCCGGTTTATTTTCACATGAAGGTGGTCAAACTAGTTCTATTCACATAAAATATATTTTACTCACTGAATTAAAATGGACCATGTAGGGGCACTGAATTAACCAAATAGTCGACAACTTCCCTTCATTCCAGGTATAACCTTATTGCTAGCATTTCATAGCAAGAAACACGAGCATTTCAATCATTCTCAGCTTTAGCCAAGGTCCTTTGTCGTAGTTCATTTTTCTAAGCTCTCAGTTTAAGTTTCCTCTCCTTTTAAATCAGTTTTACTCAAGCCGTAAGAAATAGCTCTGACCAAATGGACAAATATCCATATTTTGCACCTGCTAAAAGGTTCTTGCCTTTCGAGTAACATTTCATCTCAAACTACAGTCTTCCCTCCTGCGGAGGGGCAGCACGCGGCTGAGCAGAGCAGTGTCTCTTGCGAGACCGGGCTAAGCCACAGCTGATAGGTTTTGTGAAAAGAGCGGTCAGCGAATGCTGCTGGAATTTCTCCTCTGAGCCATGTACTCTTCTGAGTTGCAGGGACTCGGCAATGAACAAAACCAAGTCCCTTCCCTGCAGGGCCTTCAAATAACCCTAAACACCATGCTGTTTGCAGGCAACGGATCAGAAGTTCCTGAAATGTTTTGATGCTCTTAAAAAAGATTCTGCTGAATTATTTTTTTATCTTCCTTTTCATTCATTCTAGTGGCCGCACTTCTCCCATATTATATCCTGGCTGGAGATGAGCAAACCTAAAAAGAAGGAAAAAAATCTCAGCTGCTTCTGGTTAGAGTTACCATTTGCTTATGCTCTGGATCATTAATCATTGTAATCCTAATCAACTACTTCCCCATACATTGTCCACAAAGGGAGCACCTTTAGTTAAAGGCACAGTGCTCGGAAGGATGTCTTGATCCCCGAGTCCTCCCTCCATTGCACTGGGGCAGCCCTCGTGCTGGTACTTCAGTGAGGAAAGTTCTTCCCTGCTCATCTCCACCTGGGCAAGTTTAGTCTTCCTGGTCATTTTCAGACTCATTGGTGTATACTTTCCCTCGGTATGTGGGGATAGCCTTTAAAAATGAGGACGTTAAAGCTGTGCAAAGAGTGGTCCCTCCCTTCAAATTCTTGCTTAAACAATACCCACTCCAGGATTCCCTCCCGGAGTCCCTGGCATGGAGCTCATCTCTCTCTCTCCTCTCTTCCACGGCCCGTTCTTTAGGAAGTGCCCGCAGTCTATCTTGAATTAGGGCTCTTTGTGTGTGCCTCTGCCTCTTCTTCTAAAGCACGAGCTTCTAGAGGACTAAGGCTGTATTTTAATCATGTTTGTATTTCCCAGAGTACCTAGCGCAGTGAGTTACACAGAGTAGTCACTTAATAAATGCTTATTGAATTGAATAGAATAAAATAATTTACTGTCAGTGCGATCCTTTATCACTGCCTTGAAAAGGAGAGAGAGAAAATTGGGTTAAGCTGAACCGTACTCATTTTTGCAATATACTACCCCAGACATAAAGATTGTTCAATATATTTGTTTCAACTTTTTTATGGACTATTCCTTCAATTCACAGATATACTGTATATTGGAATGCTGAAGTGAATTACACATGAGGCATCCTGTCTAAAGTATATGGAGTTTATAGAATTGCCTAGGCTCTCTGGGACCACCAAAATGAGGGAAATAAAGCCCATCAAACTTTTTTTGAAAGCCACCGGAGAGGAATAACATACAAAAAGGTAATCATGCAGTAGCAGCAGCAACCAGACTCCCTAAGTTGTGTCAAACTGCCTGACTAGTTAGAGCCATGTTCAAGGGCGTCTCCCACCTTTTGCTCTAACTCTCCATCCCTCTGCTGCCTTGGGAAACATGCTCTCATTAAAAGGGACAGGAAACTAGCCACATCATTACATTCACTTAAGGCAGAGTTTAGCTGGTCAGTTCTCACCACTGTCAGCAAGAGCTGCCACTTCGGGAATTTGAGTCCTTATTGGCCTCATGGTTTGGGTTGGGATTTTTATTTGTCTTACTTTGAAATTTACATGTCTTTAGAACAACTAAAATTCACAAGAACAAACTAATTAATGGATTCCATTTTTGACAGCTACAAGAAGACGGATGAGAAAGTAACATGCTTCTGGCAGCGTGTTATCAATTGGGAGGCAACAGTGCATTCCCTCTATGTGGAACAGTGAGCTGGAACCGACACTGACAGATGACACGGCCCTTTGACAGTGATGCCTGTACGAGCTGACAGCTCCACTTGCAGTCAGTCAAGTCCACACTTTGCAGCGGAATTTTAACGGGCTTGATTTGCAGAATATGCTTTGCCTACTTCTCAGCTTGTAGTGGAAATGAATAAAAATTTCAAAGCATTCACATTAAATAGTGGATTCAAGGATCTCTTCCCAAACTTTCCTTTCATGTTGAAACTAAGAGTAATAACGGTAAAGCATCATCTCAGAGAGAACCTGTAGGAGATCTAGGAAAGGAACGATCCAGCCCTTAAAATGAGGTTTTCTAAAAATCAAGGTAGTTCACATATTAGCCAAAATCTCTTAGGAAGGACGAGATGCCAAACTTCCCAGGGCAATTAGGATTTAATCATAAAAATAAATGTGTGTGTGTGTGTGTGTGTGTGTGTGTGTGTTCGTTCATGTGTATGTATGTGTATATATATATCCAAATCACAGTAAAGGGACTAGCTGATTTCATCATGTTTTTAAAACGTACTGAATGTGCTGAAAAACTGCTTCTAAATATTAGAATATTTTCCTTTCAGGGAATTCGTCTTATTCATTCCCAGGTTTTAGATTATGCTTTTTTGTTTTACCTTTTTTTGCCATCTATTCTCTTTGAACAAGACATCTGCATGAAGCTGATTTTCCTGTGTGACTTCTAAGAGTTACTATTCTGGGTCTCAATTCCTGCACAATAAAATGTAGCTAATCACCCTGTCACCACCAACACACTTCACAGGCTCAGAGCAAGAAGTAAGGGCATCAGGGGTTGCAAACTAGTGACTGGAAGGCCAAATTGGACTGGCAGGGGTGTTGTGAATTTTTGCATTTGAATGCCTCTAGGCTGGTCAGGTACCCTCCTGCTTCCACAGACTCTGCTCCTTGTCTAACGCTGTGTGTCTTTGCACATTTATGTAACTTGCCTGAGCTATGAAGGCAGCTGGGTTCGTGACCTTGGCATCATCAACCAAAGTATCCTCACTCCTCCTCAGAGAAACACATGGCAATTCTATCATTGTTGGTTTAAAAGGCTCACCATAAATGGAAGAAATAAATAGAATTTAATGGTGGAGACAGGGAAAGGCAAATGAAATAAACACACAATTATAAAGAACCACTGCAGTGAAGAGTGGTATCGGGATATATTGCAAACTCTGTTCCTAGGATGGTAACTAGCACTGAGCCACACACACTCCTAACCAGTCCTCCCCTTACATTCCTAGTGCCCTCACCCTATAGACAGACATGTAGAGAGCTGAAAGTAGCAATCTTCTCTCAGGCCAAACCAAGAGACTCATTCGTCTCATTACTTGGGTTATCGAGCAAATTAGGCTAACTGACCCAAGATTCAATATGTATAATTACAAAAGATTAGGGAAGTCCTAGGGAAGGCAAATGTGGGAGAGATGAGTTTCTGAAATGTCTTGAAAAGGAAAATGTTTGTGGATTGGTAGAAGAATGAAGAAGTCATTTTAAGCAGAGAGAATGGTTAATGCAAAGGTTCAGTGATGAGAAAGACTAAGTTATCATTGCGAGAATGGAGCCCATGTGGTTTGTAATGAGGAAAAGATAAGGCCGGGCTCCCTGGATTGACTACAAACACAAAGTATTACAGCATGCCAATTTGTAAGGAAACACATTTCATAGACTGCATACAAAAGCCAAGTAAAATGTAATGACCTTCCATTTGTTTTATGGTAATTGGACATTTATTTCATAAAGTAAGTACTGCTATTATACCATGACCCGTGATAAAAAGGAAAACTTCTCAGTTTACATTTCACCCATCATAACCTTGAATATTAAAATAAACTTACATGCTCCATTAACTAGAAAATAATTCCCTTCCATGCTTTGAATTTGCCTAGGGTGTGGTTCTCAGTGAGGACAAGTTCAATTGATATGCTTGAAGAATTCTAATTAAGAAACAAGGTAATTTCAAAGGTATGACATTTAATGCATTACTAGCATCTTTTTAAATGCATGTTTTTATTCCATTCTTCAATTTCTTGAAACCCCATATTTTTTAAGGCTTAACTTTATCATTCCTTTATCAATTAAACCTTATCAGCTCATTTCTTATCCCAGAGATGAAAATTATCATAGGTGGATAAAAAGTATTCGGTTTATGCCTAGTATGCTTAGAATAATGTATCAATGAGCATTAGTTGGATATTTATATGCTAAGTGTTTCGGTAGAATTAAAAGAATTATTAGACAGTTTTTTCCCCTCTTCTGAAGCAGTTGATGATATAAAATAGACAATTGTAGATAACAGATATCCTCATTAAATTAATGCTTTTTGCCAGGTTTCTCTTTTCTTGAATCTCTGGATAATCCATTTTTATTTGGAAAGCCTTTGACCAATTAAATGATAGAGAAACATAAAATGCTTATCACATCAAATAGATTACATAAGAGTTCTAAATGAGATGGGCAGACTGTTAGAGATTCTAAGAAAATTTCCCATTATAGTTGGGGAAATGAGGGGACAAAATTCAAATAAGTAACTCTAGCCAGGTAACAGACGGGTATCCAAGGGAGACAGGACACCCAAATACTTAGGGCATCCAGGACTGTGGTCTCCTCGATGGCCAATGCCTACATTCCTGCAGAGAAACCAAAAGCCTCTTTGCAGGAAAGACACAACTCAACATTACTTTGCACAGTATCAAGGCAGTCAGGAAATACATGGTGATTTGGGTCACCATCATAACTAGGACTCTATTTGTCCCCCTCATCTTTAACCAGGATAATAAGTGGTTTTGGTCGGGACATTACCCTAAGCATGTAAGCATTCGAGACAGGATTATAAATGGCAGAAACCCAGGTAATAGCTCCTGGCTGGAGCAACCTCCATGTTCAAAACACACATCTTAAAATTAATTAGGAACTTTGTTTTTGATTGTTTTGATATACTGAAATCAACTTATCTGTTTTTATGAATTTTCTACAAAAAAGTTGCATGAAATCATGTGGGTTGGCCTATTCTTCTTTCTTCTTAAATCAGGATAAAACTTTAAAAATGTTATAAGAATGTCTGTCTGATATGTGACAATTTTGTTCAGTAAGAACTGCTTCATAACATATGTAGCTAGAAATGAATGTGTTAACTGCAAATAGGTCTTTTCAAAACCTATTAATCTTTTTTTTTTTAAGATTTTATTTCTTTGAGAGAGAGAGAATAAGCAGGAGAGGGAGATGGGGAGGGAGAAGCATGTGGGGCTCGATCCCAGGACCCCAGGATCATGACCTGAGCTGAAGGCAGACACTTAACCGACTGAGCTACCCAGGTGCCCCCAAAACCTTTTAGTCTTATCAGCAATCATTTACTCTTTCTTTTCTTTTCTTTCACATAATTATGGGCTCAGTTGCATTAGGTTCACTTTCCCACATCTTCTGGGACTCCACCAAAGGGATCTTAGAGAGGCCAGGAAAACCAACACCGACCCAGTGTAGCCACCATCTCTTTGCTGACATGGTCCCTTGCTCTTTGCTCAGGCTCCAGATCCCTTCCTTTCTCTTTGTTTCCTCATCCATTCAGTGAAAATTGATGGACTGTGGGTCAGGCCATGCTCAGGGCTGAAGAAACAGTGATGAACCACACAGACTGGTTCACTACCCCCCTGGCCCTATTGTCTCAGCAGAGGCAGCTATGCAAAGCAGTTACAGCCCAACCTAGAAGAGGCCAGAACATGGAAACCTAGAAGGGGAGCCTAACCCAAAGGCCTGGAGAGACTTTGTGGAGGGAATGACATTTCAGCAGATACCTAAACACAAAAGAAATCGTCCAATGAAGGGGAAGAAGGTGTTCTTGGCAGAGGGTGTAGCATATGGCAATGCCCAGACACAAGAGAATGTGAAGGACATTCAAGATGGCTGGAATGTAGCACACCTGGGAGGGGACAGTGGAGATGGGCCCAGAGCTGGACAGCTGGGCAAAGGGGAGGTCATTCAGGGCCTTATAAATCATGCCAAGCTAAGATTTCATCCTTAGAGGATGGGGGGGCATTGAAGGAACTTCTATTTGAACTACATATGTTATCCACACTTCCCTTGTTATCAAGGGCAATGAAGGGCAAGAGACCATAATTCCTTTCCTTGACAAATACCCTCTTGTCCTCTTTGTCTTGTTATGCTCTTCCCCCTCCTCTCCCCTCTCTCTCTCTCTGTCCTCTCCTCTCCTCTCCTCTCCTCTCCTCTCCTCTCCTCTCCTCTCCTCTCCTCTCCTCTTCTCTCTCTCTCTCTTCTTTTCCCCCTACCCACTTCCTCTCTCTCCCTCCTCTCTCTGTATGCACTGGAAGAAAAGAGTTTTCCTTTTGGCAGAGGGAGGCAGGGTTCTCTCTCCTTGAAATGGCCTTCTAAAACTCTCTCTGTCTTCTTTAGTCCTCCAACACTCTTTTCTAAAGTGTGTCCTCCCTGATTAAAAAAATATTTTCAATCACCTACTATCATCAGTATTATGCTCACTATGGGGGATATCATGATGAGCAAAACAGACACACTTCCTGCTCTGTTAGAATTTATATCTTTGCTATAAATTCTTAAAGAAGATCCTAAATAAGTAAAAAAGAGGTATTTTCAGAGTGATAAAGGAATAAAAGTTTGGAAGCGCTGAGCAACTTTTCCCCCCAAGAACACTTCAGAGAATACAGATCTGGATTGAAATGAATTATTGGCTCATATTTAAGTGCTGTTGACATGATGACAAATATTTAGGCAAGTTATAAACTGATGTGTGAAGGCCACAGCAGTATCTTAACTTCCCCATCTCCTCTCCCGGCTTCCCTCAGAAATGTTTTGTGAAAATGTCTCAAACTGCTGTAGTAGACTGTCACACCAAAGGCAGGTTTCCAGAAAAAAAAGAAAAAAAGAAAAAGAAAAAGTAGCAGCAGCTTCTCTGCCACCACAGAGATGAATGTTGGTCTGTTATTTATACCCTGGAGCACATGACTCTGTGGCATGCCTGGAGGCGTGACAGAGCCCGAAGGAAGAGCAGGGCATGGGACAGGGGGTGAGCGCACATGGCTGGAACAAGGAGGCCTGCAGGTGGAAAAAAGAAAATGGAGGCAGTTTTTCCTAGGATTCAATGGGGAGGCAAATTCATTAAATCAATTTTGCTGGCTAAATGCACATCTGCTGGCTGGGATGTATTAAAGGCTACTGCAATGGAAGGCTGACTCTAAGATGACAATCATTAATTCGTGAGTATTTATTGGCTGCCTTTGTAATCGATGGCACAGAGAGATACAGAAGAGCAGAAATCCAAATGAGGAGGTAAGGGTGTCTGTTTTCTTCTAGCTGCTAGCCAGCTCCTTCTCTGGGTGGGAGGAGCTGCTATTGTCTGGCTTGGGGGCACTGACATCTTGGAATACGCTCGGGGTCAGGTCCCCTTCCCTGTGGTTTCTCTCAGGCCATTCTGGGACTTCTTCTCATTGGCCATACCTTTAGGGAATTGAAAAAGTCATTTCTGGCATGAGGCTATAGAGGCTGTGATGTGGACATTCTTTCACCAGAAAAGTGTTGAGATCTTGTTTCCATCTCTTGGGGGTTCATCCTGCCAATGAAATTACTGGGGACGTTTTTTATTGAATCGAAGGTGTGTATGAGGCAATGGTCTCCAACCTGGTTGTCCATCAGAATCCCTGTAAGGGTTTTTATGAGTATGCATTTGTGGCCTAATATCATGCCTTCTGAGTGAGTCAGAATTTTCAGAGTAACCAGAATCTGAAATTTTCAAAAGCTTTCAGGGTGAGTCCCATACAACAAGTCCTTGAATGTATTGGGGGAAAAACTAATTAACTCAAACTAAGACTACCTTGTTTGCCTCTAAACAGTTTGCCTTCTGAATTTCTATTAATTCAGCAACAATAACTTAAACATCTACCAAGTGTTGGATGGGACTCACTAATAGACATGGTTGGAAGTTATTTTTCTAACCATAGGTTAACAGTGTTCAGTCCCTTACAACTACAGCAATTCCATCTTACCCATAGCTTTAGCAACTTGAAATCAGTGGCAGATGCTCCCTTCGAGGTATTGGCAGAAGGTCAATAGTAGTCTAATGCAAAGTTGCAAGGCTGACATCACTCTCTCGACTTCATCTCGTCG
The DNA here is from genome assembly GCF_902655055.1 of Lutra lutra. Classification (NCBI taxonomy): domain Eukaryota; kingdom Metazoa; phylum Chordata; class Mammalia; order Carnivora; family Mustelidae; genus Lutra; species Lutra lutra. The sequence continues at coordinate 121,596,414 of NC_062283.1, read as the reverse complement.
TGTAGGCATTGTATCATCTCACGTCATCACAAGAAGAAAGGGAGCTCAGTACGATAAGTTATTGAGAGAGAGAGACAGAGAGAGAGAGATCACATACACATAACTCTCATTACAATATATTGTTATAATTGTTCTTTTTATTATTAGCCATTGTTGTTAATCTTATCCTGTGCCTAATTTATAAATTCAACCCTATCATAGGAATGCATGTATAGGAAAAAGCTGAGTATTTATAGGGTTCCATACTGTCTTCAGTTTCAAGCATCCAATGGGGGTCTTGGAAATATCCCCTTGGATAAGAGGGGACTGCTGTATTATCTTCTTTAAATGTATTATTTTAAGATTTTATTTATTTGAGAGAGAGAGAGCACACACAAGTGGGGGGTGCAGAGAGAAAGGGAAAGGAAGAAGCTGACTTCCTGCTGAGCAGGGAGCCCTATACAACTTGGGGTTTGATCCCAGGACCCTGGGATCTTGACCTGAGCCGAAGGCAGATGCTTAACCCACTGAGCCACCAAGGTGCTCCCATATTATCTTCTTTAATGATCATTAACAGCACTAGGAAATAAATACTATTATTATCCCATTTTGCAGATGGAGGTGCTAAGGATTATGCCACTTAAATATCTTGATTAAGTCATGTCAGGATTTGAATCTAGGTCAGTATAACCCAAGAGCCTGAGCTCTTAATCTTGCAGTCTACTGAATTGCTGTGCATTTAATAAAGATGAGACTTAGAAGGAAACGCAGTGCACTACTGTGTGGTACATCGTTTAAATGACTGGAAAAAATATTAGCTTTCTCGGTAAAATGCTTTAAGTGAACTACTTTCTGAAGTTTCTTTCTCTTTAAGTTAAATTAATCAGTGAGCAATGTGTGAGCTCCATTCAAAGGTAAGAATGCAAAGATAAAATACTGCTGAATTCAATATTTATGTGTATGAATAGAAAGTTACTTATTTACATAGGTAGATGTAAACATAGCCAAATATAGACATCTATAATTTTTTTCCTCAGTCAAGCTTTCTGAGAATTCCTACTCTGATATATTTTAAGTGATTTATATTTACATCAATGCTATGGTGATTATGCACTTCAAGGTTCGCAGATTTTAAGGTATCTTCTAAATTTGCATGTGTCCAATAAAAGCAAATAACAAAATGACCTTGATGCAAGTGACATATTTTATTGAATTATAAGAGATAATAAATGTGACCACAGAAAAACTTACCTTGACTATTTGTGCTTTTAAAAATCATCTACTGTCAGTACCTAGCCATATCAAATAAGTGTTTTTATGTAGGATGGGCTGTTTGCTAACAACTCTTTTTATTGCCCAGAGAAGAAGGTGCTGAAGATAAAGAAACATTTACAGCAAACCTGTTGGAAACTGATAATATATGTCATGATCTGGGCTGTTCCTTAAACTGTTTTCACCAATCTAATGACAGAATGACTCTGAGCAAGTTACTTAACCTCTTTGTACTTCAGCTTCCTTATGAGTAAAATAAGGTAGATAGTCATGCCCTTTTCTTAGGGGCCTGAAGGATGGAAAGAAATGGTAAATGTAAAGCATTTCAACGATACTTGGAATAGGAACCACCCAATACTGTTGGCTCTTTTTAATTCAGTTCAACCAATACTTACCAACTGCCATTCATAAAAACAACAGTTGTCCACCTTGTGGATAGTAACCGGGTCCAGTACTAAGCCACGCAATTTCTATGCATGCTTTCATTGAACCCTCCCAGTAACGGATAGAGTCAAGAAGTTTTTTAGTCCCTTTTGTAGATGAGGAGACTGAGGCCTAGAGAGGCAGCACAGGTAGAAGAGCTCCCAAGCCCAGAGCTGGCTCCCCTGGCCACCAGGCTGCAGCTCCATGCCAAGCCCTGAGCTGGGTGCTGGAAGGCCACTGTGAGCAGAAGCCCCAGGGCCCCTTGCCCTTGAGAAGGCTACAGTCTAGAAGAGAAGACAGACTCTAATCAAAAATTACCAAGAAAATTATGGTCTGGTCCTTCTCTGAGGAACTGACATTTGACCTGACTGAAGAGTCCTGAGGAGTGAGCCTGATGAAGGAAGCGTGGTTGTCACTGGGAGAGCGTGCCAGGCCAGGAGTCTTTCCAGGTTTTCTCCATGAGGTCTTCTCCACATTTCTCTACTGCACGGTGCCCTGACCTGGGAGGTCCACTCAGCTCAATCCCTTCCAACCCTTCCACATACATCTCTAGCAAGAGGACCCCATTACCTCTTGCTTCCAGTGTCCTCTCACTCCAGACCCCAGCCTAGCTACCTCTGCTGTATTTGTTTGATCCATGGGGAATTTGGCCATTTTGTCCCAGCTCGTGGTGAGAGTCCGGTGCTGTGTCTTTAGCCTTCTCTCCTCACCCTGCCGTCTCCCTCGGTACACCCAGAGTATTACATTGCACAGGACTCATTCAACCAGAGACTGAGCAGCCAGTCTCTCCTTACTGACTTAAGTCTCTGCGAGTCATTCTCTTAAAGCTTTCCTCCTAACTTGGCAGAAGTGTTGAGGACTGGTAGGAAGGTTGAAAATAAAGGAAACCCACATGCAGCAGTCCCCAACGACTTGAGTTCTAACTCCAGCATTCCCTTTAATCCCCATCCCTGTAATAGCAGAACCATTTGGACTAACTCTTAAAAACCTCTAAGGGTGGTGTTTGTTTCTACTTGTTTTCTGCTTTCCTTATACTGGGGTGTCATCGTGTCATCTCTACATCAGTCTTGGGTCCTGGATGCGAATCCAAGGGAACAAAAAAATTCTAATCAATATCTCTCTATAGCCTACACATTTCTAGCAGATTTCTGTTCACAGATTTCTGCTACCATCTGATAATGCTGTGGAGGTAGGGGGTTCATTTCCTCAAACCCCAGCTCCTGGAACACAGGCGTCCCTAGTGTTTCTGTAAGTCATCTATCACAAATGTTCATATGTTCTTTCTGCTGATATTTTTATGTGCTTCCAACTGTCATATGTTCTCTGGGGAACAATTAACAAACCAGACAAATTGGCTGTCTCCTTGGAGCTTGAACTCTAGTGATGGAGCAAACATTCTAAATGCAGGTAAGATTATTACGGATAAGAACATGAAAGAAGGTAGGTCTCTCCACATGGCTTGGGCTATTCCAGATTTTGGCTCTTTTACAATGAGACTTCTGCCATTTTCTCTGTCTCTGTCTTTCTCTCTCTCTCTCTCTCTCTCTCTCTCTCTCTCTCTCTGTGTGTGTGTGTGTGTGTGTGTCCATCTTTGTCTTTTGTCTCTCATTGATCAATCCTTACTCTGTTGAAGCTGTGTTTCTTTGACCACCTACAATATCTCTTTCTTTTTAAAACTATTCACTTCCTCTTGACCCACTTGAGTTCAGTTTTGATCTCTTGTACCCTGATACTAGAATCATCGGGCTCCTCTGGGTGATTCATGCTTCTTCCCTATCTTTTACATAACTCCCCTCTCTCTGCTCCTGCAACCATCAGCTTTGCTTCCATTGTAGCATTTCCACCCTTGAGGGCAGGGGCTAGGTCATTCCTCTTTGTGACTCTCTCCGCCTCACAGACACACACACCCCCACCTCCACCTCCATCACCACCACCACCACTGCCCATGTTGCAGCTGCCAACACTACCATCTTTGTGCCTTGTACAAAGTAGGAATTCACCAGAAATGGTTTGAGTTGAATTGTTTATCCATCAGCAATTAACCTTTTACAATGCCAGTGCAGTCTTCTAATAACTCTGGTCGACAATGTAAGGGCTCCTCCACTCCCAAGCTGGCCACAGGGACGATTCATCACAGATGATTCTACAGGAAGTGACTGATCCTCACTGCCCAGCTGTCCATTCGCTGTGGCTATTGTAAGAATAACCAGAGGCCTTCGAATTCCGTGTCCTCTCATGATCCATGAACTCCCAGAAAGATAGATACATAAAGGAGAGGTCTGTTTCAAAAAGCTTCGCAGTGTTGGCCAGCCTTTAAAACATTATTTATTGTGTTCATAATACGTCAATTTAGGACTCATGTTTGGTCAACTCTGCTGAAAAATGTTAGAACTGCAATCTGAGCTTTCTTTGTTGGTTTGAATTTTCCATAAAAGAATTTCTCCTATAATGAAAATAACCAAAAGGGCTTTCATTCATGAAAATATTTGAGGCATCTGAAATCCTAGTACATGTAGGAGTACTTTTTGTACTGGTCTTTTTGAAGAAAATTTCTTTTAACTCTTTTTTAACTGTATCAAAAATGTCATGACAGATCTCTCAGCAAATGCCTCTTCACAAATGACTATAAAATAGACAATAATTTTTGGAAAGATATTTTCACTGGGAGTGGACAAAAGTGGAGGGTAGATCAAGGTTAGTCTTAGTAAAAGAAAATAAAGATCAAAAAACCTCCTGGGGTAATGTTTAAAAAAATAAACAATGAATTTTCCAAGGCCAATTTAAGGCAAATTTTCTATGGTAATTTCTGATTAAACAAAAGAATAAAGAGGGAACTTGACATGTTATTTGTAATCCATGTGACTTAAAGAAATTGTGACTCATGCTTTCCTTAATTTTGTCCTTGTTTCTTTGAAACTCAGCAGAAGGCTTGGTTCTGGAGTTGGAGCATTAGGAGCAAAATTCCTTGACTCTTGTGCTCAATAGTTTCTAGAAAGATGGTCTTTTGGGAGATGGTACAAGAAAAGAAGTAGAATTTATCATAACGAGGAGAATGTAAAGAAGGATTGCATTGGGGATAGAAATGGGTAGAATTATAGTCATTAATTTAAATGGTTTAGAATAGACAAGATTTGCTTCAATTTAAAATGAGAAAACAGGGGTCATCTGGGTGGCTCAGTGGGTTAAAGCCTCTGCCTTTGGCTCAGGTCATGATCCCAGGGTCCTGGGATGGAGCCCCACATTGGGCTCTATCCTTAGTGGGGAACCTGCTCCTCACCCCCCACCTGCCTCTCTGCCTGCTTGTGATCTCTATCTGTCAAATAAATAAATAAAATCTTTAAAAAAAATAAAATAAAATGAGAAAACAGTAGATGATTCCCTCATTAATCCATTCAATCATCTAAAAGATATTTATTTTGTATCTGCTAGGTGCCAGCCATCCATAATGAGTGGATATTGAGAGCATAACAGAAAAAAATAGCCAGGTAATAAAATTAAACAGATCTATTTTGAAGATCCCATTGTCCTATTACCAGCAAACCATTTACCTGGAAGCATGCCATAATTTTCTGTATTAAGAATTCCTAAAAGTTTTTCTAGGGCTAATTCAGACTCAAATTCCAGCTCCCATAAAACCTACAAAAATTCCATGTTTCTTCAAAGAATCAGGAAAAGGAAAGCAGTGAAATTGTGTTAGAAGCTGCAGGATTGGTGAGTACATTAAGTATGCTCTCCAAGTAGCAAAGTGTAGGTCATAAAACAAATGCCATATTGAAACATTAAGCTTTTAATAATAAAGTTTCTAATAATTATATTTAAGAGTGACATTCTGTCCTTGCTATCCTTAAAGAATAAATCCAAAATAAACATAAGTCATTCATTTAGGAATTAAGAGTACAAATTAAAGAGGCAATGAGGTACCTCTTTGCCTTCCGATCAACAAATAACCATTTTAACAATGACAGTGCCTCCTGTTGAGGGAGTTCTTGATAATAGGAAACCCCAGACAACCGTCAGTAGGAGTATAAATTGATACAGTCTTTCTGCAGGACATTTTAATACATATATCCAAAGCTTTTAAAATATTATTCTTTTTTATTTTATTTTATTTTATTTTTTATAAACATATAATATATTTTTATCCCCAGGGGTACAGGTCTGTGAATTGCCAGGTTAACACACTTCACAGCACTCACCATAGCACATACCCTCTCCAATGTCCATAACCCCACCCCCACTCTTCCAACTCCGCTCCCCCCATCAACCCTCAGTTTGTTTTGTGAGATTAAGAGTCACTTATGGTTTGTCTCCCTCCCAATCCCATCTTGTTTCATTTACTCTTCTCCTACCCCCTAACCACCCATGTTGCATCTCCTCTCCCTCATATCAGGGAGATCATATGATAGTTGTCTTTCTCCGATTGACTTATTTCGCTAAGCATGATACCCTCTAGTTCCATCCACATCGTTGCAAATGGCAAGATTTCATTTCTTTTGATGGCTGCATAGTATTCCATTGTGTATATACCACATCTTCTTTATCCATTCATCTGTTGATGGACATCTAGGTTCTTTCCATAGTTTTGGCTATTGTAGACATTGCTGCTATAAACATTCGGGTGCACGTGCCCCTTCGGATCACTATGTTTGTATCTTAGGGTAAATACCCAGCAGTGCAATTGCAGGGTCATAGGTATAGTCTATTTTCAACATTTTGAGGAACCTCCATGCTGTTTTCCAGAGTGGTTGCACCAGCTTGCATTCCCACCAACAGTGTAGGAGGGTTCCCCTTTCTCCGCATCCTCGCCAGCATCTGTCATTTCCTGACTTGTTAATTTTAGCCATTCTGACTGGTGTGAGGTGATATCTCATGGTGGTTTTGATTTGTATTTCCCTGATGCCGAGTGATATGGAGCACTTTTTCATGTGTCTGTTGGCCATCTGGATGTCTTCTTTGCAGAAATATCTGCTCATGTCTTCTGCCCATTTCTTGATTGGATTATTTGTTCTTTGGGTGTTGAGTTTGCTAAGTTCTTTATAGATTTTGGACACTAGCCTTTTATCTGATATGTCATTTGCAAATATCTTCTCCCATTCTGTCAGTTGTCTTTTGGTTTTGTTCACTGTTTCCTTTGCTGTGCAAAAGCTTTTGATCTTGATGAAATCCCAATAGTTCATTTTTGCCCTTGCTTTCCTTGCCTTTGGCAATGTTCCTAGGAAGATGTTGCTGCGGCTGAGGTCGAGAACACAGGCTGCCTGTGTTCTCCTCAAGGATTTTGATGGATTCCTTTCTCACATTGAGGTCCTTCATCCATTTTGAGTCTATTTTCGTGTGTGGTGTAAGGAAATGATCCAATTTCATTTTTCTGCATGTGGCTGTCCAATTTTCCCAACACCATTTATTGAAGAGGCTGTCTTTTTTTCCATTGGACATTCTTTCCTGCTTTGTCGAAGATTAGTTGACCATAGAGTTGAGGGCTCTCTATAGAGTTGACCATAGAGTTTCTGGGCTCTCTATTCTGTTCCATTGATCTATGTGTCTGTTTTTGTGCCAGTACCATGCTGTCTTGATGATGACAGCTTTGTAATAGAGCTTGAAGTCCGGAATTGTGATGCCACCAACTTTGGCTTTCTTTTTCAATATTCCTTTGGCTATTCGAGGTCTTTTCTGGTTCCATATACGTTTTAGGATTGTTTGTTCTATTTCTTTGAAAAAATGGATGGTACTTTGTTAGGAATTGCATTAAATGTGTAGATTGCTTTAGGTATCATAGACATTTTCACAATATTTATTCTTCCAATCCAGGAGCATGGAACATTTTTCCATTTCTTTGTGTCTTCCTCAATTTCTTTCATGAGTACTTTATAGTTTTCTGTGTATAGATTCTTAGCCTCTTTGGTTAGGTTTATTCCTAGGTATCTTATAGTTTTGGGTGCAATTGTAAATGGGATTGACTCCTTAATTTCTCTTTCTTCTGTCTTGTTGTTGGTGTAGAGAAATGCAACTGATTTCTGTGCATTGATTTTATATCCTGACACATTACTGAATTCCTATACAAGTTCTAGCAGTTTTGGAGTGGAGTCTTTTGGGTTTTCCACATATAGTATCATATCATCTGCGAAGAGTGATAGTTTGACTTCTTCTTTGCTGATTTGGATGCCTTTAATTTCCTTTTGTTGTCTGTTTGCTGAGGCTAGGACTTCTAGTACTATGTTGGATAGCAGTGGTGATAATGGACATCCCTGGTGTGTTCCTGACCTTAGCGGAAAAGCTTTCAGTTTTTCTCCATTGAGAATGATATTTGCAGTGGGTTTTTCATAGTTGGCTTTGATAATATTGAGGTGTGTGCCCTCTATCCCTACACTTTGAAGAGTTTTGATCAGGAAGGGATGCTGTACTTTGTCAAATGCTTTTTCAGCATCTATGGAGAGTATCATATGGTTCTTGTTCTTTCTTTTATTAATGTGTTGTATCACATTGATTGATTTGCGGATGTTGAACCAAACTTGCAGCCCTGGAATAAATCCCACTTGGTTGTGGTGAATAATCCTTTTCATGTACTGTTGAATCCTATTGGCTAGCATTTTAGTGAGAATTTTTGCATCTGTGTTCATCAAGGATATTGGTCTGCAATTCTCTTTTTTGATGGGATCCTTGTCTGGTTTTGGGATCAAGGTGATGCTGGCCTCATAAAATGAGTTTGGAAGTTTTCCTTCCATTTCTATTTTTTGGAACAGTTTCAGGAGAATAGGAATTAGTTCTTCTTTAAATGTTTGGTAGAATTCCCCCCAGAAGCCGTCTGGCCCTGGGCTTTTGTTTGTTTGGAGATTTTTGATGACTGTTTCAATCTCCTTACTGGTTATGGGTCTGTTCAGGCTTTCTATTTCTTCCTGGTTCAGTTGTGGTAGTTTATATGTCTCTAGGAATGCATCCATTTCTTCCAGATTGTCGAATTTGCTGGCGTAGAGTTGCTCATAGTATGTTCTTATAATTGTCTGTATTTCTTTGGTGTTCGTTGTGATCTCTCCTCTTTCATTCATGATTTTATTGATTTGGGTCCTTTCTCTTTCTTTTTGATAAGTCTGGCCAGGGGTTTATCAATCTTATTAATTCTTTCAAAGAACCAGCTCCTAGTTTCGTTGATTTGTTCTATTGTTTTTTTGGTTTCTATTCATTGATTCTGCTCTGATCTTTATGATTTCTCTTCTCCTGCTGGGTTTAGGGTTTCTTTCTTGTTCTTTTCTCCAGCTCCTTTAGGTGTAGGGTTAGGTTGTGTACCTGAGACCTTTCTTGTTTCTTGAGAAAGGCTTGTACCGCTATAATATTTTCCTCTCAGGAACTGCCTTTGTTGTGTCCCACAGATTTTTGAACCGTTGTTTTCATTATCATTTGTTTCCATGAATTTTTTCAATTCTTCTTTAATTTCCTGGTTGACCCATTCATTCTTTAGAAGGATGCTGTTAGTCTCCATGTATTTGGGGTCTTTCCAAATTTCCTCTTGTGATTGAGTTTCTAGCTTCAGAGCATTGTGGTCTGAAAATATGCAGGGAATGATCCCAATCTTTTTTTTTTTTTTTATCTCTAAGAGTTTAGAATTGCCTTCAGGCAATTATTTTTTTTTCTGTTTTTTAATTTTTATTTTTCAGCATAACAGTATTCATTATTTTTGCACCACACCCAGTGCTCCATGCAATCCGTGCCCTCTACAATACCCACCACCTGGTGCCCCCAACCTCCCACCCCTCACCCCTTCAAAATTCTCAGATCGTTTTTCAGAGTCCATAGTCTCTCATGGTTCACCTCCCCTTCCAATTTCCCTCAACTCCCTTCTCCTCTCCATCTCCCCTTGTCCTCCATGCTATTTGTTATGCTCCACAAATAAGTGAAACCATATGATAATTGACTCTCTCTGCTTGACTCATTTCACTCAGCATAATCTCTTCCAGTCCCGTCCATGTTGCTACAAAACTTGGGTATTCATCCTTTCTTTTTTTTTTCTTTTTTTTTTTTTGACCCCAATCTTTTGATACCGGTTGAGACCTGATTTAGGACCGAGGATGTGATCTATTCTGGAGAATGTTCCATGTGCACTAGAGAAGAATGTGTATTCTGTTGCTTTGGGATGAAATGTTCTGAATATATCTGTAATGTCCATCTGGTCCAGTGTGTCATTTAAGGCCTTTATTTCCTTGTTGATCTTTTGCTTGGATGATCTGTCCATTTCAGTGAGGGGAGTGTTAAAGTCCCCTACGATTATTGTATTATTATTGATGTGTTTCTTTGATTTTGTTATTAACTGGTTTATATAGTTGGCTGCTCCCACGTTAGGGGCATAGATATTTAAAATTGTTAAATCTTCTTGTTGGACAGATCCTTTGAGCATGATAGAGTGTCCTTCCTCATCTCTTATTATAGTCTTTGGCTTAAAATCTAATTGATCTGATATAAGGATTGCCACTCCTGCTTTCCTCTGATGTCCATTAGCATGGTAAATTCTTTTCCACCCCCCTCACTTTAAATCTGCGGTGTCTTCGGGTTTAAGATGAGTTTCTTGTAGGCAACATATAGATGGGTTTTGTTTTTTAATCCCATTCTGATACCCTGTGTCTTTTGATTGGGGGCATTTAGCCCATATAACATTCAGGGTAAGTATTGAGAGATATGAATTTAGTGCCATTGTATTGTCTGTAAGGTGACTGTTATTGTATATTGTCTCTGTTCCTTTCTGATCTACTACTTTTAGGCTCTCTCTTTGCTTAGAGGACCCCTTTCAATATTTCCTGTAGAGCTGGTTTGGTGTTTGCAAATTCTTTCAGTTTTTGTTTGTCCTGGAAGCTTTAATCTCTCCTTCTATTTTCAATGATAGACTAGCTGGATATAGTATTCTTGGCTGCATGTTTTTTTCATTTAGTGCTCTGAATATATCATGCCAGCTCTTTCTGGCCTGCCAGGTCTCTGTGGATAAGTCTGCTGCCATCTAATATTTTTACCATTGTATGTTACAGACTTCTTTTCCCGGGCTGCTTTCAGGATGTTCCTCTTTGTCACTAAAGACTTGTAAATTTACTATTAGGTGACCGAGTGTGGAACCTATTCTTATTGATTTTGAGGGGGGTTCTCTGAACCTCCTGGATTTTGATGCTTGTTCCCTTTGCCATATTGGGGAAATTCTCTCCAATAATTCTCTCCAATATACCTTCTGCTCCCCTCTCTGTTTCCTCTTCTTCTGGAATCCCAGTTATTCTAATGTTGTTTTGTCTTATGGTGTCACTTATCTCTCAAATTCTCCCCTCGTGGTCCAGTAGCTGTTTGTCCCTCTTTTGCTCAGCTTCTTTATTCTCTGTCATTTGGTCTTCTATATCTCTAATTCTCTCTTCTGCCTCACTTATTCTAGCAGTGAGAGCCTCCATTTTTTATTGCACCTCATTGATAGGTTTTTTTTATTTCAACTTGGTTAGATTTTAGTTCTTTTATTTCTCCAGAAAGGGCTTTTATGTCTCCAGAGAGGGTTTCTCTAATATCTTCCATGCCTTTTTCGAGCCCGGGTAGAACCTTGAGAGTCGTCATTCTGAACTCTAGATCTGACATATTACCAATGTCTGTATTGATTAGGTCCCCAGCCTTCGGTACTGCCTCTTGTTCTTTTTTTTTGTCATGAATTTTTCCGCCTTGTCATTTTGTCCAGATAAGAGTATATGAAGGAGCAAGTAAAATACTAAAAGGGTGGCAACAACCCCAGGAAAATATGTTTTAACCAAATCAGAAGAGATCCCAAATCATGAGGGGGGAGAAAGGGGATAAAAAGAGGTTCAGAAAGAAAAAAAAAAAAAGAAACAATTAAAAAAAGAAAACGGATAAAGAAAAAATATATATATTAGATAAACTAGTTAAAAAACGTTAAAAAAGAAAAGGGTAAAAGTTAAAAAAAATTTGGCAGAAAAGAAGAAAAACATTGAAAAAGAAAAAAAAAATTAAATTAACTGCAAGGCTAAAGACTCATGGGGAGAAAGCCATGAGTTCCGTGCTTTGCTTTCTCCTCCTCTGGAATTCCGCCTCTCTCCTTGGTATTGAAACTGCACTCCTTGGTAGGTGAACTTGGTCCTGGCTGGGTTTCTTGTTGATCTTCTGGGGAGGGGCCTGTTTTATTGATTCTCAGCGTCTTTGCCCCAGGCGGAGTTGCACCCGCCCTTACCTGGGCCGGGCTGAGTAATCCGCTGGGGTTTGCTTTCGGGAGCTTTTGTTCCCTGAGCGCTTTCCGTAGGGTTCCGGAAGATGGGAATGCAGATGGCGGCCTCCCAGTCTCTGGCCTGGAGGAGCCGAGAGCCCGGGGCCCCACTCCTCAGTGTGCCCTCAGAGAACAGCGCCCAATTACCTCCCATCACCCTGCCTCCGCCGCGCTCGGAGCTGACCGAGCCTGCGACCGGTTCAAGGTAATCCCGAGCTGAGAGCTCACTCCTCGGCTCTGTCTCTGTAGCCGGCTTCCCTGGTTCTAATACCTGTAAGCTCTGCGACACTCAGACACCCCCGATCCTTCTGTGACCCTGTGGGACCTGAGGCCACGCTGACCCCGCGTGGGCTTCACCCCAGTTAAGCCTCTGGAGCGATGTCCCTCAGCGGAACAGACTTTAAAAGTCCTGATTTGTGCTCCGTGCCTCCAACCGCTTGCTGGGAGCTGGCCCCTCCCCCCGCGGTCTATCTTCCTGTCGCGTTTGGATTCACTTCTCCGCCAGTCCCACCTTTCAGAAGGTGGTTGATTTTCTGTTTCTAGAATTGATGTTCTTCTTCTCTTTCATATCCCGTTGGATTTGTAGGTGTTTTGCAATCTTTAGATAAGCTATCTATCTGATCTCCCGCTAACCTGAAGTAGTCCTCAGCCTGATACTTCTCCGCCATCTTGACTCCTCTCCCCAAATATTATTCTTTTGATCCACCAGTTCTACCTTGAGGAATGAGAGCTATGTAGAAAAGATAAATATCCAAAGATATTCATTACAACATTATTTATAATGACCAAAATTGAAAATCATTAAAATGTCCAATAGAGATTATTAAAAATTTAGGTGGCATCTATGTTTTGTCATATTTAAAGCCGTTAAAAATCACAGTGTACAATAGTTAATGCACAGAGAAATGTTTATCATCCAATGTTAAGTGAAAAAAAAACAAACGATATAGCATGTATAATCACATGTTTCAGTCCTGCTCTGGGCTATTATAACAGAAACGCCATAGATGGGGTGGCTTAAACAGCAGAGATTTATTTCCACAGTTCTGGAGGCTGGAAGTCCAAGATCAACATGCCAGGCAGTTTGGTATCTGGTGAAAACAGTCTTCCTGGCTTGTAGAGGACCACTGCCTTCTTGCTGTGTCCTCGCATGGTGGGGAGAAAGAGAGAGAATGAGAGGAGAGGAGGGAGGGTGAGGAGGGAGGGGAGAGTCTCTCTGGTGTCTGTTTTTATCCTGTTAGTCTGGGGCCCACCTTCATGACATCATTTAACTTTAATTACCTCCTAAAGACCATATTGCCAAATACAGTCACATTGGGAGTTCAGGCTTCAACATAGGAGTTGCAGGGGTGGGGAGTGTAGTAAAAAACATCTGGTCCATAACAACACATATATTTCCAAATACACAACATGTATTATATATATATATACAGAAAGATGCCTGATGGCTATACATAATATGTATCAAAATAGTAACAATTCTTATGTTTAGGTAGTAGGATTGAAGGATTGATGTTTAGGTAGTAGGTGATTCACATTCTTTCTTTCTTTGTGCGTTTCTGTCAATTCAAAATGTTGTATTAAGAATGTGTAAATATCTTCTCCCATTCCATAGCTTGTCTTTTTGTTTTCTTGATGGTTTCTTTTGCCATGCAGAAGCTTTTTATTTTGATGTAATTCCAATAGTATATTTTTGGTTTTGTGTCCCTTGCCTTGGAAAACTTATCCAGAAAAACATTGCTCTTTCTGACATCAGAGAAAATACTGCCTCTATTCTCTTCTAGGATTTTTATGGTTTTAGGTCTGACATTTAGGTCTTTAATCCATTTTGAGTTTATTTTGGTGTATGGTGTTAAAAAGTAGTCCAGTTTCATTCTTTTGCATTGCTGTCTAGTTTTCCCAACATCACTTGTTGAAAAGATTGTCTTTTCCCCATTGCATATTCTTGCTTCCTTTGTTGTAGATTAATTGAACATATAATTGTGGGTTTATTTTTGGGCTCTTTATTCTGTTCTATGGACCTATGTATCTATTTTATGCTAGTATCATACTGTTTTGATTACAGCAGCTTTCAGTATATCTTGAAATCTGGGGTTGTGATACCTCTAGCTTTGTTTTTTCTCAAGACCCACACTACTTACCCAAGCACATTTCTTGCAGACCCCCTGGGATATGGTAAAGTTGCAGAAAAATAGACCTCCATAGTTAAGGATTTTAAGGAACCAAAGAAAATAAAAACAAAGAGCCACTACCAGGCCAGAAGATAGCCTAACCATATAAGAGACAATAAATCAGTGGTAAAACTCCCAGGGCTGTTTCAAAAGTAAAGATTAACCTAACACATGTTCTTGAATCCTGTCGGTGGGACTGAAACCTCTTTGAGTACTTGCACACCAGACTAACTAGAGCCGGAGAACTGTTGATACCAACCCCCGATGGTCCTTGAGACTTGAATCAATGAGGACCCTGGACTCTGTTGACTTCGGATAACTTTCGCCCCAATTCTATACCGAATCATCCTTTGCCGAGCCCCTTCGTGAATGAATGTGTGTCTCCTTAGCTTAAGACTTCCCCAATTCTGTTGTTCAAGGGCACATTGCCCTGGTTCTCCATGCTCATTGCAAGTAAACCAAACCCTTCCTCCCCCACCCCTCAACACAGACATGAAATATCAACTTTTGTAATCAGAAAAACACAATAAATAGCATATGTATTTTTAATCTCAGCACCACAGCGCCGATTCTCCGCGAGCTGACCATGTGCAGAGCGGGCTGCCCATTGTGGACACCAGCCCCCAAATCACTTTGGGCAATGTATGCACAGCACAGCAGGGAACAGCCAGACTTGCCGAACTTCCAAAGGAGCCCATAAGAGATAATACAAAGACAAAGCTTTCATGGGATTTCAAGAAACAGCTACTTCTCCAGGAGGGCCTTATTATAAATGGGGTTTCCGAAGAATATGAAAGCCACATATGAATAACTAACGCTTGAGTGGCACTTTTAACTTTTCCAAAGCACTCTCAACTTATTAATTCATTTGATCCTCATAACAACTACGCAGGCAGAGCAGCTATTAGTATTCGTATTTTAACAATGAAGACATAAAGGTAGAGAGCGATTAAGAGCCGAACCCACAGCACACGGCTGGCAGAGCAGGCTCTCGTTGGGGACCCAGGTCTCTGGCTTTGCTTCCAGAGCGCCGTCTGTCCCCGCAGCCTCCCACACGGGATCTCTTCCACAACAGAGCCTTGTGGAAACTCGAGGTTCTTTTTCGCCCTTATTAAAAGAAAAAAATCCCCTAGCTTTCTTGTGAAAAGAAGGAAGCCAAGTAGGGCTGTAAGGAATCATACAATTCAAAAGCCCAAATACAGCCCGCTTTCACCGAGACTGAAGGCTCTACTCCAGTACAGGGTTGATCTGGGCTTAAGACGGTGTCAGTTTTTCTGCTGATTCCATTCGGTCGCTCATTTGCCCTGAGACCTAGACAGGTAACAGCTCTTTCCAAGTTCACTGTGGCAAGTACTACCGTGGTGAAGTGCTTAGGGACCATACTTGTTGGATCCTGGGTTGAGTGACTAGATGTGTAATAGAAAATTACGCTGTCCTAACCTCTACCCTAATTAAGAAAGGATTTCCTAACTAAGGACGTTATTTTGAATACTAGACAACTTCACAGTTCTACCCAAATGCAGTGTAAGAATATGATTTAATCATTTTGTTCTAAACACGCAAATATGGCAGTTTGAGAGTTTACAACTCTATTTTTAATGAACTGATTTAACTATAGATATTATAACTGCAAATAAAACACATTTACAAAAAGCTGTTGTCTTTAGAATTGTAAATCTGGCAAGGTTTTTAGCAGTAGAGTCTTAGATAAATAAAAAGTTGCATCTTTTTAAGCTGCGGGTGTTAATTGGGCTTTTCTTATCGTCAAGAGAAGTAAAAGCAGATGTTGATCTGAGACAACCACTTATCATGTGCAGTGGTCCTAAGACATGGCATTTGCTTTGATGCCCTTATTTGTTCTTATTTATTACCAACCAGATTTACCTCCTGGTCACATACTTATTCTGACTTGGAAATATCATCCAACGATAAGTAATTCAGGAGGTAGCTATGACTAGAAAGGAAGTAGCCAGCAAGAATGTCACAAATGTGTTTTGCCAGTGGACTATAGCCATGTCAAGGTGAGATAAACTAATCGTTTCACCTTGATGTGCTAAATTAAGTAGTGTGAAGAAATCAGGAGACAATGGTGAATAAAATGAGCTGAGTGAATAACTTGCTATTTCCTTGCATAAATAAATTTTTTGTGATGATTAAAGCCTAGTGAATAAGTTCAGGGGTGGGGGTGGGGGAGGCAATTATTCCGCATAACAGGAGAGAGCATCTGTAATTATTTCATGGTAACTATCTAGAGTCAAACAGGAAAAGTTACCAGAAGGGTCGTGGTGGTGTATTTATCTAGTAAGCCAGGAAGGGCACAATTTGTCATTCTGACTCTGAAAACTTGGATTCATCCCTTTCAAAGCAAAAAAAAAAAAAAAAAAAAAAAAAAAAACACCACAAAAAAACAAAAAAACAAAAAACAACACACATTATACACACGGTCATGTAATAGAGGTTCAGGTACAAAAATTCAAATACCAGAGGCTTTTGGGTTTGAGGCAAGTCATTAGGGAATGAACCAGAGCAAGAAAGCTTCATCTCCACTTCCTCTCATTCTTGACTTTAACTCTTTCTCTCTCCCTCACTCCCTTCATTCCACTTCAAGGACAGTATTTATGGGGGACCTTGAGTTCCGTGTCCTGTGCCCATGGGCACTTACGATGCCATGGAAACAGTCCCGGCTCTCAGGGAACTTGAGGGGAAGGAGGTAGTTCTCGTAGGTGAATTTCTTGCTTTGGTTAAGTGCAATCAGAAGACTTTCCACTTCAGATTGGAGATGAAAAACAGTCCCAAAGCAGCTAAGGAAGGCCGGATAGGAAAAATACACATTATTAGATTAAGTGTTAATGAGAGACAGCTGCCTTCTGGGACTGTCCAATTTGCTTCTCCTTTAAATGCAGGTGCACGTGTGTGTGTGTGTGTGTACATGCACGTGTGTGTCTGTGTGAGCCATGAACGTGTACATAACGTGTACCCATGCCTGTAGCACACCAGCAGTCGGTACTGCATGGCATTTTGCAAGTCTGAGGGCCGAAGTGCAGGACTTTAACAATCCTACTTTTACACTACCATTTATTCTATTTGTCAGGTTGGTAATTTTCCATTGCATATGTGTTCTAACAACAGAACTTCCCCACATTTCTCTCTAACTTATATTGTTCCCACTTATGGGTTGACATATGTCTTGCTTTACAAAACCCTTTGGTTGCAACTTTTCTTGCCTACCGTAACTCTTTTTGCTTTGTACTTTTTAAACCAGTCCTCATTAAGAAAATGTTTGATCAAAGCTAGTATAGGGCACATGTACTTGGAGCTTCCTTATTTTCCTTACAGGGACACAAGCCGGCCATGCCATTAGGAATTGTAACATAATGCACTTTTCAATTAAAACTGAGCAAGGCACGGTCCTTGGCTCTCGCTTGCCAGAGTTAACTCAGGTTTACCACTTACTGCCACGTGGCAAGTGTTGGGACAGCAACGAAACCCAAAGGAGGAATACCGGACAGTGAAGGAAGTCTTCCTGGAGGAGGTGTTAACCAAGGTTAGAACTGAAGGATAAGGGGTGCCTAGGTGGCTCAGTCATTAAGCCTCTGCCTTCAGCTCAGGTCATGATCTCAGGGTCCTGGCATCGAGCCCTGCATCAGGCTCCTTGCTTGGCGAGAGACCAGCTTCTCCCTCTCCCACTCCCCCATTCTTCCCACTCCCACTCCCCCTGCTTGTGTTCCCTCTCTCACTGTCAATTAAATAAATAAATAAATAAATAGAAAAATCTTAAAAAAAAACAAAAACCAAATGATAAGAAACAACACATCTTTTATCCGGGTAAAAGATGCAGAGGGAGTCTGGCTCAGCTAGAGGTCTCTATTTGGGAAGAGAGAGCGATGCATTCAAGGAGCTTGTATACATTTGTGAGAGCTGCCCTTCCAAAATACCAAAGACTGGGTAGCTTAAACAACTTCACGGTTCTGGAGGCTGGAAGTCCAAGATCAAGTGCGGGCAGGGCTGGTTTCCTCTAGAACCTCTCTCCTGGACTTGTGGATGGCTGCACTCTTGCTCTCTCTTCAAGTGGTCCTTTCCCTGTGTGAGTGCACCTCTGGTGTATTTTCATGTCCACATTGCCTCTTCTTCTAAAGACACCAGTCAGATTGGATGAGGGCCAGCCTAACAGCCTCATTTTAGGTTAATCACCTCTTTAGAGACCGTATGTCCAAATACAATCACATTCTGAGATACTGAAGGTTAGGGCTTCAACATAAGCGTTTTTGCAGGGGGCACAATGCAGCCTATAACATGGCTTAGAGCAAAATTTAACATTATCAGTAATCGATTAAGGAGAGGACACTTGCCTAAATGCGACAACCAGACCACAATGTCAAATACATCAGTATTTTGGGACCGTTCAAAACACCGAAACAGTTGTTTCAAAAGGAACACAGACCGTTCTCTTCTCCCCCTCCCCAAAACAGAACTGAAAACAATATTCCGCCCATGTGAGTTGAAGATACAGTCTTAAACATTACAGCAACTTGATAGTAGCAGTCCCTGGAATGTTTTGTTAAACAAACAAAAATCCCTGCCTTTTATTTTTATTTTTTAAAGACTTTATTTATTTATGACAGAGAGAGATAGCAAAAGAGGGAACACAAGTGTAGGGGAGCTGGAGAGGGAGAAGCAGGCACCCCACTGAGCAGAGAGCCCGATATGGGGCTCGATCCCCGGACCTTGGGATCATGACCTGAGCCGAAGGCAGGTGCTTAACGACTGAGCCACCCAGGGGCCCCAATCCTCGCATTTTTTTTTTTTTTTACGATTTATTTATTTGACAGAGAGAGATCACAAGTAGACGGAGAGGCAGGCAGAGAGAGAGAGAGAGAGGGAAGCAGGCTCCCTGCCGAGCAGAGAGCCCGATGCGGGACTCGATCCCAGGACCCCGAGATCATGACCTGAGCCGAAGGCAGCGGCTTAACCCACTGAGCCACCCAGGCGCCCCCAATCCTCGCATTTTAAAAACAGCATACACATTCCCTTACTCTACTGGCACAATACCAGGCAATTTTCTTCCGGATCCCTGGGAAAGGACGACTGACAACACTACCACAAACGATCCCTGTCCCCGCACCTGGAGCGACATCATCACGAAAAGACCCGATGACCAGGAGTAGCACCGTCATTTTTGTTAACATGGAAGATTCGTGCACGTATAGGCCCCGTGATAGTGTTAGCCAGTAAGAAGACTGGTCTTCACAAGTGGGATTTGAGCCTCAGGGGCCCATCCCTGCGGTCTAACTCCGAGAACGACCTCCGCCTTCGCTGTCAAGAGACCCAGCTTCAAGCACGAGTCCCGCCGCCTGCTGTGATCTGGCTGTCGCTCCGGGCACTAGCGTTCTCCGGTTCTACAACCGTCGTACATCAAGTGCTGCCTCGTATATCACGCCACGTCGCAGCTAAAGAGTTCCGGCTGCGCTGAGCCCTTGCCCACCTCTCCAATGGTGAACAGTGAGTGGACGTCAGAAAGCGCTCCTCGCTTGCCCTCAGCCCTAGGATGCTACGGATGGCCCTACGGACCGTCGGGCGCGCGCGCGCGCTTGCCTTTTCTGGGTCCCTGGGTACCGGGCAGCCAAAGCCGTGCGAAACTTGGAAAGCTCTTGCCTGCATGATTTATGGCTAGAGCCAGTTCTTTATTCCCTCACTTTCATAAGCACCAAATTCCGCGAGAAAACTTCGGGGAAAATCTGCCAATCCGGGGCTATTTGGGGGGTTTCTTCATCATCTCTTGACCTTTGATTTGACAAGCCAAATAACAAGATGAAAAATGGGCTCTGTAGGCTTGACCATGATTACCAGCCGGAGCGGGCAGCACGAGGGATGGGCAACAAAAAAGCCGCGCTGTTCGGAGACAAAGGTTCTGCGCCCGTGGCTAAGGAGAAACTCGAGGATTTGGACACGGAGTCCCGATAAAGTCAAGTAAATTATTTTAAGTGTGACAAATTATGTTTCTAGTTTGCATCTATCTTTGTGGGATAGAAATGGAAGCGTCAGGACTGGGATGCCATTTTAAGTGGCCGCCTATATCCAGCACATGTCGGAAGGGTAATTTTGATATCCCTGACTTGTAGGAGATAGTGGCTCTAGAGCCTACAAAATCTCCTTGGTATTGTTAATAACCTTAGGCTCTTCCTCAAAGTTAACGTTTAAAAATGTTGCGTCCCAATGATCACGATTTTCTTGCATCGTGTTGTAGTTTTGTTGGAACATCAAGGTATTTCAGTATTGTTGACGGTTTTCCATTCTTGCTATATATAACGTGTCTAAATTTGAAAGTGAAAGCAAAGTAATGAGGAAATTTGCAAAGCACAGAAATACATTCCATTCGTTCCCTTCCTGAATTTTTCCTTGCAGGTAAGGAAGAAAGTGCAGTGTGCAAGTTAATCTATTTAAATGAAACCACAGCTTTTTAAGCTTCGAGGGAAAATATTTTTCAGACATTTACATGCATAAACAATTGCACTATGAAAGCTAAACTTAGTCATGCAATCTACCTAGATCTTTGGAACATGCGCATACATTAAACCGACTCAAAATTAATAAAACTCTCTAAATTATGCATGGCGCAGAGGGTGAAAAAAAGTTGATAACAGGAACTGCTGTCTGCCTGGTGCTATGACTTGGGTAATGCACCGAGAGCAACCCTATGGCTATGCACTAGAGAAGATCATAATAAGGTATAATTGTTGCTTGCTCATTTGTTTGAACTCCAAAACTATATCAAATAACACTTAATTATACACATAGAATGCCATTACAGCGAAGAACTCGCACTTGAATAGCTTAGTATAAGTGAGGACATTTAATATTATTTGGCTCCACAAGGTGCAAAAGCATACAAAGTAGCAGCTGCTAATTAATCTGGAGTTCTAGGTTTGCAACCTCCAAAGAAAATCTAAAGAAAATTTCCTGGAGTTTGAATATGTAAAGTTTTAACAGCTCCATCTGGTACATGCCCTCTGATTACCCAGAATGTTGGCTGGCAGTCTGAGGGACGCATCTGATAGCTGGCCAAGTTTAAAGGTCTATTGGAGGTAAAACAATGCCCACCCTTTAACAAGAGAGCCATTGTTCCTTAACAATGAAGCTCTCTGGCTTATTTGAATGTCAACAATTCAGAAAAGTTGATGTTTGGAGCCATCAAATAAAATGTTTTTGTGAAACAGTTTATTATTTCAGTGGTAATTATTTGAATCATTCATGGTAAAGGATGTTTGCTAATGAGAGCTTGGCTGCTGTAAATTCCAGAGAGACTGAATGCTCTTTGTGCTGACAAAAAGACCCAAATCACTGGAGAGCGACTGACTGGACAAATCATTCATCTATGCAAATGCCAGCCGAAATGGTCAGATGCATTTATTACCCTCCTCATTATAGTAAACAAGGCAGGAATCGTGACTGGCAGTTATCAACTTGCCCTGAAGTATGATTTGTTCTCCTACTACTATTTAAATGAGAGGAAAAAAGGCATGCCACCAGGGACTTTGTTGGTTTATAAAAGAGTAAATGTCACATAGCCCAGTGCTTAAAGACTTTTGATTGACAAATGTTTTATTTGACATATCAAACAATGATGGTTTTCATATCAAATAGTCCATATTTGTTAGCAAAAATCTTAACCCCTTGAAGTTTGGCCAATGCTTTTAGCTCACTTCTGCCAATGCTTAGAAACTAGAACACAGATGGCAAGTTACATTAAAGGCAATACCAAATATCTCTACACATAATGTGCAAAGACCTAAAAATACTCCGCATCGGGTGACAGAAATGACACAGTGTT
The DNA here is from genome assembly GCF_902655055.1 of Lutra lutra. Classification (NCBI taxonomy): domain Eukaryota; kingdom Metazoa; phylum Chordata; class Mammalia; order Carnivora; family Mustelidae; genus Lutra; species Lutra lutra. Next base: position 121,574,516 of record NC_062283.1, on the reverse strand, counting down.
TTATCACAACACATATAGTGTAAAATGTTCTTCTGAACTGATAATGCAAATTAAAGTGATGTTGACCTACTTGCACTTACTAAGTATTCTTCTGCTGTTTAGTGCAAGATAAGCTAAACATTAAAGAATTTATACAGCATATGTCACAGTGAAATCTAAATTGTCTGGTGTAACTCTTCTTAAATGTCACAACAGTGTCACAACACACTCCGGGTTTCAGGGCTTAGAGTTAAAGCCACAGTACCCTCATATAACCTCTTGTTCTCGTGGGCTCAAAACTTTTCCGTCCTTATTTCCTGTCACTGAAGTTCTGTGTACTTCATTTCCACCAGATTACTATTTACAAGCGCACCTCAGAACAAAGAAGCGTGCCAGGCAGATACGTGAGCCTATGGAATTAGTCATTCAGGTGGTGACTTGCTAAACATCATAGGACAACCTGCCTTCAAGACACTTAGGATGAGGTGTTCCCACACGTACTTTCCTTTCCTGTATTTTAGGCTGTCGCCACTGCTGGAGCTCTCCGCCTCTTCTTCCTTCCAACTGAGATGGACCTGTTCATTTTGAAAAACCGGAAAGTCATCCCTACAAGAGGTTCTAAACCCACCCCAAACTGTGCTATGTTTTCCTAGAAAAGACAACCCGGAAGTTTCATAACCCTAAGCTAGGGGTTCTCAGTCAATGACCCCTAGCTTAAAGATTTTGATTAACTTTTGATGTAACTGTTAGTTAAGCTGATGTATTTTTAGATATGTACGTTGTTACCCTAAATGTAAAAATAAATGTAGTCCTTTTCATTGGTAGAGCTTGAGTATTTGAATCAATGTTTTCATGAGAAGAAGGTGTAGTATTCCTCCTTTAAACGTGGGACTGTCAAGGTGGTGGTTCTCGAGGAAAACCGAATCATCTGGAAGCTAAACTCGTTCCACAGCAATATTTTATGTTTACAGTTACAGTCAGAGAAGAGAATGTGCTCTTGAGAACACTGACTCCCAATCCTGCTGTTTCTTCCTGTGGGGAAGCCATCCATGAGGAAGCTTTTAGCTTCTCTCTGCCCGGTCATTGGTGGCTTCTCTGGCTGGGGCAGCTGAGGAAAGCCTGAGCTCTAGCCTCTGCCTGTCACAGTAGGGTGCATCTGCCTGGCTGCCTGGAGGGATTGAGATCTGATCTGCTGCTGGAGTAGGAGAGTCAGATCTCCATCCCCTTCTGAGACTGAAACCCAATGACTAACTGCGCCTAATTCTTGGTGGAGCATGGGGACGGCCCTTGTTGCCACGCACCAACGCGTTAGTCTTCATAGTTGTTTCAGAAATTTGATCACCGTCCTCTTGACTCGTTTATCTGTCAGTTGGTTCAAAACTTGGGGGAGCAGGAGAAGTATATTAACATTAATATACAATGAAATTCGTTTCATTGATAAGATTTGGGGGATACATTGTTTCTGAACAAAATAGCACAAATACATTAGGAAAGACTGGACTCGGCTGGCTCTGGTAAGTTCAGAGATGCCAGGGTTGAACAAGGTAGAGAAGGGACCACAATCACATACAACCAACTTGGCTGGGGAGGGCATAGACAGGGCAGCATGGCGGGGAAAGCCCCTTCCGGCAAGAGATCTTCCAGAAGCATCACCGTGGGGCCGCCACCCAGAAGGGGAATAGGGCAGAGGAAGTCCTAGAGAGGTAGGGGGAAATCAGAGTGGGGGCTCTGTGTTTGGGTGCTGTGGTTCAATAGTAAGAGGGAGAGTTTCTGGGTCAGAGAACTGAAGGGCAACTAGGGGTTGGCTTCCTTTACGGCTGCAGGCTTTGTCTTATCTATGCTTAGCAGATATTGGGTGCAGTTTCACGGGTTTGTAAAGTAGGTAGGCTCCAAAAGGCTAAAAATATGTTTATTTGGATTCTATTTAAAGCAATTTGATGTGTGAGCGCTGAAGGATGGCACCAGGCTTGGGGCTAAAGGTCTTAGCCTGCTGTGAGGAAGTAAATAGCAATGGGGCCATTTTCGGTGAACTGGGGCTGTCTCCGGCTCATTTCCATAACTCTAGCTCAGTCACATTTTGTTTCTTTCACATGTAAAGAAAATGTCTCTGTAGGACTAGGGCACCAAGCTTTGTTCTCTTACCGCCCAGAAATGTCTCTGCGAGTGGGATCTTTCGCCTTAAGGAGTAGGGAGCTTTAAAGGCCTGAAATGAAGGCACTTCTCGGATCAAATAAATCACTCTAAGCCCTTGGCTGTTCATTTGCCTTCCCACCTGGGGGGCTCTAAAGCACATTTCTTGATGGAAAGCTTCCTGAGGGCAGGACAGCCTTAGGGATTGGAACAGGTCTCTCCTCTTCAAAGGGAGGACTTTTGCCTCAGCGGCAGCTAGAGACTTCACAGTTTTTCTTTGACACTGAGATGATCTGTGTGAGTTTGTTAAATCAGACCTGGCTTGGACCTGCCGTATTTCTTATACTGCTCGCTGGTTTGCCACCGTAGCTGTTCCTTGCGAGAAATAATCATCCTTGCCGCAGTGCTTTTGTGGAAAAACATTCAGCATTTTGCATGGCAATCGCAGTCCACTGTTATTGGTGATAAATAGGATATGTGTTGCTTTTCTGGTTTGTTCCTCAAATACAGCCCCCAGTTTCTAGATACAAGCTTGTCATCCAGGTGCCTGTCCATTGGAGGTCTGCCCTCTGAATGTTCACCAGGCCATCTCTAGATGATAGGATTATGGGCCCTGGGTTATTTACTTCTTTAGCCTTGTTTATGTTATCTTTGTGCTTTTCTATGTTTATTTTCTTTCTTTTTTTATTTTTTTTATTTTGACAGAGAGAGAGAGATCACAAGTAGGCAGAGAGGCAGGCAGAGAGAGAGGGGAAGCAGGCTCCCTGCTGAGCAGAGAGCCTGATGCGGGGCTGGATCCCAGGACCCTCAGATCACGACCAGAGCTGAAGGCAGAGGCTTAACCCACTGAGCCACCCAGGCGGCCCCTATGTTTATTTTCTAACTGGGAGAAGACTACACAGTCATAATTAGGAAAATAGATTCAAAGAATACCATCAGTTACTCTCTGGTTTTTCTCTCTTTACAGCTTGTGAGGTAACAGAAATACATATATTGGTCTCTGCTGCCAGGTCCTGACTCCGAGCTCCTAAAACCCTCGTAAATTCCTAAGTGATAAGAACACTAGGAGGATCTTTTGTTCTACTGAGATGACTGTGGGTGGGGCTCCTGACTGGCTCCTGGGTTAGGGCTGGTTACTGGAAAGACCAAGCCTTGATGAGAAGTTGCAAAAAGCCATGATTTGCAGTCCTGCTCCTCATTCTCCAGGGAAGACAGGGGCTGTGAATGGAGTTAATGATTGATCATGACTACAGGAGAAGCCTCCACAAAATACCAATAGTGGTTTGGAGAGCTTCCGGGCTGGCAAATACATTCATGTCCCAGAAGGTGATGCACCCCCAGCTCCATGGGCACAGACACTCCTGAGCTCCAGAATCTCCCAGACCCTACTCTCTGTATTTCTCCATCTGGCTGTTCCTCTGTATCCTTTATCGTATCTGGTAAATAAACTGGTCAATGTAAGTAAGTGCCTCCCTGAGTTTTGTCAGCTGCTCAAATTACTTGACTCCAAGGAGGGGGTTGTTAGACCCTGCAACCCATAATCAGTTGGTCAGAAGCATAGGGGACAGCCTGGACTTGGAACTGGCATCTGAAGGGGCAGGGTTGTGGGGAGGGGAGGTGGGGAGGGTGGGAAAGCACTGTCTTGTGAGACTAAACCTTTAGCCTGTAGGATCTGGGGTCAGGTACTATCTCCAGGTAGGTAGTGTCAGCATTGAGTTAAATTGTAGGATACTGATCCGGTGTCACAGAGAGTTGCCTGATTTTGTGCGGGAAAAACCTCTATACATTTGATGCCCAGAAGGGTCAGAAGTCAAGTGTTCTGTTCGAGTAGTAAAGGTGACTCACAAAGGCAGAGACTCATAGTAGGGAAGAACTGGGTGTTTCTTTCCTTAAGGAGGCAGGACACCGAGTTTCTCCCGTACACTGCTGGGCCGTGCTTCATCTTTGTGGGTCTTATTCCTGAACTTGCACTCTTGTGCTTGCAAGCTGGCTGCCACTGCCCTTAGGGAATAGTCCTTGTGGCTCATGCCCACCAGGAGAATTATGAGAGTATTTGTTACGGCATTCTCATGAAAAGTTCTGACATTTATTCCAGTTGGACCAGGTGAGGTCAGGAGCCCGCCTTTGAACCAATCACTGTAGTCATGAAATTTGACATACTGATTAGCTTAGGCTTGGGTTTGCCCCCTAGGGCTAGGAGAGGTCTCATCTGACCTCTGATAATGAGGACTAAGAGTAGTGGGGAGATGGGGCATTAGTCAAAAATTATCCAAGCAAGTAGTGGACAAATGTCTACTGTCTTTCTGGCTACCTTCATTTGAAATGACCAAGAGAATATTTACTGAAACCACAGTGTTGATGGTATCTTATGACTCTCTCAGCACATGCCTGAATTACCTTTCCTGTGTTGGCTACTGTGATTTTTGTTATGGGGAGTTTTAAGTGTGATTTTATTTTCTAGAAATTTCCTGTTGTTTAGTGTGTAGCATCTTGAATGCCAGCTGTAGTTTTGCTTTTGTTTGTTTGTTTGTTTGTTTTCCTATAAGCCTTCAAAGAACAGAACACATATATGGTCAATCTAACTTTTCTGAAGGACCAATTAACAACGGTGACACTGGTGATAAACAATGGTAATAAACTCTTTACAATAAGACAGTGACTTTTCTATTCTACATATATTTTCTAATAAATCATGATAGAAATTCTAAGTCACATTTGGAATATTTGCTAAAAGTTTTGACAAGAGAAGGGCATACCCAAATTATTAATATATCAAATTTAATGAGGTTAATGCTTAGAAAAATTAGCACATGTATTCTAGATGCTTCTAGAACTAAAATTTTTAAAAACAGCAACTCATTAAAGTGAATGTAGAATCCTGTAAAACATAGAGACCTGCTAACTCAACTTTGAATAAACCTGCACTGAGAGACTGAATGTACAAACAGGCAAAGGCCACGCCTTGTGTGAAAATAGAACTCTGACCCACAATGTGCAGCAACCAGCCCAGGAAATGAATCCATAACCTACTTTAACTAGCCTAGGAAGTCAACCTGCTGGACGTCAGACTTGTGGAAAGTCAGACCATTACCGGTAGCAACTAATCCAGGAAGCCAAACAATAATGTCCATAACAAAATGGCCAGGACTTGATGAATAACTGACAGCTTCCCTAATTCTTGTCTCTGCTCCCGCCTAATGGCCAATGAGAGAAAACCAGATATGCACTCTAAACCACTCACTTAGGATGTCCCACTTCTATTTAGCCTAACTACAACTTCCCCATGCCACAGCCTCCGGTTAGAGCACATCTAAAAGTTCCCTTCTTTGTACTATAAAATTTTCCTACTTCTCTGTTTGCTTCTGTATCTCTGCCACAATGCAAGTGATGGTGGCTGACTCCCTTGTGATAGCGAGTTCTGAACATACAGCTCCTGCTTGTTCTCATTTGGATGGTCTTTTTTTCCTTAAGAATTAACTTGAGAAGTCACCTAATTATCTAACACGCTAATGTATGTATCCTATAATGTTTCCTACACATGCAATGAAAACTGAAATCGTGTTCATTTAACTAGTATTTTTCAGTCGCATAGTATCAGATATTTTAAAAATATTAATTAATTCTACCAGGATCCTCATACCAGTGTCTCTGTTTTACAAGAGGAGCAACCTAAAACCGCTAAATTGAGTAACCTATAATAAATGAAAGGCAGAGTTAGAATTCAAACTTGACATTTTCGTTTCACAACTGATCTTTAAACAAACATATAATAGGAATTGCAAGAGGAAAATATAGCTAGAACTGGATTTCATTTTTCTTAAATCGAAGTCTGAGGAGAGACAAGATTGAAGTTTATAAAATAAAGAAAAGTGTGTTTACCATGGGCATCCTCTGATATTTGAAAGGCAACATAAGGACAAATGAAAGAAATTGCTATTTTATTTGACTGGTATAAAACATACTTCTTAGTTGCTGTGTTCTTCGGACTGGTAAAGGATAATAAGTGAATGGAAGAATTGTGTAGTTAAATGAAAATCAAAGGCCTAAATCCTGTCCCAGGACTGATTATATCTACCTGAGGAACCATGATCAAGAAACTTCACCTCTCTGGACCTCAATGTCCTTATCTTCTAAAATGAAGCTTATAACTTCTATCTGCAAGACAATTGTAGGAATTAAATGAGATGATGTGTGGCATCTAATGTATATTGGTTCCTCTTTTCCTCTCTGTTCAGAGTGCTCTGTCATTCTCAGAGTCACAGCTATATAGAGATCCTAGAGTATCACTGGTCGTGATTTGCCAGCCATTTTCTCTCCAGATTGAACTCCTCCGGGATAGTGGTAGAGTCTTACTCACGTCTGTATTCCCAGTTATATTTAACAGCAAAGCCTTGTTAGAAACAGATGAATGATTTCAGACTTTAGGAAGTACATACTTTCTAGGAAAAGATTGGCACACATGACATAATAAAGGCATGACACAAGATAGCAGATACCCAAGGGATTAAACTGTGTGGCACTGAGTAAATGAAAGAAAATGGGTAAATTAATTTAAGGAAAACCTCACCGAGGGTGGGTGGACCATGAGGTGACCTTAGCAAAGGGGAGGATTTTGCTACTAGGATAAAGGTCCGAAGTATGGTGCCATGAGGGATGTACAAGGGCATAGAGGTAGAAGTAGACAGGAACGGCTTGGAAGGATGGTGAAAATATGAGCTTAACAAGCAGAAAATTCATTTGGGGAGTGGGAGAATGAAGCAAAAGTTGCATTGTTATGGCCACATCAAGCGCCAGTTATGGTCTTGAAGTTGTCGGGTATTTCGGAATACCTATTCATGCCTATGCTTGCAACAGCCTATGTCCTCAGCTAACCTCCCCCCCAACCACCCCGGGACAACCTGCCTACTTACTGCTTCTGGAACATTCTAGGCAGCACCCTGCTTTAAAGTCTTTGCTTTTCCTCTTACCTTTGCCTGGAATGCTCTTTTCCCAGATATCTTTCTGGTTATTTTCCTCACCTCCTTCAGGCTTATGCTCCTATCTCACCTCCTCCACAATGTCCCCCTTGATCTCTATATTTAATATAGCAACTTCTCCACCACACCTCCTCTCCTAATTCCTCCCTAGCCTGCTCTACACTTTTCTTGTTCCCAGAGAACTAATCACCTCCTCACATACCATAGATATACTTACCTATTAGGCTTATAATTTTATATCCCCTCTCAAGTATGAGCTTTATGAATGAAAGGTCTTTGTTTTATTCACTGATGTATCCCAAGTACCTGGCACACAGTATGCCCTAAAAAGGAGTTACTGAACGAATAAATGAAGCAATGGAAAATACTCAGTTTTACTCAAATGAAAACAATACTGAGGTCTCAAATTTAAGTCAACCTTCTGCCAGCCAGTGTTCGAATTACTGACATTTTAGCTTCCCAGTTTAAGACTCTGACCATTTTGGCAATGCCTACTAAAATCTAAACACAATCTGGACTTGTATTTATTCACCTGAAAGTCAGTTGAACTTTATAGAGGTCAGAGGAAAAAAGAGAAAATAACGGATAAAGAGCGACAGATTTCACACTGACACGGGGTGAAGCCACGGAGCCAAATGCAGAACAGAAAGCTCTCAATCAATGAGCTTAGTTTCAAATGTGTATTAAGAAAGCCTGAAGTCTTAATTCCTTTTCTCAGGGATGTAGAAAGGTCAGGAACCTTTGTGACAGAATTTTGTTTGATCTCCCAGCTGAAGTTTCCAAATGTTTTTCAGATATTTAAATGTGGATAAAAGGTCAAACATCTCGAACCAGAAGTTACAATCAGGCTTTAAAACTTGGTGTATTAAATGGTTCCACAAACTAAATCCCCATTCATCAGGGAGCAAGAGTAACCTAGAAACAAAAGCTATGGCACTTAAACATCATCAGCACAAACAGGAATTTGGCAATCAGCTCAATTCTGGGCAAGAAAACTTCTTTTCCCAATGGGGATTATGATTGTAAGTGTAATGAGACTTTTGTGCCAAATGGAGAGAAATAATTTAACCATACAATAAAATTCAAATGGAAGTTTCTTATTGGAATTAATAATATTATTTATCCATGGGACTCCAGTCATGTAACTTTGGTATGTCGCCAGGAATTAAAAGTTGGAAGTGTGACTCATTTTTCTCCCCCTCATTCATTGTATTCTACTAATCAAACATCAGAACTTGGGGATCTTTCTTTTGAAAGTTCACTGGTGCTTATGCCTTTTCTAGTCTGTCACACCCTAGTTAGGGTATCTCAAGTTTTGCTTTCCCCTCTCTCTGGTGCCTATGACTTACTGCTTTCAGAATAATCTTCCTAAAATTCCTCCTCCAATAGTCAACTTACTAAAGATGCTATTAACCCTTCCTATGTGGTGTCCACCATGTGCATGTTACACCTTCCTGTTTATTTCCTACTGGAAGCCTGGGACTAAGGTGTTCTTTTTCTCTCATCTAACCCAGGATGTGACCATTGTGCTAAATGCTTCCCTGCACATCAGTTTTACTCCCTGAATATCTCTCATCCGAACTCTTCACTCCTACGGTTACTGTCTTTGTTCAGTCCTTAGTGTTGGCCTTAATTAATGCAGCAACCTCCTAAATTGGCATCCATTCCTGTCTCCCTCCATCCTCATTGTGTTCAGAGCAATATTTAAAAAAAAAAAAAACGTTAGTCTGCAGTGGCCCATGTAAATTCCTTCAATAACTTCTCATTAGCTCCAGGATAAATTCAACTTCCTTAAAATGGTGTGTATTATTTTTCTCGGTCTGGCCTTGTCTAACCTGAAATATTGAGAGTGGGCCTTTAGGTGTCATTAAGAGTACCATCATTTTCAGCTTCACCCTCTGTGTCCTGAACTCAAATTTTCTGGTTATGAGAGAGATGGGGCATTCCCCATCTAGAGTGCATTGTTCTCTAGCGTCGACTCCCAGCCTTGCCAAGGACTGTGTCTGTTACTTCAGACTGCCTGGTAGAAAGTCAGAATCGCTTTCCTTTCTCATACTAATGCATGGTGGGTGTTAGGCGTAGACCAGGTGCTTACTGAGAGCAACTGGGTGTAGATCAAGTACTTACTGGGAACAGCTGGATGCTCAGGACTTGCGCTTTAGGAGTAGAAAAGAGTTAACTCAGGAGACCTCGGTTGTTCAAACTCATCACATTCCAGAGAAAGACCTGTCTTCAGGGATGGCCCTTGGCTAACTGCTAGGAGATAACCTCTGACAACTTGGAATATTCTGCCTCATCAGAGTGTTTTGGGGTCCTGAGGCCTTGGACCATGCATACCTGTTTGACTAAATAAGTTTACTCTAAAAGTTGCTTCATATGTGGAGCTACTGAAGCTCTCACTCACAGCTGGTGGGAATGCAAAATAGCCATTTTGAAGTCAGTTTGGCAATTTCTTAGAAAGCTAACATCTTCTTGCCATGCAATCCAACAATTGCCCTCCTTGGTATTTACCCAAAGGCGTGGAACACATTTCCACAGAAAAACTTGCATGCAGATGTTTATAACTGCTTTGTTCATTATTGACAGAACTTTGACGTAACCAAGATGTCCCTCAGCAGGAGAATGGATAAATACATTGTGGTATGTCCAGACAATGGAGTTTATTCAGTGCTGAAAAGAAATGAATGGGCCATGGAAAGGTAAGTGCATATTAGCAGGTGAAAGAAACCAATCTGGAAAGGATAAATCCAAATGATTCCAACTATATGACATTCTGAGAAAGGTGGAACTATGTTGACAGTATAAAGGTCAATGGTTTCTAGAGGTTAGGGGGATGGATGAATGAGTAGGCTGGACACAGAAAATATTTAAGGCAGTGAAACAACTCTGTATGATAACTATAATGGTGAATACTTGCTATTATGAATTTTTCAAAACTCATAGAATGTACAATGCCAAGAACACACCCTAGTGTCAACTATGGGCTCCTGGTGATATCGGTACATCAATGTAGATGCATCCATTGTCCCAAAGGTACCACTCTACTAGGGGACGCTGTGCATGTGTGGGACAGGAGATATATGGGAACTATTTGTACCTTCTAATCAACATTGCTATGATTCCAAAATAGCTTAAAAAAAAAAAAAAAAGCCTATTTAAAAAAAATAAAATGTGATTTGTGACAAGTACCCATTTTTCATCTGGGTAGGTAGGTAGATTCTGAGGAGCTCTGCCCTCTCCCCAAAGTATATTTTTATTTATTTATTTATTTATAGATTTTATTTATTTATTTGACAGAGAGAGAGAGAGACAGTGAGAGAGAGAACAGAAGCAGGGGGAGTGGGAGAGGGAGAAGCAAGCTTCCCGCTGAGCAGGGAGCCCGATGCAGGGGCTCAATCCCAGTACCCCGGGATCATGACCTGAGCCAAAGGCAGACGCTTAACGACTGAGCCACCCAGGCGCTCTCCCCGTCAAAGTATATTTTTAAAAGGTAATCATGTGCTCAGATTTCAAACATCATCTTTTCACTTAAATTTCAATATATTCAATTTTCAGCCTCTACTGTTTGCTTAATGACTGCAGGGTCCACAATCAGGCTGCCTTTGCTTCATATACCAACTTCTTCCTCTATAAGCATGGGCTAGAGTGGCCGGTGGTTTTCACCTAAAGCCAGAGCCAGAGGCACTTCTCATCCCAGCGCTGGTAAAAAGACAAAACCAAACCAAGCAAAGCAGTTCAGGAGCCTGTCCTTAAAAAGTGGCAATGTGCCTGTAGGCCCCGAGGTCTTCACGGCCTTGTGTCACATGCGTGGCGCATCCCTGTCTCTTTACCTTACAATTTGTAGGATGCACTTAATTAGCAATAAATATCCCCAACTAGAGCACATACCAGGTGTGGTTCCAGGTGTGGCTAAGGTCATGGTTTTGGTTCTGTCCCAGTTTGGATGCTTCTCTTCTACTGAGTTGCATCAGGGACTTTTTTCTGTTCCCCACTGTTCACGTCCTCTCTCACCTAAGTGCAAGGATCACTTCTCCACACCGGAGCTGTAATGTCCGTTCCAGAGAAGGAACTCTTGCACTGGCGTTTGCTCCATCAGTTGTATTTCTCCCTGAGAGCGTGGTAATTAAAATGCCAGCCGTGGCTTCCTGCACTATCCCCCCATACTCTAGCTATACTCGCTTTTCTCCAGGGCAGTGTTGTGTGACCGACTTGGCCTCTCAGCCTCCATTTCTGGGAGGAGGGTGTAGATAGAATCAGATTGAGACAGGATCCTTCACTGCACAGAACATGTGGAGTTTATGCTGCCTTGTGACATTTTTTTTTATAGTGTAAAATAATAATATGATTTTCCTTTCGATCTATTAATACATTGCCCACTATTGAACTATCCTTGCATTTTTTAAATTAACTTTGCTGGGTCATTCTTTATCATTGAAAAATATTTAAAGTAAATGGGTTTATCTTTTACTTGGGAGTTTTGTGTCAGTTCTTTCAAGGGCGATTGGTCTGAAGTTTGTGCTCTCCTTGTTAAATGGATGCTAACTTCATATAAGGAAGAGAAACAGTTTCTTTCTTTATCCAAGTTCTGGACCAGTTTATATAACATAGAAACAATTTGTTCCTGGAAAGTTTGAAATAATTCATCTGTAAAACCATCTGGGTCCTGCACATTTTTAAGTAGTAATTCTGTGACAACTTTATTTTTTTCCATGAAAATTGATTTCTTTAGATTTACTACCTCTTCAAGGGCCAATTTTGGAAATTTATATTTTCTTAGACGACTGTTCATTTCTTCTAGGTTTTATTATTATAGAGCTGTGCAAAGTATTTTCTTGGTGTTCTTTTAATAACTTCTTTGTTCTCTTTTCATTTTTAACTTTGTGTATAGGGCACTTCTGACAGCATAATTAGTTCTTATATGATTGTTAGAAGTTGAGTCATTCTTAGACGAATTCTTTTTGTCTTATAGATATAACATTACAAATCAGAGTTCTGGTCCTATTCATACTATAAAAATACCAATGTTAATCATAGAAATAAATGCCAGGAAAATACAAAATATAGTTGTTAACTAGAAGCAAATATTTATAAATTTAAAAAACAAATATTTAGAATAAAATATAGATTGAAAACATACCTTTTGGGGGATTTTTTTTTCCCTATGAAATTATACTAGATTTCTTTCTGGAGCCCAAGGCAGGGCTTGACCTCATGACCCTGAGATCAAGACCTTAGCTGAGATCAAGATTTGGACGCTTAATACTAGGTAGACTTTCTTAAAAAGAATTCAGAAGGTTTTGATTGGGATAGCTTCTTTTCTGTTTCTTGAAGCCAGTGGAGATGGTCTTTGTTGAGCAGGTTAAAATCTTCTGTCTTAAAAATTCCATTGTGCCAAGTTTTGGAAGGGTAAATTCTGGGAGGGGTGTTATTTTCATGATAAATCTGTATGACTGATCATGGAGCACAAGGGGCAGAGATGAATAAAGAGAAAGAAGCAGAGAATAGATCACAATATGACGTATATGCTGTTGCCATCTATGGAATTTTGGGCTGGATCTTTCAGACCACGAGAAGCCACTGAAGAGTCTTAACCATTCGTGCAATATGATCATATTGCATTTTATAAATATAACTCTGGTAGCAATGGGTTAGAAGGGAGGAAGCATGAAGGCAAAAAAAAAAAAAAAAAAAGAAACCAGTTATGAAGGCAAAGAGTTGAGTTAGGAGGCAGAAGGGACAGATTAAAATAATATTCACAAGGTAAAATGGCAAGTCTTAGAGACCAATTAAATGTAAGGGTAAGGTAAGAGGAGACATTTAGATTGACTTCTTGATCACCCATGGCCTGAATAATTGAGTAAATGATGGTATCATTAGTTAAGGTAGTTTGGAAAAGGAACAGTTGTTGGTGGGAAGATGACAAATTGCTTGACACACACTGAGTGTTCAATGGGTGTTCTGTGGAACATTTGAGAAAAGCTATGTATTTGGGACCCAGCTGCATATACTAAAGTTCAGCAGAGAGAGTTGAGCTGGATGATGAATTTTGACATGATTAGAATATGCTAACCGAAGCAACGAGATGAGTTTACATAGAGAGAGGATTTGGGGGAGAAAGGTAGAGGGCCCACGAACAAATCCCAGGAAACACCAAAGTTTAAAAACCAATTATATTTATTTATTTATTTATATTAAATATTTTTTTATTTATTTGACAGAGAGAGAGAGAGATCACCAGCAGGCAGAGAGGCAGGCAGAGAGGGGGAAGCAGACTCCCTGCTGAGCAGAGAGCCTGATGTGGGGCTCCATTCCAGGACCCTGAGATCATGACCTGCGCCGAAGGCCGAAGCTTAACCCACTAAGCCACCCAGGCGCCCCCCAAACCAATTATATTTAAATAAACATTTTCATTATTCCCTTCCCAAATCAAGTTCTCTTTTCTGATGAACTTCTTTTCAAGTACTCAGGCTCAAACCTTGGGATCAGAGTACTTGCTCTCTTTTTGTGTGCAAGCAATTTTCGGGTCCTATAGAGTCTCTTTCTACCAAGTCTCTTATCTCTGCCCCTTACTCTCCATTCTCCCTGTTCCTGCTATAGACTCCTAGCATCACCCACCTGGCAAGGGTCCTACAGACAGAGAAGCATCTCTTATCTCAGATAATTGAAGCCAATAGCTTATCAGGTCTGTTTCAGCAGGGAATTATAAAAATAATAATACACATACACCTTGTGAACTTATGAACGTATATTCATGCATTCATCTTTTAATGTAGCCAGAGCATTTTCCTGAATTGATCCACTTATTGGTGTTCTGCATTCTTCTTGCTTTTTAAAAAATTTTGAAATAGATTTTATTTATTTATGAGAGAAAGAGAGAGAGAGCAGAAGCAGGGAGACAGACAGAGGGAGAAGCAGACTTCCCACTGAGCAGGGAACCAGACACAAGGCTTGATCCAGGATCCTGGGACCATGATCTGAGCTGAAGGCAGACGCTTAACCGACTGAGTTACCCAGGAGCCCCTACATTGTCCTTCTTCTAAAAACTATATCCACAGTGGGGCACCTGGGTGGCTCAGTGGGTTAAAGCCTCTGCCTTAGACTCGGGCCATGATCCCAGAGTTCTGGGATCAAGCCCCACATAGGGCTCTCTTCTCAGCAGGGAGCCTGCTTCCTCCTCTCTCTCTCTCTCTCTCTCTCTCTCTCTGCCTGCCTCTCTGCTTACTTGTGATCTGTATCTGTCAAATAAATAAATAAAATCTTAAAAAAAAACTATATCCACAGTGTGTAATAATAATGAATAATTAATAATAGTCTTCTTAAATACTTTCTATGTAGCAGGTACTCTTTTATGCGCTTTATTAATTTTAACTCTATTAATCCTCATGCAAACTAAGAGGTAGGCATGAAGACTAACTCTATTTTATAGATAAGGAAATGGAGGCATGCAAAGGTTAATTAAATTACCCAAAGTCACATAGATAGCAATGGTAGAATTGGAACGGGTTTCATTAAATTTTGCTCTATGGGTTCTTAACCACTGTGCAACACTGTGTTGTCTACTCTGAAAGTACAAGACTCACTATAGAATCTTTTCAGATTTTCATTCCCCCCCCCAATCTTTTACCTTTGCTCTACACACCCTTAATTCCACAACAATTATTATACCTTTTTTTAGTCTTTCCCAAAGCAGGTAGTTCAGTTTTCACAGAAACATCAACTCTCTTTCCTTTTACACTTATCATTACTTTTGTCTTAAAATATTCCTTAAATTATGTAATTGCAACTAAGGCTCATAAACACATTTGGAAACAAACATTCTGACTCTTGGTAAGCCAGCAACTCATCTGGAAGGAGTAGGAATACAAGAGAGGGTTGGGATGTGTCTTCCTGGTCCAACATCCAGGATGTCCTGCGAATCAGTCCATGGATTTTGGAGACAGCATTAGAGCTAGGATGAATGAGGTATTTCTGTTAAGAAGAGGTCAGTTAACAGAATTTCTGTTTTATTTTGGTGTGGTCCTGACGGTATAATTTTGCTTTTGTTTGCCTTGCCAGAGGACACATATCTAGAAAAATGTTTCTATGGCTTATGTCAGATAAATTATTGCTTAAGTTTTCTTCTAGGAATTTTATGGTTTCAGGTCTCACATTTAGGTCTTTATCCATTTTGAGGTATTTTTTGTATATGGTGTAAAAGAGTGGTCCAGTTTGTATATGGTTTAAGAGAGTGGTCATTCTTTTGCATGTAGCTGTCCAGTTTTTCCAAAGAAGACATACAGATGGCAGACAGACACATGACAAGTTGTTCAACATCACTCATCACCAGAAAAGTGCAAATCAAAACCACAATGAGGTATTACTTCACACCTATAAGAATGGCTAAAATAAAAAACACAAGAAATAGCATGTGTTGGTAAGGATGGGGAGGAAAAAGAACCTTTATGAACTGGTGGTGGGAAGACAAGCCAGTGCAGCCACCATGGAAAACAGGATCGACATTCCTCAGAAAAGCAAAAATAGAATTACCATATGTTCCCATAATTCCACTACTGGGTATTTACTCAAAGGAAACAAAAACACAAATTTGAAAAGATATATGTACCCCTATGTTTATTGCAGCATTATTTAGCCAAGGTATGGAAGTAAACCAAGTGTCTATCCACAGATAACTGGATAAAGAAGATGTAGTATATATACAAAATGGAATATTACTCAGCTACAAAAAGAATGAAATCTTCCACTTGCAACAATATGGATGGCTCTAGAGAGTATAATAAGTGAAATAAGAAAGAGGAAGACAAATACCATATGATTTCATATGTGGAATTTAAGAAATAAGACTCATATGTGGAATTTAAAAAATAAAACAAACGGTTAAAGAAAAAAGATCTAAAAACAGATTCTTAAATATAGAGAACAAGCTGGTGGTTGTCAGAAGGGAGGTGGGTGGGGAGATGAGTGAAATAGGTGTAGAGGGTTAAGAGTACACTTATCATGATGAGCACTGAGTAATGTGTAGAATTCTTGAATCACTGTATTATACACCAGAAACAATTATAACACTGTAAGTTAATTATACTTGAATAAAAAAAAAGAGAGAGAGAGAGAGAACTTCTGTTTTCTCTGTTTCTAATGTCTTGTCATCCTGCCCAGGTCTTTAAGAATGTGTCATTTTCCTAAATGATTATGTCACTCATGATGCAGCCAAAGAAACCATTTCTGTGCAGCCATTTCTCCACTGCCATAAAACAAAGTCCCAAGTCCAGCATAAAACCTAAATTCTCAGGGTGGCATTTAAAGTTCTCAAGGATTTATCCCAAGCCACCTCTTCAAATACATTTATCTTTCCCATGCTCTGGGATTATTAATCTATGTTGAGTTCGAATTGTGAAAACCCATAATAAACTTTATTAATAATTCTCCTAAGCAGAATCCAGACTTCTTGTTAATCATCTGCCTCTCCCTTCATTTAAGAAACCACAATAGTCACAAAAGATATAAGGGAGGGCAAGAGAGGACAACAGTATTTGTCCTATGAGCTCTCTAGGGCCCTGTGACAGGTTGTATTTTCCAAATATGGTTATGGTGGTATTTCTGGTTTGACACGCTCTTCAGAACCTTGCTTTTCCTCCTCCCAAGAGGCAATGTCTCTGTTTTCTCACCTTGAATTTGGGCAGGAGCTTGACAACCCTTCCACAGGTAAAATAGGACAGAAGTGATCCTATATGACTTGCAAAGCAAGGGCACAGAAGGGACATGTGGCCACATGTGGCTCTGTCTCTTAGGATGCTTGTCATTGAACTCTGCCACCATATTGTGATGAAGTCAAACAAGGTTTTTTGTGGGGAGATCACAATCAAAGCTCAATTGAAGAGGAACTCTCCAGCCAACAGCCGGTGTTAACTGCATAGTATGCAAGAGAATGAGCCCTCTGATGATCCAGGCCTCCGCCTTCAAGCCTTCCAGCTGAGGCCTGACAGTGTGCGGCAGAGGCAAGCTGACATCACTATGTTGTCAAAAACCTGACCCACGGGGGCGCCTGGGTGGCTCAGTGGGTTAAAGCCTCTGCCTTTGGCTCAGGTCATGATCTCAGGGTCCTGGGATCGAGCCCCACATCTGGCTCTCTGCTCAGCAGGGAGCTTGCTTCCTCCCCTCTCTCTCTCTGCCTGCCTCTCTGCCTACTTGTGATCTTTGTCTGTCAAATTAAAAAACAAAACAAAACAAAACAAAAAACAACTGACCCACGGAATCTGTGAACATAATAGCTATTTTCCTCTGTGAGGTTTTAGAATAATTTGTTCTATGTCATAGTAAGTGGAATAGGCCCTTTGGGCAAATATGTAAATAAGTAGTATGTTTAGGGGTTCTCTTCCCAGAATTCTGAGTTAGAAATGGTTGAAGAAACCAACCCATCCATTTCAGGATTATTTGCTCGATGTCTTCCCAAACTCCCAGTCCCCTTTACCACGGGACTTCAACTGGAGTATGAAGTGATTCTTGGTGCCCAGACCTGCGTCTCAGCTGACAGACTCTAAGCCAGTGGCCTCTTAGGCTTTGGCAGCCATCTTGTCTGTGCACCAGGCCTGTCACATGGCTGCCAACATCGTATTATCAGATGGTTCTTTTTTTCTTTTGGGTACTCCCTAGGCCCACATAAATGTTTACAATGTTAGTTAACGCCATCCTCAGTTGTCTTTGGCAATTCAAAGCAGTGAAATTATTGTGTATGTTTTCCCTGGGAAATCACTTTCTGCTTTAGAATTTCTTCACATATCAATCTGTATTCAAAACCAAATTTTCACAGCATTGATGAAAAGGAGGTAAGATTATCACAAAGTACTCTGGGTAGAAAAGAAGTAGGAGATACTTCGATACTCTTTGCAACTCTCTCTCATCACCAATCCCAAAGCACTTCCTGCCTCCTCCCCCCAACCCCCACAAGCTTTTTTTCATGTTGTGCCTTTGCCTGGAAATCCCTCGAATTGTTATCTTTTTAGCTCAGTTAAACATGCCAACTCCTTTAAGCAGCCATGCATAGTGACAATTTTGTCCAACTTTATGTTCACACAGAATTTTGTTTAAAATGCTTTTGAGCTGTCCTCTTGTGATTAAAATATTTGTATACAGGGGTTTGTACACCTACATCGTGAGGTTCTTGTTAGTTTTTATTTCCTCCACACATTTAGCAAAGTGCCTTTCACCTAACAGATTCTCAATATGAGATTATTGAGTTAATTTCTAAATGAAAAGGAATGGCAAAATATTAGAATAAAACTATATTATAATAGTGAAAAGCTTCAGAAACTTAAAACTGATTAGAGCCTCAACTTGAGTCTAGGTCAACTTGAGTCAACTCTGAGTGTGCATGTGTGTACATTTATACATTATACATTATAATATAAATATATGTTATATTTATATATGTACATGTGATGTACATGAGTATTTCATTTCCTTTAGCATTTCTATAAATTACTGTTGTCACAATTTGGGTTTACTTTTTTTTTAAGATTTTATTTATTTATTTGACAGAGAGACAGAGAGAGAGGGAACACAAGCAGGGGGAGTGGGAGAGGGAGAAGCAGTCTTCCCGCTGAGCAGGGAGCCTGATGTGGGCCTTGATCCCAGGAACCTGGGATCATGACCCGAGCCGAAGGCAGCCGTTTAACGACTGAGCCACCCAGGCACCCTTGGGTTTACTTTTGTACATAAACTCAGATAAGACTCTGAGAGACTTACCTGAAAGAACTAAGAGATTTTAGTGATGGCAAACTATCATATATACCTAGTATTTTATCTGTATAGTTAGTGGAAGTGTACCCCTAATTATCCAGTTCTGATTAAGAAATAATAAACCCTACATTGACTGATGTGAAAATTTGAACATGAGAAGTGATAGAAAATATGAGGAGAAGAAACAAGGAAGAAATTTCAGTGTTTAACATAGCTTTTACTTTAAGTTAAAAATGTGCTTGCATATTTCCATTTTAAAATATTTCCTCGATGGATTGAATAGCTTGAACTTTGGATGTGAGATAAACTACATAAAATGATTGTTTAGATGACAAGTACCATGAATGAATTATTTCTTACTAATAATACAATGTACTTCTTCCATTCAAAGATATTAATATTAATCCTTTCATTATGCAAGACTTTTTCCAGCTACAGCATTCCATTTAACATACCCATCTATTTCCATATGAACAGGGATCTGTGCTAATTTTACACTAATTCTTAAGATGAATAATTGAGATATTGGATGCAATGCCTCAAAACTTTGGAGTAACAAGTCCTGAGCCATGAGTTAATCAAGAAAACTATACATAGGTCTTCATTAACATACTAAGAATCAGCCTACCAATAAAGAAATCACTGAACATGCACAGTTAATGGTGTAAAATTCAATCACACTTAACTTAGCCTGAAAAATATCAGTATCTTAATAATTCCTTGTATTTATATAGCCTAGAACCTTTCCTGTGGAGAAAGCAAAGTTCTTTTGCATATCTTCTTTGATTAACCACATTTAAGAGAAGATGCCATTATCCACACTTGACAAAATATCAAAAAGGTGAGGTAACTCAGCCAAGGTCATACTACCAGAGAGAAATCTAAATCAGCTCTAGACGTCTTGGCTGCAATTAGCGCTCTCCTGAAGCTAGAAATAAACAGGGCAAGATATATTCTATACTTGGACACTTCCAACATATGATAAGGTCTCGGTTGGTCTCACCAACCTCTGCCTCCCTCCCAGTGCTGTATGTGATGAATAAGGAAGTGGAAAAAGAGATGAAGGAGGCACCTAATAGGAGTTTTTGATTCTGGAAAAGGAATTAACTGGAAACCAGAGATTTTTCTGTGTGTGCAACTATTGTGAGCTGTGGCTTAGTCATAAAAATTTTATAGCATGGTTCAAAGTTTGCTGTAACATGATCCTTCAGGCACAAAGCACCCATAGCAACATGGACTCCTTTAGAAATGCTAAAGGAAACAGCCTGCCTTGGAGGTGGTTCTGGGGAGCCCCAGGTGCTGGTTAATAATGGGATGGGTAGGAGAAGAAGTCTGAAAGGGAGGTGACATTGACAGAGTTGTTTTAGGCTCTTGACATGACCCTAATTCTTCCTTGGCTCTAATTTTGAGGTTTGGTTGGTACTTGTATCTAGGTAGAGAGTGCCAGATAACAAAGAAAGAAAGATAGAAAAGGAAAAAAAAAAATAGGGAAGGGAAGCATGGACTAGAAGTTAGGGTTGATACTAATTCTGGATCAGAAGATAAAAGCACATCTGTCCTCATTCCTGTGTCATGTCCTATGACACTGGAAGTGAAACCCATTTGCTATCTGGGACTAGATGTTCTTTAGAAATCCTTGTAGTTATATCATTGTCTTCTCCTGCTTAAGTAAAGAGCTTTAAAAAAGTATAGAACGATAAAATTTATTTTCCACATGCTGTATTCTGTTAATTGCCCTCCCTGAATGCATAGAAGTGTGGATTTTTTTTAAGAGATAAGGGAAGTTAAGTCCTACAAAGTCATCTCAACAGCAATAGGTAAAAGGGCAAGATGTCCTCTATTTAGATATGTCAACAGCAAAGCTCACAGAGAACGTGAACTGACTGATTCAACACGTTTCCAGAAGAGGAAGGTATATTAGAGTCCTGAAGAAAACAAGGCTGAGGAAACTTTGCCCATAAATCAGCAATTACTGGTAGTTAGTCAATATCACAGGTTTGATAAAGTGCCAGAGCCCACTAATGGTATGAGAACATTAAGTCTTTGGTCACAAAGTCACAGCAAGACCTTGCTCAGATTTACTTTGGAGCTGTCTGGGCTTGGAGCTGTTGTTGTGAATAACAAATCTGATGTTTTTCTTATGCCCTCATTTCCCTGCTGCACTTGAACGGGGTGAAAACAAAGCCAGAATGGAGCGGAACAGCAGCTGGAGACGTGACACCACTGGTGGAGAACTTTGACGTACAGAAAGTGAAATTGGTCAAGCTCATGCAGTGTTCGCACATGCCAGAATTTTATCCCCCAAACTGTTCTAATATTGGCTGCTGGCTTTCTCAGTTACCTTGCAAGATGGGTTTGCCACAGTCTCCTGAGACTTAAGAGATGCCCACTTATGCCAACACTTCATAGATTTTTCTCTTGTATCTGCCCTATCAGTAAAACAGAAAGGGAATATACATTATTTATCCTTATTCTGAAGGAAATCTAAAACCATCTAAAGGAGTCAACACAAATGTTCAACAAGATTCTATCCATTTACTTTATTCGAGTCACCATTGAAATTGAGGTATTGCTTTGTAACATTAGTAGCTGCTCATGGTAAGCCCTCACAGTTGAGATACAGTACTCCAGAGGGAAATGGCCTAGAGCTTTCTACTGGAAGTGGATCGCAGGGTTCAGCAGCATCTGGATCATCTCAGAGCTTGTGATTAGTTCAAAACTCGGGCTCCACCTATAATGAGAATTACATTTTAACATGATTCCCAGAAGATTCATATGCACATTAAAGGTTTTTTTTTTAATTGGATAAATTGGACATGTAACATTGTGTGAGTTTAAGGTATACAATGTGTTGCTTTGGCTCATTTATATATTGTAATACGATGGCCAGTGTAGCAAAATTTATCCCATTATATAGTTATGGTATAACATTATTATCTATATTCATGATACTGTGCATTGGATCTCTATGGTTTCTTTACTACCTGTTACAAGTTTGTACCCTTGAACACCAGCATTTGAATCCTCCCCACTCCATTCCCTGGTAACCAATATTTGATTTCTTTTTCCCCTACAGGTTTAACTTTTTAAAAAATTCCATATATAAGTGAGATTATACAGTACTTGTCTTTCTCTGTTTTACTCATCTCACTAAGCATTATGTGCTCGAGGC
This sequence comes from Lutra lutra, assembly GCF_902655055.1. NCBI lineage: Eukaryota > Metazoa > Chordata > Mammalia > Carnivora > Mustelidae > Lutra > Lutra lutra. Next base: position 121,552,526 of record NC_062283.1, on the reverse strand, counting down.
CCTTTCATATTGTCACAAATGAAAAATATCTTCCTTTCTTATGGCTGAGAAATATTCCATTGCACATTAAAGTTTTAGAAGTATTGGCCTATAGAACTTCTACCATTTTTACCTAAATTGTATTTGTCAGGTATTCCATATAAAAGAATGCCTGCTTGGATTCTGTCTGTAGTTGGAGGCACAGACAAAATTGGAATAGAAAAAAAACACCAAGCACAATTTGTATGTGAACTCCAACTCTCAGTCTAAATGAACATCAGTTATTAGTGGAAGAATAAAATACTAATATTGCCCATAGAAATATTAAGGTGGCTCCTTCCAATTTCAAAATATGACCTTCAAAGAAAGTAGATCATAGACTCATCTGAATCTCAAACACTTGTGTTTGTTCTCTGAAGAGGTACTTCTGAGTGATTGCATTAAACTTGTTTTCCAGCTGCACTAAAGGTTATGGAAAAATATTCACTATTAGGGAAATAGGACATACAAATATGAAATTAGCTCAAGACATCTCATCCCATAAGCTAGTCCAACAATACATGAATAGCAATCTACTTAGTAAATAGTAAATAAAGTGCCCAGTTCCATAAAAGATCGATCCCAACTGACCATCGTTAAATCTTGTCTGGCCCATCTCCAAGTTGTTTGTGCTGTCTTGGCAGTCAGAGGCGTTCCCAGGGGGCAGGAGGCCAGGAGGCGGGCGGAAGGAGGAACGCTGCCAGCAGGCCATCCTGGCTTCTCACCCTCCTCTCTTAGTGACTTGCTCTATGCGTCATTTGATTTGGAAGAAAAGACACCTACTCGAAAGCAATCAAATCTCTTGCCATTAAAGGCTGAAATGATAAGCAAGGAAAAAAGTAGCTAGAGGAGAGTATATAATAGAGAGCTTTATCTTCAGTAACATTCTGAGAACGTATTGAAGAAAAGTCAATTTCTTCTCAAAATTTTGGGAACTTTCTACCAATTTATAATGTGGGGGCTGGGGGAGGCAAGTCATTAGTAAATTTATTTTCTATGTTTCTTTTTAAAATGACTTTGAAATAGAGGAATTTTTCCCAGTAAGGGACTGAGGAATAGAACCAAGAAACCCCAAGTAGTTGGAGTATCTCAAAGAATTTTATATATATACATATATATATATATATTTATTTAAGATTTATTTATTTGAGAGAGAGAGAGAGAGCATGAGCAGGGGTGGGGGACTGGCAGAGGGAAAGTAGACTCTCCACTGAGAAGGGAGCCCATTTAACCAACTGAGCCTCAGGTGCTCCTCAAAGAATGATATTTAAAGCTGTACTTTTAGAGAGCTTTCTGCCAGATTACCTTTGCTCTTTCACATAACACCCATGAAAGATGCAGAAATGCTGGACGAAAGAAGTGCATCATCAAAGGGTACCGGGTTCGGGGATGCTTTACTATAACGTTTCAGCAATTATAAAGATTTCATTTTAAATTACACTTAATATATATTTCTTGAGTCATTTGTATTTTCTATATACATTTGATTACTCATATTAACTAGATGGGGAACATATTTATGGCTCAATAACAAAAATAGGATACACTTGTTCGCATTCCAAAGGATTTGGGCTACCTGGAAAATGGTATTTTCATTTTTTTTGTTTTAAATACACAGATTATATTACAGTGGGGAAGGGACGTTCACTGTTGTTAAGGGCACAAATAAATAGGTGAATGATGAATGTTTATCTGAATGATCCAGTCCCCTCGAATCTTCCACTAAGGACTGAATTATATGGAACATTAATATGGAAACTCTCAGGTATTTGTTTTACCTGTATTGACAGAAAACCTGTGCTTTTTTTCTATTGATTGCCATGTCACTCTGTGAATAGACCACAGGGTTCTGTCTAACACACATACACAAGAACTTTTTCAAAAGCATCTTCACTTAAAAAAAGAAAAAGTAAGAAGAAAAGAGATTGTAGCCTTAATTGGTTTTACTTGAGACCCTGCCCATGAGTGTCATTTTTGTGGCTGTGTTTTCCATCCTCCTAGGAGCATAGGCAGGAAGTTACTTCAGGAAGAGGTCTGTTTTGTCCTTTGTATCTAGGTGGTTGTTCTCCTACGTTATTTTCAACCACCGACAATGTGTGTGTGTATGTGTGTGTGTTTTTTTTAAGATTTATCTATTTATTTATTTGAGAGAAAAAGAGAGAGGGAGAGAGAGAGAGTGAGGATAGCAAGCAGGGGGAGGGCCAGAGAGAGAGAGAGAGAGAGAAGCAGATTCCCCGCCAAGCAGGGGATCCAACTCAGGTCTGGATCCCAGGACCCTTGGTTAATGACCTGAGTCAAAGATGCTTAACTGACTGACCCACCAGGCCCCAACCACAGGCAATGTTTTATTTATTTTATTTATTTATTTTTAAAGATTTTATTTACTTATTTGACAGAGATCACAAGTAGGCAGAGAGGTAGGCAGAGAGAGAGGGGGAAGCAGGCTCCCTGCTGAGCAGAGAGCCCAATGTGGGGCTCAATGTGGGGCTCAATCCCAGGACCTCAGGGTCCTGAGTGGAAGGCAGAGGCTTAACCCACTGAGCCACCCAGGTGCCCCCACAGGCAATGTTTTATTAATGCTTAGTTATGATCCAAGCTACAGGAAAAGGAATAAGTAAATGATCCAAGCTACAGGAAGAGGAATAATACAAGACAAAACAGCACAGACATTGTGAGTTTGAAAAGTTTTTATTTTTAAATATATCTTAAAAGTACTTTTAAAAGTATTTCAAGATATCCTTTCTAGGCCTGTGTAAATTCAGTCTAAAATTTTATCAGATTATTTTAAACCAACTTGCTGATTTGTAGTTAGTGTTCACTTATCAAACATAATAGAAGTTCACTGAAACTGCAAATTGGGAGACCTAATTCAAGTCCTGGTTTGCCAGCAACTTGCCCTAAGTCTTTGGAAAAATTACCCAGTCTTTCCAGGCTTTTCTCTCCTCTGGTGACAAATTGAAAGGAATAGACTAGAATGAATATGAAAGTCCTATTCTGAAATTTTGTGCTGGAAAGATTCAATTTCTTATCTTTCACATATTTTAATAAATATTAATAATATTCATGCATTTGCATACTACTTTATAGCTCACAAAGTGCTTTCACATATATGATCTCTTTTAAATCCCTCCAGTGCCTATGAGTTAGGCACATTTCACAGAAGGGAGAACAAGCTCAGAGAAGTTGTAACTTATCCAAGATCACAGAGTTACTTACATAGCAGAGCTGGGTAGACAGGTCTTCCTACTCCCAAGTTCAATTTTCTTCTACTGTATTCAGGGTACTTTAAGGTTATGGTAATAGGACTAGCTAAGTTTCTGTTAAATCAGAAAGTAATGCGGTATTTTTAAGAGTCTCATGCTCTACCGACTGAGCTAGCCGGGCTATAATGCGGTATTTTTAAAAAAGAACCCTCTGGATGTAAAGCCAGAGAACCAGGTGTCATTGAGAGTCTGACAGTATGATTTGGAGAAGTCAATCTTTCCGAGCCTTAGTTTCTCAATCAGTAATACAGGTGTTGGGATTACATGACTTTGGGGTGGACTTTTGGCTTTAAAATGTTATTTTTGTTTCATAGGGCTGTGACTGTTTCTAGGTGAATATCATGGTAGATTAATATTAAAATAAAACGTGTTATAGACCCTAAGAGGTTCAAAAAAAGTGCACCAAGAGATCACTCCTATTGGCTCTTACTCATGCTCTTCGGCCACTGGCATATTAAAAACCTTGGACTAATATTATTGATGGTAAGCCACTTTTCAACAAACTAGTTAAGATTTCACAATGAGGTAAATTATTTTGGCTGAGTTATGCAGAAAATGTACAGAGTTGCAATTTCTGAGAGATCTTGACTTGACAGAAGACTTTACTTGGTAACCAACGATAGGAAACTTAAGGGAGTCATGGTGAAGACATTTTTGGTCCTCTCTGCCGTGTGAGGAGCATACGCTCTCTCCGCCTCCAATATAGTGTCTTATTGTCATGCATATGCCTGAAAGTTTATAATTGGTACACATTTCATTTTAAGATAAAGACAAATCACTTGAAAACAGTGGAGGGTATAATGGTGAGTGTTTTAAGAGTTAGAGACAAAGAAGAGTTTTGACCGTGCTCCTTCTTTGTCCGCCTCCCCATCTGAGTAGAACATTGTAACTTTTGAAGTGAACATAGAATGGATCATAACCAGCTTGCTGAGCTGGTTCTTTATGCACAATTAAGCTTTGTTGGGACTTTCTTTATTTGTAATAGCGCTGTTACAGTGTGGGATGCTATTCAGCTCCAAACAACATTCCATTTAATAACTAGGCATTAGTTCACCCATTAAATCAGCACCATCATTAACTGATAAGTATCACCCTTTTTCCTTGGCCCCACTTGGCTCTTCTGCTCAGTAAATGAAGCATGGCAATGTTATGACACTTGAGATGAGAAGGTTGGAGGGAGGGTAGGTTGAGCAATGATGACCAAAATTGAGTCTAGTCACAGAAATGGAACTTTGCCCTAGTCTTTCCTTTTCCTTACATATAAACTTACACACTTTCCAAGAAGCACTTTAAGTATCTTAAAAAACAAACAAACAAAACAACTAAACCAAAACACTAAACAAAATAAATAATAGCACCAACTGCTATATCTCAACTATTGTATCTATTCACCAAGGAGATGAAAAGGTATGGAGGGGGGCATTCAAAAGATATGCAACAAAACATATGAACAAGAATGTTCATAACAGCATTGTCTATAATAATCAAAACAAAAAACAGCTCAGTGTCCATCAGGAGTAGAATAAATAAGTTACAGTGTATTTATACATTAGAAACTCGAGAAACTACCACTACACTCAACAGCATGAACAGCTCTCACAGACCTAATGTTGAGAGAAAGAAGCCAGACTGGAATGTATGAATCCAACTATGTAAAAGCAAGAACCACTCTGGTATTAGAAGTCAGAGAAATGGTTACCTTTGGTGGGGAGTGAAACATAGAGTTTTAAGAAAACAAGTGTGGGGCTTCTGAGTGCTAGTAATTATCTATGTTTTGATCTAAGTGGTGAATACATGGGTGTGTTTACTTTTCATCAAACTCTACATTCATATTTTGTGTTCTTTTCTGAATATATTTATACCTTAAGGAAAAATTTATTTCAAAATTATTTATTTCAAAAATTAGAAATGAGAAATTTTTTTTAGTTAGACTGGGTCTCAGTGCCCTAAAGGCATCAACTCATAAAAGCAGGCAATCATAAAAGCAGGTTTTATTTACTCATTAATAAATTAATTTAGTTGTAATTCACTTTTGATTTTAGAATAGACTTGGGATTTGCAGAAAAGTCACAGTGGTGGTACAGAAGGTTCTATATACCACTCATCCATTTGCCCCTTATTTGTTAACATCATATATTGTAATAGACACCAACATTAGTATATCACTGCTAACTAAATTCCATTCCTATTTCACTAGTTTTCCCACTAACATCCACTTCACATTTGAGGATCCCATTCAAAATACCATGTTACATTTAGTGGTCCTAACATCCAAGTTCCCATCAGGTCTGTGACAATTTCTCAGTTTTTCTTTATTTGTTTTGTTATATTTTTTCCATTAGCTAGACAGTTTTTTCAGGTATTTTGTAGGTTTTTCCGGGTTTTCTAATGTTTTCTCAAGGTCAGACTGGATTTATGGGTTTTGAGAAAGAAAATTATGAAGTGTCTTCCTCATCACACCATTATCAGGGTGCATGCTATCAACTTGGTTTATCACTGATGATGTTAACTTTCATCTGGCCAATGTAGTGTTTACCAGGTTTCTCCACAATAAAGCTACTTTTTCCTCCCTTCCACATTCTCTGGAAGCAACTCACTAAGGTGCCCACACTCAAGGGAAATTGAAGATTAAGCTTCAAGTCCTTTTTAAAATGTCTAGTTTTGGAGATGCCTGGGTAGCTCAGTCGGTCAAGCATCTGTCTTTCATTCGGGTCATGATCCCAGAATCCTGGGATTGAGCCCCGGATCAGGCTCCCTGCTCAGTGAGGAGCCTGCTTCTCCCTTTCCCTCTGACCCTTACCCCTCTACTTGTGCGCTCTTTCTTTCTCTCTCTCTCTCTCGGTCTCTCAAATTTTTAATCTTAAAAGGAATCTTAAAAAAAACAAACAAACCAACAGGGGCACCTGGGTGGCTCAGAGGGTTAAGCTTCTGCTTTCAGCTCAGGTCATGGTCCCAGGGTCCTGGGATCAAGCCCCGCATTGGACTCCCTGCTCAGTAGGGAGCCTGCTTCTCCCTCTCTCTCTGCCTGGCTTTCTGCCTGCTTGTGATCTCTCTCTGCCAAATAAATAAACAAATAAATAAATTTAAAAAAACCAACAACCAAACTGCTTTAAAATGTGCAGTTTGCATGCAATTTATTTTGCACATTACATTCTTTTTATAAGTATCTAGTTTTGCATACCATTTTTATTGCACATCATGTATCAGTTCAGTTCATATATATAATGTATAAATATTTTTATTATTTTCCTCTTTAGGGGCAACTAGATAACAAGTAATGTGTTAACGTCTCTTCATTATTCAATGTTTTTCCATTTCATTAGAAATCTTGTAATGAGATCAGTATAATGCAAACTTTAAAAAGTTGATATTGTATCTACTGAAAATAAAGTAACTGAGTAAGGGAGACGTGAGAGCATCTGTTTCATGAGGGATCATGGTCACGGTTTCCACACGTGAGGGAAATGAGTTTGCAGGACGGCTTTGTATCTGGGGCAGAAGACGTTTGCAAACTCGGTGAATTACGCCTCTAGAGCACCTAGAATTTATTTCCCACTTTTGCTCTGAGGACCTTATCACCCATAATCCCTATGCATTACCTGACCCACCAACTCTGGACAGCAAAAGCCCTAGCAGGACTACACTACAGATGGCAGGCTGGTGAGAGGAACGGGTTACTCCCGCAGTGGATTTCAACCACTGCCCGCTGGGCAGTAACTGGGCAATTTGTAGGGCACTACTGGAGCTGGGAAGTCAGTAGGAAGCTCCTCCCCTCGGCCTAGGAGAGGGCGGCCCAGACGCCGCGCCGGACTCCGGCGGGAGCGGCGCTCCGCCTCCCCTCTGGCCCCGCCCCCCTCTGGCTCGGCCCCGCCCCTCCTCGCGGTCTTCGCGTGTTCCTTCCGGGTCGCGCTGGGCCGGCCTCGCCGCAGGCGCGCCGCAGCGCGGGACTCTGGGAGCCGCCCCCGCGCCGGCGTCTCCCGGTGCCGCCTGGGTCGGTGGTGAACCCCACGGTGTGCACCTCTCCCGGACCCTGCAGGGTACGGCCCTTCCTTTACTTTTTCCTCCTGCGGGTCTCCGTCTTCCTCCTTCAGCGCTGGGGCGGGGCCGGGCCAGGGCGGAGCGCCGTGTTTGGGGGAGCCTGGGCGCGGGGCAGAGGTTTCCCCACCGGTCGCCCCTCCCCCCGAAGCCCGAGCCGCGCTTTCGGAGCTTGCTGGGCACCTGCGAGCGCCTTACGTGCCTTGGGTGCTGCTTCTCTGCCCCACTCTGCACGGCGTGAAGCGTTGTCCCGGCGTCCACCCTGCCCAGGGTTGTTTACATCGCGCTGTCAGCCGGCCGTGCTGACCCTGCAGTCGCGCGTCGGCCACCTGCCCGCCTGTGTACTTGTTGCTCTTGTGCGTGTTGCCTTGGTTTCCCCTGGCATCGTCGGTGTTTAACTGACCAGGCCCATGTCTTCAGGACTGCAACAGGATACCGGCAGCAACCTTGCTTCTATGTTTAAGGGTGCCCTCAGAGTGTAGTGTTGATGGTGACCATCCCCTTGGCCTCCTTGTCAACCTGCTTACAGTGGGAGTGGTTTTGGATTGCCTTGATGGTTCCCAAATGTTTATTGCCACATAGCCTCGGGATGCAGCCACTAATTGAAATATACGAATAAATAGGAAGTCAAAGTGATACAAACCTGTGGTCAGGCAGTGGCGTTGACCAGATACCGTGTTTGGCGTTTTGCCCTAGAGGATTCAACACCATGTGTGGTGATCTTGTTTGTTCCTATTCGTTTGAGGACACAAGCTGCCTTTACTGCTGCTTCCTGGCGTGCAGTCCTTGGTTTCAGGCACATTTTATCCTTAAAAAGCTCTCTTGATGCCTCTGTAGATCTGTACTATATATTATACCTGTTGGTTAAGTAAAGGGAGATTTTCTTAATACATCAACTATCCAACAGTTCTTTATTCGATACTCAGTTACTGGGGAAAAGAGCACACTTGTCTTCCTAGTGGTAACGTGCATCACTCTGTGGTTAGGCACTCTCTAATTGCTCACTGAATTGGATCCTTCTTTTCATATCTCTTTTGAGTATCAACTTTTTAGACTGTCTCAAATTTTGGCTTTTCTGAATCCTGCAATATCCTGCGTTTCTCTTCTGTTACTTACTTGAAAATCGGGGAGGTCATCTCTATGTAAAATGGTTAATTTCTTCCTTATAATGCTGTGATGGAGCAAGGCAAATATAGTACTGTGTATGTGGCATTTTAAAATATTGTTAGCTACTGCCTCGTCATCATGATTTTCCTGTGATCAACATTCTGTCTTAACTTTGTGTAGCTAACTTTGATGTCCTCTCAGACTTTTTGCCACATGAACTGTAATATATATCCACCTGTTTTCTTTTAGTGCTTTTAATGATCTTAGTCTTCATCCAAAAGTCTTTAACCTACCTGAAGTATATTTTAGTGTGAGAAATGAAGTAAGGTGCTTCCCCCCCACCCAAAATTATTAGCCACTGACCCCATCATCATTTGTTGGATTCTGTTTTTCCCTACCGATAACAAATACTCTATTTATCCAAGGTCCTGATTCTTGTGTATTGTAAGGACATTTTCTGAACTGCTCATCAGTGATCTCTGGCTTCTTGTGCTGATACCATGCTGCTTTTCTTACTCTAGCTTTATAATGTGTTGAATGTCTATTGATTCAAACAGTGTCTGGTGTGTCGTAGACCACTAAACCCCACTTAATGGGGTTAAATTGATTTCCTTACCCCCTTCTATTTTTCTGTTTATTTTAAAAGATTTTATTTATTTATTTATTTAGAGAGAATGTGAGCAGTGGGGAGGGGCAGAGGGAGGAGGAGAGGAAGGTTCAAGCAGACTCTGCAATGAGCACAGAGCTGAACCTGCAGAGCAGGGCCTCTGTCCCCAAACCCTGAGATCATGACCTGCGCCAAAATCAAGAGTAGAATGCTCAACCGACTAAGCCACCCAGGTGTCCTTACCACTCGCCTCCTCCCGCCCCTTTAAAGTTTCTTGTCTATTCTTGAAATTATTATTTTTTCTAGCTAACCTATTTCATGGTGTGTTGATTCATTAACCATTGCTAAATAAATCCCTTCTCTTGGTACCTCAGAACCTGCCATGTAGAGTTGCTCTTCAGAGTTGTACGTAGAAAAGCAGCTTTTCAAAATCTGCACGCCCTTTAACTTTGGATTGTGTTATTAGTAAGTGTAGTGTGTTTTTCCTCAGCTATGACTCAGGACTTTCTGTACCTTGTTTCAGTAGCTCTGAGGGATAAGTGCCCATAGAAGTGACACCCAGGACAGCCCCTTGTCCATTTCTACTTTACCATTGCAACTGGATGTCTTAAATGTAATGAATTTTCAAGTGCTGCCATAACAGATGCTTAGAAACTTTATTAGATTATAAAATAAATATCTGCATTCTTCAAAAAAAATGTCAAGTAATAACAGAAGTAGCCAAAGGAGAAAATGAAAGTGTTGTGTGCCCACTTGGTCTATAACCCCATTTCCCAGGGATCACCATTAATCATTTGTTCTTCCAGACACTAAAAATACATGTATATCAGTGTACATCAGTGTATATTTGTTTCATAAATGGCAGTGTACTGTATAGAATTTTCTATAACTTCCAGTTAGTAATAATTGATGAACATCTTTCTGTGACAGAGCATGTAATACTATCTTTTGAAAGTCTTTCTGGTATTTCAGTGAGAAATAACCTAAAATTTATTTAACTGATTCCTTGTTGATATTTAAGCTGTTTCAGATTTATTTCTATTGCAGAATAGAAATTTAAGCTATTTCAAATTTATTTCTGTTACAGAATAGAAATTTATTTCTGTTATTCATTTTGTATGTGTATATTAGCAATTTGTTTATTTCCTTGGTGTAAATGCTTAGACAAGCAATTGCTTGGTCAAAGGCTACCTACATTTTAAATTAGGATAGATTGTGCCATATTGCTCTTGAACAGGTGTTGGAAGAGTCAATTTATACACTGTAAGAATGCTGCTGCTGCCATATCATTGCCGTGGATTGCCACAGATCTGGAGATTTACCCTACTAGCAAGGCAACAGTTTCATGTATACTGGCAAAAGACATGAGACTTCAGGGCCAGAGACAAGGCACAGCAACAACAGTAGCCAGAGTATCATCATTTTCTTGTGCTGCTTCCTTGAACCCCATTTCCTGCTGGGTGATGTGGTAAGGATGAGATGACTCAAGCACACACAGTAGATTACAGGACAGGAACCCTGAGTTTAGGGAACCCGAATCTTCCATAATGGGCTGCAAATAAACTCACCTAAACTTTGTCCTAGGGAGAGGCATTATATTTATTATGCTGGATAATAAACAAACCTGTCCTCTTCAAAGGGAAACCTCACTTTATCTACCATGGATGTTTGCTAAATATAGACCTCCTTGAAAAGATAGTCTGGAACAAAAGCTATCAGTGCCCCATTTATAAGACATGCAGAAACATGAGAGACCTGTGAAGAATTGTATCAAGGTGATATTGTCATTTTTTACATTTTAGTAATTTTATGGATGAAAAATGCTGTTGTTTTTTTTTTTACTGTTTTAATTTTGCATCTTCTTTGTTTATTGATGGAGTTAAATATCTGTAAATTAAGGTCATTTGCATCTTTTGTAACTTACATGTTCATCATCTACTTAGTTTTCTGCTGAAGTGTTTCTCTTTGTCTTACTGGTTTGTAATAGCTCTTTACATGTAGTGGCTACTAGTGACTTGGCACACCATTTGATAGTATATTTTTTTCTTAGTCCATTCCTTTAATGCTTTTTCTGGGAACTTTTGCTTTACAGAAATTTTTATAACACTTATGTTGTCAGTTCTATTATTCTCTGCCTTTATGAATGCTAAGATTCTACCCCAAGATTATTAAAATACTTTGTACAAATTCCCCTAACTGGATATTTTGTATCATTAATTTAGATGAAGAATGGTTGCTATGATAATATTCCAAATTTATTTTTCTAAATATCTGAACATTTTTCTAAAACATTTTTTAAATTTTTAAAATAATTTTTAATTTTTAATTAACATATAATGTATTATCAGCCCCAGGGGTACAGGTCTGTGAATTGCCAGATTTACACACTTCACAGCACTCACCATAGCACATACCTTCCCCAATGTCCATAACCCAACCACCCTCTCCCTAACCCCCTCCTCCCAGCAACCCTCAGTTTGTTTTTTGAGATTGTTTGTCTCCCTCCCGATCCCATCTTGTTTCATTTATTCCTTTCCTATACCCAAGCCCCCCACATTGCCTCTCAACTTCCTCATATCAGGGAGATCATATGATAGTTGTCTTTCTCTGATTGACTTATTTCGCTCAGCGTAATACCCTCTAGTTCCATCCACGTCGTCGCAAATGGCAAGATTTCATTTCTTTTGATGACTGTATAGTATTCCATTGTATATATAGACCACATCTTCTTTATCCATTCATCTGTTGATGGACATCTAGGTTCTTTCCATAGTTTGGCTATTGTGGACATTGCCGCTATAAACATTCATGTGCATGTGCCCCTTTGGATCACTACATTTGTATCTTTAGGGTAAATACCTAGTAGTGCGATTGCTGGGTCGTAGGGTAGCTCTATTTTCAACTTTTTGAGGAAACTCCATGCTGTTTTCCAGAGTGGTTGCACCAGCTTGCATTCCCACCAACAGTGTAGGAGGGTTCCCCTTTCTCTGCATCCTCGCCAGCGTCTGTCATTTCCTGACTGGTTAATTTTAGGCATTCTGACTGGTGTGAGGTGGTATCTCTCTAAAACACTTTTTTTTTTTTTTTTTTGATAAGCCATCCTTTCCCTGTTGTTTTTCCTGACACATTTATTATACTGTATTATTTTTTCCCCTCAAAATTGACAAATCAGTAAGCAAAATAGATTGGTTTCCTACTGTGACTATGAATTTGGTTGAATTCATCCTGTGTATAATTGTTTGCATTTTCATCTTACAAAATATAAAATATCCTTTTTGCCTTGTTTAATGATTTTTACCTTGGAGTCTATAATGCCTGATATTACTATTGCCATCTCTGTCAGTTTTCTGTGTGCCAGATCTTTATTGCTCATCTATTTAGTTTTTCCACATCATTTTGCTTTACTTGCCTCTTTTAAACATCAAACATCATATAACTGGACTTTTATTTCTCTCCCTAGTCTTCCCTCCTCCTAATTTTAAAGTTCGTTTATTTTCTTGCATTTTTAAACTTTTTTAAGAAAGATCATTATAGGGGGTGCCTGGGTGGCTCAGTCTGTTAAGCATCCGACTTTTGATCTCAGGATTTCGGCTCAGGTCCTGATCTCAGGGTCATGAGATCAAACCTCACATTGGGCTCTGTGCCCTCCCTCTGGGAAAAAAAAAAAAAAAAGATAATTATAGATTCACATGCAATTATAAAAGATAATACAGAAAAGTCCTATGTATACTTCATCTAGTTACCAACTGTGGTAACATTTTGCATAATTATAGTACAGTATTATACCCAGGAAATTGACATTGGTACAATCTATAGACCTTATCCAGATTTCATGACTTTTACATGTACTTGTGTGTGTTTGCATTTAATTCTCTGCAATTTTATGTAGATCTTGTGACTACCACCATAGTCAAATACAGAACATTTTCATTACAAAGATACCTTGTCCAAAAGACTTTATCTTTTAATAGGAAAATTTAACCTATTCATATTTACCTTTTTTTTTCTTTCTCTTTCAAGTTCAGGAGTTCTAAGATCATCTGTAACTGTTCCCTTATACCTCCATTCAGTAATGGAGGTATAAGGGGTGTGGCTCCTTGCTTTCCCTACATTCTTAGTTTTATTGATTTGATTTCTTTTTTACATTTCTTGTGTTTTTGCCCCTAACCATCCTTTTTGTCTTCACCAATACTGTGTCTGTAAAGATTTAAATTTGACTTCAGATCACTAGTTACTTGAATATTGCATCTTTCCCTTTTAAAAATATTTACTTTCCTTTCTTTGGTTTTTGACTGGAATACGGTCTTGAATATTTTTTAAGAAGAGTTACAGGAAGTATGTTTGCATGTCCAGAAATATTTTTCATTGTATTGTTTGTTTTTCTATGTGAATAAGAGTTTGAGTCAGTTTTTTTCTTTAGAATTCCTGAAATAGTACATTAACTTTTAGCATTTCCTTAAATTTCCTTCAGCTTCAGTCTTTCACATTGATTTTATATAGGCATTAGGTTTCTTGCATCTGTCTTCTAAGTTACTTACACTTTTTTTTGTTTAAATTTTGAATTTGGCTATTGTATTTTTAATTTCAAAGACCTTAAAAAATTTTTAAATTAGTTTCTCCATGTTATGTGAATCCTATGCTCTATTAATTCACACTAAAGATAACAATTATAATTTTAAAACTATCCTCCTGTTGTTCACTCACTTTTATTGGAGACCATTTGCTCTAATGGCCCAACCTGTTTCCTTATTTTTAAGATAGGTAATTCTGTTTCTACATACAAATGCAGATCTGTGTTGGCTGATTTGTTCCTGGTTGGGTTTCTATGTGAAGTCATGAAGGTCACTTCATGTTCTCTCATCTAGACAGGTAGTTCCCTAAAGCCAGGTGAGTGGAAGGGTCTCTGTGATGGGGCTTTGTCCTAGACACAAAAATGGGCAGGACATGTCAACTAAGAGGTATCTTTCAGAGTGTGCTGGTCAAGAACAGACTAATAAAGTAGGACCCCCATGATATAAGCCAATATGAAGATATTAAATCTTCAACTTGACTTTGTTTTGGTCCAAAACAAAGATTGAAATCAAAAGCATACAGAACAGTTCTATCACCCAAGGAATTCCTTAGTGTGTGCCCATTGTAGTCATGGAGGCAACCTATCTTGTCCTCTAACTCACTCACAATCACTGATCCGTTTGCTTTCCCTATAGTTTTGCCTTTTCCAGAATATCCTATAAATGAAGTTCTACAATATGTAGCTTTTGGTACAGCTTCTTTCACTTACAAAATCATTTTAAGGTCATCTGTGCTATTTGCTGAATCAGTGGTTCATTCTGTTTTATTACTGAGTAATATTTCATTGTATGGATATATGGTTGTTTATCCTTTCACCTGTTGAAGGACATCTTTCATGTTTCCAGATTGGAGTGATAATGAATAAATACATAAATATTTGTGTACAGGTTTTTGTTTGAAAATGGGTTTTCAGTGCTCTTGGATAAATAATGTAGGAATGGAATTGCTAAATGGTTTGGTAAGGGTATGTTGAGCTTTATAATAAACTGGCAAAGTTTTCCAAAGTGACTATACCATTTTGCATTCCCACCAGAAGTGTTTGAGGCATCCAGTTTGGTATCATCTTAAAATTTCACTAATGTGCAATTAACTGTTCCCAGGTTTAAGGTATTAAATACTATCTGTTCTAGAATTTTTGAAATTATATTTGACATTGCTCTTAAGTAAAATGTTTGCTAGGATTCACAAAAATATGCCATAAAAGGGAAAAAATGATGAATTGGACTTAATAAAAAATTGAAATGTTTTCTCTTTAAAAGATATTATCAAATAGATGAGAAACCAGGCACAGACTGGGAGAAAATATTTCCAAAATATATATCTGATAAAAAACTTATATCTAGAATGTACAAAGAACTCTTACAACTCAATAATATGAAAACAAAAAAACCTGATTCTGAAAAATGGGCAAAATAGACATTTCACTAAAGAAGATACAAATGGCAAATAAAGATGTGAAAAAATGCTCCACGTCATTACTAGCCAATTGAGAAATGCAAATTTAAAACAAGATGTTTACCACCCACCTCCTGGAATGGCTGAAGACTGACAGCATTGACTATTGATGAGGATGTGGAACAACTAGAAGTCTCATATATTGCTGGTAGAAATGTAAAATGTTGGCAGCCATTTTAGAAACACTTTGGGGGCACCTGGGTGGCTCAGTTGGTTAAGCAACTGCCTTTGGCTCAGGTCATGATCCTGGAGTCCTCGGATCGAGTCCCACATCGGGCTCCCAGCTCCATGGGGAGTCTGCTTCTCCCTCTGACTTCCCCTCTCATGCTCTCTCTCTGTCTCTCAAATAAATAAATTAAAAAAAAAAAAAAAAAGCCATTGTGTTTAAAAAAAAAAAAAGAAAGAAACACTTTGGCACAAGAAACAATACAAATTTTTATCAACGGGTGAGTGGATATGTCCACATAATGGTTATGATTCATCAGTAAAAAGGAACAAACTACTGATATACGTAACAGGGATAAATCTAAAGATAGGCTGTGCAGAATAACCTAGACACAAAAGAATACACACATATTATTTCACTTACATGTAACTCAAGAATAAAGGACAATCTGACTTATCGCAATGGGAAGCAAGTTATTTTTTATCTGGTGCAGGAAGTGGTTTGGTGATTGGGAGGGAGCAGCAATGAACCTTTTGGGTTGATGGAAACATTCTATATTTAGATTCTGGAATTGGTTACATTGGTATATGTCTTAGGAAACTCATTATACTGCACACCTAAAATGGGGTACATTTTTTTGGAATGTAAATTACACACTAAGGTTAATTTAACAGTATTATACTATTTTAGTTAATTTCTCTTTTAGCATGAATGGTTAGCAGTGACATACCTGTGATCTTGTAGTTGGATTTTTGTTAGGAAGGCTAAGTGTAATATATTTCTGTAAGTAAAAGCTCTTTATTTTACTGGTATAAAAATGTATAGTTAGTATTTGAATAACGTAAATTCAATATACTTTATGGTTTTAGTGGCTAGAGATATTTTTTTTTCTCTCTTCAGTGAGTCCATTAGAATTGTCCTTAGCCAGCTATCCCTAATATTTTAGTGTTTAGTTGAATATATATTGTATATCTGCCAAAGGTTTGGAGTGATTCTGAATTCACAGTTCTTCCCATTCCAATGATGTATTCTTACCCATCATTAAAAGGGAAGAAAAGGTGAAATACAGAGAATATGGCATGGTGGCATCTTATCCAAGTTACTTTATATATCATATGTGTATTATTAGAAACATGTCCTTCCTGTCACTTTGTGAGATAGCACTTTCATCAGGAAGAGGGTTTTGAGGTCCATTGTATTAAATCACCAAACATCTGTCCCTATAGCTCTGCTTTTTAAAACAAAAAGAAAACATTGGCTCCTTGATTCCTTTCTTTCTCTACTAAAGTATGGTCATGAAATATTTCATAAGGTGAGATATGCTTGTTAAAGAAAGTTTAGCAAAGAAAGAGGGAGAGAACAAACCATTATCAATATCTAGGTTAAATTGAGTCTAAATCTTCTCCCTTGTGTTCTGACAAGTTTGTTCCTCATTTGACTTCTTAGGCACTTTTTTTTTTTTTTAAAGATTTTATTTATTTATTTGATAGACAGAGATCACAAGTAGGCAGAGAGGCAGGCAGAGAGAGAGGAAGAAGCAGACTCCCCGCTAAGCAGAGAGCCTGATGTGGGGCTCGATTCCAGGACCCTGAGATCATGACCTGAGCCGAAGGCAGAGGCTTTATTAACCCATTGAGCCACCCAGGCGCCCCTTCTTAGGCACTTCTTACGTGGTCCTCACCGTTTGTTCATTAACTCAGCCAATGTTCTGAAATGCCTACTGTTGCCATCCTTTTTGTATTTCTAAGTCCTGCTTCGATTCTTGGAAGAGAAAGAAGTACTGTTTGTCTTTCTTGGTTTTCAGGATTTTCCCTCAGCCTTTAGATTTTTTGTTTCCAAGTGATTCCCCTCCCTTCTTTTGCTCTATTTACCTGGATTTTCAAAAACTTTTGAAGTTGGCTAGGAAGCTCTATTTTCCCTGCCCATACACTTGGCTCAGTTAAGAACTTGCATGTTTATTCTATATTGGGGCCTTGCTGAATAAAAACTGTAATCATAATAAAAATGTTTCAATTGGAGGAGAATTTACTTAGAGGAAGAGAGAGGCATGTAAAGTAGTAATATTCCATCCTCAGTAGTCCAGTAGTCTCCTTACTGACACCCGTACATTATTTTAATATAGTACATTGAAATGTAAATAATTATGGTGAAGAAAAAAGGGCTGCTTTGCTAGCACTTGGCCTTTGCTCCTCCCTAGCTCATCTAATACCAGAATAGCATCAACCTGGCTCTTTTATTATGGCGTTCCTTGACTTGTCTCTGCCCTCTTGTTCCTAGGTTATCACTTTTTCTAAGAACTTCTTTTCCACTTGTAGTTTTTCCAGTTCTTCTTAATCATTCTGTGGTCTTAACACAGATTTGGAGTGTTAAAAAAAAAATTCATTGTATTTGAGAAAATAGTTTCCTTTTACCTCTCCAATCATCTCTTTCATGAATCTTTCTTTAATTTCAATCAGAGTTTCTTTGTAGCCAAGGTCAAGTCTCTTTTATGTGTTCAGGGGCTGCTTTTGTACTAACAGAGGTTACTACTTTTTTACATTCTCTTTGAACAGTAAAATTTCAATATGTATACTATTCCTTATTGGATGGCTTCAAAGAAGGTCATACATTTGATTCTTACCTATTGTGATTCGGTTTTTATTATCCATTTTCCCCCTCTTTTGCTCTGTATCAAGATACAGAACTTTTTTTGCTTCATTTTTCGGTCCTCGTGTTCTTATCTTGAAGAGTCTCTGGTTTCATTTCTGTGTTTATTTTAATTCTGTCCTGCCATCTTCTCTGCCCGCCTTCAAAAAGCAGAACAAATGCTTATTTCGCTTATCTTGGGACGTGCAAAGCGCTGAGTCCTGCAGTTATGAGTAAGTCACATTCTCTGAATTTGAGGAATTCATAGTGTGTTGGGGTAGAAGGAAATCTCTCACCATGTAAGAAATGGCACACAAATGTAAGAGCAGAGAAAAAGTGAGTGATAGACCAAGTCTGTACTTGACCTTAACGGATGAGTAAGAGGCTGCCAAGCAGGGAAGAACAGGGCATTCAGAGCAGCCCAGCCTCAGTGGAAGACTTGGAGATGCTGAGGTGTGCAAGGTGTGCGGTGGGGGGCGGGGCAGATGTTCTACAGCAAAGATGGGGAGTGTGGAAATGGAAGGGAGAGGGAAATGTGCCAAAGTAGGTGGAACATTCTTGGGTATCATTTCATCAAAAGACAGCCTTCTTTTAATGGTACTTCTATATATTTGAGAATGAAGAAGGCCCAGGGAGGAGAAGTTATCAGACAGTTATCAGACAGGCAGAAGAATGTAGAAGAGCCCGTGGTGGCCTAGAAGCATGGGCGGCGGGGGGGGGGGGGGGGGGGCAAGCCAGGAAAGGGGCCTGGGAATGAGTGACAGCTGCTGCACTGAATTCAAATATAATTTCCCTCTTCTTGATTGATATTTTCCTCCATTCACAGATGTCTGGATTTCTAGACTTGTCCAGAAGAGTCCTCTCTCAAAATAGTGTTGATCAGTTTCAGCGGGATTCAGAAATGATAACGTTACTGAGTTTGGCCTTTTTTTTTTTTTTTTTAAAGATTTTATTTATTTATCTGACAGAGAGATCACAAGCAGGCAGAGAGGCAGACAGAGAGAGAGGAGGAAGCAGGCTCCCTGCTGAGCAGAGAGCCCGATGCGGGGCTCGATCCCAGGTCTCTGAGATCATGACCCGAGCCGAAGGCAGCGGCTTAACCCACTGAGCCACCCAGGCGCCCCGAGTTTGGCCTTTTTATCTTGATTTCCTACCACATTATGCACTCTGTTACATTTAGGTGTGAGGTCGCCGAGCTGCCCAGACCCTTGTCTTTCCCCGTCACTTCATTGGCTTATCTCTGTGGGCCCTTCTGCAGCAGGACTGTGTGGTGACTTCAGTATCTGGCCGTGCCTTTTTGCCTGTCCTTTTTTCTTTCCTTCTATCTTTTCAGTTTAAGTTGAGAATCCTCTTGGAGTTTTAAGCTTGTCTCTAGGTTCTTTCATCCCACCGTGAACCTGGCCTGGCCATGGTCCTGGTTCATGTTCATTCTGATTGCCTCCTTTTGTTTAAGAAAAGTCCTTTTCCTTCCTCCTCTTTCCTGTACTGGAGCAGGAGCAGGAGCAGGAGCAGGAGCAGGAGCAGGAGCAGGAGCAGGAGGAGGAGCAGGAGGAGGAGCAGGAGGAGGAGCAGGAGGAGGAGGAGGAGGAGGAGGAGGAGGAGGAGCAGGAGCAGGAGCAGGAGGAGGAGCAGGAGCAGGAGCAGGAGCAGGAGCAGGAGGAGGAGGAGGAGGAGGAGGAGGAGGAGCAGGAGGAGGAGGAGGAGGAGGAGGAGGAGGAGGAGCAGGAGGAGGAGGAGGAGGAGGAGGAGGAGGAGGAGGAGGAGGAGGAGCGGGAGGGGGAGCGGGAGCGGGAGCGGGAGCGGGAGCGGGAGCACGAGCAGGAGCCGTCTTCTCTGCAGTTCCTGCCATCCTGCTTCTCTCCGCCTCATCGACTCCCCATCTCACTTCAAATCTCAGTAGAAAACATATGTTCTCCCTTGTCTATACCTCTTAATTTCTCTTTTCCACTCTTACTGCTTTCTCTGTAATTGTATTTTTAACTTTGTTAAGCATTTTATAATATGAAAGATGTAGTTGAAAATAAAGTTGTATTATAATAAAATCATGTCGTGTAAAGCAAGTTGTTTCCCAAGGAGTATGGAAGTCTCAGGATAGAAGTTAAAATGGTTGTTGTTCTGTATTCCTTGATTGTGCTAGTATGAAAGTTCCGTGTGTTGTGGAGAATTTCTCCCCTCATAGCCATTGTTGATAAGTAATTGGATTAAATAACTAAGAAAATAAGGATGACCCTATTTGTAATTGTGACTTTTGTTAAATGGAAAATAATATTCTTATATGTTGTGAGAGTTTTAAAAATTAAAGTAGCATTTTGAATAAATTGGAAAAGAAATGTCTCTAAAGGTATATTTTATAATCACCCTTTTGGATCCCTTGAGTGTACCAGACTAATATTTATTTATTTGCACCAGGTGGGAAAAGCCATTTTGTCTTTGAATCCCATTCTCCTCACAAAATAGAGTTATTGTGTCTTTTGCATTTGGTTCATTGCCCGTTGGGATATTCATTGGTTATCACAAATTGCCTCCATGCCTTGGCAAAAGTCCAGACAGTACATGGACAATTTGGACTTCAGCATTGGCCGTTGCTGCCCACATGAGTCCTGAGACTATGGCTCTATTACCTTTTTCAGCTTCATTTCCCAGGGAAGAGTAGAGTGAGCTATCCTTTCTTCTCCATATGTTCTACCCCCTCAAAAACATTTTAATAGCATCATCTTAGTTGATTGGAAAGGAGCTTAGAATCAACAAAAGGGGTTAACAATGGGTTTGCACACTTCCTTTTTTATTTCTATGCCTTGTTTACATTTTCAAAAACAGGTTTTAATTTTATTACATTTTTCTGAATGGTATGGCTGGAAAAAAATATATTTGCTTTTTCAGCGTACTGTGTACTGCTCTTCCTTCTTTCAAAAACTTGTCATTTTTAGCTTTATCTTACAAAAAATGATTATTGTTATTCATAGTTGGAAAAATAAAGCATCCATTTACGTTTCTCTTCTACTCTGTAGAAGTTTGATTATATAGTACATATATTTACAGTTTATAACTCACTTTTATATATGTTGCTTCAGTGCAAAATTTTACTTAACTTTAACCCAGCTTAAAGATGATATTGCTTATATTGCATTCTTGCTGCTTTTGTATTATCCTATAATCTATAATCGTAAAAGCTAGCTGGGAAACAGAAAGTTTGGGGCTTGGTGTGTCAAATAGAATTCGACTTTTCACAATTTGTCTCAATCTTTATGCCAAGAATGATCATGAAAGTTCACATGAATGATGATTTCTTATTTTACAGATATTTCTATAAAACAGATGTTTTATAACATTTCTACTTTCTGATAAATTCAGTTTTGTAAAGAAAGTGAAAGAAGCCTATTTGAAGCAAGTTTATATAGACTGTGGAGTGAGAAGTGATGTCCGAAGATCATATAGCCAGGGGCGTCTGCGTGGCCGCAGTTGGTTGAGCTTCTAGCTTTCAGTTTCCCTTCTGGTCGGTTCTGGTCATGATCTCAGGGTCCTGGGATTGAGGCTCATTTCTGGTTCTGTGCTTGGCTTGGAGTTGGCTTGGGACTATCTCCCTCTCTTTCTGCCCTAACCCCATGTGCTGCCTCCCTTTCCTCTCTGTCTGTCTCTTGCAAATAAATAAATCTTAAAAAAAAGATTATATAGCCAAACTCATCTGTCCACTTTAGCGGAGAGAATTCTGTTTTTTTTTTTTGTTTTTTTTTGAAGGTTTCCAGGAATAAAACATGCAGTCTTCTAATTGTCTGTTGGTTGAGTTGGATACTTATAAATTGTTCTTTATTTCCTAAATTTCATTTTTGTAGTTTATTTTATTCTTTTAAGAAAGAGAAGAAGCAAGTAAATTCTTTGAGCAATTACCCTTGTTAATATCCCTGGGGACTTATTTTGAAATAAAGTGTATATGATAAAAGAGCTGTCTCATTTTAAATTCTGGCATTAAAGATTTGAGATTTGTGCAGTTGTAATTTTTTTGGGATAGATTTATACTTGTGGTAGGTGAAATATTTGAATAAAGAAGTGATATCCTAGATAATTATTTTTTCCCACATTTATAACATGACCTATGCTTTAGCCCTTGGTGTCATATTTCCTGAGGTGAATCTGATTTCTTGATTCCTGGTACATCAGCACTAGGAATGTGCACTGCAGAAACACCTTATTTATTTTAATACATGTTTTGTTACTCTTCTGTAAAAAATGTCTTGTTCAGATTGTTCTGTTATTTCTTTTTTTTTTTTTAATCATTTTTTAAAATTTATTTTCAGTATAACAGTATTCATTGTTTTTGTACCACATCCAGTGCTCCATGCAATCCATGCCCTCTCTAATAGACTATGGACTCTGAAAAACAATCTGAAGGGTTTGAAGAGGTGGGGGGGGTGGGGGGTTGGGGGAACCAGGTGGTGGGTATTAGAGAGGGCACGGATTGCATGGAGCACTGGGTGTGGTACAAAAACAATGAATACTGTTCTGTTATTTCTTGTTCTTGGGGTACGAATTTCTCCATTTAGTGAGCCTGCCTACTGACTGTCCTTCATCATGGTTCATCTTCCCTTGGAGTCCGTAAGTTTTTACTGTGATGTATCTTTAGTAAGGGTTTAGTCTGTCCTGTGTCATGCATCCTGGAAGTATCCCTGTAAAGAGGTTTCACATCTGTCCCTGACAGTTTCTAAAGTTTTACCATTTCAGGGCTACTTTATCTTTTCAAATTTTTTTGCTTGGGGAAGGGGTAGAGATTCTAACTCATGAATGTAGTGGTAATTTCAGCGCATGCTGTATGCATGGTGTACACCTAACAGGATTCTGATTTTCCTCTGCGGACTTTTCCCCATTACCCAAATTGAGGTCATGTCTCCTTAGGCTTCCTGGTCAGTGAGTTTTCATATTTCTGGTTTTAACAGATAGGATGATCTTTCCTGTTTTTTGGCTTTATGAAGATCTTTCCACATACCTGTGGCTTGAAATAACCTCTCTGTACGGTGTAAGTCCACTTACAACCATTAAGGCTTGTACCTGGTTCCAGAAGTTATAGTAGCTTCAGCTCTTGCTCTCCTTCCTCTGTTTCTTACAACTGTGGATTATCCTCACTTGTTTCAAGCTCAATTCTCTACTGTTTTACTGGTTGTATTTTGTCAAGCCTTTCACTGTGTTTGGATCTGGCTGGGATTAAGAGGCACAAGAATGCTATTATGTAATCTTAAATTATTTTAGATTTATAGTGGTTTTTGTTTGTTCATCACCTTTCTGTCAACATGTCAAATATTTTGTGCCTACCGTGTACTGAGTACTTTGAGAAATGAAGATCTTTGGCTAGATCCTGCCTTTAAGAAATAGTCTGATTAAAATATGGGCAGAGGGGGCGTCTGGGTGGCTCAGTGAGTTAAGCTTCTGCCTTTGGCTCAGGTCATGATCTCGGGGTGCTGGGATTGAGCCCCACATCGGGCTCTGCTCAGCGGGGAGCCTGCTTCCTTCTCTCTCTCTCTCTGCCTTCCTCTCTGCCTGCTTGTGATCTCTCTCTCTGTCAAATAAATAGGTAAAATAAAATAAAAACCTTAAAAAAAGATTTTAAAAAAATGGGCAGAGGACCTGAACAGACATTTTTCTGAAGAAGACATACAGATGGCCACTAGACACATGAAAAGATGCTCAACATCACTAATCATCAGGGAAATGCAAATCAAAACCACAATGAGATATCACCTGACACCTGTCAGAGTGGCTAAAATCAAAAAGACAAGAAATAACAAGTGTTGGCGAAGATGTGGAGAAAAAGAAACCCTTGTGCACTGGTGGTGGGAATCTAATTGGTGCAGCCACTTTGGAAAACAGCATGGAGGTTCTTCAAAAGATTAAAAATAGAAATACCATATAATCCAATAATTCCACCACTGGGTATTTACCCAAAGAAAACAAAAACAGTAACACAAAAGGATATGCTCCACTATGTTCTTTGCATCATTATTTACACTAGTCAGATATGGAAGCAACTTAAATGTCCATTGATTGATGGATGGATAGAGAAGATGTAAACACACACACACACACACACACACGGGAATATTAAATGGCCATAAAAAAGAATATTAATATGGCCATAAAAAGGATTATGTTGCCATTGTGGGGAAAACATGGATGGACCTAGAGGCCATTATGTTAGTTGAAATTAGTCAGAGAGGGGTGCCTGGGTGGCTCAGTGGGTTAAAGCCTCTACCCTTCGCTTATGTCATGATCCCGGGGTCCTGGGATCTAGCCCTGCATCAGGCTCTCTGCTCAGCAGGGAGCCTGCCTCCCTCTCTCTCTCTCTGCCTGCCTCTGTCTACTTGTGATCTCTGTTAAATAAATAAATAAAATCTTTTTAAAAAGTTAGAGAAAGACAAGTACCTCATGATTTCACTTCTATATGGAATTTAAAAAACAAAACGAATAAACAAAAAGAATCAGACCTATAAATACAGAGAACACTATTAGTTGCTAGAGGAAAGGAGGGTGAGGAACAGGCAACATGGGTGAGGAGTGAGAGACACAGGCCTCTAGTTATGGAATGAATAAGTTGTGGGAATAAAAGGTACAGCACAGGGAATATAGTCAATGATACTCTAATAGCATATGGTGACAGATGGTAACTACACTTGTGGTGAGCATAGCATAACATGTAGAGATGTTAGATCACTATGTTGTACACCTGAACCTAATGTAACGTTGTGTGTCAACTACACTCAGAAATGTTTTAAAAAGAAAAATAAAACAATAAGATAAAAAATATGCTTTGGTCCCCGTAATACAGGTCTGCCCACATACGTGGACCCATAAGCTATAGGTTTATGTTGTGTATATAGAAAGGGGTCATTATTACATTTTTTACATATTTTTTACATATTGCAGTCTGTCACAAAATTTTAAAATTATTCAGAATTGTCCACAAGATTCCAAAATATATGACTTGTTCAGTTTGAAAGTTCTGCTTAATAAGTAGCTATTTATCAATGTTTGTCTATTGTCTAAAAGATGATCTGTAATCTTTTGGGGATATTTTACTTCCTAAGTTGGAAATAAAAAGATCTTCTAAAACTGTTGTCTTATAGGTAAAAGAATGTGACATTTCAACATTTGAACCTGAAATCAGCATGCAATTTTCAGGCCACATGGATGAATGCCAACTTTTGCATTTCCTGTGTGTATCCTGTGACCATTCTCTCTGGGGTGAGTGATTTCTAAGAGTATCTGGCAGCAAACCAGATGCCAGCCAGCCATGGACTGCCCTAACAAATACTGCTAAGAGTTATAAATTAAACACTGTCTGGTGATCTGTGATGTGTAAGGCAGTTAATTTAGTTGGTCTGGATTAACTGTCAGCTCCAGAAAACTGTATTCCCATAATGTGAAATCTGTACCTATCAAGTTTGGAGGTGAGTAATAATTAACAATAGGGAATCATTTGTTAAAATGTGAAATTATAAAATGCCTTCTTTTGGATTTAAAGCAGTGTTTCAGTGGCTAGCCATATATTTTAAATGATTTTCATTTTAAAAGTTCAAGGACTTTAGTATTTTTTGAAAGATAGTCATAATTTTGTATAAAATAGAGTTTTTTGGATCATATACTTTCCATTACCTTATAATATCAGTTTTGCTTCCCATATAGCATAAAATTATATGCATTATCAATATCTAGGTTTCTTAAAAATTCATTCGTAAATTATACCAGAGATTTACATTTACAGTGAATTGTGGTTTTCCAGTTTCATTCTGGGAAATTACATTGAGAGAAAAGACTGATTATTATCTTATCCATGCATTTTTCTGTATATTTGAATTATTTTTACTTTACCAAGCCATCCATTTTTTTTAGAACATCGTTCAAAGAGTTCATGCGTTTTACTGAAGACACCTGACCTTTTGAAGCCTCATAATTCACACCTAGATGTCACCAGTCTTTCCCATGTTAACAGTTCTGACTATGTTTTATTATATATGCCTTCGGCGCCGAGCCAGGACAGCTGCAAGAGGAGAAATGATGAACAGCCATAGAACTATAGAATCAAACAGCCGGACTTCCCCTCTCAACGCAGAGGTGGTCCAGTATGCCAAAGAAGTAGTCGATTTCAGTTCCCATTATGGAAGTGAGAACAGTATGTCCTATACCATGTGGAATTTGGCAGGTGTACCAAATGTATTTCCAAGTTCTGGTGACTTCACTCAGACAGCTGTATTTCGAACTTACGGAACATGGTGGGATCAGTGTCCTAGTGCTTCCTTGCCATTCAAGAGGACACCACCTAATTTTCAAAGCCAAGACTACGTGGAACTTGCTTTTGAACAACAGGTGTATCCAACAGCCGTTCATGTTCTGGAAACCTATCATCCTGGAGCAGTCATCAGAATTCTGGCTTGTTCTGCAAATCCCTATTCCCCAATTCCACCAGCTGAAGTAAGGTAAGACTCATTTTTAATGACCAAGTTATATGGCTGAGAGGTTTTGTTTGTTTTAATAATGGAGGTCTTTTCTTACTCTTTTAGGTAATTTGAACAAATTGGATTTTAAAATTTTCTTTAGTTTTCTGATAGGGAAAAGAAAGATCATGCATTTAAAGCTGTACTATAACACTATAAAGTGTTATACCTTTAACACTTCATGCTGTAATATTCATAAATCATGAGATTTGTGTGTCACAAATTACTATAAACAAAAAACGTGATTTCAGCTAATTGGGATGTGGGCCAGTCTGAGAAGTTTGTAGGAAATATGACCAGTAACATATTTTCAAACAAGCGTCATGTTACTGCTTTTACACACAGTAACTCAAAGTAGATCTATATAGAGTGATACTTTAGGAGAGGTACTTAGGGAATTAGTTTTAATCTTAGGAGAATGTCTTTGTAGCAAGCATATTCATTTAAAAACAAATGTTGCTTTGATTCATACATTCTTTCTAAAAGCCTATTTATTTACATCAATTTGTGCAGCAATGCCCCTCTCTCTCTTTTTGTAGTTCAGCCTCCTCTTTTTAAAAAAATATAATTCCTGATCCAGTGATATATTCACATGGTTCAGTAATTTAAAAAGCACATAATGCAGTCTTGCATGTACTCTGTTCTCCCTGTGCCTAAGGCCCAACCGTCTTCAAAGAAACCACTTTTATCCACTCATTTATTTCTTTTCAGAGTTTTCTTATGAAGATATAAGCAAATACAAATATATTTTTGTTTTCTTTATACACAAACAGTAAGCAGACTCTTCACACCACCCTCTACCTTGTTTCACTTAGTGGCATATGCTGTACCTTTTCATATAAGTGCGAAGAGAGGTTCCTCATTCTTTTCTGTGGTTGCAAGTAAAGCACAGTGTACATGTGTCCCCACTTATTAACCAGTCACCTTTTGATGGGTACTTATTTTTTCCATACTTTTGCTCTTATGAACATTAATGCAATGAATAACCGTGTCATGAATCAGTTTCCGTATGTGCAAGTATGTCTGTGGGTTAAGATCCCAAAAGAATTGCTGGGCCGGGGACGGGGTCTCCTCATTTGCCGTGTTGATATATAGTGCCAAATTTCTCTTCAAAGAAGCTCTACTTATTTATATTCCTGCTAGTATTGTATATGCATACATGTTTTGTCCAGGCCTCATCTACAGAGTGTGTTCATAAATTTTAATATTTTTGTCATTTTGATAGGTGAAAATGTTATCTCATGTAAACCTTAAGTTAAAATATTTATTATCTCTGAGGTTGAATATGCCTTCATGTTTAAGAGCCATTTATTTACTATCTAATCATATTATTTGCTCATTTTTCTATTACTTGTTGATACCACTGATCCTTCTATCACTTTACTAATTAATTTATTAAATATATGTGTGTCTTCCATGTGCTAAGTGTTGATTTGTGTACTGGGGATACAGCAGTGAACAAGAACAAAATAGTCAAGAAGCCCTGCTGATTTGAACTTATTCTAACGCTGGAGCAGTTTGTGGGCCCCTGTTAAGTTGTCAGTCCCCAGCTTCCACTGAAGGAGGAGTGGGGACAAGGATCAGTTACACTGCTTCCTTGAAGGCCCTCGTCCCCTCAACTCTAAGGGAACACCTCCCCAGTCTCAGGAAACAAATGCAGAGTACAGCTCAGCTCAAGCTGGAGACTGCTGGAATAGTCTTTATTTGTCTTTTCAGAATGACCTTGGTAATTCATCGTGAATATTATTAATGAGCCTATTTAAAAAAAAAAAAAACAGAAAACCACATCCTTTAATATACAGATATGTTTTGGTTTGCTTCTGAGAAAAAAAAGTACTTTGGGCAGGATCCTTTCTTATGTGAGAATTGTTTTTATTGGCTTCTGTCATTCTTTGTCTCTTTCCTACAAAGTTAAGCACTTTTTCCCCTGAAAAGCTAGGTAAATTTGGGAATGAGATCTATGAAACATGTAATATCTTTAAACCATAATGTCTGCATAACTCATTTTGAATATAAATCATGCTCTTGGGTTCCTAGAGTTGTGGTATATGGTTGTGATTAAAGTGACAACTTTATTTACAAATGTAGCAATAATTAGAAGAATTTGCTTATTTTATTTTTAGCTTTATTCCACAGAAAATACCATTCCTTTAAATTTTAAGAGAAAAGGAATCTAACCAATATATGTTATTGCAGGATAAAAAAAGGACCTTTTAAATTTTACTGATTATGAAATCAGTAGAGGTTTCATTATTTTAAAAAACTTGTTATAAAATATCAAGAAAGAAAATACATGGGGGGGGGGACAAAAACCTACAACTCTCCCCAGATTCAGTAACTGTTAACATTTTGGTGAATTTCTTTAAACAGAAACATTGATCACCTTCTCTGCTGCTTCACTGCTGGGAACAAACAAAGAACCTGACAAACCTGGCTCTTGTTGTTTGAGTGTTACAGGCCAGCCTGGAAGAAGACTGGGAGATCATAGAGATCATGTGCTGGTGGAGGGCAAACCTAGTCTGTGGGGCTCAGAGAGGTCTTCCTTAAGGAAGTGACTTAACAGAGACCCAAAAGTTGAGTGAAGCTTTAGTTTGGATAGGAAAGGTGGAGAAAGAAAAGCACATTGCAAAGGTGAAGTCGTGAGGTGAGGTCTTGGTGTTTAAAGAAGTGACAAGGTTTGAATGTAGACAACAAGCTAGCAAAGGGCCACAAGCATGGAAGTGCCATTCTTTAGATCTAGACTAGTGGTTTCCAGACTTTGGAAATCACAGGGCTCTTAGATCCAGTGTCTGAGAAGCAGACCTTGAGAGGACTGTTGTTATGCGGAGGATTGCAATGGAAAGGCTCCTGGAGGAACCACTATGAGAATGGGGAGAGCACTGCAGGGAAGGGAAGAAGTCAGACAAGGATGCACTTTCATAAGAAGTCCCAGTCAGCCTGGAGGAAAAGTTGCTGGGGAGCTGGGCTCTTAGG
Organism: Lutra lutra; assembly: GCF_902655055.1. NCBI lineage: Eukaryota > Metazoa > Chordata > Mammalia > Carnivora > Mustelidae > Lutra > Lutra lutra. Next base: position 121,523,228 of record NC_062283.1, on the reverse strand, counting down.
TTTCTACACCGGTTTGTCTTGGACTGGGGGCTAGAGGAGTGGCAAGGGGAATGGAAATCTGCCAGGCACAGGCCACTCTCTGGACGAAGAGGCTCTAGGAGCCCAAGTAGTTCTCTGAAGATGGCTGCAGGGGGAAGCCCTTAGCCGCAAAGCAAGGATGTGAGGAGGGTGGGCCCACAGAACTGCCCAGGAGGTCTGAGTGGAGTACAGGTAGGGGGCGTTGGCTCTCATAAACTAGGATAATAGTTTATAGGATAAACATAATAATAGTAAACATTAGAGAACTGATATAGATTGTCAGATTATTTACTTTGCTAAATAAGTACGCCTAAAAAGGCAAACCCATTAAATACTATTTATCATCACCATCACTTCATAAAAGAAACCTCAGTTTGTACTGGGAAATTGGCATGATCAGAATCTAAAGAGTGGTTGGCGATTTTACATGTATATGTGTGCATATTTTTATATACACCAATACATTTCCTTATTTTTCACATTTATTCATGGAAATCTCCATCACACGCTGTTGTTTAGGAACCCCTGGACTGTACTGCCTATTATTTTAATTGAGCACATGGTTTTATGCCTACCGTAAGAGTTAGCAAGCGAGTGTGTTGGGAGTGGCTCAGGAATTGGCATGAAATGGACTTGTAGTCCCAGAACATTCAAAAATTAAAAGCAGTCTTTTCCCATTTTGTCTGGTTTCCTTTTTTTTTTTTTTTGTTCAGTAAGTGAAGTAGACAAGTTACAGGTAGTTCTATAAGATCTCAAAGTCTTCTGACATCTTGGCTAGTGCCTGATTCAGAGAAAAGAAAACCGGTAGTATCCAATGTCCCTGTCCTGAGGGTAAGATCTTAATGGATGCTTGTGTAAGGGTCAGAAGATAGGCTAGCATGGGGTTACACATTGGAAGAAAGAGACAGGAAAAGAGAAGAAAAGAAAAGGATAAATTGAGGTCATATTAAAGAAACTGATTAGAATAAAGTTATTTGGGGATAAAATTCAGTGGTATGGATTTTTCTGAGTGTTAAAAGCACTCAGTTATATAATACTGAAGTTAAGAGAGCAAAAAGTGGCTGTCCTAGAGTGAATTTGCTGCCAAAGGGAGTTGCTTAAACAACAATTTCACAGATTGGTCATAGTGTGGTCCTGACTTTGTAGGCCAACAAGCATGTTTTTGTTAAAGCAGATGTTAGTTAGTTCCAATTAGAGATGGGCTGGGAGGCAGGGAGTGAGTAGGTGTGTATCAGAATACTCTTCTTTTATTCTCATTGGTGCTCCTCTTCTGTCCTTTCACTTTCAGCTGATGGAACAGAGCAGTGTTAGCAAGAGAACTTGCTTTGTGCTGGCTGCTAGATGCGCTTATCAACCAGGAGAAATTTTGATTAGAAGGGAAGCTTTTTGCATCCGTGCGCCAGGTTTCCAACCTAAGTATGCTGGAAAACTTGTTTCTCTGGTTTCCATTGGTGAACATCTCTCTTTCTCTATTTACCAGTTGCTTCTGGGGAGCCCTAGAGAGATGTTCTCAGTGGGGCCAGCAACAAATTAACATCACGGAGATGGAGTGGTTTGTTTCTTTGTTTCTAGGTACTGGACACATAGTAGGCATTCAGTAGTACAATCAACAGAACGGGGAAACAAGTGGGCCGGTGAAGAGGATGCCCTTGGCCACCATCCCAGAATTAAGTGCTCTGAGCACAGCCAGAATGGAATTCCAAGCTGAATTTTCATATGTAATACTGTAGCTTTAAATACTTACATAGGACGTTGGAGTCTGTCAGATTTGTCCCATACACACACACACACACACAGTATGTGAGTACATAGTAAACAGATAAATGTATAGACTACAGAGGGCATGACTTAAAGCAGTCTGATCTCCTTAACACTGTACTGGGTCAAGAGGATTGAAAGAGTTGGGCTGTCTCACAGTAAGGAGTGTGTGTGTGTGTGTGTGTGTGTGTGTGTGTGTGTGTGTGTGTTCATCCACATGTGTGCACATGTACATTTGTTTGTATTTGCTTGCTTGTTTTCGCTGACTAGGTTTTAAGATTCTGGCTTCAGTTTTCCAGAATAAAGTAATATTGGCATATTCTCTTGTTGAATAAAATAGATACCTTTCTCTTTCTAACTTTGAAATAATATATTGTAATTCTATTAGGAAATTTTAAGTAAAAATCCGCTTTAATGCAGACACCTCAGGATCAATTTGTATTGGTCTTATGGTTAAAGTTAGTTTAATTCAGATGGCCACAGACCTAATAAAGTAATTTTTCTCTTTTTATAATTTTTGCTACTTTTTAGGTTATCAAGAAAATGTAAAATATAAATAACTAATTTAGATACATGGAAGTTTCTTATATTTAGACATTTTTAAATATTTCTAAAAACTGGTGATATTAAAAAAAAAACTAAAAAACCCATCATGTTCTCTGTACTATCATATCCACAATTTAAGATATATGTGTAAGTAAATATAGAATATTCATGCTACATAGAAGAAACAAAATGTTGCTAAAATAACATTAATCCTGATATGTTTAAATATACTAGAAAGGTTAAGGAAGTCGATTTAAAGCATCATCTAACTTTGTCCATTCTGCAAGGTAGGTAGGGAGGAGTTTAGTGGATTGATACCTTATTAAAATAGAATCTTCTCTAGGCAGTGGTTTCTTTAAGCTGATGTTTGTAAATTTATAATGTAATTTGTATTATAATGCAGTTCAAACTATACATGAAGAACATGTGTTAGTTGTGTGTTTATTTATTGCAAAGGACCTGGCAGAGGTGATTTCTAATATCACATTTTCAGTGTTTCTGTTAAGCCTCATAAAAACTCCTCAGTGAAGCTAAATCATAATAGACAGGGTTAGACCACATGTGTCGTGACCCAGTATGGGCCATTACTTTACAGGGTCCTGTGCAGTCCTTGTTTCCAGACAATAGTGTTCCTCTAACATCTGATGTCATTTTAGCGTGGCAACAAATAGTAAGAGTTTACTGTTTACAAATAGTAAAACCATTTGCCTCATGATTTTTGGAAATATACTGTCCCAAATTAGGAATGCATTTTCTCACCAACATGGTTTTAAATGATTCATACTTCAGTTCCTTGTATCTGTATGGCTAGCTCTATTTAACTGCATAGGTTTACATTAGAGTGTTGAAATCAGTTCTGTTGTTAGGAACCCTCAAGATTTTTGCAGTTAAGCTCTAGGGGTACTTGGGTCTAGCCTGGCACTCTAGGTGGGCTTTACTACCTTGTCACAGGAAGAGCAAGATGTCCAGTGTGCTTTCCTTCACTCTGAACCTGCTACAACTTGCTCTACTCCTTAGAACTCTTCCCTAGTCTCCCAAGGTTGGTTAGAGAGTGACACTGATCTCTCCATTCCTACTTCCGTGTTATCTCCAGGTATAATACTCACAGGCTCTTTATGTGTGATGGGTTTTATAAAAGTAGCAGATATGAAGTGATTAAAAAGGTGCTCGTAACTGCAAAAGTTTCTCTATAATGGTTAGTGACGTGTTTATATAATCCCCAAGAACTTCTGCCGTGTGCTTCCAGATTGGTGCTCTGTGCCTTTCTTGCTGCCATCTTGGCCTAAAGACCATTAGGGACCTGCATGTTGATGACTTCTGTAGTTTTGACTCACACTCTTTTGTCTATTTCAGTTTCTAAATGCCTTGCTGTAATCAGTTTTTACTTAAATCTTGATAGGTCACTCGGCCAAGGAAATGAATAGACAATATATTAAAAAGAAAAGACCTCATATGATTCATAAGTTTGTGAAAACATTTTAAGTGTTATTGGTAATCAGTAAATTATAAATTATGTCTTGTGGAGATGTGGCTTACCAAGAAATTACAGATTATTTTTTAAAAATAAATAAAACTTTCAGTAGTCATTCTTTTTGAAGAGTTCATGTATTATTTTAGAGAGAGAGCATGTGTGCTTGCAGGGGGTGGGGGGGCGTGGGGGGTAAAGAGAGAGAGAGAATCTTAAGCAGACTCTGTGCTGAGCGTGGAAACACAGGGCTCAGTCTCATAACCCTGAGATCATGGCCTAAGCCAAAATCAAGAGTCAGAGGCTTAACTGACTGAGCCACCGAGGCATCCCTCAGTAGTCATTCTTAAATGCTATTGGCATAAGCTTCTTTGAAAGCAGTTTGAAGTATGTGTTGAGAGACTTAGAAATACTTAGTCTTTGACATGAAATCTGTATTTAAAATTTCTGCTAACCAAAGTCATTAGAAATAGAAAGATGTTTATTACAGTGTTTTTTTGTCTGCACTTTTAAGTTTCTCTGATAAATTTGGGAACAATATTAGAAATGGTTACTAATAACACATATGTGCGAATATTACATATCTAATGATGCTACATTATGGAGAATCTTTAAATAATTTTGGAAAACAGTTTTATAAGGAGAACTCTATGAAGGGATGGCATGTGAGTTGGACCTTGAAGAATCAATGGGCTGATAATTGCAGGTTGGGCCTTTTGTTGTGGGGAGACAACATGAGCAAAGACACAACGATGGAAATGAGTTTATTATACAGAAGGTAATGACTAATCTGGCTGGAACGTGGGGTTCATCTTGGAGGAGTAGGAGAAGATGTTATTTACGTGGTATGTGTTAGATACTTGCTAGATACGGAACATACACAGATGGCTGAAAGAGGAGAATAATGGGAATTCAGAGGAAAAGCATATAAACGCAAGAATTTCATGAAAAGTTTGATGAAACTTAATGACCAGATGAAAGAAAATCAGAGATAACGGAAGTTTTGAGTTTATATGACGCCAGTAAAGAAATGAAAAAGCTGGACAAGGAGACCCTGGTGTGACAAGACGCTCAGTGTCGTTTCCACAGTTGGTTTAGGACAGGGACACAGCAGACCTTTGTTCATCCTGTGCGCCTTATTCTGACTTAGGGTTTCCTTTTTCTGTAAAACCAAATGGTGTTCCTCATGTAGCTCTAGCAATGCCAGTTTCTAACCAATGTGAAATTTGCCAGAAAGAACTTTCTAGGGAATTATAAAAATAATTTAAGCAGTATAGATATTTCAAAATATATGGCATTTAGTATATATTTCTTTTATGTACTGGAACAATACTTGTGTTTGATTCTGTTCACCTTATTTCATACCTTTGTGCATCACACGAACATATTGGGAATGGGGCCATAATCTTAAGGTAACAGTAAATTTCATTTCAAAGCGTATTATAGGTAAGTTTCTTTCTTTGGCAGATGGGAGATTCTTTGGTCTGAGAAACCGACGAAGGTGAATGCTTCCCAGGCTCGCCAGTTTAAGCCTTGTATCAAGCAGATAAATTTTCCCACAAACCTCATACGTCTGGAAGTAAATAGTTCTCTTTTGGATTATTACACTGAATTAGATGCCGTCGTGTTACATGGTACAAAGGACAAGCCAGTGCTTTCTCTCAAGACTTCACTTATTGACATGAATGATTTAGAAGATGAAGACTATGAAGAAGAGGATGTTTGTGGAATGGATAGTCTTAACAAAAAGTTTAGTAATACTGCCCTCGGGGAGGGGCCAAATAATGGATATTTTGATAAACTGCCTTATGAGGTAAGCCAAAGATAATTAGTAGCAGTATTGACATAACACTATAATTTTTAAATGTTTAGGTATTAATGTTTATTTTACTATCAGAGAAATGGCAAGCGTTGGTAAAGTGTATGTAATCTCATGTATTATATATAATTAACCTTTAACAACATGGTTTTTAAACTGTGTGGGTCCACTTATACATAGTTTTTTTTTTTACAGTGTAGTACTGTAAATGCATTTTCCTTAGGATTTTCTTAACATTTTCTCTTCTCTAGCTTATGTCATTGAAAGAATATAGTCATAATACATATAATATACAAAATGTGTTACTTGACTATTTGTGTTAGCTGTAAGGCTTAATTAAGTCAACAGTAGGCTCTTAGTAGTTGACTTTTTGGGGAGTCAGAAGTTATATATGGATTTTCAGCTGTGGGCGGGGGATGACAGCCTTAACTTTTGCTGTTGTTCAAGGGTCAGCTATGTTTTGATTTTGAAAAAACTAGACAAAATTATGTAATCTTACCACTTTTGTCTTGCATTAGAGTGTTAGTAAGACTGTGAAAGGGATGCTTATCTACTTGATAAGCCCATAGTTTCTCCAAGTGTCCTTTATGCTTTTCTACTAACTCTCGTTTATAATCTACTGACTAGTTATAATTTTTGGTCTAGGTAGGTGGAAGGTGCCTCTGCTGAAAGCCTTGTTTTCACTATGTCTCTCCAGGGGCATTTGTGCAATATGTTTAGCATCCCTGGCTCCCAGGCATCAGATGCCAGAAGCGGACCACCAGGCATTTTTGTCCCTCGCTGATAACTGCTATGTGTGGTTAAAAACAATATAACCAAGTCTTTTTAGGAAAAATTTATAAACACAAATTTTAGCCAATTTAGACTATCCTCTTCCAAACTGGTAGGTATTTCAGGTTTCTTTGTAATAACACAAGTAGCTTAACTTGCATGGAACAGTAAGATGGCCTCTTGAAGGCCTAATGGTCACCACAATGCCTGTACAACATTTACAGTTAAAATGCTGCCATACATCCTGTGGAGTAGCTAAAGCTGCCACGAAAAGATGAAGTTAAGGATCCAAGGTAATTTAGTCAGTAAGCCATGTGCCAGGATCCCACCCAGGCTGTCTAGGTCAAGTCTTGTGTTATAGAAAGAAAGCTTCACAGATTGGATGAGACCCGCTGGCCCCTGGGTGAGAGGACTAAGGAAAGGTGAAGGGAGAGTTGAGTTGGGGAAAGAGGAGCATGGGATCCTGACAGGGTTGTCCCCCAGGGCTTCAGGGAGCATCTACCCTCACAACAGTGGGAGCAGTTCATCAGGAGGAAACGAAATCACTTCTTTGATTCTTACCCACTTCCTAAAACTACAAAGTAGAGATTTAAATTCAGCAAATATGTTTTGAACAGTTTTTGAATTTTATCCAGACTAGAGAAATGGCTGACACAGAGCATTCCGATGAATAACTAAGGGGAACTTCAGGCAGAGGGAAGAGAATGTACAGAGGTGAGAGGAAGTGAACACGTGTGACCTATTTGGGAACTCCCGCCTTTCAGGGTGACTGGAAGAGGATTTGATAGCAGAGGCCATAGGAGATGAAACTGGATGGAGGCTCGAACTGCCTCAATGCCTAACTCCGTGGCACACCATTCGTGTAGATGTGATCAGGACATCCTAGCACTGGCGGTGCACAGTCTGCGTCAGAGAGGTCTTGCAGGTTTTACTGAGAGATTTGCGTTTTATCCCTTCAACCCGTGTTCCTCAGGATGCTGTGTTTCTTCAGTACACAGCAAGATTAATTGGGGGAACTCCTAGATACTTGAGACTTTATATAAGTAATTTTTGGTAAGAAATTAGAGGAGATCCAAGATTATATACCCATAATAGTTTCACACTCACTTTCTTGTATTCTCTTGTATTCTTTGTAATGCTTTTTTGAGAGGGAGAGAAAGGTGGGGGAATAGCTAACATTCCAGGAATTACCCATAATATGCAGGTATTTTTGCACCTGTGTTGGCCCACAATTAGAGTAATTGCCTAAGTTTTTGGCCTTCATGTAAATTCCGTCTTTCCTATGTGTCATGGTATAAAGAAGACAGTGAACCTTTTCTGTAGTCAGTAGGGAAACACTGAAGGTTTTATTTAATTTATTTTAAAAATGAGAATAAGAAAATGAGATTTCTATCTTCGATTACCCCGCTGGCAAATGAAGAGTAGACTGAGAGGAGGTCAGGGTGGGAGGCAGGGGACAGCAGTTAGGAAACTACTGCTGTCATTGAGGCAAGAAATGATGAAGCCTGAATATTGGAAGATTTGGAAAGGAGATGAATAGGAGAAATATTCCAGAGCTCAGACAGTAGAAATTGAAAGTAACTAGTAAATGTTCATCTCTAGAGGAAGCAGAACATCAGAGAGACTTTCAGGTTTCTGCTCAAAATGACTAGGTGGATGGACATGCCATTAATCATAAAACAGTGGGTGAAGGTAGGAAGGGCACATTGACTTTGGCGTGCCTGTGATTCCTCAAAGCACCTGAACTGGTTGAGGACAGTAGGCAGTTAGTATTTCAGTTTGAAATGCAGGAGGAAGGTCTGACTTTATACGTGAGTGAGTCTACTTGGAAGAGGTGAGGGGCACCGTGGTAGATAAAATTAACTGGTGAAAGTCTTAAGTATGAATCAAGGGCCAAGAGCAGAATTCTGGGAATACTAACATCTAGGAGTCCCATAGAGGAAGACCTGTCAGAAAAGGCCCTTGAGATGAAGATGACAGTGTCTTAACACTGAAGCAATAGGAAGCGAAAGAGGCATAGAAGACATAAAAAGGACATAGCCACATTGCTGCTGAGAGCAAATAACAAGTGCCCACAGGTTTTGGTTGCTGGGAGATCTTTGATAATCCTGTAGGATAATCAGTTCAGTGGAGCCGTGAACCTAAGGTAAAGAATGAGAAAACCTTGTCATATTTGATTAGGGCATGAAGGAGGGTAAGAGAAGCAGAGACAAAAACTGTTTACTTTGAATATAAGCAGAAAAGTGTTTCTGTTAATACACTCTGTTTATGATCTGTGACATGGAGAAGACTGTCCACCAATAGGGAATACTTGGTCATCTTGCCTAACACTTCGCCCCTTTGGGTGGCACTCAAAAAAGGCATATCAAAATGAGGGAGAGTATGAATTAGAGGAATTATCTGTTCTAACTTACCTTCTAAAAGGAGAAAGGACAAGTGAATGGTGGAGGAAGCAGCAGAGTAGGAAGGTTTCTGTCTGTGATGCAAGTTGGGAGAGAATTCAGCATGCTTCTGTGCTGAAGGGAAAGGGGCAGCAGAGACGGAAGGCTTCCAGTACAGGTCAGGGGTTTGATCAGTACCACAGAGGCATGGGGAGGAAACCAGGAGACGGAATCTGTAGTCTGAGGACGTTACGCAGCCCTGACTAAAGCCAAGCACCACGCAGAGAGAGCACCAAACACTGAATGATCTGTCACTGACTAAAAAGAGAAACTTTAAAAAAAAAATTACCCAAATTATTTTAAGATAATCCAAATCATTTAAAGTGGAAAAAAAAAACAAAACCATTTTTAAATACGTCAAGTGACAGTGTTTCCATAGTTGAAAATAATTGTTTTATGAGTAGAGCGGGTTTTGAGGACAAATAGACCAACTCTGTTTGGAGAGTCCTCCCCAATATCACATCCTGCATGCACTATAGTATCAAATGGTACTTCATGCTAGGCTACCCCATATAAAAACACATTGTGATAGATACCAGATATGGAATGATTAATGGGTATTGTCTTGTAGGCCTGAAATGAGTTATCTCTTATTTAATCAAAATCCAAAAGTGCTTTTTCACATGGTAATATCATGATCTCAGTGACTTTTCATTATGCTTTTTCTGTTTTGATATTTGCTTAAAATGTAATATTAAGTATCATAGGATGTTTTCACACAAGATGCACATCTTTTAACATTGGTGTCCTTCGTTTGGAATGATGTCAGAAATTGCTGGGTGTTATTTAAATTACAAATCATCTGGAAAAAGTGAATTATTGATCCTCTGATGCAGGGATATATTTAATTTTTAATGCCTCCTTGTACTAACTGCTTCAAAATGTCCTGATACAACTTTTAATATTGTAGTTAAAACAACAGATTTTTAATTCATTCTACAAATATTTAAGGTCCTACTGTTGCCAAGACCAGATGGCTTTCATAGGTTCTTTCAGACATTTAAGAAACAGATAAATCCTATAGTATTTAAACTCTTCCATGGCATAAAGAAAAAGGAAATTTTTCAACATTTTTATGAAACCGGTGTAACATTGTAGCACATAAAAAGACTACAGACCAGTTTTACTTCTGCAAACAAATACAATAAAGTAAGTAGAATTATTTTAAAAGATGGTACAACAAAATCATTCAGGATGTATTCCTGGAATCAAGGGTGTTCTGGTATTAGAGAATTGTTTTTGCTATTAGAGAATTATAATACCATAGTTCTAGGTCAAAAGGAGAAAAATCCTCTCTCATCTTTATAGATACATAAATTTGGTTGACAAATGACAGCTGGATGTTTATCCAAATTTGTTATCCATCTCTGTTAAAAAATTGTATACCTTGTTAAACTTCTTGTAATTGACCAAATATTACTAACCAAAGCTAACATCATATTTAGTTATCAGACACTAGAAATGGGTTTTCCACTGTGGTACCCACTAGCCACGTGTACTATTGAGCACTTGAAATATGGCTAGTCTGAATTGAGATGTGCTGAAAGTATAAAATACAGGATTGCAAATACTTCATACAAAAAAAAAATCTCTGATTTTATATTGATTACATTTGAAATGATCATTTAAAAATATTATTAAGTAAACTATTAAAATTAATGTCACTGTTCTTTTGCCTTTATTTTTAACTTCGTGAGGGAATAATTGAAAAATACGATTGTCTATATTTAAAGTGTACAACATGTTGATTTCACATGTACATTGTAGAAGGATTACCAAGATCAAGATGGGTGACACATACATCACCTTGTATTGCCAACTTTTTTTTTTAATGTTTGTGTTGGAAATTCTTAAGATTTACTTTCAGCAACTTTCAAGTATACAATACAGTATTATTAACTGCACTCTTTGACTTTTTAAAAAATGAGTTTACTTTCAAAGTTACATATGTGCATCACATTTAAATTAAAGCCAGGAACAAGACAACAGTATTACCTCACATTATTCTAAAGCATTAGCCAATGCTGGAAATATGAGAAAGAAAAGACATAATTTTTGGAACGGAGGCATCATCATCATCATGATAAAGTCATCATTTGCAGGTGATATGATTATGTACTAGAATTCTTAGGAGACTAGGCTAAAACTACTAGGAACAATAAGTAAGTTGGCACGTCACAAACTTAATAGACAAAAATCAATAGCTTTAGGAACTCTAGGAACATGAAAGATCATTAAATGATAAATTGTACCATGCCCTTGCCTAAGAAGACACAATAAAGTAAAGGTGTCAGTTTTCCTTAATCTCTGTATTCAGTGATGTCCCAATTAAAATAAAGAATTTTTGTTTTTTAATTGAAAAATTTACCTGAAAAAACCATGAAAATACTCAGAAAAATTCTGGAAAAGAAGAGTGATGGAAGGGGCACTAGTCCTACCAGATTATAAGACATATTCTGAACCTGTGGGAATGATATTTGTGGATCAACCATGAAGAAAGAGTCTCCTTTGCAACCAGACAATCCAGGGCATTCCAGGGCATAAACTCTAAAAAAATTAGAACAAAACTCATTTGACTCAGAGGTCTATTGATGTGAGAGAAATAACGGATAAATAAATGGAACAGAATAGACAGAAACAGACCAACAGAAAAGAAACATTGGCAACTCCCTTGGCAAAGGGTTACATTTCTGTAGTTAAAAAAAGAATAAACAACAGTGCCAAACTGTTTTTGTCTTTGTTTCTTCTTTTTCTGCTTTCAGAATGATGAAATTTATTGATTCCAGGGCTGTCTAGGACATAAGTGAATAATTAGTACTTTTTTAAAAAATTATTTATTTGAGAGAAAGAGAGTGCATGTGAGGGGAAGGGTGGAAGGAAAGAATCCCAAGCAGATTCCCCTCTAAGCACAGACCCTGATGCGGGGTGCCATCCCACAACCCATGAGATCATGACCTAAGCCAAAACCAAGAGTGGGTCACCCAACCGACTGAGCCACCCAGGTGCCCCTGCATGGGTACTTTTTACACAGTTCATAGTGAATCAGTGCAAACACTCTGAAGGGCAATTTTATGCTTATGTCAAAATTTAAAAGCATGAAATTCACCCTAAGGTATATTTGCAAAGTTTGCCAAGATATGCGTATATGCACATACACAACGTTACTGCAGTATTAAAACGGGAATTATGTCAGTGAGAAATTAGTTAACAGTATGCCAGATCTATAGAAAGAAATTGGTGGATTTCTATGTGCAGATAAAGAGGTACCTATAAGACACATCATTAAATGAGAAAAGCAAAGTATAGAACAATGGATATAGTATCATTCTTTTAGTGCAAATCCAAAATGGGATTTAAAGTGCATATTTATTGGAAGAGATCAGAAAAACGTAAGGACTTACCAGTGGGGAGAAGGTTCGTTAGATTTGATGATAGAGACTTCTCATTTTCTACCTTTCTTCAGTGTTTGGGTTTTCTAATGTTTTACTACAGTTTTCTTTTGTTCTTTGTATTTTAGATGTTAGAAGTTAGCATATTATTGGGGTGATGAGATTTAGACTAATTTTTAATTTCCTTTTAGTTCCCTTTTTTAAATATCACTAACCTTTTATATTTTTTAAAGTCCAGTTCAATCTTAAAGAGCAAAAATACCCCAAGCCTTACTGAACACAATCTATGTACTAGTCAGCAATGCTCATATTTTGTGTACCCTTTAAGCTTATTTTAAATATCACGTTATCACAGTTTTGTAATTTTTTGGCCTAAAACAGTGAAATTCTGACCTGAAATGAAATTGGGCTTACATAGTCAAATAAATTGAAGAATATCATTTAGGTTAAAGGGCATATTTGCAAAACAAAAAGTGTAGCTAGACAAATACATTGCATTAAGCAAGAAACTCAATATTCCCTCTCATCTAAAGATTTTTACCATTTAGCAAATATTTGATCTTCTTTTTTCTTTGTTTCTTGGTCCAGAATAGGCTATTCAGCAGTAGTTCTAGAAAAATTAGTTTAGAAGCCCCAAACTGCTCACCGTCAAAAAAACAAAACAAAACAAAAAAACAAATCTTGGACTAGTTCAAGAAAATTATTTTAATTAGAGATAAAAATCTTTTGGATTCCTCCTGTTTAAGACTTTTCGTATCTGTTTGCTACATCATCCCTGCCAGCAGGCCCCTGTTTTCTCTTTCCTCCGGGAACTCTCTAGCAGCTCCTTGGCTGGTTTCCCTCCCTGCCTCCCTGCCTCCAGGAGTAACCCCTGCAGTGTGAGCTTTCCAAACACAGATCTGACTGGGTCATTCTGCAGTGTAAATCCTTCCAGACTCCTTATTGCTTCCCGAGTAAATTCAAGCTCCTCTCTGAGGCTCTTTGTAACGCAGCCCTTAACCACTAACTAGTCTTTCACCTAGTTTGCCTCTCATGCTTGAAAGCTGAGCCTTCCAGGTCCAAGTAGCCTCTCCCTTTGGGGTTAGGCCTGTGTCTTCCCAAGCCACCTCTGCTCCTGTCTTTCAAAGCCATTAAAACATGTCATTGTACGTTCCAGTTCCCACTGGACTCTGCAAAACTCCGAAAATGGCAACTCTCATCTCTCACCACGTTTGAGGTGTAGCAGATGGCTCAGGAAATGTTGAGTCTATGAAAAACTATTAGTCAACAGATTGCCAAAATAGATGTTTGTACTGTAAAAAAAAAAAAAATGAGTGGTAGACATGAGCCAAGTATACTTGAAACAATTTTGGAATGTAATCTATCTTGTCTTAAGTAAATATAGTTTCTTCTGACTTTGGGTAATGCTGTGGTGTCTCGATGTCCTAGGTGAAAATGCTGTTAGTAAATACGTGACGTTGCCGTTCTTTGTTAGAGCGTACGCTGTCCTTCAGTGATACTGGTTTTTAATCTGTTTGATGTAGCTCATTCAGCTGATTCTGAATCATCTGACGCTGCCAGACCTGTGTAGATTAGCCCAGACTTGCAAACTGCTGAACCAGCATTGCTGCGACCCTCTGCAGTACACCCACCTCAACCTGCAGCCATACTGGGCAAAGCTCAATGACACCTCGCTGGAATTTCTGCAGCCTCGCTGCACCCTCGTCCAGTGGCTTAATTTATCCTGGACTGGCAACAGGGGCTTCATCTCTGTGGCGGGATTTAGCAGGTTAGTACCAAGCCACACTACGCTCATTCTACCAGTAAGCAGTACTTAACAATGGGGTCGTTTCTGTAAGAAAAGTTTGAAAGTATCTACCATATCCTTTAGAGAAATAAGAAAGAAATCTGTCTTGTGTATCATCATGTTCAGCATGCTTCTACTTACCAAAGCGAGTGAATTTCACCGTCCTCTTCAGCTAAACTTCACAATACTATGAAGGAAAATGCTGCCCTTTACCTCCTATTTTGTAAATCTCAAGTAACTTTCAGCAGAGCTCCTTTTTTTCTTTCTCATATGTTCAGCGCCGATGATTAACACATTTTAAAATCTATTTCCAAATCAAAATCCACCTCTCTAATGTGATTTGTCAGAAATGGAAAACAATTTATTATAGAACATTTTTAATTAAATCTTAATTACATGTGCAATGCATCACCCAAATTTAGAAGCTCATTTAAACTAATTATGTTGAAAATGCAATTGCATGCTAAGTAGGCGGCCACACTTGCAGACCTGCCCAGGTGTTTCTGCTCCTTTCTATTTAAGCATTTCGTTTTCTTACTATTAAATGTCACCTGTTAAACATTTGAAAGCTTGCACAAGTGCATATTCATTTAGTAATGCCATATTAATTCTGCCTATGATACAAACAGGTGTTTTTCTCTTAACCTTGATGAGGTTATTCTCATTGTACATTACAGTATAATCCCATCATTTCATTAAGTTAAATAATGGAGGAGTTGAAACTTTGGGAAAATTACCTGTTATTTTTGATTAATGAATAATCTATCCTGTTTTTAGAAGTTAAAAATAAACAACAGCTCTCCCTTCACACCCCCTCAGTGGATACATTCTTGAACAGTGGTTTATGAATTAGAAATTTGTATATTGAGCCTTGTTTTCCCTTGACTAGACTATAAAAATAAAGATGCAGTTCCAGAAATAAATATTTGATGCCATAAGATTCGGATGAAATAATAATGTTTGGGGTAGTAACCGTGTGTTCAGAGTACTAATATTGATAGTTTATGCAACAAAGTAAAAAATAAACACAAGCAGTAATGGCTTATAGCACATGTTGAAACCCTGGATGCCCTGAGTTCCTTTCTTTCCCACCAAAAATAGAGCCAGGGAAAGGAGTTCTTAGATAAAACATTATGGTATTGTGGGTCAGAGAGTATAAATATTTTTTTATAACATGCTATGTATACAAAATGTTTTCTATTACGTAAATTTGCTTAGGAGATATCTAGGGTAAAAAAAAGACATTTCTTTTTTAGCAGAATGATTTTGGTGAATTTTTATAGAATCCACATTTTAAAAATTGCTGGACATTTGACAGCTATCCAGTGAAACACAGCTGAATCCTTTTTACTTGCCCTTGCTCCCCTCCCCACCCCACACTTCATTTGGAAAGTTTTCCTTCCTGCTAATGGGACCAAGGAGGACTGAAGCTAACCATGACCATGGGTGTTTAGAGCATACACTGTGGCTCAAAATCAAGACCGACTGACTCATAGATGAGTAACTGGTGTCAGCATTATTTTACATTATAAGGACCTTTCAGCTATTTTAATTCCTCTCAGAGCTCTTTCTTCAACGTTTCCCACTACTAGAAATTTATTGTTTGTTTTCACCCTTCGTGTGTAAGAAATTATAGTGAGTGTTGACTGTGTAAAGAGATGTTTAACATAGTTCCTACGCCAGTCTATAGGAAAGATAAAGTTATAAACATGTAAACATCCTTCCTATATTTTTATTAATGAAATAACAAGATGATAACTAATGAATGCAGACTTTTTTTTTTTTAAAGAGTTTTATCTATTTGAGAGAGATAGAGAGAGCGAGAGCACAGAGGGAGAGTGAGAAGGAGAAGCAGACTCCCTACTTAGCGGAGGTGCCCACATGGCGCTCGTCCCAGCATCCTGGGACCCTGAGATTGTGAACTGAGCTGAAGGCAGATGCTCAACCGACTGAGCCACCCAGGTGCCCCATGAGTGTAGACTTTAAAGAAAGCATTGGTAGTGAACAGCTGAAGTCCAGCTTCTTTGGCAAAACATTGCATATGACCATGATATCATGAGTAAAATGGAACAGTAATATTAAATCACTGTTTTAAAACTCCCTTTGTTTTGCTCATTCTGGTGCATGAGCAGAGGCATAAGTTGTGAGAAGAAAGTCTAATAATGCTACTTTTTAAATTTTAGACTCAAATGGATAAAGATCTTCTTTTGCGAGATTAAAACTCCAGTCTACTTTCTCACCACCAATTTCTCTTCCATTTTCAATTCAGCTACATTAGTTGCTGTGGGGCTGTTTGAATAATCACAAAGGTGCATACATAAATTTAAGTTTTCCATATTTTACACTAATATTTTAGCCAGTAAAACTATAAATCTTGATAGCATTCCTTTAAGCATAGTCCTTGTTCCCATTAAGAAATTAAAAAGTTTAAATACCAGGAAGAGAGAATTCTTTTTATGGGTGGGAGATATTGGAGTTTTGATTGCTGTTGGCCCCCTTGACTTGACTTCTGAATTGATAGTCATTATGGCTTGCAGGCAGCATTCCCCGAATAAACAATAAATATTCATGGCTTGATTATTAATGAGTAATCTCTGAATAAGTATGGTCTATTTATGCTCATTACTATGAAGAAGACTTATTTATAATACTTTAACGAAAAAAAGTACATTTTGAAACTAGAGCCCAGTGATGATGAGCTGCTTTTGAGCAAGCATTTGGGAAAAGTTTGATACAGTTTATTTTTGTTGTGGCAAAACCTTTCCTCACAAGTTGGAACTGTTTAAGTGCATTTCAAAGAAATTTTTAGGAATTTATATTATTCAGAATAGTAGGAAAATAGGTCGAATTGGAATAACAAGAACCTAAAAGTTTTAATCAGTTATTAAAATCCTATTCTATCTCCAGATTTGTGATTTGCAACTTCAAGTACTGCTCATGCATATCATTACTCATTAGAATCACATCTTTTATAATTCCATTTTTCTTTTATAATACAGTTCCCTAAAGTCTCCAATATTTCTTTGTCTCCCTGCCTGTTTGTGCTTTGAGGCTTAATCATATCACTCTGATGCTCAAAAAGCCTTCAGTTTATTTTTCCACTACTATTTTTTTTTTGATAGTTGCCCAAATTAATCACCTTGATCTCCACCTCAGTTATGTAGAGATTTTTATCCCTGACTCTTCTAATTGTTAAGAGGAAATCCAAGAAAATATTCTTGGGTGCTTTTTTATATTCAAGACTTTATTGGGTGTTTTGCCATAGAGCTACAATTTTATGGGATAAAGGGCTTATTACTTATTCGTTTCTTTAGCTGCCTACCTATGCTTTATATAGTTGTCTCTTTTAGAATGTTAATTCCCAGAGATTTGAGGCAGCTTTAAGACTTTCTTTCCCCTGCTCACAAGTTTTGTTTTTAATGGCTTTATTTTGGATCAGATGTATTAAATAATGTTCCAAATTATAAGGGATTAAAGAGTTATCTTAAATATGCTGTTTTATAAAACCCAGAGTCAGCTAACAAAATGTACCGCTAGGAATCAGAAGCCATAGATATTTGTGTCTAATTCTCCCCTTACCTTTTTTCCCGCCTTACCTTTATACATCAGGCAAGTTGTGAGGACTGGTGCCTTTTATTTTTATGAGTAAGCTCAGATTAAATCATTTATTCATATGATTTTATTATTTGAGGCTGCAAGTTACCACATAGTAAATTACTTCTTACATGCCTATATTACTGTGGACAATTTAATTCACCACATAAGAATAAGCCATTTCTTTCTTTTCCCATAGCAAGAGACCTAGTTTAGGTCTTCTCATGATACCCTCAGTATCAGGAAATACTTTGTGAGAATTCATATCATGGAATGAAGAGACTGTAGAAAATAAAGAAGCTGTAGTTCTCCTGTAAGGCAACCAGTATCACAATTGAGATGAATAAATAGATCACCAAGACAAAAACATGAATGTAATTATGCAGTAACATAAAACTTACATGAGGGGCATTAAGGAAAGAAACAAGAGTTGTGTTCGGCTAATTAATTGAGTCTGCTGCTACTTCTGCCTTCTTGAACCGCAGAGATCATGAAGAAGTAGGTGTGTAGAGTCTGTAAATTTAGGAGGACACAGTATGGTAATATTAACTAAATCTGCTCTGAGTAAAAATATGCAATATAGAAAAAGAGAGGGAAAGTCAGAAAGGTAGTATAGGCATGATCATTATCTTTATTGTGCTTTCGAATTCTGTCATTCATTAAATCATTTTGGGAAGTTTTCTAGTCTGTTAACAGTTGGCATTCTGCTGATTGGCTTGACATCACTATAAATTCTTCAGAGAAGTTCAGTAATGAGGGTAAGAGGAAAAGAAAGGTCAAAGTGTTGCAAGTCCAGTATGAGAAAAAATTATAGAATGAAGTGCTTAGCCAAAAAAATGAAGACCTTCAAGAGATAAGATGCCTAAGGATTTTAAGAGTTAATATGCTCATTTAGCTCTTGTAATTTGCCAATACTTGCAGAGTTATCAAAGTCTGAAACCCTACCTCCATTTCTAGGTTGCTAGCTTACAAAAATATGAAGAACTACCTATAACTACTATTTATACTCAAAGTTAGGTAAAATTATTAATTTCATTATATTTCTTGGGAATAGTTTCACCCTAGTAAGGGAAAAGTACCCTGAGTCCGTAGAACTTAGTGTGTTTTGGAGTAAGAGGAAACTTAAATTCTTCGAGTGAATTTTCATAATTGGAAGATACATTTAGTAAACTCTCATGAAATGCTTTTTTCCATGCCTGACATTGTGCTAAGTCTTGGGTACACCAGAAATCTCTTTCGGTTGCCAAAGGATTTGAGGCAGTTTATAAAACTCAATATAAACAAATTAGTAAGGAAGGACATTGTAGTTAAGAGGGAAAAAAAAATGTAGTGGTTTAGGAATAAAAGAGCCTGAGTTCAGTTCCATGTAGAGAAGGTGTGTCGTAGTTTAGTATACCTTGCCCACCTTTGACCTAGATCCCGAATCTGAATATTGAGCACCACATTCAGTGCACAGTCTTCTCTTTCCTGATTATTTTAGTGGTGTCCTGACTGTCCCCCTGTTTTTACTCCTCTTCCCTCTCTGTCTGTTCTCTACACAGAAACCAGAGTGATCCTGCTAAAACACAAGGAGGTTGTGTCACTTTTCTGCTCAAAACCCTCTGATGACTGAGAATCCCATCTCTCTCAAAGCCAACATGTTTATGGGACACGTACTATATGAGCTGCCTCTTATACCTCTCTGACCTGCTTCTCTCCTCCCCCTCACTTTGTACCTCCTGCCCTCCTGCATTAGTTTCTTTACATTTCCTCACTCTGTGTGGTATCCTGCCACAGAACCATTGTGCTTGCCTTTCCCTCAGCCTGGAATGTTCTTTCCCAGATACCTGCTTTCTTACCTCCTTACTTCCTTTGGGTCTTGACTCATCTTCTCAGAGAGGAGTCTCTGACCACCCTGTCTACCCTTGATACTTCCCATTGCCCTTCCCTGCTTTTATTTCCTTCTCAACACTTCTCACTTTCTTTCTTTCTTTTTTTTTTTTTAAGATTTTATTTATTTATTTGACAGATAGAGATCACAAGTAGGCAGAGAGAGAGAGGAGGAAGCAGGCTTCCCACTGAGCAGAGAGCCTGATGCGGGGCTTGATCCCAGGACCCTGGGATCATGACCTGAGCTGAAGGCAGAGGCTTTAACCCACTGAGCCACCCAGGCACCCCCACTTCTCGCTTTCTAATACACTATTTGTTTTACTCATTTACTTTTTATAGCCTGCCTCACCTACCAAAATATAGGTAAGCTCCATGAGAGCAGGGACTTTGCTTTATCCACTGCTAACTCCCCAGAGCCTACGGTAATGCCTGAATCATAATAGGAGCTCAATAAATATTCCTTCAATGAATAAGTGAACACACTTGATGCAAAGCACAGTTTAGCTAATTCAGTTTAGCAAAGGTAACAGTAGTGAGACAGGTTGGAAGAAATCCGGGAGAGGGAGTAGCTTGAGGAGTGTCAGGGAATTTTAAGGAAGGGGTGGGCAGTTGTGTGAAATGCCACAATAAGTCAAGTAATTCAAGCACTGAAAAGAAAGGGCATTGAATTTGGCATTTAAAAGGAAAGGGCAAATTTAGGGAGAGCAAAACACATATTGCAGTGGATTAAGAATGAATAGGTGTTCAGGTATAAATAAGATATGTGGGCAATAATTATTTTCAGCATTTAAAATAAATTTGTAGCAGTTGAATTTTTTGTTGTTTGAATGTGAGTTGGCCAAGATTCAACTTTTATTTTAATGTTTGTGGGGTGCTTTGACCTTTACCAGCTGCTTTCACATATTGTTTGATGTTCAAAACCAGGAGGCAGTGTGGTGAGTGCTATTATGTAATTCTAGTCTGCCTTTTACAGCTGAGAAAGTACTGAGACTTGGATAAATGCCTTTTCCAAGGTCACGTGCCAGGAAGTGGAACAGGGCTAAAAATTAATCTTTTGACTTAGAAGTCCAGTGTTAACTTCTTTTATTTTCATAAAGGATTGATTTAGTTAATTTTACTTTATATGTGTATTTGGAAGCTAATTAATATATTCAGGAAAAAAGATGTGGCATAAATAAAGTAAGAGTTTGTTACTGATGTGGCACTGTGACAGGCAAGGAAATGTCAAGAGACCTGGACAGGGATGATTGGTGCACTTCAGGGTCAATTTGCTTAGTTGATAAAGTTTCATGGATTCAAATATTTCTAGACTCACATTTACTTTTATATTATTTTCAGATGATGATTATGGGCAGGACTGTCCCCCTCATCTGTAATGCAACTACAATATTGTTATTACCACTCTGATAGTAGAGTTTTATGTCTGCCATGTTGAATTATTTCTGTGTATTTTATGGGAAGTTGCAATTGAATATCTTGTAATAATTTCAGCATCATTCTAGTAAATAGTAACAGTTTTAAGGAACATTACAATAGGACAGTTAAACCAGATCAGACATTTCCTTAGTTGAGAGGAGGCTAGTCTGATTTATTTTAAGGTCATTTAATTAAAGTTTTCACCCTATGTGCCACATTCAAAATAAATTATCCAGTACTGTACGGATATTTGGGGGAACTATCTTCTAAGAGTTTTGTTATGTTTTCGTTTTTTGGTTCTATCAACTCAGATGTGAATTTTAGATAGATAGGATAAATACATTCTCTGCTTTCTTAATCTTTCACTTAGCGCTAGCTGACTTTTTATAAGATATGAATACATCTTATCAGGTTGATTTATTTTAGCCTAATCATGCCTATTTTGTTAAGTAGTAAATGAGAACTTAAGGGAAACAAGTTTTACATTTTCCCTAATAGAAATCCATTCTTCGGAAGGTATCTAATAAGAGTTGAGGTAATTCCAATGTACTTGGCAAAAGTATCTTTTCATTTTACAAAACTCACACAGAACACTGTTTTTACAGGTTTCTGAAGGTTTGTGGATCTGAATTAGTGCGCCTTGAATTATCTTGCAGCCACTTTCTTAATGAAACTTGCTTGGAGATTATTTCTGAGATGTGTCCAAATTTACAGGACTTAAATCTCTCATCCTGTGATAAACTACCACCTCAAGCTTTCAGCCACATTGCCAAATTATGTGGTCTTAGGCGACTTGTTCTCTATAGAACAAAAGTAGAGGTAAGAATAATCATCATTTACATCTTTGCTTGTGTGATAGCCAACTGAATATTTAGTTGCCTGTAATTGCTCATGATAATACGCTTTCTGATTTTTAAATAGATTTTGATGCCACCTGACTGTATTAAAATTAATAAAGCTGATTCAGTCATTTCAAAATTATTTAGTCTGTTGCATTGTTTGTATAGTTATGGAAAATGTTCTTCTCTGTGTTCTTAAAATTGTTGTAATACTGTTCATGTTTGCAGGTAAAGAAGTAAACAGTGGGCTGAGGTGAGCTGAAATGCTGGCAGGGAATTAATTAGAGAAGGAGGTAGAGTGACAGTGTGCAGGAGGGGGAGGAAGCAAAGTGGAATTTATCCAGGGCTAGACTTGGCAGTTAAAATTCTCAATACCATGGGGCCCGTGGGTGGCTCAGTCAGTTAAGCATCTGCCTTAGGCTCAGTTCATGATCCCAGGGTCCTGAAATCAAGCCCTGAGTCAGGCTCCCTGCTCAGCAGGGAGTCTGCTTCTCCCTCTGCCTGCTGTTGCGCACCATCTCTCTCCCTCCTGCCCCCCTCAAATAAATAAATAAAACTTAAAAATTTTTTTTCCATACCATAGTTTAGAAGTCTCTTTAACAAAAAGTGGAATCTTGTCATTTGTATTGACCTATTTGCTTTTTTCACATAGCATCTCTAGGACTTCTTTCCAGATCACTACCTATAGCGTCTGATTCTTTTCATTAACTTTGTGGTATAGGCTATACCATAATCCATTCAACCATTCCCCAAGTGATCAACTTTCAGGTTTTTCCAGTTGTTTTCCTTTTAAAAATTACCTAGCAGTAACATTCTTTTGTGCAAAGTTTTGCATCTACATGCTGTTACTGCTGTAGGACAGAGTCCTGTGAGTGGCATTGCTGGATCTAAGAGGATGCGCCTGCGCTCCTGCAGTAAACACCCGCTTATTGTCATACTCTCCTTTCCTCTACTCCAGTCATGGCGACCTTCTTTCTATAACTTCTGATTATATATTATATTATATTATATTATATTATATTATATTATATTCTGATCTGGTCCCAGTTCTGGCTCTTGATTTTCTGCTTGTCTAGAATATTCTTCCAGTTTATTACGGGGCTGCCCTTTTCTTAGCTCAGTGTTCAAGTTTTTCTTTTTTTTTTCAGAGATCACTTTTTGGAGATTGATAAAAAAAAAAGTAGCCCCCCACCCCCGCTTCTGGTTTGTTTTTTCATATCATCCAGTTTTATTTCCTTCTTATCATCTGTATCACTCTGAAGTGATTTTATTTGTTTTCTTGCTAATATCTGTCTCCTTACCCTGGGATATAAATGTCATGAAGGTAGGAGCCTTGTACATCTTTTTCATTGCCATATTACCAACGTCTAGAATGGTACTTGGTAAGATGGTCATTTGATAAATACTTATTAAATGAATGACTAAGATAACCAAATTACTTTTCCAAGATGGTATACCAGATGCTTTCCTGCTGTAGTGAACCCTTGCATGTCTTGAAGGTCACCTTAAATACCAAGGTATTCAACCTCTGGTATTTCAGTTTTCTTTAATATGGAGAGAATAAAAATACATATCTCAGGATCATTGTAAGAATTAAGTTACATGTAAACTACAGGTTACATGTAAAGTGCCTAGAGGGCACCTAGAACATAGTAAACTCTCAATAAATAAATATTAGTCCAAATAGTATCATCATGGCAGTTTTGTAGTATATTGTACTCTGTGGTAGGGACAATCTCCTCGTTAAACTTTTTAAACATTTTTGTTAATTCTTGTATATTCTTCTTCTAGTTGTATCTTTCAGCAAGGATTTTATTAGAACTACATTCATTTTATTTCATTTTGCTCTTTAATAAGGCTTACTATCGTTCATGTAGGCCTTGTTTTACATCCAAGAGCATGTTAGGCACTGCGTCACCCCATCTTTCTTCCATGCATGTACATTTCCTGTCCTGCACCCAGTGGTGGTGTTGGTGGATGAAGAGCGAACAGGGAATGAGAAGACAAGATTTAGGGGCCTGGCTTCTCTCTAAGCCTTCCACGTAATCGTTGATCATTGGTAGTACATTCAGATGTTATAAACTCTTTTGGAAAAAAAGGGAATAGCAATTAATCTTAAATGCATCTCTTTGCTCTAAGGAAATATGTAGAAGAAAAAAGATACAAATTTGAACTTCTTGGAAGAGGTTTTTTGTTTTTTGTTTTTGTTTTTGTTTTTTTTTTTGTTTTTTTTTAAAGAAGGAATACAAATTATCCAGTGCCACTTTTACCCATTTTTCTGAATTCTACAAAGTTCTAAAAGAAGCAAAAATGAGTATTATAAGATGTTGAGTCTGTTATAGCATTTAACTTCAGAGACAGTAGATCTCTGATTTAGTAGAGTTACACTTTATGTGCCTATATATAATTTACACTAATAAACATAACACATTTGTGCCATTTTATATGACTTAAGTGTGTGCATAGTGAACAAAGCTTTAGGCAATATTGGAAGACCTGGGTTTTAGTCCCAAAATTTGGGAAAGTTTCCTGAATATATTCTGTTTGCTGTCCTAGACATTTTGCATATAATTTAATTTCTTTACACTAGTCCAAATGAAGGTCCCAAAAGATTAGTAACTTTCCTAGTGGCACAGGGCAGTAAGTTAGAGTCAGGCTTTGAATCCAGCTTTGGCGGTCTTAGTGTTATTGTTAAAATTGTAAGATATATCAAAGCATAGAATGGTGGTTATTCTAATATCTTGACTGTCTCTATTTAAACCAGAGGTTTTTCCTTACTACCTATTCCTTTTCTAGTTTGCAACAGGTAAAAAAGTATAACATTGTAACTAATACACACAACATCACAATCCAGTGTAAAATATAAACTATTAAGTTACATTCTATAAATATTTTTTTAATATATATTTTTTAAGATTTTATTTATTTATTTGACAGACAGAGATCACAAGTAGGCAGAGAGGCAGGCAGAGAGAGAGGGGGAAGCAGGCTCCCTGCTGAGTAGAGAGCCTGACGTGGGGCTCGATGTAGGGCTTGATCCAGGACCTTGGGATCATGACCTGAGCTGAAGGCAGAGGCTTTAACCCACTGAGCCACCCAGGCACCCCGTATAAATATTTTCTAGTTGAAACTACTACAGAATGTTTGTCTTTTATTTTTATTATGAACAAACTTACTTTGAAGTCTTAGTTCTACATTTATAAATAAGTTATTCAACTTACGTATACTCAAATTACATTTAAGTAATAGTTTGTGGAATTACATATTGATGTAATAAATTGTTTTAAGCAAATAGTTTATGTAGGCCAATTCTCAATATTATACCATAGCAGAGAGTAGCATTGGGACAGATAATCCCACGAATAATATTGGCATGTAAAATGATGTGTTGCTGATGTCTAGAATGTTCTTAAGTGGTTAGGCATAGCCAAGCATGTTGCAGGTCTGATTACTCAGTAAGAGTGAGAACCCAGGAGAATGACAGCATAATAGGGTGAGAATTGCCTTTTATGCTAGTAGGAAGATCCTGGCTTGCTGATAGGGCCCCTTCCTGAGCCAGTGGTGAAGCAGGCAGTGAGCACAGGGCTGTGGGCTTCTCTCTCCCGGGCAGATCTTACCATCAGGACTGCTGCATTGACCACCGCGCCTCATGCATAACCTTGTCAGGAGCCAGGGCTGTATCCTGGTGTATATCTTGTACGCTTGATTGCTGCTTCGGTAGTAAACTAAAATGGGAGCGACCTTAAATAAGATCTAGCTGTCATTGTCACCAATTTTTTTTTAAAAGATCTTATTTATTTATTTGACAGAGAGAGACACAGTGAGAGAGGGAACACAAGCGGGGGCGGGGGGTGGGAGAGGGAGAAGCAGGCCTCCCCCTGAGCAGAGAGCCCAGTGCGGGGTTTGATCCCAGAACCCTGGAATCATGACCCAAGCTGAAGGCTGACGCTTAATGACTGAGCCACCCAGGTGCCCCCATTGTCACCAGTTTTTGAGCCCAGCTTTTTATTTGGCCTAGTTCATTTAAAATGTCAAACCTATAAAAAGAAAAAACAGAGTAAAATGGTGGTTTCCAGGGGTTAAGGGGTGGGGGAAGGATAAGATGAATGGTGTTTAAGGGTATAAACGTATAATGTGTAATCAATAAGCCAAAGAAATCTAATGCCCAGTATAATGAATATAGACAATAATAATATACAAATACTGATATAATACAAATACTGATTGCTTCAATTGTAATCATATTACAATATATAAAGGTATTAAAGTAACACACTGTACATCTTAAATGTACAGAATGCAACACATCAAATTAAAAAAAAAAAGATTTTTCTGACCAGCTCCACTGCTTTGGCTAATTAACTGTAGCTGGTACCCCACAGTGAGAGAAAGCAGCAGTAGGATCTTGTTGTGACTAGCTGTGATTAAAAATTTTACCTGGTAGTAGGGTTCAGGTATCTGATTCACACACTATTTGATCATTTGCAAGCTGGGAAGATATTTGTTATTTAGTCTGTATCAGGGACCTAAGTCCTATAACTCAGTCCTTATCTTCGTTTTTCTACTTAAAAGATTTAGGTGCTTGGGGAAGTCACTTGTACTAAGCTAAACGTTTGTCTATTTAAAAAAAAAAAAATCAAGCTTACCCTATCACATAGGCTATTGAAAGACCAGATAAGGTTATATGTTTAAAAGAACCATACACTGTATAAATTAGATGAGCTTGTGTAAATGTGAAAATGATAGTATAGATTCACTCAGCATGATCCCGCACAAATATTTCCACCTCCGTAAGGTATTCTTATAGATCTTCCTAAATGAGAGAGTACCTTTCCCATCATGTGCTAAGGGAGATTTAGGCTGAATTATCTCTTTCAACCTTTTGCTCTATTTCTGGTGAAAGGAATGTTCATTCCTAACTTGCAGACTCTGTAATTGGAAGGAGCATGTTTGACTATATTCTTCTTCATGACTGGTACATAAAACAGTGTCTGGTATTCACTATCATGAATATATGTAGTAGGTATTCAGTAAACTTGTGTTGGATGATTGAGTAATAGCTAGCTCATCAATTTGTTTTTTTCATTATTAGATAAGCACATGTATTAAGCAGATGGATGGTTAGATCTGAACTTGAAAAATTTTGTAAGAAAATATTTGAACTGTATTTGTTCAGAATTCTTAGCCCTAAAAGATAGTGAAATATAGTTCAAACTTATTCATTTATTTCAAGAGATCTTTTTCATTTTTTAGATGTTTAGGTTTGAGATGAAAAATTGTTTCATCAGAGAAGTAACAAATGGCTTCTTATAACTCAACCCCCCCCCCAAAAAAAAATCACTAAATAAGTTACTTGCAGAGTTAGTGGTACATAGGTGTTGAATTTCAGTGGATGCAGAGCAGTAAACATATGTCTGTAAAGAACAAGATAGTATTGCGACAGAGACAAAGTGGACTGGTGTGCAGTAAGCCCCAGTGCATACTAAGAATGTCATGGCTTGTGCTTAGTCATGTTGGGCGATCTTTTTTAGAAGAAATGACCCTTGAGCCAAGACTTGGGCCTTGTTTACTACATGATCCCAGAGTAACTGGTGAAATGGATTGGTAAATAGGTTAACTTTTTTTTTAATGAATTTAGTGGGTCTCTTAGGTTGTTCAGACAACATTTTAGGCAAAGATGGGAACTTAGAGCAGACAGGAAAGACACTTGAACTTAGGATCTTCTACCATTCATGATGAAGAGGTAATTATAATAGAGTTGGATATATAGTGATAGGAAGGACTTTGTTTCAGTCCCGTTGGTGCTTTTCTTCTCTGTTCACAAGATTCTTATTATGTATGATAAGCATTGATTACAAGCACTTCCTCTGCCGTATGTGATGGTGTATTTTCATGAGAGGAGGGCTGTAAAAATTTAACTCATTAAATAGACTTTTAAATAATTAGAAGGAAGCCTTTTATTTCGAAATGGTTTTAGACTTAAAGAAAAGTGACATAAAAAATAGATTCCCCTACCATATGCATAACTTTTTTTTTCCTGAACCATTTGGAAATAAATGGAAGATACAGTTTTTTGCTTCTAAAGGGGCGTATATCTGCAACCTACTCTTTACACTTGTGTTAGGAGCTAAATTGTGTCTTCCCCAAATTCATGAGTTGAACTCCTATCCCCAATAGTTCAAAATGTGACTGCATTGGAGAAAGGGTCTTTCAAGAGGTAATTAAAGTTAAATGAGGTCATCAGGGTGGGCCCCAACCCAATATGCCTGGTGTCTTTATAAGCAGAGGAGATTAGGACACAGACATGCACAGACGGAAGAGCATGTGAAGACGGGAAGAATATGGCCAGTTTTAAGCCAAGAAGAGAAGTTTTAGTAGAAACTAACCCTGCTGCCACCTTGATTTCAGACTTCTAGCCTCCAGAATTGTGCAAAAACAAATTTCTGTTGTTTAAACCACCTTGTCTATGGCACGTGTTAGAGCAGCCCTAATGGACTAATACAGCTTGTAGAGGATGGCAGAACAATAACTTTTTAATACATTGCATAAAAAGTGTCTTTAAGAGCAGTCCTGTGCATTTCCTAAAATAATCTGGGTTAGCATTAGAAGTTTGAGTCTGTTTACCTTTTCTTTGTTTGTTTAAAAAAAAAAAAAATATATATATATATATAAAATCTGGAATGGGTGTGAGATGGGGCATGATAGTAGCTCAGTAAGAATGTCATTCTGTTGCTTAGCAGCAGACAAGAAAACCAAGTGTGTTTTTTAAAAGTTGGAGTTATAAATGGAACACCTGCATCCAGTTTTGATTGCCTCACTTCAAGAATGATAGAGCATAAATTGAAAGAATCTGAAGAAGTGAAAAAACTGATTATAGGTATTGTGGGGGACTAGTGTATGACAGTAATCCGCAAGTATGGTTCAGCAGCTGTTTACTTGGCCTACCAGGGCAGAGACGACAGTTTCAAGGACCCCGCTGCCTTCATCTTCATCAACTAGAAGACAACAATCGTAGTCGATCTTTACTTCTGTTGGATATCAGTACTCTCCTCATATTTTCTTTCTTCTCTGCCAGTTTATTTGGCAGAGAGGAGATAGAGAAGTAAAAATGTGTACCATCCTGTGCTTCAGCTGTCCCACAAAAGATACATAAACTGTCTTTTGAAAACAGTATGATTTGATTTAATGCCATAAATTTGCTGACACCGAAATAATGGTGGTCTCCTTACTCCATTCTTATTTGATTTAAAGAACACATTATTTTATGCTAGTAAGTAGAAGCTGGGATGGCCTTTCCTTTAATGGAGTCAGTGCAGCTAACAGACTCAAATGAAAGGAATGGCCACTCACTTAACAGAGCTGGTGTCGATAACTGAGACCAAGAGGAGAAACTGATGTAGGAAAAACCTATGTTGGTCACCTATATTGACTGATGCAGGAGGTCATTGGCTAACTGCTACTTAAATGCAGTCCACTTCAGACAGATTAATTTGGCTAGGTAACATACAAAACGAAAGGATATTAGTAATTACTTTGTTCTGAAACAGAATTTTTTTTTTCAAGACTTTATTTATTTGAGAGAGTGAGAGCGAGAGAGAGAATACAAATAGGAGCAAGGGGCAGAGGAAGAGGGACAAGCAGAGTCCCTGCTGAGTAGGGAGCCCAACTCAGGTCTCTATCCCAGGACCCCAAGATCACGACCCAAGCCAGAGGCAGATGCTTAACCGATGGAGCCACCCAGGTTCCCCCGTTCTTAAACAGAATTAAGAGTTAAGAATTTTAATAACTTTTAGTATATTTAACTTGCTATCCTATACTAAAAGTCAGCAACTTTTAAAGTCTTTACTATATGTCTCCAGGCAAGAATGTATCTGTACTTCTTTTTATCTTGATAGGCTTTACAAAAGTTCCAGTGGGAATATGAGGCTTTTGGTGGGGTTGAGTGTATGTGGCTGTGGTTCGTTCAGGGTCAGGTGTTCATTTAGGGCCAAGAAGCCCTGTGAAGTGCAGTGAGGTGGGATGTGGGGGCAGTGTCATCTCTTGGGGATCAGACTCATTATTAGCCACCGGTAAGTCAGGTGTGAGAAGTCTACCTGGCAAGGACATCATTCATTAGAGACAGCTGATTAGCTGATTAGCACATTCTCTCCCTGTTGGCATATCACAGGGGAAACCAAATTATAGTTACCAGACTTCTTTGGTGAGTTTAGAATGAGAACACTGGGAGTTATGCAACTTAAATGATTGAGGGCATTAGCACAGAACAGGTGGACACTTTCATCTGAACAGGAAAGAGAACAGATTAAGTCTTTGGACTAGTGCACTCTCTTTAAACGAACAGTGTCAACCAGCGTAGGCCTCAGGCTCCTCTTACGTGCTTCTTTACCGTCCAGCTCTTACCCCTCTGATTGAAACATTCTTTTTTTAATGTAGTCAGTAAGGTTACTATCAAGTCCAGCTGGTGTGGAAACTGCCATGAATTTGTGACTGCAGATCTCTGCCATCATCCTTGATGGGTTGATATGGAAATTGGTCAGTTTAGTCTGAGCAGAACTGTATTCAACTGTATGATTATGGAAGAGATCCACTACAGTGGTGAAGATAGCTTCTGAATGAGGCAGGGCCAACGTGTGTGATTTAGCCTACGATTTTGTTCTATCACACACTTTGACTTTGGAAATTTAACAAATTATTGGAACATATTCTTATATTCAGTTGTGATTATGTATCATTATATAATCTATACCATATTATATATTTAAACTGTATAAAAAATAACAATTTGTAGTAGATGGTTCATAGCAAAGCTCTGTAAAGTAATTGAATTTAAATATTCTAGAATGCTGATTATTTCTACATATAGATAGTTGCGGGTACTTTAAACAGGTCTCAAAATACTTTTTTTTTTTTTAAAGATTTTATGTATTTATTTGTCAGAGAGAGAGCACAAGCAGGCTGAGCAGCAGGTAGAGGAGAAGCAGACTCCTCACTGAGCAAGGAGCCTGATGTGGGACTCGATCCCGGAACCCTGTGTTCATGACCCGAGCTGAAGGCAAATGCTTAACAGACTGAGCTGCTCAGGTGTTCCACAAAATACTTCTTTTATTCTATATTCCCCTTCCTCAAATTTATTGAGATTGGAACACTGGGGCAAAAAAAAATTGAAATTAGAGAAAGATTCATACATATACGTGTATTTTCTTTTTTTTTTAAGTAATCTCAATGCTCAATATGGTGCTCGAACTCATTACCTAGAGATCAAGAGTCACATGCTCTACCAACTAAAACAGCCAGGAGCTCCCATACCTATAGGTATATTTTAAAATTCTGCTGATTGATTGTGTTCTTTGGATTTCTTTGGTGGTATTTTTATGCTAATTTATAAATTTTCACATAGTGAATATACTTTTATAAAATCCCATCTCTTTAGTTGTAGATATTGTTCTGATGTGTTTGAAATATAATGATCAGTAAAAGTACATTTGTTTCTGATCAGGTTATGTCATAGTCTCTATATTTTAGCTAATATAAGTCTGTAATATATAAACTTACAATGTTCCTTTAGAATGTTTTCTAGGAATCATTTTTTAGAGTGGAGAATACTGATTTGGAATCCTCTCTTCCTATATTAAGAATGTTATATTTAAGGGTTGCATTCTTTATTAAAGATAACTAACAGTTAATTTTAACTGAGCAACAAAGGTCATAAACTAGTTATAACAACTATAAACCTGTATTAATATAAAATGTGAACACCGTACTGCACACATTGATTAAACAATGTCCCACTGTATTATAAAATGTACATGGTATGCATAAATATAATTCTATTAAGCCATAAATCTGGACTGTCTAAAACTTATATGTGAGTATAATAAACATCAGTTATGATCTTACTATTTTTGCTTAGCACTTTAGAAGTCTGGAGGATGGACAGTTATGTAGTTTATGGGTAGTATTTCTTAGAAAAAACTGAATGAAAATTTCAATTCCTTCTTTTATCTCTTAATAAATTTCTGTGTAACAAGGAGAAGCATTAATAATTCTCTGTAACATATAGTTATCCATTGGATTTTGAAGCTTTTGAACAGGGTTAGTAGGTAAATTTTAGGTGGAAAGCAAAAGGATTCTTTCTTTAGGAGCATATATTGTACTACCAGATACCAGCATTCACCTAGGGGATGTTTTGATAATTCTGTCGGATAAATTAACATGGATCCAGTCACTCCTTAGTGAATTCCTTTCCATGGTGATTTAAATAAGGTTGGGCCTTTGTTTAAAAATTACAGACTCAATTGAAAATGAATTGCTGTCCTGCATTATTAAAGCTGATAACTGTTTAAATTGTATTTTAATTTTATAGTGCTACTCTGGTGCTTCTGTTGAATTTTATAGAACTAACCAGCAGAGTTTGTGGACTTGGGGACCTGATACCTTAAGAGATTCATACAATTTTTCACTTTTTATTTCTGAATTCCTTTTTCATAGCACATTTGATAATGTAGGTATAATCCATCCATTTGTGTGTTCTAGATGTGTAGAAGTGCCGCAAGTACTCATTATGGTAGAATTGTTAACTCTTAAGTAGGGGTGGGCAAGCTTTTTTCATGAAGGCCCAGACAGTAAATACGTTAAACGTATTGTAGGCCATATGATCTCTGTCACAACTACTCAGCCCTGCTGTTATAATGTAAAAACAGCCATAGATAATATATAGAGGAGTGGGTGTGCCTTTGTTCCAATAAAACTTTATTTACAGAAGCAGGCTGTAGGCTGGATTTGGCCTGTGGGCAATAGTTTATGAACTCCTGCTCTGAATCATTGAGTCTGTAATTCCCCCAAGTCAGGCCCTTCTATATCTGGAAACAAAGAGTTCATTTCTCTTTAGTTTCCCCTCTTTGCTTCAGCATCACTAGCACTTCTTTAATTCTGAATACCAACAGCATAGAGAAAGAATATCCTAAAGATATTCTAGGAGGAAATTGGTTAATTGGACTTAGATCGCAAACTATTGTTGTCTTCTCCGAACCTGGGTACTCCCACAGTCTCTGGCTCCTTATGAGCTCTGCTGGAGAAAGTCATGAAACTAAACTTGTCCCTGTCCACCTCAGTGCTGCCTGTCAGCCCTTTTGTTTATCTCTATTTGACTCCTCATTGCATTCCTCACAGCATCTCTCCCAGGGTCATCCTTGTTTCCCGTGGCCATCACCTCCATCCCCTTGTACGGCGGTCTCGGCATTTCATCTCCCATCTCTTATTTAGCAAAGTTGGGTGGTATCATTCAGCATAAATCTCTTTTATTCTCTGTTTCTTCTTTAAGGCGGGGAATGAAAATAAGGGTTCTCTTTACTATTAAATGAATTTTTAATTCCCAATTTAATGCACAGACTGTATAAGTTATTGTAAAATCTGTGCATGAATAAGTACGGTGTGCCATGAATTCCACTTTTGTGGCTTGGGATTCCTCCAGAATGCATCTGCCGTTACAGAAAATGTTTTCTAGATATATAATTATGAGAATTTTAATTCAAAAGTGTGTTGTCTATGCCTCAAAGTTATAATCTTTAAGCTGGACAGTAAGCAATAGATACGGCTTCTCTGAGGAACAGTCCAGACAGGTTAATATGGTATTCCTAGCCATAAATTTTTCCCTTACTCTTAATTTTAATTAGAAATACTGATTTACAGGAATTCTTCTCCAACTTTATCAAGAGAATCATATTATCCCAACATGGGAATAGTCAGGGCTAGGTGACTGGGTTAGATGGCTGTCAAAGCCACCCCAGGGATTAGATGGAAATCTTAGAGAAAGGAGGGATTCAGGCCTGGGCCCATGCACCAAAAAGGATCCAGTGACCTGGGATCCGCTGGACCTCGTGGTCAGAACTGAGCCAAGCCTCTCCTGATTCTGCAGTCGCCCCAGGACTGCTGCAGAGCAGGTCCACCGCCCTTTCAGTAGAACTGGTGGTTCTGGATGGGGGCAATCTACAAGACCATTAGCCATGAGGTCAGGAAACGGGAGTTCAAAGACATAAATGAAAGCCTCTTTTTTTAAAAAAGATTTTATTTATTTATTTGACAGACAGAGA
Organism: Lutra lutra; assembly: GCF_902655055.1. Classification (NCBI taxonomy): domain Eukaryota; kingdom Metazoa; phylum Chordata; class Mammalia; order Carnivora; family Mustelidae; genus Lutra; species Lutra lutra. The sequence goes on along the minus strand of NC_062283.1, from coordinate 121,489,428 downwards.
CTACAAGTAGGCAGAGAGGCAGGCAAAGAAAGAGGGGGATGCAGGCTCCCTGCCGAGCAGAGAGCCCAATGTGGGGCTTGATCCCAGGACCCTGAGATCATGACCTGAGCTGAAGGCAGAGGATTAACCCACTGAGCCACCCAGGCGACCCCTGAAAGCATCTTTTAAAATGGAATAAGAAATTATGGAACACACTGAAACAGCAAGACCAAGCAGTTGTAGAAAGGAACTAGTTAGAAATCTAGGAAATAAATGATAGTTATTGTAATAAAAATTGATTAAATTCTACATTGGACACAAAAGACAGAATTACTGAATTAGAAGAGGTTTTTAGGAATGCACTTAAACTTGTTAAAGCTTTGTATGAATGTCAGGCATCAATGCATGTAGTTTGTATGTATAAAATACACACACACACACACATACACACACACACCTCAGTTAATTCTCATAATAATCCCATTCATTAACTTAATATATATTGTGTCTACTGTATATGCCAGCCACTATATTATTTATTTGTTACTGCACATAGATTATTACCAGACTGAGTGGCTTAAAATAGCTGACACTCATGATGTCACACAGCTTCTGTAAGTCGGGAATCTGGGAGCTGTTTGGCCAGAGAGTTTTGGGCCAGGGTCTCTAACAAGGTTGCAGTCATCTCAGAGCTTGACTGCAGCTGGAGGTCCAGCTTCCAGACTTACACACGTGGCTGTCAGCAGACTTCCTTGTTAGTTGTTGGCCAGAGGCCTCTGTTGCTCTCTACGTGGGCTTCTCCGTAGGCTTTCCGAGTGTCCTTGTGACATGGCAGCTGGCTTTTCCTGAGTGAGCAGCAGGGGAAGGCAGAACCAAGAGGAGCCATAGCCCTTTTATAACTATATTAGAGTTCTCCAAAGAAACAGAAATAAGAGGGTGTGTGTGTAGCTTTATTCTGAGGAACTGGCTCACATAATTATGGAGGCTGGCAAGTCAGAAGGCCCACAGGGTGAGTGAGCAAACTGGAGATGCAGGAGAGCCAGTGGTGTAGTTTAGTCCAAGTTCAATGGCCTGAAAACGAGGAGAGCCAATGTTCTCGGTCTGAAAGTTGGAAAACTTGAGACCCAGGAAGAGTTGATGTTTCAGTGTCGATCTGAAGTCAGGAATAAGCTGATGCCCTGGTCGAAGGCCATCAGGCAGGAAGAATTCTCTTAAGGTGGAGGACAGCCAGCCTTTTGTTCTGTCTACTGATTTGAATGTTAATCTCATCCCAAACCATCCTCTCAGAAACACCCAGAATAATGTTTGACTGAATACCTGGGTACCCTGTGGCCCTGTCAAGTTGACGTGTAAGTTAACCATCACAATAACCTAACATACCATCACTCCTGCTATGTTCTTTTTTTTGGAAGTAAGTCACTAAGCCCAGCACCCTCTTATAGGAGAAGAACTAAGCTCCATTTCTGGAAGGAAGAAGTATGGAACAGTTTGTGGACATATTTTTTAAACTACTCTGGGCACTGGGCTTGGGAGATTCCAGTGTTCATTAGTAGGAGTTCCAGAAGGAAAAAAAGAAGAAACAAATGTAGAGAAGCAATATGTGGAGAGAAAGTTATTAAGAATCTTCATCTTCCAGGGCACCTGGGTGGCTCAGTGGGTTAAAGCCTCTGCCTTCGGCTCAGGTCATGATCTCAGGGTCCTGGGATGGAGCCCCGCATCGGGCTCTCTGCTTAGCAGGGAGCCTGCTTCCTTCTCTCTCTCTGCCTGCCTCTCTGCCTACTTGTGATCTCTGTCTGTCAAATAAATAAATAAAATCTTTAAAAAAAAAAAAAAAGAATCTCCATCTTCCATAATAAAAGATACAAATCTTTGAATCACATGTTCACTCAGGAAACCAAAACAGAATAAGTGAAAATAAATCTTTAGATACATTGTGATGAAATTGCAAAATATGAGATAAAGGGATAAGAGCTACTAGAAAAAAGGTCTTATTACCTACAGAGGAAGGGAATTACAGTGATAGTAAACTTACCAAAATAATAGAGGCTAATAGGTATGGAGTAACACTTTCAAAGTGATGGAAGAAGGTAGCTGTGATCCTAAAATTTTTTGCCTGGCTAAATTTTCATTCAAGATTGAGAGAAAATATAAAGACTAAATAAGGTATTTAACTTTCTCTGACTCACATTCCTTATCTGTTAATAAATGGGAATAGGAGCACCTGGGTGGCTCAGTCCCTTAAGCATCTGACTTTGGCTCAGGTCAGGATCACAGGAGTTGGACTCCCTGCTCAGCAGGGAGTCTGCTTGTACCTCTTCCTCTGCCCCCCTGCTCCGCTCATGCTCTCTCTCTTTCTCTCAAATAAATAAAATCTTTATACATAAGTAAATAAATGGGAATAGTAGTATCTACCTTATAGGTTATTATCTGCTGTGTTTACTGATACATCCCAAGTGTCTGTACAGTGCGTAATACAGAGTAGACATTGAATAAATGTTTATTGAGTAAATGAGTGTATGGGGTTGTTGTGAGGACTAATATATATATAATTTTTAGCAGTACCTGATGTGTTAATAACTACTCTATAAATGTGTGTTGTTGTTAAGAGTCTACCAAAGATTTTTCTAAAAGAACTATTAAGAATATTCTTCAACAAGAAGAAAAATTCAGTGAGAAGTTATCAGATATAATCAACAGTTATGACACAGAAATTGATAAACTGCCAATAAGTTAAATACAGTTGACCCTTGAAGAACTTGGGCCGACTTGTGAGCAGATATTTTTAAATAAATATAGTTCTATACTTTTTCAATAAATACAGTACTCTATTTTTCAGTAAATATAGTACTCTACATGCATTTTCTCTTCCTTGTGATTTTCTTAATAACGTTTTCCTATGTCTAGCTTGCTTTATTATAAAAATACAGTATATAATACAGCATATAAAATGTGTGTTTAGCTGACTATGTTTTTGGTATGGCTTCCAGTTAACTGTAGGCTAGTAGTAGTTAAGACTTGAGGGAGTCAAAAATTATACTTACGGATTTTTGACGGTGCAGAAGTCAGCACCCCTAATGCTGATTTCTTCAAGGATCAACTATAATGACCATGGGGGAAGAAAGAAATAAAAACTGATCTTTCTGTAGTACTTTTAAAAAGGTAAACTAAAATCTTTAAGGTGATTAAGAAATTCATAGGGAAGAGCAAAGGACTGGGAACAGTTAAGAGTTTTGAAAAATGAGGAGGTGTTTGCCTTACCACCTTTACAGACTTATTACAAAGTATAATAATTAAGACTGAAGTGTTGGTGCAGGGAGAGGCAAATAGACAAGAGGAACAAAATGGTCCAGAAATTGACTCATATATATATATAGAAACTTGAAATATAACAGAAGACACTACAAATAGGTTTATAAATAAGGTAGAATCTTCAATAAGTTGAACCAGGAAAAGTGGTTATTCTTAAGGAAAAAAAAATGAAGTTTGATATCCTGCCATATATAAAAATCCATTACAGTTTGGTTAAAAACCTAAGTGTAAAGAAAAACTTCAATGCTGTCATTTAAAAAGAAGAAGAATATCTTCCTTGGATAAAGAGTGACTCTTAACTGACTGAGCCACCTAGGTGCCCCTCAAAGAGGGACTCTTTATAAAAGAGAACAAAATACAAACATAAAGGAGAAAGATTGATGTGACTCTATTAAAATTTAAAATTTCATATCTCATGGGTGCCCGGGTGGCTCAGTTGGTTCAGGTCATGATCCTGGGGTCCTGGGATTGAGTCCCACATCAGCCTCCCCTTGCTCTGTGGGGAGCCTGCTTCTCCCTCTCCCTCTGCATGCTACCCCCTGCTGTGCTCTCTCTCTCTCTCTGTCAAATAAATAAAGTCTTTTAAAAAAAATTCATGTCTCAGAAGCTTCTATAAACAAAGCAGAAGACAAGTCTCACATTTAGAGAAAATACTTGTAATGGATATAGCTAACAAAGATTGGTATCCAGCATAGAAAAAAATTCTTACAAGTCAAGAAGGAAGAAAGAACCTAATGGAAAAAAATCAGCAAAGGATATGATTAAGCAATTTATGGGTCAGGAAATATGAGTGGCCCATTAACATAGGAAAAGATCTTCAACCTCACTAGTAATCATATGAATGCATATTATACCGTTCCATGCTCATCAGATAGTGGACGTTAAAAAGGATGAAAAGACTGTGTTGGCAAAGATGTGGGGACCCAGTACTCTTTTATTGCTGATGGTAGCATTAATTGATGTAGGCACTTGGGAAGGCTATTTTGCAAAATCTAATATAGTGAAAGCATACTAAAAATCTAGAAATTCTTCCTCTGGTATGTGCTCTAGAGAAAAACTCTTCTAGAAAATGTACAAGGAAGCACATATAAGAATGGTTATTTTAACATCTTTGTTATGCTAAAACTTATAAACTAAATATTCATTAAACGAGAGTATATGTTGTAATATATTTACATAATGAAATAGGATACAACAGTTAAAAAGTCAGTGAACTAAAGCTGTATCAACATGAACAAATTCCTCACAAGCACTTTTGAGGAAGATGCAAAAGTATATGCGTATTTATATAACATCCTTTATATGAAAACCATGTAAACAATATTCTGTTTATGGATCTATAATGTATAATATCATAATTTTTAAGCATGTTTTTAAACACCAAGTCGTGGTAAAGGTTACTTCTAAGGAAGTAGTGAATGGTTGGAGGGATTCACAAATACAGAAGAGTAAGCAAAGAGAGCAAAATGTTAAGATTTGGTAAATCTGAGTTGCAGCTACATGGGTGTTCATTATCTTGGATTCTGGACTTGTCTGTATACCTGATATTTACCTCTGTAATAGTTTAAAACAAATTACCAGCAAGTTCCTTGAACGAAGTGAGTATATTTTTTTTAATGATTCCTAATCCGTGAAAATATGTGGATTTCTCTCTAAAAATTCTCTATTATGTTCTGGATCTTGCTCGTGGGAAAATCTTTCAAACAACCTTATCATAAGGATCTGGTTTTTTTTTTTTTTTTTGGAAGATGTTATTTATTTTTTTGACAGAGACAGTGAGAGAGGGAATAAGCAGAGGGAGTGGGAGAGGGAGAAGCAGGCTTCCCCATGAGCAGGGAGCCTGATGTGGGGCTCCATCCTAGGACCCTGGGATCATGACCTGAGCCAAAGGCAGATGCTTAACGACCGAACCACCTAGGTGCCTCAGGATCTGGTATTTTAACAAAACAAACCTAATGACGTTTCCCCATCATTAGTAAGTTAAAATAGCTAAGTACTATAAAGAATCTGAAAATTAACTAATCTTCATAGAGCTCTTCTAATGCCAACCTTCTGAAAGCTACATGGGATTGTCTTATAAATATAAGTGGTCTTGAAACTTAAACATAAAATCGTAAAATCAATATAAACTTTTTTTTTTTTTTTGGCTTAAATTTAAAGAAATACCCGACAGTGACACAATTAGTCTTAAGTCTAGTTTTGTTCTGGGCCTATTATTTTATTTTTGCCTTATCTAAGTTTATTTTATCTGAAATAGTTATTATTTTCTCAATGAGAATCTTATCTGGGTTTGAACTTGTGTTTTGTGTTGGCATTGACACATTCTTTATCCTTTCCCCGACTGACACTTTTCTGAACACTTGTCATTTAACTAGATAGAATTGAGTTAAAAATGTCTGGAAAGAAATTTTGCCACATAAGTTTGAGTAGGTTTTTTTTTTTTCCCCTTAATTTATGGAATTAAAAAAAAACTAAATTTCCAGTGAAATTTGAATGCTTTGCATTATTTGTTTCTTTAATGTTTCATGGCAGGCATTTCATCAAAGGGAGTTAGGACTAGAGAGATCTTAGGTCCCGTGCTTGTGTAGCAGTCCGGCATACATTTGGGTTTCTTTAGTGGTGAGAGCGTTTTCATTGCGCTGAATAAATGGGCTTAAATGGCAGGAACATGACTAGAAAGTGCACATTATATATGTTCCAGTCAGCATGTTGCTAGTGACAGGTGCTCAATGGTTGTTGGTATCGTTGTCAGCAGAGAGAATCCTTTGACATTAAAGTCACCGGCTCGATCCTGATTTGGGGTGACTCTATTGGCAGCTCCATCAGGCGGCCGCTGGTCAGTGAATGTCAGAGCTGCCGCTGTTCTTAAGAGTGTCACCAGCCCTCTCTGGGTTTTGGCTTTTTTTTTTCCCACCTCTTTTTTTTTTTTTTTTTTTTTTTTGAGGGAGGGGCTGTTATCTTGTCTTATTGTTCAGTCTTAACCAGACTTTCCAATTGCTTACCTTTGGGAAATGGGCCGAGAGGTCACAGGGAATATAGGTATCAGTAGGACATGCAAAACCATATATGAAATGGGGACTCACATGGAAACTGGTAATGATTACCTTGACTTCAAGCCAATCAATGGTGGGAGCACCTGGGGACTCATTAAATGGTATTTGTGGTGTCTGTAACCTGGGTTGTGAGCTCTATTTCAAGAAAAGCAGTGACAGCCTCTAACGTCTAATTGACCTCTTCTCTTTGTTTCACTTTCTCTCACTTTCCATATTTGCCGCCAATGCGGTCCCCGATGGCAGCAAACAGCGCTGCTCAGCATTTTGAACTTCTGTTCAGAGCTTCAGCACCTGAGTTTGGGCAGCTGTGTAATGGTGAGTATTTGAAAATTCTTTCTCCTCCCTCGCTTGTTCTCTTTCTCTTCCCATGGGCTAATGGCATCCTGACCTGCCCACTCCCCACGCATCTGCAGCTTTTCAGACTTACGGTGAACTACGGTGTCCCCCGCTTTCAAACATTTTTCTTAAATTGGAGAGTATGTCTTCGAAACATTGACACTATTTATCTATGAGAGCAAGGGAAGAAGTGTGCGTGGTTGAGAAGAGTTTGGTTCTGCCTCAAGCCAGATGTTATTTCAGACGAGCTATTTACCTCTCTGGATCTCTTTACAAAATAAGAGATCAGTCATACCCACACGCCAGTAGCGCAGTAAGTTTGTCACAAAGCTAATTTTAGTTTTTAAGTTCTGAAATTATTTCCTGGAAATGCTAATGATTTAGGTAGGGGTTTTTTTGTTTTGTTTTGTTTGTTTTGGCTGTTGTTTTTGGTGTGTGTTTGTTTTATTGTCCTTATTGGTTAAGAGAAAAAAGATGGGCACCCTATGTTAGAACTCAGATTTTTTTGAAATGTTACGGGTCCATTAAATCCAAAAGCATAAGGACTATTAGACTAGACAGTCTTTAAAGTCCTTCCAGATTTAAAATTATGATTTTATGTGCCACTGAAAGATTTCATGGAATGAGTTAAATTTTTTCCATCTGAGTAATGTGGCTTGTGAATACTACTGAGACTCAAGGGACAGTAGACGTCGTGGTGTTTGTGTGCACACTCAGAGCAAGTACATCTCCCAAGACAACGGACTGTGGAGCAGTCCATCCCTCTTTACTTTCATACCTCCCCCTTGCAAAACAGATTCAGGAGATTCCAAACCATTCCAGTTTTGTGTCCACTTACTAGGAAGACCTGAGTTATTAGCAGGATGGTTACAAGATCAGAGAAGTTCTCCTGAGGTCCTAGGCTTGGATTAAATCTGAAAGAAATCCCATGTGAATACCTTTTAGAGCTCATTGATGGCTTCAGAGCTGCCCCAAGATTTGGCAATATAGGGTAGAGAGGCCTGTTATGGCCACTTGTCTATGTCCATATCCCCATGTGAGAGCCATCCTGGTGGTTAGGCCTGATTAAACCCCACCTATGGGCTCTGACTGACCCCGGTCTCTGGAAACAATCTTGGGAACCCACTAACACAGTATTAGGCTTTCCTTACTTTTGATCAAATATTTACCTTAGTAAACCATTTCATGGGCTTCTCTTGAGTCCCTCTGAAGACACTTCTAGATAGGCCCAGTGACATGTGATGGCTCTGTCTGTGACAACAGACCAGCCACTTACTGCCACTTGGCTCTTTGCTTGTTGCTAGCCTGTCATCTTTAGACTGGTGAGTGCCCTGTTTAATCTTGGCTAGAGGTACTTTTTTCTGCCTGTTACTTACCTACCCTTAAACTGGAGCAATGTCCTCTAGAAAAGCAGGCCTCTGACCACAGACACATTAAATTAGGGATTATATACATTTGTTGGTAGAATGAGGTGTGTTTTAAGTCAGCATTTTCAAGTTGACCCAGGGAATATTAGTCCTGAAAGATATTCAGTTAAGGAATTGGGGGACAGTGTATTGGGGAAGAGTGACATAGAGATTCCTGGCCAAAATTAGGAAATGATGCTACTCTGTTTTCTTCTGGAGCTTTCAGTGGTATGTCCTGCAACAAAGAAAGTGTGTGCCTTTCTGTAAGCCCATGTTTTCCAACTTTAGTGGTCAGTTTCCAACTTTAATGGTCAGTTCCAACTGACCACCGAACCCACAGTTCCATATTACTTCTACTAATATGTGATATACTGTAGAAAATGCTCCTTAAAGCATGACTTTTCTTAGGCATTATGATAAATGGGATATTTATATTTATTCAATTTTTTAAAAGATTTATTAATTTGAGAGAGAGAGAGCATGAGCAAGGCTGGGAAAAGCAGAAAGAGAGGGAGAAACAACTTTAGCAGACCCCATGCTCTGTGTGGAGTCCAGCATGGGGCTCAATCCCACGACCCTGAGATGAAACCAAGAGTCAGATGCTTAACTGACTGTGCCACCCAGGCACCCCAGTAGTCTATTTTTAAATTAAAGTATGTAGTTATCAGTAAAATATGGTTGCTGTTGATATTTGTATTCTGGGAAATTAAGTTTTAAGGACTTGACATTGAAGTTCAGAAATACTACTAATACTGCTGATCCCGTTACTGACGTTGTGGCTGAAACATTCGCACCTGTCATAGAAATACTGTTCGCGTTTCACAGCAGGTCCAGGGGTCACCAGAACAGTAACACGGATGGATCTTTGTTCACACTTTAATACCATGTTTATTTCAGTTTCTTTCTGTCAATTGACCAGAGGACAAGATGACCGATTTTAGTTTTGACCATCAAAATAATAATCAGAATCATGGGTTTTGGAAAGTTTTAAAGTTACTTCTTTGTAAAAAGTTAATTGACTGCACTAATTTTCGAAGCTACAGGTTTGTATAGTGTGGGTACACTTACTTAAGTAGTTATATTGCCCCCCGCCCAAATCTGTTTCTCATGGTCTCCTGTGTAATTCTCCCACACACAGTTCTGAAGACCAGAACCTTCAAAATCATCATGTCTACACCTAAGCCATCAGGCCTTAGTTCAGACTCAAAACATATCCCCAAATCTGTCCATTTCTCCAGTTCCATTGCTGTAAGCTTAATCCAAGCCTTTGTTTCTATGAGCTCATGTAACTGGGCTTCCTCTCTGTTCTTACCCACCATAGACCATCCTCCAGACAGAAACCAGAGGAATTTTTCTTTTAATGTAGATCATATTTGTTTCAAACCCTCCATTGATTCCTTGGCTTAATGGCCTGGCCCCTGCATAGCTCTCTGCCCTCGCGGCCTCTCTCCTTACTCCCCTTAGGTCTCGGTCACTCACCTTGGGCCACACCCGGTCCTATATCTGTTCCTTGAATGCACTGGGTTCATTCCTGGAAATCCCAGCAATCACCATTCCCTCCCTCCCTCCCTCCCTCACTCACTCACTCCCTTCTTCCTTCCTTCCACCACACCTTACACCGAGCACCTGACAGGCTGATCACCCTATTTTATTATTTTCACACCACTTATCACTCTCTGAATTTATTTTGCTCATTTGTCTGTACGGTCTTTTCCCAAAAAATGTGAACAAAGTCTTTGTATTCTGGTTCCCTGTTGTTCCTGGCCTCTGGAATGATGCTGGCACATGGTAGTTGAAAAAAGGAATAAACAAATGAGCAAAAGTAAATAATAATTGGAAGTGGTAGCTCTTTTGTTTCCTTTTGACTTCTGGTGATCATTTTGGTACCTGATTCTAAAACAAATGGAAGTCTTAAAAGAAACCTGTTGAAACAAACATTATTAAAGCGTATAAAGCCCATGAACTGAAATGTTTAATCCTCATCTGGTCAGGGAGTAGCCTGTGATCAGGAAGTAAACTAGTGGACACCTGCAGTAAGTGACACTAGCATATGATGATCTAAGTTATTTTTGTGCTGTATATCCAGTCCCCAAATACCTCATTTGACTCCACACCAGTATCATTATTAGTACTCTCAGCATATTCACATACTATTTCAGAGCCTGGCGAAGTGCACAGCTTTGTCGGGGCGATCTTCTCTACCCACCAAAGCTGATGAATTATGTATAAAAGAGAAGAAACTTGGCCCCATCGATGAGAAGTGGCAGCGAGGTCAGAATGGAAGGCATTCAGAACAACACAAAATCCTCACATTCTTTATGAGGGTTTCATACTGCTTTGGGATTTCATTCATGAAATCAGTCCCCTGTCTGGAGTTCTGTTAAATGGATTTTTAAGTAGGTCATGGTTCTTGCTGTTTCATGAGACAGTGGCAGATCCGTGAGACGACTGGGTAGATCTGTATTATCAAGAATGTGGGTCTGTTTACATGGAAGCAGACAATAGGAGATGATTAATACTGTTTTAACTTAAAAGAATGTTTTAACTCGCTCTACACAGTTTGTATTTCTGAGCACAACACGTAAGAGACTGGAATAATTTGCTTTCCAGATTGAAGACTATGACGTGATAGCCAGCATGATAGGAGCCAAGTGTAAAAAACTCCGAACACTGGACCTGTGGAGATGCAAGAACATCACCGAGAACGGGATCGCGGAGCTGGCGTCTGGCTGCCCGCTTCTGGAGGAGCTCGACCTGGGCTGGTGCCCCACGCTGCAGAGCAGCACCGGGTGCTTTGCCAGACTGGCACGCCAGCTCCCCAACTTGCAAAAACTCTTCCTCACCGCTAACAGGTCTGTGTGCGACACAGACATCGAAGAGCTGGCGTGTAATTGTAGCAGATTACGGCAACTGGACATATTAGGTAAGGGTGCAGTAGAGAGATTTGTTTTAAAGCCATGACATGACTTGTTGCAAGGAAAGAAAAAAACAAAAAACACTTCTTGGATACAGTAAAATGTTGTCCTGCTAAGGCTGCTTGGTTCGAGGAGGTGCAAGATAGGCTAATTGATACCGAGAATAATGGGTAAAAGAGTAAGGAAAATAACAGAATTTTGTAGTTGAATCTAGCAGAAAGCTCTTATAAACAAACACTAATTCTTGGTCTAGTGAGAAGAGTAAGAATTTATATGAGCTATGTTCTCCATTTTTATTAAAGACAGAGAAGAAATTAATCCATTTTTATAATGAATTATACACACACACACACACACACACACACACATATGCATAAAGCTTCTTGATGTTAAACTCGTTATTAAGGAATATTGCCAGATCTTCATTCCTGATCATTCTAGATTTTAGGAATAGTTCTGGCCCCAGTGAAGATCTATTGAAAAACCCTTCCCAGTTCTGGGATTCCTTGTGTCCTTACTGCAGTCCGTCAGCAGGAGCCCTGTGAGGTGTTGCTGGCAACACCAGAGTTATAATTGCCCCTACAGTTGGTGCTTTGGGACTCACATAGCACTCGTACTGTGTTCTCTAGTAATCTGTGAGTATTAGTAGGTTAGCCCTTGAAGTGCTAATTATATCCTTTCCCGTTTATTAAACATTCAATGACAGGAAAACCTGAAGATTTTCAGCTTCTGAGTTTGGTTTCCTTGAAAACTCACAGTCCAGGTTGCATGTTACTTATTCAAGCTACTTTTAGACAGAAATTCTTGCCTAAAAATTTAGGAAGAAATTCTTGCCTGTTGCGTGTACAGCTTGGGCTACTTCATCTATGTTGTACTTTCTTTATTCTTCCTAGCTCAGGGAATCGGCTATCGTTGTTTTTCATAGAAGGGGACTGGAGCCCGGCAGTCAGTATATGGCAGAACGGTAGTTCAAATGCCAAGTTTTGGGCCCCAGCACAGTGAGCACTTTTTTTCCATCCCACCACAACTGATTTTCTTGCTGCTTTCTTTTCCTTCCTACCTACGTTCCACCTTGAATTAGTCTAGACCTTTTGTAAGAGAAGTATTTGGAGAAGTTCAAGAACATGAGAGAGAATGAGGAGTGGTGGCCAGGGCCTTTAAAATTGGATTGCTAATCACATTAGGCTTTGCTTCAGAGGATTGGTGGGATTGTTGGTTAATACCTGTCTTACAGCCCTCCCCCTCAAAACCTCATCCAGTAGAGATGAAGAGTAGCCAGCGTCTGAAAGAGATGCTACAGAACCACAAAGATAGTCAGTAACACGGATCTAAAACAAAAGCACAGATGTGGTGAACAATGGGGTAGGTGGTCCAGTGGCCTAACTTTGGCCAACTAATGGATGAATTACTTGACAGAGACATAGAAGAAAAATAGGTAAGAAGTATAATGGCTTCTTTTTGAAAACATTTGTAACTTTCCTAAATGTAAGAGCAAGGAAGTATGGAAGGTTCCAGTCCAAGATGGCAACATAGGCAGACCCTGAACTTACCTCTGTGGAACACACCCGTTTATACCTGTTTATAGAACAGTTCATCCTGCAGAAGAGCTGAAGGCTGACTGAACATCTTCCGCCTTTGCAACAACAATTGAAACACAGTAATGGAAGGAACCCCACCCCCCCAGCCCTGACAATGCCAACAGCAGTGGCGGGGGAGAGTACTGAGGGATGGGGATCAGATCTCTCTGTCCTTGGGCAGAGAAAGAAAGCCTCAGTATAGAAGAGTAACCAGCATACAAAAGAGACAACACTGGGAACCCTGCCAAACTGCATTGGCGCTGGGGGCTTACTCTCTGGGTAGGAGAGACTGGAGAACAACACGGTTTATGTTCCTACCCCACCCCCCAAAAAAGCCTAGACCCCAGCAGGATCTGGAAACCACAGTTCCCAGTCATCACAGTGAAGCTGTGACCTCAGTGGGACCAGGGTCCACAAGTCCCCTTTGGGGACAGTGGCACTAGGGCATAGAAAATAAGCTGTGGGATTTTTTTGTGTGTGTCTTGTTTGTTTCTGTTTTTGTTTTCATTTTTGTCTTTTTTGCTTTTCTCATTTTTTCTTTTCTTCTTCGTCTATTATTATTATTATTATTATTATTATTATTATTTTCTTTCCCCAGAAAGCCATGATCTGAAAGAGCAGCTAGTATATAAAAGAGTTGGTGCTAGAAGTCCATCAAACAGTGGGAGGAGCTGCTAGGATGCTCTCAGAGTGGGCGGGGCTGATGGACACGGTCTGCACTCCCCCTCCACCTTGAAAGCACAGACCACTGCACAGTCTGGGCACCCTAACGAGCCTGGTACCTCAGTGATCCCTGGGCCCTTAGCCCACACCAGCCCCAACTGTCCCACCAAGGCAATCACAAAGTGGTGCACACCAGGACACACCTGGTTGGTTCTAACTATAGCCCCAGCCTTTACACCAAGGTGACACAGGTGCAAAATACCCCAAAACACTCTAGGCCCACACTGCTTTGGCTTCAGGTGACTTGCTAGGACACCCCCAGTGCAGAGTGCTTCAGACCATCTTGGCTGACGTCTGCTTCAGATCCAAACAATCTGCCAGGGTCCCTCCTGTGTGGAGCACCCCAGGTGCCCTAGGCCCATGCCTGCATTGATTTCAGCCCAGGACCCCCTGGGTGGAGCACCCCAGAACACTGCCATCCTTGCCAGTGTCAGCTCCAGCCACCCAGCCAGGGCACCTCCTCCATGGAACACCACGGGACAACCCAACTTGCACCCAGTTCAGTTTCAGCCATCCTGCGAGGGCATGTTTTTTGTGAAGAGCCCAGGGACCACATTTTAGCTACAGTTGTCCTGCCAAGATGCCCCCTGCGTGGGATGCCACAGAACCTCCCAGCCTGTTCTCCATCTCAACTACAGCTGCCATTCAGGGCACCCTCTGTGTGGAGAATCCAAGAACACTCCCAGTTTATATCCATTTCTGCTTCAGCTGTCCTTCCAAGATGCCTTCTGTGTGTGGAGCCCTGTATCTCCCTGGCTCGCACCCACTTTAGTTTCAGCTATCCTGCTAGGGTACCTTCTGTGTAAGAGCTCAGGGACCTCCTGGCCTGCAACTGCATCAGTTCCAGCCACTCAGCCAGGGCACCCCCTACACAAAGCACACTGGGACACCCTGGCTTGCACCCATTTCAGCTTCAGCTGTCCTGCTAGGGTGCCCTCAGCACATAGAACCCTGGGGCACCCTGGCCTGCATCCACCTCAGTTTTAGCTATCCCGACAGGGCACTCACTATGTAGAAAGTACCAGGACCCCTACCCCCTCCAGTCCATACCAGCCATAGCTCCAGCCAACCAGCAAAAATCATCAAGCATACAGTCTATATAGGGAATGACCAACACAAGCCCATTCCTTCAAATTTAGGAGAAATAGCTATTCAGTCTCATCCATAGAAACAAACACAGAAAGTCAAGCAAAATGGGGAGACCGAGACATATGCTCCAAAGAAAGAATAAGAAAAAAACAAAACAAAACTCAGAACTAAACGAAACAGGAATAAATAATATGCCTGAAAAAGAATGTAAAGTAATGATCATAAAGATAACCAGGCTGGAAAGAAGAGTGGAAGAACCCAGTGAGACCATCAGTGAAGAGATACAGAATATAAAAAAGAACAGTCAGGGTTGAAGACTACAATCCCTGAAGTAAAAAACATACTAGTGGGAATCAATAGATTAGCAGACGCAGAAGAATTTATCAGAGATCTGGAAGACAGGGTAATGGAAAGCACCCAAAATGAACATTGGAAAGAGAAAAGAATTTTTTTAAATGGGGATAGATTAAGTGATCTCTTGGACAACATCAAGCACACAAACATTTGCTGTATAGGGGTCCCAGAAGAGAGAAAAAGGGGTAAGAAAAAAAAAAACCTTACCTGAAGAAATAATAGCTGAAAATTTCCAAAGCCTAGGGAAGGAAGTAGACATCCACATCAAAAAACATTCTAAACGAGATGAACCCAAGGAGGTCCACACTACAACACATAATAATTAAAATGTCGAAGGTTAACAATAAAGAGATAATCTTAAAAGCAAAGGAAAGACAAAAAGTTGCCTACAAGGGAAAACCTATAAGACTATGAGCTGATTACTCAGCAGAAACTTTGCAGGCCAGAAGAGAATGGCATGATACCTTCAAAGTGCTGCAAGGGAAACACCTATAACCAAAAATACGCTACTCAGAAAGGTTGTCATTCAGATTTAAGGGAGAGATAGAGTTTCCCAGACAAAAAATAAAGGAGTTTATCAACACTAAACCAGACTTACAAGAAATGTTAAAGGAACTTATTTAGGGGCAAAGAAATGGCCATAATTAGAGATTAGAAAATTATGAATAAAAAGATGTAAGGTAGCACAACATATTCATAAAACATGAAGAGGGGGGAAAAGGGTATTTTTTTTCTTTTTCTGTTTTGTTTTTAGAATGTTTGAACTTAAAGATCATGAAATTAATATAGATTGCTATACACTTAGGATGGTATTTATGAACCTCATGGTAACCACAAACCCAAACCTATAATAGATATACAAAAAGAGAGAAAACAAACAAAAAATGTAACACTATAGAAACGCATCAATCATAAGGAAAGAGAGCAAAAGAAGAAAGGAATAGAGGAGAACTACAAAAACAACCAGAAAACAGATAATAAAATGGCAATAAGTACATGCCTATCAATAATTACTTTAAATGTAATTGGCCAAAATGCTCCAATCAAAAGACATGGGGTGGCAGAATGGATTTGAAAACAAACAAACGAACAAACAAAAAACCCACCTCATCTTTATGCTGACTACAAGAGACTCACTCACCTCAGACCTGAAGAGGAAGACACTAAAGTGATGGGATGGAGAAACATTCACCATGCAAATGGAAGTGGGAAAAAAAAGAGAGAGAGAGGGTAGTAATACTTATATCAGACAAAATGTACTTTAAAACAATAACTATAATAAGAGACAGCGAAGGGCATCCCAAATGAGAAAGGGATAAATCCAACAAGAAAATGTAACACTCGTAAATATCTATGCTCCCAACACTGGAGCACCTAAATACATAGAACAAGCATTAGTGGATGTAAAGAGAGAAATTGACGGTAATACAGCAGTAGTAGTGGACCTTAACATTCTGCTTACATCAATGATAGATCATCAAGGCAGAAAGTCAGCAAGGAAATAATGTCTTTGAATGACACATTGGACTAGATGGACATAACAGATGTATAGAGAACATTCCTTCTGAAAACAACAGAATGTATTTTTTTTTTTGATTGCACATGGAACATTCTCCAGAATTGATCACATATTGGGCCACAAAACAAGCCTCAATAAATTTGAGAAGATTAAGGTCATACCATGCATGTTTTCCATCTTTTCCAGTCACAACAGTATGAAACTAGAAATAAATCACAAGAAAGAAAACTTAGAAGTAAGTCACAAGAAAAAAACTAAAAAAGATGTAAACACCTGAAGACTAACCAGCATGATACTAAACAACCAATGAATGGGTCAATGAAGCAATCAAAAGAAATTTTTTAAAAAATGGAGAAAAATGAAAACAAAAACCTATGGTCCAAAATCTTTGGGACATAGCAAAAGCAGATCAAAGGGAAATTATAGTGATACAGGCCTACCTCAAGAAACAAATCTCAAATAATATGACCTTATACCTAAAGGAACTAGAAAAAGAAGAACAAACAAAATCCAAGGTTAACAGAAGGATCAGAGCAGAAATAAGTGATATGGAGACAAAAAAAAAAGTGTAGAAAAAAATCAATGAAACCAAGAGCTAATTCCTTGAAAAGATAAATCAATTAACCCAGAGCCAGACTCACCAAAAATAAAAGAGAAAGAACTCAAAATCAGAAATAAGAGCGGAGAAGTAATAACTGACACACCAGAAATACAAATAGAATACTGTGAAAACTTATATGGCCAACAAACTGGACATCCTAGAAGAAATGGCTAAAAAGTCATCTGATTATCTCAATAGAAGCAGAAAAAGCATTTGATAAAATTCAGCATCTATTCATGATAAGAACTCAACAAAGTGGAATAAACTTCAACATAATAATAATAATAAAGTGGGAAACATAACCTCAATGTAATAATGGCCCACCTTATATATCCTACACAAAAATAAACCCAAATGGATGACAGAGCTAATGTGAAACCTGAAATCACAAAAATCCTAGAAGAAACCACAGGCAATAATTTCTCTAACATCAGCTGTAGCAAGATTTTTCTTGATATGTCTCCTAAGGCAAGGGAAACAAGGGAAACAAAAACAAAAATAAACTGTTGGAACTACATCAAAGTAAAAAGCTTTTGCACAGCAAAATAAACCAAAGGAACCTACTGAATGGGAGAAGTTATTTGCAAATGATTTATCCTGTAAGGAGTTAATATCTAAAATATATAAAGAACTTAACAATGCCAAAGAAGCAATACAATTAAAAAATAGGTAGAGGACCTGAATTGACATTTTTCCAAAGAAGACATGCAGATAGCAAATAGACATATGAAAGGTATTCAACAACACTAATCATCAGGGAAATGTAAATCAAAACCACAATGGGATACCACCTTACACTTACTAGGATGGCTAAAATAAAAAACACAAGAAATAAATGCCAGTGAGGATGTGGAGATAAAGGAACCCTCGTGCACTGTTGGTGGGAATGTAAATGGGTACAACCACTGTGGAAAACAGTATGGAAGTGCCTCAAAAAATTACAAATAAAATTACTGTATGTTCCAGCAATTCCACTACTTGGTGTTTACTCAAAGCCACAGATTCAAGACGATATATGCACGCCCATATTTATGTAGCATTATGTATTGTAGCCAAGATATAGAAGCAACCTAAGTGTCTATAAATAAAAAAATGGATGAACCAAAATGTGGCATAACGATAAACCACGGAATATTACACAGCCATGAAAAGGATGCAGTTGTGCCATTTATGAAACATGGAGGGTATTATGCTAAGTGACATGTCACACTGAGAAAGATAAGTAACATTATTTCACTCATAAGTGGAATCTTAAAACAACAACAGGAAATGAATAAACAAACAAAAAGCCGAATCAGACCTATAGAGAACAGACTGATGGTTGTCAGAGGAAAGGGTGGTGGAGGGATGGGCAAAATGGAATATGTGAGTCAGGGGACTAAAAGGCACAGCATAGGGAATATAGTCGATGATATTAATAGCATTGTATGGTGACAAATGGTAGCTACACCTGTGGTGAACATAGGATAATGTATAAACTTGTTGAATCACTACCTGGTACGCTTGGAGTTAATGTAACATTGTATGTCAACTGTACTCAGAAAAGAAGAGCAAGGAAGTATCATTAACAAGCCAAAACAAATTATAGCTGAAAGAGGGCCATACATGTAAATAAATGTTTTTGGACATCTTATTTCAAATGTGAAGGACACAGTAAAAATATCGATAATAATAATAATTATGTTAACAACAATGCGCTCTGTGGTTTATACTATTGTGATCATATATTAACTGATTTAACCCTCACAACAACTGTATGAGGTATTTTATAGCCACAGAAGTGGAAACAGGTTGAAACAATTTATGTGATTTGCCCAGGATCTCATGGCTAGTAAGGACATATGAATTTTTTTTTATATTTATTTATTTGACAGCAGAAGGGATTACAATTAGGAAGAGAGGCAGACAGAGAGAGGGGGAAAGCAGGCTCCTCGCTGGGCAGGTAGCCCGATGCGGGGCTCGATCCCAGGACCCTGAGATCATGACCTGAGCTGAAGGCAGAGGCTTAACCCACTGAGCCACCCAGGCTCCCCAGGACATATGAATTTGAATCAAAGTTTATGCTCCTAAACCACTATGCTGTATTTTCATTTTTATTGATTTATGGTTTCCTTTTATCGTTAAGTGTTTGAATCCACTAAAAAAAAACAAAAACAAAACCAGCTTCTTAGTTAAGCCCCAGCTGACAGTGATTATTTTGTCATTTTGTAACTGGCACATATGGACGTTAAGTGGCATACCTTCTTCATACCGAAAATGCTTACTGATCAGTACAAAGCTGAGTGAGATATAGTTCCTACCTTCAGAGAGTTTATAACCTGGCCAAAAAAAAAAGTAAAACAATATATAAATAACTTAAATGCATGCCAGAAACAAGGCCATTTGGGGGTTCAAAGAAAGGAGAGTACGTGTGATTAGAGAAATAAGAAAAAGTTTAATTAAAAAGGTTAATAGGTATTTGAAAGGTATCCTTGAAAAGTGAATAGGAAATGCGGGGGGAGCATTTTAAGTAGAATGAATAGCATGAAACAAAAGCATTGGAGTTAAAAATACAGAGTATCTTCAGAGAATAGTCAAATCTAATTTGACTTAGAACATTAGTATAATGGAGGCTTTCACGGAGAGTTTTGAACACCAGGATGAGGAATCTGCAAAGAATTAAACAAGGAAGAGCTATTATCAGGTTTTAATTCAGGGCATGAGTGATATATTTAGAGCTTTTGGGGGATATTAATCTAGAAACAAGTGGTAGGTGAATTGGAGAGAGAGGAGATCAGAATCAGGGAGATTAGCTGGCGGTAATCCATCTAATAAGGGTCTAAACCAGGGTGGTGGTATTGGGAAATTAAACACCAGCCTTCATTCTCTCATTTATTATACACTTATTGAGCATATACCGTGTCAGGCGCTGTTGCCAACACTGGAGATGGGTCAGCGAACAAGAGAGATGCGACCCCAGCCCTGAAGGAGCGAGCTGAGAACATAGCTGTGTCGTAAGTGGATAAGGAAAGAAAAGTGCAGAGCGTCCGTGGCACAAGACAGGACACCCTAGCCTACATCAATTTTCAGTCTCCCGACTGCCTTCCCTGACATTCTCTTATTAGGCTTTTTGGGTCTTCTGATTTATCGGGAGACTCAGATTCTAATGACCAAATAGAAAATGGGTGGGTGCAAAACACCATGTAGCCGGGGGTCTCAGCTGAGGTTCTCTGAGCTTGTGCAACAGAAACAGCGCAAGCTAACATACATGTAAGGGAAAGGAAATGATTATGAAGATAGAGGTGTCTCTCTGCGATCCCTAGGTAGGAGCTAGCTATGGTCAGACCTTGGGAAAGACTGGAAAACCATCAAAAGGCAAGAAAGCTGTTTTTTTTCCTTTTTCTTTCTTTTCCTGTCCTTCATGCCCAGGCACCGGCCCCCTCCCCACCCTGCCCTTGTACACTCACAGACCCTTTTGTGTCTGCTTCTCCCTTTGGCTTTGCCTTGTTCTTTCCTTGTCACGCTGGCCACCTCTATCTTGGTCCACATGGCTAAATATAACAGCCCCAACCAGTTTTTCTTGTCTTTAGTTGGAGAGATCTATGGGCACTGAAGGCTTTACTGAATTCCCATTCTGAATTCCCAGGAGAATCTGGGGGCCAGCCACAGTCAAGAGAGCCGTATAGTTACCACTTATAGAGCCCATGGCAGGGAGGGGAGTCAAAGGATTTCTTAAAGGGAAAAAGGCATAGATTAACTATGTGATAGGATTGTGATTTTTTTTTCTCCCTAGAAAGTAGTTAAAGTAAGGTTGTTGTTGTTTTGTTTTTTTATAACAGATATCCCGAAGCCTAATGGTATTTGGTATTTACTGAGTACCTTCTAGGTAGCAGGTGTTTTCATAATGTATGTAATTGAGCTGTTCTCTCCGAACGTCCCATAGTGTCTTCACATTTAGCTTGGGCTACACGGTACCCAGCATCCATCATCTGACTTCTAGTAATGCCATTTTATACCCACCGCTTACTGTCAAACTTACCAGATTGTATTGTAGTTATTTGCTTTCAGCTTTGGTAAGTGAGCTCCTTACGGCAGACACGTGTCTTACTTATCTGTGCATCGCCAGTGCCTGACACAGAAGTTCCTACAAGGGTGCTTGCTCGGTAACTGCACTGTGTGGACTGTGAGGGAAAATCACTCTAAGCTTGGCCGTCTGATCTGACCCGCAGGTTGAGGGAAAGTTGGGTGACAGAAAGAAGAAGGTCTGGAGGAGCTGACTGGAAGGGGTAGGAGGTAGAAAGGAAGATAACTGAGTAGAGTATTGACAAAATACAGATCCTAGATGCCAAGTGGCCTAGGAGAATTCAGTTCATGTTTTTTTTTTTTACAGGTTTATTGAAGCATGTCTTTTGTTTAAAGAAATGCTGTTCATTTTTAAAAGGCAATTTAAGTGCATTTTAAACAATAAATAGTAAAGGGACTCTTTATCAGGATGCTATCTAAATATGATATTTATGGTGTTTTATTTTGTCTTAACAGGAACAAGAATGGTAAGTCCAGCATCCTTAAGAAAACTTCT
Organism: Lutra lutra; assembly: GCF_902655055.1. Lineage (NCBI taxonomy): Eukaryota > Metazoa > Chordata > Mammalia > Carnivora > Mustelidae > Lutra > Lutra lutra. The sequence continues at coordinate 121,468,009 of NC_062283.1, read as the reverse complement.
GGAATCTTGTAAAGATCTTTCCTTGCTTGATGTGTCCTTCTGTTCACAGATTGATAATAGAGCTGTGCTGGAACTCAACGTGAGCTTTCCAAAAGTGTTCATAAAAAAGAGCTTTACACAGTGACTTAATATGTGTTCTATAATAAAATCAATGTGCTTTTGTAGGGTTTTATTTTAGGGTTGGTTCTGTTTAGTTCATATAATGGTGGGAATGTCTTAATGTTCCATTTAAGGCATTTGTAGATTTTGAAGAAAAATATGAAATTGTCCATTAAATCACGTAAAAATGTAAATGAATGTTTTCATAAAATATTGCAAGCACTTTTGTTGAAGAGTATGTGAGTGGCTCACATTATTTTTATCTTATGTTAATCAGTAATATTCTTTATTCAGTAATTACATGTGTAATAAAAGAGTAATATGGAAACCTTTTAACTTATTTTTAAAGGAACATGTTGAGCCAGAAAGTATCATGATATTTAAAAATAAAATTAATTTTTCACACCTCCATATGGATGTCTTATTAATAAGCCTTATGACCTGACCAGTGTTTTGTGTAGGCATATACAGAATTTCCAGAATTAGTTGGGAAAAGGTGATACATTAACTCTTCGACTTGAAAATTTTAGTTTTTCCATTTTCCTTCTGACATATATACCTATTTTACTAGTAGATCATACCAGTATAAAAATGTGAGCATAATCAAAAACAGAGGTAAACTACTAAAGAAAACAGAGGTAAACTACTAAAGAAAAAACTTTCTAGTTGTTAAGCAGATGCCTTAAAAATTTGCCAGGGGGAAAGGTTTAAGACTTCTGAAATATATGTGGATTTCATTTATATATATTATATATATATATAATATATATATATGTGGATTTCATTTATATATATTATATATAGACTACTATATATGTTTTATATATAAAATATATATTATATATATTATATTATATATTATATATTTATTATATATATATATAATATATATTTTCCACCCCCATGGCCTAGCACCTTAAATAATTAGGAATCTGTTACAGTGGAGGAAAAACAAACAACATTGTTTTGTTAAATAGTGAATTGATTTAGTTCTACTGCTAAAAAAGTAAACAGAAAATGTTCTGTGGTGTGAAAAGACAAGGCTTTTTTTTTCTTTTTATTTATTTATTTATTTTTATTTATTTGACAGACAGAGATCACAAGTAGGCAGAGAGGCAGGCAGAGAGAGGAGGAAGCAGTCACCCTGCTGACAGAGAGCCCAATGTAATGCGATGCTGGGCTCCATCCCAGGACTCTGGGATCATGACCTGAGCCGAAGTCAGGGGCTTTAACCCACAGAGGCTTTAACCCACTGAGCCACCCAGGTGCCCTGACAAGGCTGTTATGACTAGAAAACTAAGTATATGGTGTAACAATATTTATTTTCCCACATAGAACAAAATGTTAAATTCCAACTTCTGTACATCCTAGAGTAATCCTGTAGAACTCTGCTGTCCAATAAGACAGCAGCCACTAGCCATGTGTAGCTATATTATTTAATTGTAGTTAACTGAAATGTAATTAAAAATTCCATACTTCAGGGGCGCCTGGGTGGCTCAGTCATTAAGCATCTGCCTTCAGCTTAGGTCATGATCCCAGGGTCCTGGGATTGAGCCCCACATCGGCTCCCTGCTCATCGGGAAGCCTGCTTCTCCCTCTTCCACTCCCCCTGCTTATATTCCCTCTCTCGTTGTCTCTCTCTCTCTCTGTCAAATAAATAAAATCTTAAAAAAAAAAATTCCATACCTCAGTTGCGTTAGCCACATCTCCAGTGTTCAGTAGTCACCTGGGCTATCATATTGGACAACATTATTCTAGAATTTCATGTAGTCATTTAAGAAAAAGCACATGCAGCTAAAAAATAAGCATGATTAATATATGTCTCTAGGCAATTTTTGAGGGTATTCTCAACAATATAGACATGAAAGCATTTCCCCCCAAAGTAGTTAAGCTAGTGAATTTATACATATGACAAATATTAGGCATTCAGTAAATATTTGTTGAATGAGTAAGAATATATTATTGAGTTAGACCATATAATATGTCAAACTTTAAACATGTAAAGGTTATAAATTATTACTAGTACTAGTACTAGTACTGTGTTTATTCTTTCATAGAATATAAATAAGGTAATATTGTGACTTTTGAAATACTAAAATAGGAATAGAGTGTCTTCCATGTAAGAAACCTTCTGTATGAAGGTTGCTGTCATGGCTATGACCCATTCTATCTTCTATTTCATGGCGGAAGCAAGGGGTGTTGGGACAGGTCTGGGGGTTGACCTATATTGTTACCTTCATGCACTTGGATTTTCTTTTCACTCACAAATGTATGTAAACATTTTAAGTGTTTTATCCAGTGGAATTTTTAGGAGGATGAGACTTATAAATTGACTACCAACTGGGTGAAGTCGTACTTTTATCTTAAATTAGCAACTGGCATGAAGTTAGTGCTTACTCTGTGCCAGACACACTCTGTGTGCTCTGCGTTTCCTAAGTCACTGCATCTTCAAGGCAACGCTGTAAGATAGATACCACTACTTATTCTGACTTATAGTTGAGGAAACTGAGGCAAAGAAAGATGGAAGAACTTACGTATGTCCACATCGCTGCTAGTGGCAGAGCCATAATACATGCCTGGGACATCTGGATTTAGGGTCAGTGCTTTCAACCCGTGTTTTATGTGTCCAGAGTGGCTTCTGACTCTAGTGCACTGGTCAGCACACATTTTCTGTAACAGACTATGAGGCAAAATTAAGATTATTGTATGGGTATTATATGGTGATAGAAAAAAAATTTCCACAAAATTTTGATTGACAGAATTCAAAACATAGTAATTGAGAACAATTTTTGTGGTAACGGTTTTCTACCAAGAAGAACAAAATACTCTTGAGGAGGATAATATTTCACTTAGTTGGGATTCAAAGTTATCATTTCCTGTCCTCAAAATTGATTGTAAGTATTCATCTGTTAATGTTGATCTCTAGTATGATTTTACATATTTTGTCTTGGAAAATATCTTTTCATACAGATAAGTATTGCCAAGTACATATGTTAATCCATGAGAATATTTTCACTGAGCATATTTATCACTTGGAAGGCACTGATAGAATTCTATTAGATTCTTTCTTCTTTTGGTATTTTCCTTTTAGCGTGCTATTACCTTGCAGATTAATCACTTCCAGTTGAAGGTTGGGTGGAGCTCCTCAACTGCACAATTGAATAGATTTGAAAAATGTAAATTTCCTTTACATTTGCATCAGGGTCCCAAAAAACCACTGCTGGACCTATGGTTTCAGCTCAGAAAATGCATGCTGCAGATTCGTGTGAGAATGGAGATACGGTTTCTTGTCTTACCTTCTGATAGCACAAGAGATATATAAAGCTACTCGGTGTTACTTTGTGATTCAAATTACATTAGTTGTCACCAAAATTACTTTAGTGTGTGTTTCGCATATGAGCAGTGTTCTGCTGATTCTATTTCCTGAGCTTCTGATTCAGTAGAATGCACATTTTAATGAGCAGTCAGTTGACCGTGCTGGTCTGAGGGCCACTCTTTGAAAAGCACTACTCCAGAATGCTCTTTGAGTCTGGAGAAACCTTTTCCTGAATCCCACATTCAGTGGGAATAACTGTTCCCAATGTTTTGCGTATTTCAGTTCTGGGTCAAAATTCATTACAAAACAGGATCAAGTCTGCAACAAAGGCTATATTCCAAAGCCAATCCGTGTTCCGTAATCATGTTTGAAGGTACTTCTTCAGGTCCAGAAAAATTGCAATAACTGTTTTGAACTCAAAAACTCACGATATAACTACCACTGTTAAGCCGACAGGCTGCAGTGTGGTAGGACAGAGCGGGATATTAAGCTTCTAAAGCCGACGGACGACAGCTGAGGCTGGTTCTGTGACCTCCACTGCCGAGGGCAGGATCATTAGCACAAGGTCAGGTCACATGTATTCCACAAACAGCTGCCATAAATAATACAGTAAATAACCATTGTTATTTGTATGAGTTTTCAACACTTTGCATGTTCACAAGTTTTATAAATTTGACCGACTCAGCCTTTTTCTTGCTCCCCACATATTTTGACCATCAAATGTGACACATCTTAGCAGATTCTACTTCAGGTTGCCCTGAAGTCCTTTTTCTTAACTTCTGAGAAAATACTCTTGTTTGTAGTTTCTTTCCTGTAGCTGCTCCACACAGACTATTTGTAGAAACTCACTCTCCAGTCACTTCAGCCTTAGCACTGACGTAGCCAATAAACAACAAGAACGGGGCGGTAGCAGTAACATCTGTTGACTCAGCAAGAGCCAGGGAAAACGACTCAGAATCATGTGCCTTGTTTTTTTATTGACTGTTGATGTTACTCCCAATGTTCTCATTCTTCGAGCCACTGTTCTTGCCAAAAGCCTAATTAAATAATCGAAGCAAGTTTACTTTGGACACTTTTCTGTAGCTGATGAATCAAAAAACAATTTAATTAACTCACCATTGGTAAAAGGCTTTCCTTGCGGGGCTAATGAATGAACCACTCGATGCTTACCTTGGCTGCAGCTTTATTTTCATTTTTCTTTTATTTTTAGAAAGAAATTCTGTAATGAGTAATGAGATTACTTGTTTCAAATTTCCTCATTTTTCTGGCCACTGTGATGAGTACTTCATCTGATAATTCCATTGTATGTATAGTGTTCTTCCAGAACAGCTACAGTGTCATTGCAAGGTAAACACAATGCTTTGCCATCTACTGTGGTAACAGAATTATCCATACTGGACTGTGCCTTAAACACAGGAAACTTGGAGTCCCCATTTTTTTTTCTTTTTCTTTTTTTTTCTGGCATTATGGGTGTCCACTGGTAATAAGACATGGTGTTGTGGCAATATGTGTGGCATTCAGAATGTGGAGAGTTAATGACTACACCCCTGACATTTGTACTGTGTAAGCTGAGAGATCCGCGGGTCTCTGCCCGAGCCACTCACCCCTTTCAAGGGGGTGCGGAAGCAACCATAGACCGCATATAAATGAATGTGGCTGCATTCCAGTAAAACTCTATTTGCTTATGGACACTGGAAGTTTAATTTCATATAATTTTCATGTGTCAAAAAATAAACTCTTCTTCCTTTATTTTATTCTTATTTATTTTTTTACCATTAAAACATGTTAAAGCCATTTTCAAATGGCTGTCCGAATTTGGCTGGTGGACCAAATCTTTGACCTTTGTTCTTGGATATTCCCAAATCATTACTAAGCTCAGGTTTGCCCATTTCTAATTTTATACACCACTCTCAAATCTGTTCTCAGCCTTTATTTTTCTCACTTTACCATTTTAAAGGCCGAATACTATTCCATATTATATGTGTGTGCTATATATGTTATGATATAAATCATATATAAATCATGTCATATATATATCTATATACACATACACACATGCATACAAACATACACATCCCACATAATCTTTATCCATCCCACATAATCATTTTCCATGGTTGTTTCCATATCTTGGCTATTGTGAATAATATGGAAATGATTGTGGGAGTGCAGATATCTCTTTGAGATCTTGATTTCATTTTCTTGGGATATACCAAGAAGTGGGATTGCTGAATCATATGGTAGTTCTATTTTTAATTTTTTTAGATACCTCCATACTGTTTTTCATAATGGCTGTACCAATTTACATTCCCACCAGCAGTGTATAAGGGTTCCCTTAACAAGACAAAATATGTAGACTTATCTATTAAAATTTGAAGCCAAATGACCCATCGTTATTAATATTATCAACTGACTTAAGTTTTTTAATATTTATTAGCATTGGGTAAGATAAATTATCTTCCCAGTGGCTAGTAGTAGATTAAAATACTTCCCTAAATCTATGAACATAAGTAAAAAACCTCTTAGTTTCTCTGAAGTAAGACCCAAAAAATACACAAAATGCGGAAAAACATTTAGATAAGATAACATTCCTCCTTTCTTGTGGGGTGATTAATTTGGAGCCAATATGTAAAGAAGGGAAAGTGATTTTTTTTTAAAGAAGTGTTTTTATTTTTGGTGTTTCCCAGGAATTAACTAAAGATTGGAAACTCATATTTATAAGTATAGTAATACTAACAAAGAGATATAAAACCAAATAAAAATTTCATTTGTTTACCATGTATATTAGTAAGGAGTGTTTGACTTTTCATGTTTTACTTTACGGTATTAAAGGACACCTATTTCTGACTAGTAATTTTCATTTTCAAAGCCATTTATCACACATTTTTCAGTGTTATATCTAGTTTCCTCCTCTCTTAGCACATTTAATACTAAATTAATATTTCAGAAGAACTTTTCTTTTCAGCCATTCTGAATATTTTGTCAGTGACCCTTAACAGAATGTTAGCTATTGCTAAAGAACTATTCTAGCAACTGTGATATTATCCTTCCAGCCTCGTTCTCTAGCAGTACATTAATGTCAATAAGCAAATGAGATGATGATTGACAGGAATAGCTGCAAGTCAAAAGGGAAAAGATAAATTACTTTAATCAGAGATCATGATTTATTATATATATATTATAAATGTGGATAGAGGCCAAGATTTTTCCTTTGGCACAGCAGAAAGTGTATTTAAGATTTTTGCCTATAAGTCTCAATTTGGGGCTTAAAGTTTTGTACATAGGAATACTATTAATGGTTTATTACATTTTGAAGGGAAAAAGGTAATTATGTTGAAATTGACATTTTCAGAGGAAGGAAGATTTTTATCAGTGTATTTGGTGAAGTAAATTGGTGCAGTGTTAGGTATAAAATTTTTAAGGAAAAATTTAAAAGCAAAGCAGTCATATGGTCAGATAAATTGAGTAGATTACACCAAAGATAAAACAGCTCTTTCTGTTACAAATATTACAAATGAAAATCTGTACAGACGACTAACTGAGATGTTTTAAATTTTATTTGTATAAAAATGCTGTTCAATGTCTAATGATTTTTATTGTTTGTATTATTCTGTACTTCCGAATAATAAGATAAGCTTGAGTATCTCATTAGCTCACTTTCAAAATTGATCATTTCAGGACACTGCTGAATATAAGGGAAGGTTTGGGTAAATAGGTTTGTGTCACAGCCTCTCTGAAATTAGACGAGGATAAGCCTGGTAGATGAACCATCATATGTGCTAAACACTCACAATCCATCCTCATGGAATGAAATGACATCAGCTCATTTTAAACTCTAAAATTACACGAGTCTGTAATTAACCTGCAGATCGCGTTCATGCTGTTATTTACTTCTCTCTCCTTTCTCAGTAATTCCCCCAAATAAGATTTATTTACTTAAAGTTTGTTTGGTTTGTTACTTAAACCAGAGTTTGACACAGTGTTTCCTGCTGTTACCTATAAGGTATCATGTACTGTGGCATTTGGTTTTTGTAGAAGCCAATCCCTTCATTACTAATTAGTTCCCAGGTTCTACAGATCTTGTGGCACCGAACTATTTTTGGTGAGCTAGAACGGAAAGAATAACACAAGATGAGACACATTCGTCCATCCACTTAGTCGACCATATATATGGACCACAAATATATGCAGAGATCTCCGTACTAGGCACATGTTAGTGTGGGGGGAATTTTCCAGAATGCATATAAATAATCACAGAGCAATTTTCAGAAGAGGTTATGTGCCAAGAAAAAAATCTATGGTGAAATAAGCATGGGATACCATGAATTCAGCACATCTAGGCAGATTTCTTTACGGCCGAACTTCAGAACCTTTAATATCTAATGGATGCTGTGAAGGTGAGATGAGGTAAGGTTTGTGCTGTTTCCCAATTTTCTGTGAAATATTTGTCAACATTTCTTGGAAACTATAGTTTCTTAGGGCACTGTTTAGAAAGTGCTACTAAGCAGTATTATATGATGTCTTACAAAAAGTCTTTACCACGGGGGCACCAGGGTGGCCCACTGGGTTAAGCATCCCACTCTTGATTTCAGCTCAGGTCACGATCTCATGGTTGTGGGACTGAGCCCAGCGTGAGGCTCCTTGCTCAGCAGGGAGTCTGCTTGAGATTCTCTCTCCCTCTGCCTCTCCCCCCACTTGCATGCTTTCTCTCTCAAAATAAATAAAATCTTTTAAAAAATTCACTACAGTAGCTTTTAATATACTTCCTCAAGATCATGCATTATAATTTATTTCTAATAAAAATATTTTAAATGTATTATTTAAGAGAAAGATTAGGAAGTTGACTAATCACTTTGGTGATGTGATTTAAAAAAATATTTCTGAGCACGATTACTTTTTATTTTGGCCCAAAATTTCTAAGTCAAGTTTTCTTCCTATATTAGATTTTTAGAAATGTGTTTACTTCTGGCACCTTAAAATTTTGTGAATATGAATGATATAGTCTAGTCAGTGGGAATGGCTAAAGGAACTGCTGTACCATCTGAGGAATTTTATTATTCGTATGTAGGATTTCACTGTTATGCCGCTTTACTTAACATTTATATGTCGTCCTAGTCAGTAAGCTATTCTACTCATCAACTGTATAGTAATAGAAAAAGAAATTTTAGATTAACTTCCGATCAGTGACTATTTAAAAATGTTGAATATGTATTATGCTTCAGTAGCAACAGTTCAGAACTAGCACCTGTTTAGCTAGTCTGTGAATGAAAGAAGTAGGTAATTTATTACAAGACCATTTCTTCCCAAAGAAGACACTTTTATGTGAACCGTATTGTATGTGTAGTATATATAAAGTATATACTATATATAAAAACACACATATAGGGACATAGTATATATGTATACATACACACATATGTATGTATAGTGTAGTTTTATATATATACACACACACACACACATAGGGGCATCTGGGTGGCTCAGTCCGTTAAGTGACTGCCTTCAGCTTAAGTCATGATCCAGGAGTCCTGGGATGGAGTCCCATATCAGGCTCCCTGCTCAGCGGGGAGTCTGCTTCTCCCTCGGCCTCTAACCCTTGCCCCTGTTCGTGCTCTCTCTCTCACTCTGTATCTTAAATAAATAAAATTTAAAAAAAAAACACATATATACATTTCAGTCTCTTAAGTAAATATGTGTTTAATTAATTTCATTAATTTCTTTTTTGGTGGGGAGTTAGGTTTCTGCAGTGTTTTCTATAGAACATTTGTAAACTGCTGCTAAGATTACAACCACAAAAGCTCGAGAATTATTAATACCAACACAGACTCTGGCACACCACTGTTCTTATTTGAGATGTTTTTGCTGACAGATACCCCAAATGGAGAATTGATAGTGTTAAAGCCCTGTTTCCTTCACTTAAGAATCCTAAAAATAACTCCACCCAGTAAAACCTAAAATAAATATTCATAAGTCCTTATAATCAGAAATATTCGTAAAATTGAAAGATCCGAAAATGTGTGTTTCTAGCATATGTTTCCTTAGCATCTGTCAGCAGTGTGTCTGACCATGTGTAGCTACATAGAAAAGAGAAAAAATATTAGACTATTCGACAACTGTTCTGCTTCTAACTTTCAAAATACCTTCTGATCCCCCATCTATAGACACTCCTCACCAAAGTCAGGATCTCATGTCCTACTCTCAGTTCGTCACTTTGACAATGGCCTGGAGTCTGAGCAGAAGGGCATTCCAGGAGCATCATTAGGACTGATTCCTCAGCACCACAGTCCTAAACCTCCGTAATCAGCTGCTGGCTTCGGTTTTAACTCGGTAGCCATAAATCCTCCCTCAGAAATCAATCTAGGCCATCTATTTTTTGATGTTCTGAACATTAAAACACCAAATGTTAAAGAATGTGACTTTTGAAAACTTTTGACCAAGGTTTAACCCCCAACTCTCTAGTGAGGGGGGAGCCCTGACTTGTAGGGCTCTCCAAATTTTGTCATGGAAATACTCCCAGTGTGACTGATTTCAGGCTTTCAGTGTGAAGTCACTCAATGCTGGGTTGGGATGAAATGCACACACTGTTCTTTTGAGTTCATGTGAACCGCCCCAACTCACCGCCAGACGGAGAAGAGGCATCAGAAGCTGTCGCTAGTTTTCCCTCAGAGGTTGCATTATCCGTGGTCGAGTGATCCTTCAAAAACAAGGACATTCTTCCTTGCCACTGACTACATTGTAAGAATAAAGTTAAAACAAACTTTCTGAAACTGTTATCGAATTGTCACTAGTAGGAGAATTAAGAATACTAAGAAGAAAAACTTTGCAAAAACTTACAAGGAGAAGCAAATTATTTTTGCTGATGTAAATCTGACATCAGTCATGTAAATTGATAGAGCGTTGTGGGTTTGGGGGATTATAATTTTAAAAAGAAATTCCCCCATATTTCCATGGACTTTGAAAATGATATCCCCAGATAAATTGTGACATTTCCTTTCTGCATGTCGGTGCAATTTTACATTATGAAATTGTCATGGAGATTCATTACGCCTATTTTCCAAACACAAATGACCATAACTCAAATACGTACCTATCATATACTGAACTCTAAAATGCATAAGAACATTCTATCACTAATGTATATGCAGGCACATTGACAAGCTATGTACACATTATTTTTCACCAAGATTCTTGGAACCTCAGAATTTTTACTTTTGATATCTTTCTGCCTCAGGAACTGGGTTTTTAGTCCATTTGGTCCATTTGGTCTATTTCTTATGTGGCACGTTAGTTACTGTGGGTAGCTGTCCTCCATGATGTGGTTCAGGTGCAGATGGGCTCCATCCAGGACCCAGGCTGACAGAGACCCTAACCGGGATCTGCCCTTCTAGTCAAAGGGCATTGATGGAAGAGAACTGGCAGCAATGTGAAATGCCTCTCATAGTGTTCAAATGGATGCAATTTTTATTATAGTTTAACTTGTTGTTTTCCCTAGAATTATGGCCGGACAATGGAATCTTAATTTTCTTTTTTTCATATCCCACCCTATTAACAAAGGGATTCGAGGTAAAGTAAGAGAGTACAGTTCTCCTTGTTTTTCCTCTTAACATTCAAACTGATATTCTTCCATTACTCTGAGATTTGCTGGTTTAAACATGATCATATGTAAGAATCATCTGGGAGCTTGTTTAAAATGTAAATTTCCAGTCCCCAAACCCCTGGAGATTCCAAGCCTAGACAGAACCCAGAAAACTACATTTCTAACTAACACCCAGGTATCCAAACTGGTCTAAGCGGTACAGGTTCTATAAATTATATTGATGATAATAATAATAATAACAACCCCATATACTGAGATACCATATACTATAATGTAAAATTAGTTAATACCATTCTTCCCAATTAAACATTCCTCATTTAGTGGTTGTATTTCGTCTACGTGAATTTAACTTTTTAAAAAAAACCATATTTATGTATGTGCCATGGGGAGCACTGTGAGTTGTGTAAGACTGATGAATCACAGACCTGTACCCCTGAAACAAATAATACATTATATGTTAATAAAAAACCATATTTAGTATATTGGACTTCTGTAAGTGATAGAATTATGTTCATATGTAAATCTTAGAAACGTAGAAACCAAATATCTTACTATTCCTTTGAAGTGAATGTGCTTTGATTAGTATTTGATTCTCCAAATCCGCAGGATAGATCCACCCCAGATTGAAATACTACAAAATTACAACTACTGCTAGATGGTGACATCCAGTGTCCCCTTGCTTCCTCCACACCTACTAGCTGCTTTTAAAACATACTCCCATAATGTCCTTTTCTCTGCTTAAAACCCTCCATAATAAAAACCAAAACCCTTATGCTCTAGGCTCTTCTCTCCCCAGCTGCCGCCCTTGCCTCCGTATGTGCTCCTTGCGGCAATGCTCTTCCCCGAGTGTCTTCTCCGTTCCAGACCTTGCTCTCCTCAGGGCTCCGCTCCAATACTGCCTTATCGACAATCTGATAAAGCAGCATATTCTCTCCCACCCATCAGTCCCTCGCCTTGGCACCCTACATTCTTGTCGAGGGCACTTAGACTATTTGACATACTATATGTTGATTTGTATCCACCCCTCTATAATTTTTTTTTTTTTTCTTTGTAATTTTTATTATATTCAGAACGGTATTCACTGCTCATTTAATATGGCTATTCACAACCATAAATCAATTTTAGAAACGTTGATTGTGTATTAAGATGAAGTTATTACATGCTGAATCTTTTAAAAGTTTAAGGTAAAGAATTATTTGGGGAGGCTTACAATTCTAGGTACTCAATTTTTGTTAATTTTAAGACATAATAACAATACTGAAGAAGAGTAAACATACTTAAAATAAAATTACATTTCAATTTATAATTTATTTCCATGCTACTTCAACCACTTAATTACCTTCTATACCTTGACATTCACTTACCTTCCACCCCTCTATAATTTTTATCTCAATAAGAACAAGGGCTTTGTTCTGTTCACTGCTCTGTCTCCTGGGAAGGAGACTAACACCTGGCACAGAGTAGGGGCTCAGTAAATATTGCTTGAACAAATTTTGGAGATTATACACTGCGTGGCCTGTTGCCAGTCTAAGGCAAGACTATTAACATCCAAGTTTTATAAAATAGGCAATGTTGTTAAAGGCAGTTTTATTTTCTCTTAATTTCCCATCTATTTTGAAAGTCACTTCAATTTATTACTTTTAGATTTACCATCCCTTTGCAAAGTCTCTTCTTTCCATCTTTTCCTAGTCTATTTTCTAATTATGTGTGATACTTTATTTTGAATTATGGCAATTTAAAGATGATATTTCATTTCAACAAGTTTTAATTACTTAATGGAAATAGGAAACTCCAACTATGAATTCAATGCTGGTGAAAGGCACCAGATTTACACCCCCATAAAACTGAGCACTTATCTCCATGTGATACATATATGGGATAGGTATATGAATGTGTAATAGCGTTCATACTTTCTTTGGAAAACTCGAAATCTTCCTGATTAAAAAACAAACTAAAGAAATAATTTATTTCTCAGCATCCTCTGATACATGCCCTCTGAAACCAACATATTTATCGGTAGAAGTTTTTAATGCTATCAAAATTTGCCTGACTGGGGCACCCGGCTGGCTCAGTCCATTGAGTGTGTGACTCTTGATTTCAGGGCTGTCAGTTCCAGCCCCACCTTGGGCGTAGAGCTTATTTAAAAAAAAAAGAAAAAAGAAAAAGGCCTGACAGGAATAGAACTGATATTGAGACAATAGGTCTAAAGCACTTTGAAAACTGAAGAAAATAATAGCTTTGCAATGTTTACAACATTTTTAGTAAAACAAGATTAGACGGGGGCACATGGGTAGCTCAGTTCATTAGGCATCCAACTTGATTTCAGGTCAGGTCTTGACCTTAAGATCATGAGATCCAGCCCAGCATGGGGCTCCACGTTCAGTGTGGAGTCTGCCTGAGAAATTTTCTCTTCCTTTCCGTCCCCTTTTGCCCCTCCCCCGACTTGTATGCTCTCTCTCAAATAAATATAATCTTTAAAAAAAAGAAAAGATTAGACCACATTAAAACAGTCCACTTATTTGGACATTTACCCCTCCTGGCCTACATTTCCCTAGTTGTTACTTATTGCCTGGTCTGGTGCCTGGAAATTGCCGGATGTGCCAGAACACGGTCAGGAATGAAGGTTTGGGTCACCCCACCAACTGAAAAACCAAGACTGGCAGAAGTGCTTGCTAAAGGCAAAGAGAATACCAATGGGGAGGGGAGGGAGGTAGTCATGAATATCAGCTATGACCACATGACCAGTTACAGAAGTAAGGACTGTAATTGCCATGAATACTTTATTTACTTCTTTATATATTTTTTTCATTTATTTCATTATGAATATGCTTGTGTACATATTTACATGGCAAATAACTTTTAGTCTCTTTCTCATTTCCTTATTATGTAATATAAGATGAATTGACTTTAGATCATAGTATTTAAGTATTATTAATTTTATAGCATAGTATTTACATTACAGGATATCAAGAAAAGTAAACATCATTTCAGGACTGTGTTTTCTGGGGAAAATGTTAGTGGGTTTTTGGTTGTATACAGGATAATTGTATCATGTTAGGTGGAATTGTGACCTTATTTTTTATTTGAAGGTTAAGTACAGTTGCAAAACATGTGTATGGATGCCAAGTTTATAAGGAGTATACATGTGATGGTTAATTTTATGTGCCAATTTGGCACCATCAGGTGTCCAGATATTTGATCAAACATTTGGGATGCATTCTTAGTGTTTGGATGAGAATAACACTTAAATTAGTAGACTTCGAGTAAAGCAAAAGCCCTCTGTAATGTAAGTGGGCCTTATCTAATCAGTTGAAGGGGTGAATAGAACAAAAAGCTTGGCCTTCCCCAAGCAAGACAGAATTTCTCCAACATGCTGCCTTTGCCTTTGGGCTTTCTCTGCAACATTAGCTTTTCCTAGTTCTACAGCAAACCAGTCTTTGGACTCAAATTAGAGCACTGGTTCTCTTGGGTCTCTACTCTGTCAGCATTCCCTAAGATTTTGGATTTGCCAACCTCAATAATCCCATGAGCCAATTCCTTTTACTATTGTATAAATATCTATACATATATACATATCCCATTGGCTCCATTTCTCTGGAAATACACTTCCTGAGAAGGCCAAAAAAGCTGTGACCTACAAATTATATACAAGAAAATAAAGACAGTCTATTAACTGTATTCAAAACATTGTATATGTACTAATGACCATGTCATATGATCATTTAAAGCTACCAGCAGTTTGCAATATATATATACTTTATAGGAGAGATCTAGCCACTCACTGAGGTTTAAATGTATAGGCTTTCTATCACCATGTACTTGCTTATCTTACAAATATCTATTTTTAAATAAGCGTCATTTTGGTAGGACTTTTACATTTCTACGAACTTGAATATTTTATCCTTGCAGACTTTTTTTTGTAATTTCTGTGAGTTAACACGCTAGTGTTACTGCACAATAAAATCTATTTTCAACTTTATGTATTACCAATAATGGTAACTTAATTTTTTATATAAAATAGTGGAATATGTTTTTGTCATGTACAGTCCTACCTAATATCTGTAGACTGTATACAAACTAAGAAGACAAATAAAAATCAGATTTAAATATGTTGACTACTACCTTTTTTTTTTTTTTTTTTTTTAAATCAAACAAAGCTTTATTTCACACCAAGCATCAAATGACTACTACCTTTTTAAATCAATTACATATGATGTTGAACCACAGAAAAAAGTAAACAATTATGGAATATATTTTCTGAATCATTTCAGAAGATTCTGAGAGATACCAAGGGTCTGTAGAACAGTTTACAAAACAACATACAAGAAATTAGAGTATAGCATTAGTAGGCTTCCTGCAAGAAAAAAAAAGAGCAATTTTTGAAGTTCCTTCAAGGACAAAAGATAATGGATGTTTTTATAGTTTGCATCTGGACTAACTCTATTAGCATCATTAGTGGTAATGTATTCCAGAAGCCATTTAATGTAATTATGCAGATAATATTTTTTCGTTAAGAATGTTGTGGAATTTCAAATAAGTACATTTTTTAGATGAAATCTTTTAATCTTCTAAGAGTTGTTTCCTAGAAAAATCTATTACCTCTACAGTAAGAAATAGGGAAACTGTAGGTTAAGAGACTAATGTTCACTTTTGTAACTCACTTACATGATGATATAACCCATTTTTTAAAGTTGCTACGTCAAGATGGAAAAGAAAGAGTTCTGCAAGTGCCCTTACTTTTAAGTCTTAGCCTAGACAAGTTTAAAACACATTAAAGTACATTGATTGTAGTAGACACTTTATTTTTCTTCATTCCTATTTTTCCTGTTCACGCTACCTTTTAACCTTTCTTACACCATCACCCTGACTTTCTTTGGGAAAACACCTCTCAGACTAGGGGCATGTGGTTTAGATGGAGCTGATTCCTTAGTTTTAGAAGCTGGCATGTGACCTCAGGACTGACCAATCAGAGCACAGCAGCTCTTTCCACACGCACGCGCACATGCACGCGGTCAGGGGCACACACCACACGCTGTTTAAAAAGAATGTGCAGGGGCGCCTGGGTGGCTCAGTGGTTAAGCCACTGCCTTCCGCTCAGGTCATGATCTCAGGGTCCTGGAATCGAGCCGCACGTCGCACTCTCTGCCCAGCGGGGAGTCTGTGTCCCCCCTCTCTCTCTGCCTGCCTCTCTGCCTGCTTATGATCTTTCTCTCTCTCTGTCAAATAAATAAATAAAATCTTAAAAAAAAAAAAAAAAAAGAATGTGCAATAAGACTAATTCTTGGCCTCAAATGGAACTCTTGATGATAAGGCTCATTGTAGGACAGAATGCAAGCCTAACTTCGATCATCAAGCCAGCAGGCTTGGTCACCAGAATGAGTTCACCTGCCAGGATATGATGCGAGCCTGACTCTGTTCCGCTGGTGCCATTTGTCCTTCTGTGTCAAGTCATTTCAGAAGTTTTTACGCTGCATGATCTAAAACATTTCTAGTTTTGTTTTATTGTATGGGTTTTTTTTTGGGGGGGGGGTTAAGCCCGCTTTATTTAGTTTCAATGACTTGTAAATGAAAGAGTTCTAATAGTCAAATAGTAGTATTCTGAAAAAAATATTCTTACAAGCTATTACTCCTCCCACCCATTTCCTATAAAGAGCAAGTTTCCTTTGCCTTTTCCAGTTGTTCCCTCTGTAAAGTATCAGCCCACTTCTTCGGCCACATCACATCTCCTCATCTTCTTAAACTCTGCTAAACTGTTTTCCTATATTACTCTTCTTAGCTTTGAATTCTCCTCCAGCTAAGAATTCTGCATCAGCTTACACATAAAATTCATATGCTTCTGCTGTCCTGGAAATTGGTACAGATTTGTGTGCTCAGATTATAAACTCCTTGTGGCGATTATAAATATTACTAAAACTACCAGAGGAGTTCAGGATTCCCCACACACTTAGCCACGAGTGCAGTGCCATGTGGACTGGTTATTTGAAAAATTTCATCTAGTGTACCGTCTCTTTTGCTCACAATTGACACACCTCAGAGGACTGCGGGTTGGGCAGGAATGGGACCCTAAGAATGTTTAGATATTTAGTTTCACTAAGATGAAGAACTGGTGAGACTTTCTTTTGTGAGTTTTTTTTTTTTTTATGACTTCCCCTTAAAGCACACGTCCATTGTCATATTACTCTTTCCCCCAGTTAGTTATTGCTGCACTGCAGTTCCCTCAAAATGTATGGCTTGAAACAATAATGATTTATTATTTCTCACGGCTCTGGATTGTTCAGCCAATCCTTCTGCTCTTGCCTGTCATCACCCATGGCTGCATTCAGCTCGCTGATTGGCTGGGCTTGGGTTCAGCCAGGTTGTTGGCTAAGGGACTTTATCCCTCCTGCCCTCTTAAGGGTTTCAGGAGTTCAAAAATAGAAGTGACATGGACTCTTGAATCTTAGTTTTGCAAGCCATGTAGAGTTGTTTGCATGGCCGTGTTTTCTTAATCAAAGCCAGGGTGGGACCAGCTTAGAAAGGACTGGCGGTCCGGGGTCTAACACCACCATGCATGAGAGCATGGCAGAAACCTCACTCCAGCAAAGTGTGCGGAATGGGGGCTGTTGTTGGAACCGTCTCTGGAAACAACCTGTCGTTTTTATTCATAGCTCGAGAAAGAAACTACCTTTTCATATCCCAATTCTCTCGATACTTGCAAGTAGAATCCTTCTTGAACCATTTAATACTTATAAAAGTACTCAAAGTGAACAAATAATGCTTCCATTGGGAAATAAATATTTCTGAGGTGGCAAGTATTGAGACATACGGGTATTTATAAGTACACACATATGGTAGTATTGGGCTTTTATGCACAATGAAGCTGATAATTTAAAATATATGGGTTTTGCTTATTGAAAAAGGCAAAACGTGAATATTGCAATTGCTGTCCATTCTGCCTTTTACAATGTCCCAGCATAACTGGTTTAGAATAGCCATACAGGTCTTTGAACCAATTGCATTATGTAAGTCTGAAAAGGATAGCAGTGTATCCAAAGATGCCTGTCTTTTGCATTTGAGATCTTTAACATTTTTTCTACAAAGTGTGGTTTATTCAAAAGTTTCAAATCATTTTTTTTAAGATTTTATTTATTTGACAGGCAGAGATTACAAGTAGGCAGAGAGGCAGGCAGAGAAGGAGAGGGGAATCAGTCTCCCCACTGAGCAGGGAGCCCGATGTGGGGATCGATCCCAGGACCCTGGGATCATGACCTGAGCCGAAGGCAGAGGCTTAACCCACTGAGCCACCCAGGCGCCCCAGTTTCAAATCATTTATATAAAACTTTAAAACATGAAGAACTCTTAGGAATAAAAACATCTGCTGGGGCACCTGGCTGTCTCCATTGGTGGAGCACGTGACTCTGATCTTGGGGTCGTGAGTTCGAGCCCCATGTTGGGTTAGAGATTACTTAAAAATAAAATCTTTAAAAAAAGAATTAAAAATATGTGTAAGAATACAAAGAAATGAATAGGTGGAAAACACTAAATTCAGGATAGTAGTTACCTCTGGTGGAGAAGAGAGAAGTCCACCAGGGAGCCAAAACTGAGGAGCAAAGAACATAATGACAATGTTCAATTTCTCAAAGATTGTGGTAGATATGCAGGTATTCATGATCTAGTTTTTTAGATCATTCTATTTGAGAAGACTGAAAATCTATGAAGAGAAATCTATACTTTATTATTTGATTAAGGTGCCATTCAAATCTATGCTACCTGAAACTCTTTCAGAAATAATTGTTTAACTGGTTTCTAAAACATTGCTTTACTACGCAGATAACCCTAATGACTCAGCCCCCATGCTGTACTATTTTAAAGTAGCTCTTTCTCTTCTTTCCAAATGAGCTGTGCCGATGACAGAGAGAAGAGGCAGGCCGCACGGGCAGCTCCTTCACTGGACACACACATCCTCTACCTCAGACCCAGTCGTCTCACCCGTCCACTGGGATGCCCCTGAGAGGTTTTTACAGGATACATTTTGTAAAATGTTTCAGAGGGTGGTGTGGGCTGGGAGTAGAATGTTTACATCTGAAGAAGTGCTTGGGAAAGGACTGTAGGAACTTTAATGCCCTTAACAAATTAGGATTAAATCGTATTCTGACTACTAGGGCAGAAAATAGCTTCTCATTTTTCCCCCCAGGATCCCCCAGATATTCATTTCTAAGAAACACTTTCAGGTGAAAAGTTCTTTTCTGAAAAATGGAGCTTCCAAGGAAAAAAATCAAGGACATCTGGTGAGTTGACTTACATGGGAAGTGGGAAATAAAAGCAATGTAGGTTGACTATCTGTGGTATACGAAAGAGGAAGAGAAATTATATGAAGTCAGTTCATGCTCTGTCTTTGAAAACAGGCACTCTCGGTGACTTTACACCACATTCTAGGGAATACCGGCAGACCCACGTTCCACTGACCTCTATTCAAATTGCCTTCCTGTCTTCCTAACTCATAATCATCCAGTATACCATTCCTAGTTTTTTGTTTTTTTTTTTTTTAAGGCTAGGAAATGTTGGGGGGGGTTGCACACTTTTACTGGGAAGTAGTATTAAATATAAGTCAATATATTATCCCCAAATCTAACCCCTCCTTGTTTTCAACACTTGATATGTTAAATAAGGAACATTTCATGTATATCAAAATTTCCTCAAAACAGACTTCTTTCTTTAACTCCCCTAGAAGCAAGATAAGATTTGGATGAAAATATGTGATAGAAAATACATGAAAAAAAGGAAGCCACAAGGCTTTTGCAGGCCTTCTTTCAGGAACTTACAAGAACCTTGGCTATGGTCTGTCTATAAAAGTTTCTCTACATGGTCGGCATCTTCTGTGTACGAAAAATTTGTGACCTCTGATATATGTTCATTTTCTCTCCCTTCCAACTCTTTCCAGCTCAGTTCCATTACAGAGACGTCATTTAGAAAAGGGCCTGGCATCTGATAGTTGCTTAATTTTTATTAAATTTGAATTTTATTGAAATTAAATTGATTTAACCAGCTTAGCCTTAGAGGTAAGTTCAACAAATAGATAAGTGTTGCTGAAAAACCTGCTACCCTGATGACTTTGTGATACTGTGTGTGCGCGCGTGTGAATGAGAGAGAGAGAGAGAGAGAGAGAGACTAGTGAAACTAGTACATCGCAAACGGAACACAATTTCTTTGTTTCTGTCTCTCTCTCCTTGTCCATCTGATTCCCCAAGAATGTAATCATGGTCTGGCAATTTTTTTTATCTCTCCTCTTAGTGCCTACAGCCACGTGGGCACCATCATCTGCCTGTCTTTCTCAGCCTTCCCTGACAACTTTGAGTCAGGTTTTCCCCCAGCCCCCTCACCAACCTCTCTTTTATCCTCTCCAATCTATCTGATGCACCGCGCCCACTCTCTTCCTTTCTGAAGCATTATTTTCATCAGATCACTCCTCTACAATGGCTCTTAATTGCCTTTTGAATCTAATTAAAACTTCTTCAAGATCCTCTACCAATTAACTCTGTACGCAGGCTCCTTTAGCCGCGTCTCAGGGCAGCGCCGGCTCCTGTTCTCGGGCCCAGCAGACCAAACCTGCTCACCCTCTGCCTTTTCCTGCTTCCCTGGTCTCGCCCAGTGCCAGCTGCCTCCTTCCTAGAGTGCCCACTCGACTTCCTTCTTGTTTCTGCCAAAGCTCTCTCTCTCTCAAAACAGAAAAAAGAAAAATTGCTAAATTACCTTTCCCTTCCAACTTTGATTATTCTAACGAAGAATCGTAATGGATTGAACATGGGTCTATCCTGTTGGAAATGCGTGTGTTTCCATGTACCTGCATTATCAACGCCTTGTAGCAGGGAGCAGTGCCCACACATCTTGGCTCAGGGACTCCACGCATTTGGAAGAAGTCCTGCTGTTCTCGGGCTAGTGGTTTGGCTTCTTCTACAACTAGGTGAAGGTGCACCTAGTGTTCAGTCTTTGGCTCAGGCCGGATAGACAGGATCCGGAACGTCTTGGTGCCACCTCACTTTCCTTCTTCGCTGGCAAAGCCCTCTGCCCTCCGGGGCCTTGGGCAGCCTGGGCCGCCCCTCTAACCCCACCCCCGTGAGCCAGACAGGGGAAGCCTCCGGGGCTTCCAGGCCTTCAGAAGGTAACCATCGAGGCAAGAGCCCGTGGAGCGCTGCTGGGACCACAGGGCGGAGGATCGGAAGGCGCAGGTCATTTCTCAGTCGGGCCACCTCGTCGTCAGCGCGAGGTGTCTTTGCAGGGTCTCGGGGTTAGGGGTGGGGGGTGGGGGGTGGGGGAAGGGGTGCCCCGATGGTGGGGCCCCGCGGGCCGGCGACCGCCTCCTGCTTCCCCACAACTACTGGGAGACAAAGTGTAAAATTGGTCCTGGCACGCGTCCTCTGCCCCGCGTTGTCAACAAGAGGAAGAAGCGGGCAGCTCAGAAGTGGCCCGGGGCGAAACCCTTGCTCCGCCAGTACTTCGGACGCTCCGAGCGCACCCGCGCCTTCGGGACGCCCCGCTGGGACCTGCGCGCACACTTGGCCTTGACTGCCCTCCAACCCTCACCTCCAGAACACCCGACCCGAGGCTTCTGGCGCTGGCGGGGAAACGCCCAGAACCTCTCCCTCTACCCTAGCGGGCTGGGCGCCCCAAGAGGGCCTCAGGCAAAGGGAGGGACTGGCCGGGGCCACTCCTCCTACGCTCAAGTGACAGAGGGACGCCCCCCAACCCCCACACCCTGGCCGGCGGCTGAACTTTAGGGTGGTGAAGGACGCTTTGAGTGGGCAAGGGTCCTCTGAGTGGCGAAGGGTACCCCAGAGTGCAGGACAGGCTTCCGCCACAGCGCCCCTCCGGGGAACTCCCGGGTGTCGCAGAGAGCCTTTTGGGTCCAAACTGTCTATTTTCCAAGTTCAGTGACTGGATGTGGCGCTCGACCACTGGAGCTCTCCACAGGTGGGAGGCCTGAATCGATTGGAAAGAACCTGCTGGTGGCTGGTGCTATAGTTGCTGTTGCTGCTTTATGTATATGTGTGACTGATTTAAGTATATGATCCCAGTATTCTCTTCTTGACTAATGCAGGGTGCTGTGAATGACACCGGACAAGGACGCTATAAATGCCAAGAGGTTGTAAGACGTTAAAACAAACCAAAAGCAAAAACAAAAACAAAAAACAAGAAACAAAAACTGGGGAGGGGGAGTGGTTTCCTGGAGTGCTGGGCTGGTCCCGGAATCACAGCGGAGCTGTAAGCGCTGGGATTACTCTTGTGGGGTGCTGAAGGCCTAATGATGGTTTTAGCCACAAGCCAAAGCTTGAACATCCTAATACAACAACAACAACAAAAATCCACTGCCGTGGTAGCCTGAGTTAAAACTAATCAGAATCACTGGTCCTTTCCTAGATAATACAATTCTGATGGCGATCCCTGCATTTTTTCTTTCTCCACACTGATAGTCATAAGGCTGCGTCATTACTTTTAAGCTGAAAACATCTTTTGCTGGACAGTCACAGCAGAGGCCTCCAGGGGAGTTGGCGACAACAGAACTTCACATTGGTCTTGCACTTTATAGGCTTTCGGGTACATTATTTCATTTGAGCCTTACTTAAATCCTGTTGGAAAGAAAGAAGTGGTATTATCTACATCCTGCAAAAGAGAACGACTGAGATTTGGGCTTGTTGACTGACTTCTTGGTTGCTCATACCTAAGCGCAGAGCAGGTACAGGAACGCAGGCCCATTTCCAGCTCCATGAGCACTGCTGTGAGCTGTCTTGGGTCCTTGTTCTCTTCTCCCTTTTTATCATGATACTTGGGATAAAAGCAGAGGGAGAAATCACCATTTCTGGTGAGAATGGCTTATAGTGTGGAAGAAGGAGTAATTCACTGGGCTTTGAAGGAAACAAAATTCAGCTCCATATGTTGAATTGATGCTTTTGGTAGGTATTTATTGGGGGGGAGGGCGGTGTCCCTATTTTGCAAAGCTTTTCCATGGATAGGTCTCTGTTCAAGCAACAGCTAGAAACTCACTTTTTGAAACTTAAGACTGAACAAACCTACTATACAGAAAGAAATCACAGGTGTAACCTGGGCTGAATTAAAATAGCATTTACTGAGCACACTGTCCCCTAAGTATCTTATTCATTATTTATTAACCATTGCTTCTAACCTGGTATTCTGGTCTTGATGCCCCTAAAGGACCAGGGCTTCTCTGGGAGACTGAAAAGACCTGCCAAAGTCCAAACACGTAGGGACCGAAGGTTGGGGAATAATTCTTTCTTCTTACCTTTTTGGGGGGATCCTTTCTGTTATAAAATGTATGATCTTTCCAGATGAAGCATTTCAAATCCCCACTCGGGAATTATCTAGAACCGGATGTTTAGAAACCTCTGTATGAGTCATATGTATAAAGTCACCTTCAAGAGTATTTGGCTGGGAGTTGAGGGAAGGAATGTAGAGTGAGGAGGGAGAGGAAGAGGAGGGGGAAGGCAATTGGATCCAAACAAAACATTGGAACGGATCAGGAGGCTGTAAAATCGCGAGTAATTCCGAGACGAAGCCACTGTGGGGCGCCAAAGTTCTACTCGGCTAAGGCCTGCGGCCGTGGTGCGAGGTGCGAGGACAGGAGTCCTGGAGAACAGATGCACTGGGGGAAGAAAAGAGGGAGGAAGGAGGGAAGAGAATGGAAAGGAGGGGTGGCGATGGGGTGTCCTTTATTCTCGAGTTAAACTCGCCGGGGAGACTTTATTACATAACAAGTCTGTGCGTGGTGGAAGAAGACTTTGTTGGAAGGAAAGAAGGCGGGTGTGAACGGGGGAGAGCGCTGAGAAGACAACCTCAGACCACTGAGCTGACCGATGCGGAACGCAGACGCTCCTCTTCGCTACAGACATTCTTGGGCTTCTTCTCAAACTGGGGCCACGACCTCTTTTAAAGGGGCGTGTGAGGAGGGAGATAGATTAGGAGTGGATCTGCTCCCCACAAACACACCCGCTACCCCCGCCCAACTTCCTCGCCCTTCACCCCTATTTGGGGGGCTGCGGCCATGGGGGCCCGGGGCGCTCTCCCCTCCAGGGCGCTGCGGGGTTGCCCAACTCCGCCTGCAGCCCCCGAGGACTCCTCCGCCGGGATAAAGGGCGGCCTCCCTCCGCCTGCGAGCGTCCTGAATGCTCAGCCGTCAGCTGCCGGGAGGCGCTGATTTCATTCCCGCGCGGCTCTCGCGGCGGGCGGCGAGGGGCGGAGGGCGGGCGCTGGCGGGGCGGGGTGGGGGCGGGGGGCGGGAGGCTGGGGCCGAGACCCGGGGAGGCTGAACCGCCGAGCCCCGCCTGAGTTTATTACATCCCAGCCACCGGCAAAGGTTAGGAACGCGCATTTAGAGACGGGATAATCCGAGTTTAAATATTAACAGTAAAAGCAGAACCGGTGGAATATTTACCTAGAAACTGAGCAGATCTCCTTTTGCCAAGGGAGAGGAGCGCGGAGGAGGCCCGGCTCCCAGGCTTGCGGCTCTGGAGCGGCGCTTCCCCGCGGGGTCCCCGGGCAGGCCAAGACCCACCTCGGAAGCTTCCTCAGATTGTGGTTAAGGGGGAGGGCCGCCGACCCCCTCGTTTTGCCAAGTCGATCCGAGTCTGCGGGAACTAGGTCCAAATCTTCTGCTTTGTCATATTCTCCTTTTTAAGGGTCTCCCCGACCAACACAAAAGGTGGAGGAAAGTACGTTGGATCAATAGCAAAGATTGTTATTTAGATAACGAATTAATCTCCCTGTTATAATACTTTTATAGTGAACTTTGCACCCCGTCCATAAGAAAAAGGAATTTAAAGGAAAAAAAGTCTCAAACAGGATTAAGGTTTTAATTACAATTCCCTATCGAAATAGTATGTTTGATGAGCTGATCTTATCAATTAATAGTAACATTAAAGCTCAAGAAACAGATTCACGGAATATATGCTTAAGGGCGTCTTTTAAAAGTAATCGCACCCAGGGAACTAGCGGGGCAGCAGGCCAGCAATGCGGCGTCGAAGCCGGTTTCGGATTCGCGTCTGCTTGGACTCGGCCAGTGCGGGGCGCGCATCTGGGGCTCAGGCTGGGGCGGGGGCGGCGGGCCTGAGAGACGCGGCCGCGCGGGATGGGAGGGAAATAATAAATAACGAACGCCTCTTCCAAGCTGAGGCCCACATCAAAGTTGGGGCCCCGCAAGGACCGTGCAGTTCACTGCGTTTGGGTCACCGTTATATTCCAGGGGCAAATAAAGTAATTTGAACATGCACCAACAGTTTTCCATAAAATACGAGTTAAAAGAAGTAATAGAACTAATCACTGTCTCCTCAAATCAAGTAGAAAACATTTCAATGCACTAATTAGAGTAATTAGAATAATAAGCCTCTGCCTATATGTGGTAAGACAATGTGTACAAACAACTTTATTTAATGTATACTGGTAATCAGCGATGCGTGCCTGCTTGAATGCTTAGCGCAATAAAACTACCCTCCGTCCGCCCAAACAATCAAATACAAATTAGTTTAATGATTGTGCCTGCTGAATGTCTTAGAAATCCACAGGCAGAGGCGAGTAAATAGAAGCATCCTTGTTTGCGTGCGTCCCCGCCGGGGCTGGCCGCGGGGCCGGGTGAGTGGCCGCGGGCTGGCGCCGCGGGAGCGAGCAGAGGCCCCGCGCGCCCGGCACAGGCCGGGCCGGGCGCCAACACCGACCTGCGCCCCGCCAGAGCCCCTGCTTCCGTCCCTGGCGGCCCTCCCAGCCCTCCTCAGACAGCTGCGCGCCCCCGTGGCCCCGCCGCGCCCCCAGCCCCCAAGAGCCCCGTTCCCCGCCAGGCCTCACCTCCTCCAAAGGCAAAAGGCCGTGTTAGAACTACTAGCGCCCGACTACAAGGGTTTTAAGAATTGAGTGATTTCTTCCCACTAGGCGACTCCTCCTGGGCACCTCGGAGGGCTAAGCGGAGGTGGGGGGCGTCCGCCCTTGCTGTGAAAACCCAGACTGCAGAGCAGAACCCCAGGCCTGCGGTCCTGGGGCGCGGCCCCTCCCCGCTCGCTTGACTGGGAGGCTGGGGGTGCCCAGAGGGGCTCCCTGGTTCCCTTCGCTGGGGACCTGCTGTTTCTCCAGTGTAGATAAAAGGGCGACTTTAGGCTCAGCAGGGAGCGGGCGGTTTCCGAGGGGTTTAGAGGTTCGCTTTCTTCCACGCTTCCCCACTCGGTGGGCAGGTTCTTCTCCGCTGGAGGCCGGGAGCTGAGGTCTGGAGCAGCCAGAAGAAGTTTCATGGGTGTGGGCTGAAGGGAACGTGCTTCAGAACTTCACTTGCCAGCTCTCTCCCGGCTCCCTTGCTCCATCCACTCCTTGCTGCCCTCCCAGTCGCCCCCCCAAGAAAACAAATAAACCAGCAGAGCCCAAATTACTCTACTTCCCCTCTCCTCCCCAGTTTTCCCTCCTCTGCCCCCTTCTCTCCCAGCATTCTTCTCCCACGACTGCCTCTCTCGTGCAGGAAGCAATGTCCTGGGGCCCAACTTGGCAGAGTCACGCGGAAAAGCCGCGCAGGCAGAAAGCTCGGAGAGTCACTCGCCCCTGGACCCTCGCCGCTGCGTCATCCCTGCGCCCCAGCGCATCTCTGCCCCCGCCGCACGCGCCCCCAGAGAGGCCCCGCCAACTCGCTGCGACTGTAACCAACTTTCCCAGGGGCGGCAGCTGTCCCCAAGGCTTCTGCCCTCTTCCCCCTAGCCACCACCTCTATCCTCAGCCTCGGGTGGGCGAGCCCACCAATCGTTGACTGCCCCCTCCCCAGGGTGTCCCTGGAGAGTGAGAGTGTTGGAGTGGCCCGCGACGTCGGGGCGGGCAACCCTCCCCCTAAAGATTCGGACGTCAGAGCCGCTGGAGCCGCAGGGTCCCCGGGTTCCTGGCAGACACTGTGGGGCTGTTCCGTGTCCCGGAGCCAGGGCCGGAGCTGGAGACGGGACAGTCGGGCCCCTCGCGCCCCTCTCCTCCCTCCGCCGGCAAGCTGGGGGGGTGTGGGCCTTCCTTTCAGCGGCCGGGCCTTCCCCCAGGTGGGGGTTCCCGGCCCGGCTGGGGGCGCCTCCTCTGCGTCCGAGCACCGAGCTGCAGCCGGCCGGGCAGCACCCTCGCCAGCCTCGGCCAGGCGCTGTAACAACTTTGAAGGAATATTTTGTTAAGGGAGCAAACAAACAAAAAGTTATTAATGTCAAATCACTGTCTCCAGAATCGTGTGTTGTAGAACGTCAAAATTCTTCTGACGGAATGAGATTTCTGAACAGAAAGAGGGAAGGAACTCCCCATCCTTTCCACGAGGACTTGCCTGAACCTAAAAGCCCAGTGATTTACAAGGGCTAATTTGTGTTACAAACCCCGCAAGAAACTTTTTCTTTCTTTCCACTCTCCTGCCAAACTCTGGCCATATTTTTGTTGTGTGTGGCTCCCCCCACCTCCCGCCTTTAAACAACAAACCCAGAGGAAACACTGGTGGGAGGAAAAATAGACGCCCCAAATCAAAAAGGATGCAGATTCAAATGTACTCCACAGCGAGATTTCCTATTGCCGTCGTTCTGCACACCGAGAGTTAATCGTATACAATTTATAACAATCAAAATACCCTCCATATTGCTCAGATGGGGTCCTAGTGCTCCCCTGTCTTTCTAAAATCAGTGACAAGTGAGTCTTTGTGGGGCATTTATTTCCTTCTTTTTTTCTAGATGACAGCTCCCCATTCTGAGAGCAGAGAGCCCTTTGCCGCCAGCTCCAGCGCACTCCAGAGCCCAGGCTCTCCACGTACAAATCGCATATGGAAGTTTTTGCCCCCCTCCCCCCAAATCCCAGACAAAGAGCTATAAAAACTCAGAAAGACGTGAAAGGAATAAACTTTAAGATATAGATGCACTTTTACTGGTGTATTAAATAACATTTCAGACATTTTTTTTTTAAAGAAATACATCTTCATGTTATCAACAACCAGAATTCTAACAATAAGAGGCCAGGGTTGTTTTGATGGGATATGATATTGTTTGTAAAACCTCTAACAGCTAAGCCAAGCAGAGTTGTTATTAAGGTAAAGGGAAAGTACTACGTGGTAAAGTTAATTAACTTTTTTTCCCTTAAAAAATAAAGGAGGAAATAAATTTCCTAGCTTCCCACAAAACACAAGAACAATGTGAAAATATTCTGCTTATCTCCATAACCAAGTGAAGCCTTTAAGAAAACTAAAAGCCATTTTCCACCTCTAGATAAGGAAGCATTGAAATAACTCCGGCCCAAGTTCTATCAAGGTAGGCAAGTTTACTCCTTGATTTTCTAGTTAAGTGGCAAACTCCTGCCACTTTTGCATTATTTCCTGTACTGAATCAAGTGCTGAGAATAGACACCAGGAGCCCTGGTTCTCTCCTACCACCATCTGCCCCCCTGTTAAGAGATTATGCGTCACTGAAACAAGTAAACTTTCTTGAATACGGATAATGTTGGTATAAAATTTAGCTGAACATCCCATTTAGTCCTATTGTCAAGATTCATTGCTCCTACCTCCAGATGCATTTTTCATTTTAAATAGACACTGTCCCTTTTGCCTCACTGAAATCTACAAGCCGACCCAAAGAAACACTTTTACCTTTGACCCTCCCTTCACCATCCGTCTTTCTTTTTCGGTTAAAAGCTCCATTCTTTATCTCATTCTTTAACTTGTCTAGGAATTCAATAGAATCTAGAACACAGTTCTATAAACTGATTGAAAAATCAACAAAGACAAATCACAGAAGCCAGTGACAAAACGATAATTTCTCTCACCCAGCAACCCAAGCACTACCCAAGCTGCTTCCACAGTAAGGCAAAGTGAAAAGCAAAAGAAGGCAGCATAGAGATATACAGGTACCAAAGCCCTCACATGCCAGTTTCCCCCATTGTTGCTGTTGCATCTCTTTATTAGTTGCTCTTGGAGAAATAAGAAAATAAGAGAGATGAGTGCCTCTACTAAAGCCATTTCATCAGAAAACCTTGCCAACCAGTGTGTGGCTTCCACTGGTAGGAGCAGGAGGGGAAGAAGGGTTCCTTTGTGGCTGCCATCTCTAATACACAGGAGGTAACTTCATGGGAACCGAGAATGTCTACAAGTGCCAAGCATAATATTATTTGTGGCCATTCCCTCTATCTGACCTTCACGTAACTCTCTCACATGATCCTTTCTCCCCCATCTTATACCATAAATTTAAAAAAGTGACATATTTGGAGGAAACAACGGGAGCTCTTGCAGGAAGACCGCATTCTGCACTATTGTCTTTGGGGGAAAGAAAGCGTTTGTCATTGTGGCTGGCCAACATCTTAGGGATGACTGCCCCATAAATATCTCCCAGTGGCAGTGATGGGAGTTTTTCACTTTAGCATGTAAGACATTCCCCAAACCGGCATGAAACTGCCTGAGTAGCTTTAGAATCTGAACGGCAAGCATGGGTCAAAACCATGGCGTGTCCATTTAACACGTGATGGTTTCCAGTCAGTAGCCCCTGTGGCTAAGAACAAAAACCGCCTTCTCAAGGTCCACTAAAATGCCCTGCAGAGGGCAGATGCTGCTTGTTTTCTGCCTACAGTGGAGGAGGATATTGACCCAGGACTCAAATCCATACCCAGCTTAAACATTTTACCCATCAGCATGTCTGCGGTCACAAAACACTTCTTCTTTCTGTCACTTCTCGTTCAGACTATTGATAAGATCATTTGGCTGAATCTGTTTGGGACCTGTGTAATATTGACTAGGAGTTAGAAAAGATGATCAGATGTAATAAGCCCAGAAACTGCCTTTCAAAATGGACATTTATACTCAAACCAGTGTTCCAAGGAGGACTTTAAATACATCAGCAAACTTGTAAACTAACCAAACACCGCTTGTAAACTAAATTAACCCTAAACTGATTCTGGTAAGTATCATGTTCCCTCTAAGAATATCTCAAACAATCCGTGGTTAGCATCACAGCCTTGAATGTCTTCCATACATTCTCCTCCCCCCTTTTTTTTATCACCCTGTTTTAGAGCCTGTTTGCTTGCCTGAAGAGAAACAGACACTACTGTATAAACCATTGCAAAACCCTTTTTTTTTTTCCCTCAAAATCTAACAGAAGTAATACATGGGGTCTACCAATAATCACTTGGTAAACACACATCTTGCATACTGTCAGAGATACTCTTTGTTGAAAGATATTTGTTATTTATTAAAAAGAATAATACCTTTAACTAAGCTTTGCATTTTTAGATCCCAAATTATGTGAGGACATGTGCATAAAAATTAAAGTCCACCTAGTTCCACTGATGCTCTCCAAAAAAAAAAAAAAAAAAAAAAAAAAAAATCACAATCAGTTAAGGTAAAGGTGACCTGGAAAGAAGATGTAGGGATATCTGCATTTATTTAAAAGGGATAAACATCTCTTTGTCGGACCATGAAATGGCAAACAAATGGAAGCTCAAACCAATGACCATTTCAATTTAATGCTATAGGTGTAGTGACTGAAAGGTCTGAGACTGATAGTTTTTTGCAATGAAAAGTGAAAAAGAATCAGAACAGTAGTCTCTCTTAAAAAAAAAAAAAAAGCCCTGAAAGTTATAAACATGAAACCTGGCAGTATACGCATAAAATTTATTCCAAAACTTTATGAAGTATAAAGGAAGGGAAGTATTTTACACACAACTCAACTCAGTCAGTATAAGGTCTAGGGTTTTCTCCCCCCTTAAAACTTGGCACTATCTTTAAAAATAAAATAAAGATATTTCAATAATTAGAACAAACTATGAAGGTATTGTGCATTTCTGTTTTATGTAGATAATAAAATATTACTTTAACATAAATATATAAGGATCTCTGCGTTTTTATTTTCCCCACAAGCACAACCAAATGTACCAAAACAAAGTATTCTTAAAGAGACTGAACAAAAAAAAAAAAAATTACATCCCATATAGATTTTGCTCATCTACTCATTTAAAGCTACAGAAAAACAGTTTCCAGAACCTTTTTGCTTTGAAAGAAATAAATATACATTGAGGCAGGCCACTTAAAAATATGAAAATATTTCCCTGGGTAGCATTAAAAAAAAGAAAAATAGACAAAGAAACATTTAAACTATTTCTGCATTTCAAAAGACAGATATTAAACATATATACATAGTGGTAAGGTTCAGTGGTAACTTTCATCTTAGTAAACCTATGAGAGTCAAAGGAGCTATGGACAGGTCCCCTGAACTCCAGCATCTGACCTTACTCACTTGGTAATAAGAATCTGAAAATTCATTTCCTCCCTTTACCATTGGCTATTTGCCCTGCTCTGGATTGCTTCACTAAAGGCCAGTCCCCACACCTCAGGAACAAGCAGCGTGACGCACCCCGAAGCAGCAGCTCCGTGCCCATCTCCTTGTGACATTCGTTGGGGGAAATGAAATACAGGCAAATAAATATGCCCATTATAAGTCATCATTTATCTTGCAAAAACATTGAAAATGAAACAATCACAGGTGTTTGAAAAGACAATATAAAGCATATTTCCTAAAACCTTAACTACTGAGTGCAGTGCTAATCTGATGCTGAACCATAATTTTATGGTACTGTGAATTTATTTTTTAAATAAAAATTTGCCTAATACTCAACCAGAAAAAAAGCCCCAAACTTTTAAGATTAATAAAAAGTGTTTTCCCTTTGAGCGCCCTTTTGTGCTGATTATTTTTAAATATTTTAACTGATCACAGTTTAATGGTATTTATTTTCAATACAGTTAGAAGTTTTTTCACCTACACTTCCCAGTAGAGTCTTTTGTTATGGGAGTTAACCATTTTCCATCAATGTAAGGTAAAAAAACGCACTTAAAACTATTAACAAAGGGAGAAAAGGAAGGATAGAAAATAGCATTTTTTCCCAGTTCATTTGGCTTCCTTAGTGAAAGAGGGGGGAAAAGCTGTCCAGGTCAAACTGGTATTTTCTGTAATAAATTATGAGAAGAGGGTGTGGGACCTTAAGTGTGATTTGATAAACAAATGAGCTAGTGAAGACAAAACCAGTCTAGAGTGGAGATATTCTCTTATTCATGTGGGTATTTGTGTGGTAAGAAACAGTCTATGCATACACCATTAAGTTCCCAGATTATTTTCTTTATGCTAAAAAAAAAAAAAAAAAAAAGCTATTAGAGGAACAAAGTTTAACTGCTGCTGTCAGCACAAATAATTCCTCATAATTAAGTTATTAAAACCGAAGGCAGAGAACTATACAGGGGTTTCTGAAGATATATATTTCCCTAGTTCTCTTCAAAGTGCCACTTTCTGTTGGACAACTCTGGAAATATATTTAACCTCCACACTTCCTCTGAGCTCTTTCACAATGGGCCCGCCTGATAAAATGAAGCAATCAGTCACTCACTATCGATTTTTCTTTTTCTCCCCTCCACAACCTCCCCCAGAAACACTGCCTGAAAATGAAGTTTACTTTGTGGCTGGTAACAAAAACCAATGCTTGACTCATTTTTTGTATTCCAAACCGGATTCTTGCCTTGGATAAAGCGGGTAGACCATGCACGTTTCCTGAAAGCAGAGAATGATTTATTTTGTACGAAGCCAATCATTTTTGCTTTGGTAAAAGAACCAAATAGATGGTACACCAATGTTGGGGTGGGGGGGGGCGAAGGTAACCAAAGTTCACCAACAGTGAGAAGAACAAGGGGCAACATGAGAGCATTGGAAATGGAGAGTAGCCAAGAGCTGGCTTCAACTCTGCTGAATAAAACAAAACAAAACAAAACAAAACCCGGCAATTTCAAAATTGAAAAGAAAGATATGTTCATGAATTTGTTCATGTAAACTTCAATTTTCCTGCAGTGCAAATTTATGTGGTTAAATTCTGACTACATCAAAGAACATGTGTATTTTCCCCTCTTTCCTGATGAGGATCCACATGGAGTCAACACAGCAGCATGTGCCAACTCTGAGCATCAGGAAGCTGTGTGTGTTTATCACGGTTTGGTGGATTTTTTTTTTTTCTTTTTGGTAATTTATTTAGTTTTGCCAGGTATTTAACTCAGTGCTTGCCATCTCTCTCTCTCTCTCTCTCTCTCTCTCTCTCTCTATTACACACACTCTCCTCACTCTCTCTATGAGACACTCCACTCCATTGCCTGGGTACTAGCCTGTAAAGGTCAAAACACATCATTACACCTGCTACCGTTTAAAGGATAGTCCAGTGCCTTAGTTGCTTTCCTTATTATTACTTTTTTCTTTTTAAGGGACGGGGAAATAATAATTAAAATAAAAGAACAATCAGAAGTTAGAGAGGGAACAAGGGGGCCGGGAAAGGGCCGTGGACCGTAGGGGAGGGGGAGCCCCGCGCTCTGCCCCTCCCCCCGCTCGAGTTCACTGGACGGGCGTCTGCACCCCGTGGTGTGGTGGCGTGTCCCTACTCCCCCCGTACACATCCTCGGCGCCCGGCAGAGTCCCTCCGGGAGGGGTCATCCTTTTCTCTTTCTGTCTCCTGTT
This sequence comes from Lutra lutra, assembly GCF_902655055.1. Lineage (NCBI taxonomy): Eukaryota > Metazoa > Chordata > Mammalia > Carnivora > Mustelidae > Lutra > Lutra lutra. Next base: position 121,434,504 of record NC_062283.1, on the reverse strand, counting down.
ACAAAACCAAACTCTCACCACCTCCTTCTCCAGCTGTAAGCTGTCCGCGAGGGAGGTGATCTCCTGGGCCGAGGGCTTGGGGCATTTGAGGAAATGGCTCTCCAGAGCCCCCTTGACGCTCACCTCGATGGAGGTCCGCTTTTTCCTCTTGCGCCCCTGCGCTGCGATCTTGTCTATGCTCGTGGGGCTGCCCGAGGACGAGTCCGCCTCCTCCAACCACTTGTTCAACAAAGGCTTCAGCTTGCACATGTTCTTGAAGCTCAGCTGCAGGGCCTCAAACCTGCAGATGGTGGTCTGCGAGAACACGTTGCCGTACAGGGTGCCCAGCGCCAGCCCCACGTCTGCTTGGGTAAATCCCAGTTTGATCCGGCGCTGCTTGAACTGCTTGGCGAACTGCTCCAGGTCATCCGAGGTCGGCGTGTCCTCGTCCGAGTGCGGGTCGTGGTGCGCGCCGGGGTGGCCCGGTGGGCCCTGCGGGGGTGGCGGCGGCGGCGGCTGCTGGTGCGGGTGCGAGTGCGGGTGAGGGTGGTGGTCGGCGTGGTGCGGCTCGTCGTGCGCGTCCCGCAGGCCGTGGTGGTGCAGCCCCGCCGGCTGTCCGCCGGCCCCCAGCATGCCGTTCACCGTGAAGCTGGGCTGCGAGTAGAGCAAGCCGCCGTTGGACGCTCCCATGGAGGGCGGGAGGTGCGCTGCAGCCGCGGCGCTCCGCCATGCCCCGGGCCCCGGGTGGTGGTTGGCGGCGTGGTGCACCAGATGCGGCGGCCGCTGCTGCTGCTGCTGCTGTTGTTGCTGCTGCTGCTGCTGTTGCTGCTGCTGTTGCTGCTGCTGGTGCTGCTGCTGCAGGGCGCCTGGCCCGTGCAGCTCGTCGCCGCGGCCGCCCTGCTGAACCACCACCGAAGGCTTGATGTCCGGCTGGCCCAGGGGGCTGGTGGACCACGGGGAGCCGTCGCCGCCGCCCCCGCCGCCGCCCCCGCCCCCGCCGCCGCCGCCACCGCCCCCGCCGCCGCCGCCGTGGGACAGCGCGGTGATCCACTGGTGAGCGTGGCTGAGCGGGTGCCCGTTGCTCTGCAGCGCGCCGTAGTCGCCCTGCACCAGGCTCTGAGCCTCGCGGTAGCCCCCCGCGCCCTGCTGCATGCCGCCCGGCGGCTCGGCGTGCACGATGGAGGCGCTGGAGGTGAGCAGGCTGTAGTGGTTAGACGCTGCGGTCGCCATGACTCTCGGAGCCGGACTGAGCGCTCCGGTTAAAGGAGCCGCGCATTTGACAGTTACTTTTTCGCCTCGGGCTCCTCTGCTCGCTCGCTCTCTTTCTCTCTCCTCTCTCTCTCTCCCCCAGCGGGCAGCTCCGACGCCCGCTCCGACGCCTTCTGTTGCTGCTCCTGCTATTACTGCTGCTGCCGCCGCCGCCTCCCGCCCGCCTTCGCTCTCTTTCTCCTCCTCTCCCTCCTTCTTGCTCTCGCTCACTCTCTGACTAGCTCCGCGCTCCCCCCTCTCCCTGCTCTCTCCAGCTCTCTCCCGCTCTCTTGGCAGCGCCAGCTCGCAGCGGCACGCGCCTGGGCCCCGCCCCCTCCGCCCCCTCCCATTGGCTCCGCGCCCTTTGATTTACGTGGATACCGCTAGCAACCTCCCAGGCCGGCGCCACTGATTGGCGTAGAGGTGCCCCCTCCTCCCTCCCGCCCCCGGGCGCCGAGTCCTCTCAGCCCTCCTCCAGTCCCCCCTCTCCACCCAATTCAGATTCTCTTAGTTCTCACCACCCTAGCTCCACAACCCCGGGGCTCCTCCGCCCCTCTCGGATGGGCCCCGCCCCCCATCTGTCTCCCTAGCAGACAAGCTGGGCGCGGGGTGTGGGAGGGGGGGTTGTGGTGGCGGCGGGGGTGCTGGCCTGGCGGGGGTGTTGGTGGTGGGGCGGCCTCAGCCCTCTTTCGACCACAGCCACTTGGAAGACTCGGATGTGTTGGGGGCAGGTGGCGGGGGTGTGTGTGGGTCTACCTTCTCTTCCTATTAGGGCTGGGGTGGGGGGTGCAGGAGAGAGAAAAAGAAAGGCAGAGTCACACGGAGCCAGGGGTAGTCCCATTTTTATTCACCTTGGGACACACACACACACACCAGTGTTTCTTAAACCTAGAGCCAGAAGCCAGACTTGTCCCCCGGTTGAAGTATCCTCCCCCCCCCGCCCCCATGGTTAAATTTTCAGTGTCCACGTGCTCCAAGACGTGCGGACACTTTTGCCCCCAGTAAAGGTCCTCTTCTTTCCGGTCCAACCCGTCGCTAGCACAGGCTCTCTTCCCTTTAGGTTTCAGGCCCAGTTGTCTCCCAGCCCCTGAGCGAGGACCCCTTGAAAGGCTGGCTCAGCCTACGCTCGTCCGCTAGTGATAACTCCTGTAAAGGCGCGGAACTGCCGGCTCTGACAGCGCAGCGGCCTGGACTGAAAACAAAACAAAACTCAGAAAGTCTCCGTCAGATTCACACACTGGGGCGCGCACACAGTTTTTGGTTTAGTAAACCAGGAGCCTGGGCGGGCGGACCTTTGCCTGGTGCAAGGCTACGGGAGTGCAGGCTAAAGGTGCTCGGTCTCCGGGTGCGGTGGCGGCACCGAGGGCCGCTCCGGGAAGCCGAGATCTGGGGCTGCGTACGCGCTTCCCGGAGGGCTGGCGTTTTTCGATGCAACTTTTCCGTTAGCTGCTTCGAAAGGGTGGAAGGGTGTGTGAAGGAAAATGGGCTGATGCTAGGGGAATCTTCCTAATTAGTAACTTCTACGGGCCCCAGAGGGTGGGGCTGGTCTAACTCAGCTCTCAGGCGCTCGCTAGCGAAGAAGCTCCGGGCTTAGCCTTCAGCCTTGAACTCCAGAACGAGGCTGTGGGACCGTACGCTGGCTGCGCGGCTCTACCGAGCGCGAGCGCGTCTCGCGGTCCGTTCCCCAGCCGCCGGGAGCAGGTGCCTGCTGCGGGTTTAGGAGCCTGCGAGCGGGGTAGGAGACAGTCATGCGCGGACCCAGGCTGGCGCAGTGGGACCACCACGAAGGGCCAAGTGAAGGGCGCGGATGCTGCGAAGAGAATCAAAAGTTGCTGCTGGGAAGAGGAAAAAAAGACCCCAGGAAAGTGAATCGCGTCCCCACCTCTCACCCTTCGCCCTGCGCGTTGTAGCGCTGGCGCTGCCGGTGGTCTTGGGTTCGTGAAGGAAGCCAAAACAACTCTCAAGGGGAGCACTTTGGGGCCTCCGAGCATCTTAATCTAGACAGCAAAGTGGAGCGGGCCAGAGAATTCATCACGACTAACGAGGAACGAGCTCTTCGGGGAGTGGCTGAGTTGTTTATAAATCACCACGTTGAGCACCCGCCCGGGCAAGGCGCTTTGGCTGAGGATTTCCACGTGCCCTGTGTTTATGAGTGTGTGTGGGGCGGGGGGGAGAGAAATGGTTAGGGGAGGGGCGATCCCACAGGCCGCCAACCGGACGGACCTGCATCCCCCCACGCGCGCACCCGCGCGGCGAGGCGAGGACACACACCGAGTGGCGCTTGGTTCCAGCGCAAGCGCGGAGCCACTCCGGCCGCGCGCCTGGGGGCTGCTAGGAATCCCATAACTTTGCCCCGCTAGGAAAAAAAGAAAAAGTCCTAGCCTCAGAGCGCGCAGACTCGGCGGCTGGCGCCTGAGGCTCCTATACTGGGAGCCGAGGGGCTGGGCGGCGGGCAGGACCGCCTCCTCGCGACGGCAGCCCGGAGTTCCCCGCGCGGGGCGTGCGGCTCTCCTGGGGCTTTGGGAGCGCCTGGGCAGCGTGCCAGTCGCGTCGGGTCCAGGCCTGCCTCTCCCCTCTGCCCCACCCCACCCCACCCCCGCCTCTCTGCTCGGAAAACTCAGAGATCCCCAGATGGAAGAATCCAGCGGCCGCCGGGAAGGGCTGTGTCAGGATACTCAGCATCTCACCTCCCCCTCTTCCCCCAACCAGGGCAGGTGTCTGCTTTTCTCTGGATTTGATTTCACATTTCTCAAGGGACAAGGCCCTTTGCAGCCCTTGGGGTGATACAGTCAGGGAAGAAAAGGGTTTCCAGACGCATCTCTGAGAGAACCGAGGCGGCTGGGCTCCGAGTCAGTTTACAAGTATCCCCACGGACCTCTTCTTCTGCCCACTCCCCCCAACCCATGGCCAAGGGCGCTGGGTCATGCGGGGGAGCAGGGGTGCCGGCAAGGATATGCTGCACGTGTGCATCAAAACTTCCTGTCTGCAACGGGACTTCACTGGCGATTACCACTCTGAGATCCATACTATGTTGAGGTTCCGGGTCTCTACTCCACCCCACCCGCCCCCACCTCATTTCGCTGGCAGGCATTGGCTCCAAAATGTTCCCAACTGGGTACCCGGGTAGTTCTATCGGATTAATACACCCAGTAAATCCCCGGGAGTACACAAAGCAGTACCCAACCCCCGGGCCTCAGCCTCTGCACCCCACCCCCAACCTCGGAGCCGGGCCAATCGCCGGGCGGGCAGGGCTGGGCGCGCACTAGGGCTCTGCGTACCACCTCCCCCCGCGCTTCCCCCGCCTCCCAGCTTGTCGCCAGAGGCCCGGTTGGCGCGAACGCCGGGTCCTGGGTAGCCTCAGCTTCCTGTCTGCCTCCCGGCGCGACTTCTCCCTGGGGCTCTGGGAACCCAGACTATCGGGGGTTTTAGCTCCAGATGGGGGCTTCTCCGTCTTTCCTTTCCCCCTCCCACCGTCGCGGGCTCCTTTCTTTGCTGCTGACCCTGCCAGGGCAGAGTCTGCAGGTCTGCCTGCTTTTCTCCAACCCGCATAAAAAGCACGTTGAAGGTGTCTCGGGGAGACACCTCCAGGTTTTGATTCAGCTCATTCCCTTTCACTGTTCAAAGCAGCTGTTCAAATACAGAGGCTGCTTACGTTGACGTGGAGAGGATTTCAAACAACCCTAAAATGCTTTGAACTGACAAGGTGTCTTGATATCTCTCTCACTCTAGTACAGCTCCATGAGATCACTCTCTAGGACAATGGCTGAGCAGGCAGTTCATGGGGGCTTCGCAGCCTGGGGGCGGCTTCAGGGTCCCCGGAGCCGTTTCCGCGAGAACAGGCTTGAGGCACCAAGAAGAGATGCTACAAACGGTGCTAGCCCGTGCCCTTACCCTAGGTCCCAGAAAAGGCTGTGCTCCTTCGGAGTCCTGACCCGGACTGGTTTGTATAAGTGGTGCGTACTGTCCCGGTGCCTTGCATACAGAGGAAACAGCTCAAGGTATCCGAATAAACCAAGGAGACCCCTATTTTATTTCTACACTGTCACACTCCTTTAAAGAGTGATCTGGGTGGGCCTAGCGCCTTAACCCATGGCCCCCAAAGTCTTCACTCGAATAACAGTAATGGTATCAATCCATGCACTCTAACATGAATGTAATTTATTAACTCATTCATCTACTAAACACACCCACAGTATATGTTAAATATCATTTATTTATTTCTGTGTACCAGGACTTGGCAAAAAACCCACCATAATCATTCCCATACATTGTGCTGAAAGGAACAGTTATTAAAATACAGATTAGACAGTATTCATTTGATAGATTTTAATGTAGTTCTTATTTATGTATTCCCATGATAATAGAAATCAGGAAACAAAGGGAAATTTCTTAGGAAGTGGCAACTGGCTTAAATTTGGGTAAAACTACTGGTGTTTCCTTTGTAGTGTATCCACCTTGGAGGAAGATTGTTTTAATCCCTTCTTTTCTCACTCCTCCTGCTTCCCCCTCCTTCTCTACCTCTTCCCCTTCTCCCCAACCCCTCTCCCCCCACCCCCAGTCATTCATTCCTGCCCTTTCTACTCTCCTGCTAGCCCCAGATTATGTTTTATTTGGTGGAGAGCTCCCCTGAATTTGAATGGAACTTCTTTGCTAAGGGCCTACAGAATGTCAAAACTGAGGCTCCCCCTTTAGAACATGCAGCTCTAAACAGCCAATCCACTCAAAGAGCCAGCTGGCTGCTTTAATGAAAACCTCCTGAAAGCTTCAGGAGCCGCAGGCTTGAGGATGCATTTACAAGGAGCCTGGAAAATGCATTTTCAAGGTGTCAATTCTTATGAGAAACACAAACATTGAACTTCTTAAAAAACCAAAAATTAATACCTTTAATTGTGTAGCATCACATTGTCTCCTCAAATTAAAAAATCTCATGCAGAATTATATAAATTACTGTCTATCCGTGTATTTTGTATCTATCTCTATATCATAAATGTGGATCTATCTCTATGTCATAAATGGTCCCGAAGAAGGAAAAGTTTTCTGAAAGTTGAAACTTCCATTCTTCCTTTGCTTGCCAAATCTGTTTGTCCACGCCTCACATATAGATGATTCTATTTTATCTTCACTACTGTGCAAACCAGTGAGATGTAATGTTCTAAGTTCAGTATTTGAAATGAAATTATTTGAATTCATGGATATTAATCTCTTCCCCCCTTTACTTCCAGTTCTGAATCTTGTCATTAAAAATGATCCCCCCTTTGTAGTCCACAAGTGAATATTTTATAGACAGGCACGGTTTGAAGACTTCTGAAACCACATCACCCAGGCAGTCTGGCTGTTTCAGGGATTACTTTGAGTAATTTATCAAAGGAAGCCTGCTAAATTTTGAGTGGTGAATATAAGGCCTTACAGGGGAGAAAGCATAGAGGACACATTCTATCAGTGTGCAAGATAAATTCTATTTGGAGTTAATACAGCTTGTTTATATTGAAATATCAGGAACAGAACAGAAGGCAATTGGTGGTTCCTAGTTCCCGTCCAGGAATTTTGTTTTTAAAGGTATAATGATTTCCTAGCAATAGAGCCCGAGGGTGCCCACCTCCATCTCCCCCCCACCCCTGCCTTAAAGCAGGTTGATAGCTCCTACCAGGAAGGAATGACAATCTTTGATAAATTAAAGGGATTTCAACACAAACCTCCTTAGCTCTAAAGCATTTGAAAATGAAGCTCTTGAGGCAGTCAGTTCCCTTTCTTATGCTCTGGAGTAATTTGAGAAGCGGAAGGCGAGGGGCGAGAGCACCCGCACACACCTGCGGAGAGGCGCAGGGGAAAGGCGTCCTCAGCTATTTCACTGGTGCGGTGTCTGTCCAACGGCCAGGGGTGGGTTTTGATCGCTGGGCGAAACAAGGCGGCTGTTTGGTTGATCTTGGGCTTCGGTTTTTTGTTTCTGGCTGCCCAGATCAGGAATGCAAATCCCTTCTAAAGTGTACGAATGCACTTGACAATTGTGTTGTTAGTGTCCGGGGGATCTCATCTAGCAGGGGAGGGGTGATGCATCCGAGCGAAGTTTTTCTCAAGGGCAGTTAACCACAGCGGTAGTAGCTGTGGGCCAGGACTTTCTCCTTGGTTTCTGAGTTTTAGATCTGTCATTCTAGGCACCTCTGGACTTAACAAAGTTAGGGATGACTACTTTTTTTTTTTTTTTTTTTTTTTTTTTTTTTTTTTTTTTTTAAGGCAGATATCCAGAATGTGGGTCCTGGTGATGTAAAGGGTGGCATCGTCCGGAAGACGGCGTAGAAAGAGGAAGCTTTAGGCAGGATGGATCAATGAGAACGGCTCGCTCCTCTTGTCTTTCCTTCGAGTTTTCGATGGTAATCTAGGGCAGCCGGGTCCCAACATTAAATGCAAAATAGGAACACAGGACACGGCCGAGTCACAAGCCTGATCATATTAACGCCCTAGGTCAGAAGGAGAGAATAATGAATAGGCACGGAGCTCAGTTCGTGGAGGGGAACCTAATTAACCTTGGGAGAGTGAAAGAAAAGTCAGGGATCGTGGTTTAGGATGCTTATATTTACGTGAATGTGAGTGCGTGCTGGTGGGTGGGGGAGGCAGGGAGTAGTCCGCTCTGTGCATTGTACTAATAATTTTTTAATCCTGGAAAAAAAAAAAAAAGGCAACTGGAGTTTGTGCTCCTTAGGACCATCCAACCACTCACAATCCTGCGGAGAACTCGGCGGCGGGAGCTCCCGAGCTCTGCCAGGAGGTTCTGCGTCTCTGCCTCGGCCTGGCGGGGGTGGGGGGGTGGGAGATCAGCCCTAGTAAGGGAGAAGGGACTGCGGCGTCCCCGCGCCCTGGCCTGACCTCCAGAAGGACTGCTAGGGAACAGAGCGGGATGGGGGTGGGGGCGTTCCCTGCCTCTGAGCCACTGAGCTCCTAGGCAGGTCCTGGCTGCGATCCGGTGGAGGAAGACGAGGGCGAGAAGCGGGAGGCCGGGCCATTGTCCAGGGAGGGCGCATTTTTGTCCGGATGCTGCTGGTTGCTATAGCGAGGAGGGAAATCCAAACAGAAGGGCTCAGTTCGCCTTCTGTGGGCCTGGGAGCAGTGTTCTCTCTTCTCAGCCAAAATAAAAGTGCCGCCCCGGCCTGTCACCCCTTCCCGGGAGAGCTGACCGCAGGCTCGAGGAGAGGGCCCGAAGGATCCAGGGACCGAGCCTGGGGAGGGGGTATCCAGCCCTGCAGGGAATGGCCAAGCAGGTTACTGTCGGAGCGGGCGGAATGCACTAGCCACAACTCTCTCCCTCTCTCTCTCTGCCCCCTTCCCCCCACTCGCTCGCACCCGAGGTCACATCTTTTATTTAGGAAAAACCTCACAACCTCAAACTCCTGTGACTTTCCCAGTGGGTGAAACCCCCTCTTTGCCGGGGCTGATGGCCACGTTTGGGCGCTGGGAGCGCCGTCGGAGGAGAGCGACCTGCGCGCTGCACGACGCTGTACCGGGAAGGAGTGACAATACCAGCAGCAGAGAGACCTGTTTGTTAGAAGTTTAAAAATCACTCAAAGGGAAATTTCACTAGAAAGGCGTGGGGGAGTGGATGAGAAAATTTTCACATTTAAAAAAGACTTTTATTTTGCAGTAGTGTGTGTGGGGTTTTTTTTTTTTTTAATGTCTTGCTATTCAACTTTGAAAACTGTGTTGAGGAAAGTTTACAATAAAAAGGCTCTTTATGGCTTATAGTTTCTCCCCAACAGTACAGCTCAGAATAGCTACAGGAAGGTATTTAGTTAATGGTGAGATGGTGTCTTTAGGAAATTTTGAGTTGGTATATTTAAAATGGAGGATATTAATATACTCTAGGTCAGGTAAAAAGTTAGGCTATTATTTGTGGGAACAAATTGTCTACACCAGAAGGGCACCGGATAGTAGGGACTTTAAAAAATTAATTCTCTTACTCTCCTGTGACTTTTAAATTCTGTCTCTCTTCTTCTTCCCTCCTCTCTCTTTCTTTTTTAAAAATGTATTTTTCTGTCTCTCTTCTCTCTGTTTGTCTGTCTCTTGCCTAGAAGCTGCCTGAAAAACTAGAGAGAAATTTTTATTTGACTAGAGGAAGCCATTTGAAAGGCATAGTCAAGAGCTTTTTCCCTCCCTCCTCCATTTAAAACATATCCTTTCCTTCCCAGTGACAAGTCCCTCAAAAAAAAAAAAAAGTTCACACAACTTTGTAAGAAGTTCCTTAATTCATAATAACATTCACATTTTTTAAAATGCTTGAAAGAAATCATGTTAATGAAGAGAACATTTGCAGTAATTTGGTGATAATTATCAGAATCGCCACATATTCGCAGAGGCTTGAACAATACGTGTTCAGAGAAAAGCAAAACACATTATTTTAATAGTCTGATATGCAAACTATGGACCGTTCAATTATGTGGCTTAATAATGCATACATGATGTGATCTTGTTATTGGGATGGGAAGGTCTGCGGTGAGTCACTCCTAAGACCAAGTGTGCTTTCACATCCAGTAAAATCCATTGCCATGGATCAGGGGCCCCTGCCAAACTGCATTTAAGAGAATAAAAATTAATGACTGAGAATTTGAGCGTTAAATTAACATTAATTATATGACCTGCATGCTGGAAAGATTAAATTTCTTACGCCCTAATTAGATAACGTCTCCTCATATATCAAACAATTTCCATTTTCATTTCCAGGTGTCTGGAAAACAGGGCAAGGTAGGGAGAGGTAGTTGAGGATTTTCCTTCTCTGAGGTCAGAGTTGGGGTGTCCAGCCACCATCTCCACTGCTTTCCTTTTCTTTTCCCCTTGACTTTGCCATGAAAAGCCCTCTGGCTAGAGGTCATATCACAGAGAAGTAAGCTCATTCTCCACTGCCAGTGGTAGTTGGAGAGCAGGAGGCTTGGTGGGCAGTCCCCAAAGAGACCTGAAGCATTCAAGGGACCCCTTGCAGCTGTCCCAAAGAAGCCTGGGCCACCTGTCAGTCTCAGGCCAGGAAAACTAGGTGGTAAGTTCCATGGCAGGGATGCAGAAGAAAGGAGAGTCCCGTCAAAATGTACCCCCGACCCTTTTAGAGCAGAAACGTCTGAGCTAGAAGTAAAAGGATGCAAGTGATCCTCAATGTTGTGTTTGGAGAAAAAAAAAAAAAAAGGTTTTCTTAAGTGGGGAACAACCAAAGGCCAGGACAACCATACCCCTTTCCTGAAGAGGTCCATAAGAGGTTTGTCTGCCATCTCCCAGCAGTGCCCTGATATTTTGAAATCTCACACCATGCCGGCCACAGGCACTCATGACAGGGAGGCTAGCATGGCCTGTCTGACCGTGTCTGGGGCCAACCCAGGGCTGGCCCGGCCCCCAGGTGAAGAGTGAGTCAGGTGTGTGGGTGGGTGTGTCTCCAGTACTTGAAAACCTGTTACCAATGAAGCGGGGGTGGGGGGGAGGTGGCAGGATAAGCAGTACCCCCCCCCCCCCAGATGGTCTGTGATGACACGTCCCTTCCCTCCATTCCAAAATGCAAGTTAGGGGTCCCAGGACTCCAAAGAAAGCTGCCATGTACATTTGGTTTGGAAACAATGCACAAAGGCTTAAATTCCTGGGATCAGAATTCGGAGTTTCCTCTTGGGTATTTCATGTGGCCCCAGACCTCTCACGTTTCCTCTTCCCCCTTCCTCCTCGCCTCCTCATCCCCAGGGACAGTAAAGACTGCCGGGACCTTTCGGACAGCTGCCCCGAGCACCGGGCCGGACAAGTCGAGCAAGATTAAAACCTCAAGGCTGTGGATTCTAAGTCACTCAGAATAGAGTTTTCACGTGTCAGTGTTTCCATTCAGCCACTTCCAGGCTTCTGGGGAAAAGGGCAGGCGTGCGTGAGCGCGAGTCTACGCGGTCGTAAATACTGTGTTACGTGCCAGGGGAAGAGGGGCTGTTAGGAAAGTCAGCAGATGCGGGAGGGAGGGGGGCTCGGCCTGCGGGTTCCCCTTCCCGCCGAGCCGTCGGGCCGCGGATAGACGGTCGCCGCTGTAGGGGCTGAGCAGAGAGGGGCGCGTCCCGCGGGCCCCCGCAGGGCAGAAGCTTCCGGAGGCCCCAGGAGGGGCGGCTCTCTCCCGCGCTCTTGCGGCTTCCGGCCCTCCGGCCGCGCGCCCCACGGCGCCCCTGCGCGCTGCCCAACGCACGCTCACCCTTGGCAGTTACCTAGCGCTCTCTGAGTCGCCAGAGAAAGCCCAGCTCAGGGGTGGAATGGACCTGAAAGTTAGCCCAGTCGTTGTCTGGGGCTCGACCTTGCCTGCCTCAGATCCGCGTCCAACCTGGGGCCCGGGGATTGCGGGGCTCCGAGGCGGGGCTGGGCTCCGAGGCCGGGTGGGGCGCCTGCACCCGGTCCGGTGAGGCTGGGGGCCTCGGGAAAGTCTGGCGGCGTTTAGAACCCGGCGTGCGTGCTCCTCTGCTCCCCGCCCACCTGCTGCACACCGGGTGTGTGTGGGGGCGGGGGGGACGGGGGTTGGAAGGGAGGGCGTAAGGATCCGGGGTAAAGTGGGTGAGGTGAAAGTGAAAACGGATAAAAGATGGTCCTTCCCGCCTTCCCGAAAATACAGAAATTTCTCTTTTGGCAGAGAAACGTCTCTCCTGGCAGGTCTACAGAATTAGAACGTCGCAGCTGTTGTGGCAAGAACTTCGCAGCCCCGCTACTCGGGCAGGGAGAAGCCGCTGTTCGCTCGCCACAGCTCCCTCTTCCCCTCTCCGCAGCGCTTTCGGTTTGAAACGTGTTTCTCCTTGACACAAACCACCCCCCCACCCCAGCGTGCTTTTGCTCGAAATGGTTACTCCTTTTAGAAATTGGAAAATCAATACTAGTTTAGCTTCTTCCGCGAGACGATGCACTGTCTAACCTTACAGGGAGGGAAAGAGCCGAAGGCACAGCTCCAGCCTCTGGAGAATTTTACGTAGAAATTTACAGTGAATGATACTCCTGAGCGCCGCTGAAATATACTTTGGTTAGTAGCATTACTATAAGCCCAAGACACACCTCTTAGGTACGTATTCACTATTTGGTCCTGGTTGAGGCTTGGTTGAATGATGGATCGGGAGCTCGAACTGTGGGTGTTTATTCTTCCTGTTTTCTTAAACCACTTCTTGGATGGTTTCCTGTTAGTTTTCAGATGTCAGTTGCAGCACAGACAGATTTCATATGCCTAGTGCAGATTGTCTTCAAAGTTCTAGTTTAAAGAGCATTATGTAAGCCTCTCTCTATTTACATAAGAGCTTTAACTCAAACCTCTCAGAAAACCATTTATTACCAACAGAAACCCATCCAGGGGAGAGGCATAACCGACCTGTATCTTTCTGACACTCTCAAGAACAGCAGTAGTTCATTCATTTTGAAAAAAGAGAAAAGGAGATGTAACAAAGGATTGGAGTATTTTGCATTTTTATTCAGCTTGGTTTTATATCATTTAAGCATTATTCTTAAGCTGCAGGCAGTGCCAGTATTTATAGGATGCACTTTTTCTCTATCCGGTCATTATTTAGGCAAGAAAGCTGGCCCTGTGCCCCTCAAGGGCAATCCTAAATGTGAGAACAGAGATCTTTTGGTTAGTAGAATCAATTGAGTGTAAATTTTACTGGATTCTAAACTGAAAGGTTCGTGAATACATAAACACTGTAAACAAAGGTCAAGTAATAATACAATAAGCAGGATAAAAGGTTTTATTTCTTTTTTTACTCTCTGTACTTTCATCACATTCCCTTTCCCATAGATAACCACTGCTAGTGTTCCTTTCTCCCTTTCTTTCTCCCTTCCCTCGCTCTGTCCTTTTTATTTGCTTTCCACCTACTCACTAAACTTTGGAACAAGTTCCTATAGTTATACATTGTTACAATTACTTTTAGGAAGATGGAGCCTGGTGAGATAGGAAATTGAGTAACAAGGAGTTAAAAGTTGGAAAACTATAGGAAAAGAAAAGATCCTGTCCCAAATCACATGGGATGTTAGCTTTGGGTACTGCTCGATCTGTTAAGGCATTAGCTGGAAAAAAAAAAAAAAAACCATTTAGATACTGGCACCTTCATGTCTATAGAAAAGATCAACAAGAGTTCTAGGGACATCTTGCTTAACTATTAGAAGCAGGAAATACTTCAGGAGAGTTCTTAGAGTCTGAGGTTCTTCATGGTGGCCATCTTTTATTTAAGCAATCTCTTTCCCTGCAGACACAGGACAGAGGCTGTTCTATGGCCATGTCTCAAATATGGAATTTACCCCACTAGGTAACTTGTCCTGTTAGGGCATCTTCTCAGAGGATGCCCCTTCTAAGATGTTAAGTGCTGTTATGAGTAGTTTTACCAAGGGGATTTGTGAATCAGGCAGGTTGTGTCTCAAATGTTTTCTATTACCTGCCACCCTTCTCACTCTTCCCTATCACTCTGGCCACACAGTTCCAAGTCTGCCCTTTGTGACATTTTAACCCATTTAGACTCTTCTCTCTGAGACTCCTCCCTATTACCTTCCCTGTCATCATTAACCTGATAAGGCAATCAATGTTAAGGTGTTAAAAGCTGATAAATGCTAAGAGACATTTACTTTTTCCAAAGCAGTTGGGGGGTCCATGTCACAGGCCCACAACAATGAATCTCAGTAGTGGAACTGGAATTTAAGAGTGTGGTTGGCAGATGGGGAAGATATTTCAGGCAAGAGGCATTCACAGCATTCCTAAAATAAAGCCACATGGCCATGAGTCATGTTCTTTGTCCTCTTTAAAGACCTGCTCTACCTCGGTGATGTACCAGATATGAAATTTTTACTGGAAGAACAGTGCCCTAGTAATTGAGCAGTGTTGGAAACATTTTAATGGGATTGATGTTATATTGAAGAATTTACTTCCAGTAACAGATTCCATGGAACACACACCACTCGCTGGGGAGAATGACCCATGATTGGCCAATAGAATTATTTGTCCCCATAATGATTGGTTCAGGAAGTGCACATGACCTGAGCAGACCAATCAGAGCCGATGAGTATTTGGACTCATAATTTTGGCCAGAATGATGAGAAATGAGAAAAAAAAATAAAGCTCAGATACTGTATATACGAAGATAAAAGCTTTTATCTTCTACGAGCTTTGATGTGCTAAGAATAAGCTAGATAGAAACCAATACAGAGAAAAGTAACATAACATGATATAATTGAGCCCCTGGATTCATCTGTGCCTAAGTTGTTTTTTTCTTTCTTAAGCCAAGAAATCAGCTTCCCCCACCCCCCCATCCCTGAAGTTAGAGTTTTTATCACTTGAAGTTTAAACAGCATTGACTCATGATTCTCATGCTCTCAAGGACAGAAGGTTGAGTAAATCATACATCTCAGTGCATGGCACATTATAATTATTGCTTAAAGCAAAACCCTTCTCACAGCTATCTCCTGTCCTCCCTTCTTCCCTCCCTTCCTTCTTTCCTTCATTCTCCTTATACCTATATCTCACTCTGTCATGAACAGATGTTGGAGAGCTGAAAATGCAAAAAAGCAAAGATTAATGGAATATAGATATAATAATTGCACAAACAAAATCTCTTCTATCTGTCATAAACCGCCATTCTTTTTAAAAAAGATTTTATTTATTTATTTATTTATTTATTTAAAAGAGAGATAGCAAGAGATGGAGCATGAGCAGGGAAGAGAGGGAGAGGGAGAAGCAGGCTCTTTGCTGAGCAGGGAGTCCAACATGGTGCTCCATCCCAGGAGCCAAAGACAGACGCTTAACTGACTGAACCACCCAGGTGCCCCCATAAGCCACCATTCTAAGAAGTTGTATGTATTCTTGAAAATACATATTGTTTTTCTGAAGGACTTATTTTTAGTTCATGTAAATGACACTGTGTTGAATGTCTTTTTCTGTTTCTTGCTTTCACTCAGTACCGTGTATTTAATATCTTTTTGTGTTGTTTATGTTTACATCTAATTTGTTGCTTCTGACTGCTACATAGTTCTCTTTTATGTGTGTAATAGTCAAGCTCTAGTAGGCAAAAAACCACACTAGGTATCTCAGTAGAGATTTAAAAATTTTTTTAAATTAACATATAATGTATTATTTGTTTCAGGGTTACAATTCTATGATTCATCAGTCTTACACAATTCACATCACTCACCATAGCACATACCTTCCCCAGTGTCCACCATGCAGCCATCCCATCACTCCCATGCCCCTCCATTCTAGCAATCCTCAGTTTGTTTCCTGAGATTAAGAATCTCTTATGCTTTGTATCCCTCTCTGGTTTCATCTTGATTTTTCCCTCCCTTCCCCTATGAGCCTCTGTCTTGTTTCTCAGATTCCTCATATCAGTGAGATCATATGACAATTGCCTTTCTCTGACTTATTTTGCTTTGCATAATACCCACTAGTTCCATCCATGTCATTGCAAATGGAGAGATTTTGGTTTTTTTGATGCCTGCATAGTATTCCATTGTATATATATACCACATTTTCTTTATCCATTCATCTGTTGATGGACAGCTGGGCTCTTTCCATAGTTTGTCTACTGCCATAAACATTAAGGTGCATGTGCCCCTTCAGATCACTACATCTGTATCTTCGGGATAAATACCCAGTAGTTCAATTGCTGGTTGTAGGGTAGCTCTATTTTCAACTTTTGGAGGAACCCCCATACTACTTTCCAGAGTGGCTGCACCAGCTTGCATTCCCACCAACAGTGTAGGAGGGTTCCCCTCTCTCTGCATCCTTGCCAACACCTGTCGTTTCCTGACTTGTTAATTTTAGCCATTCTGACTGGGTTGAGTTAATAGAGAATTTAATATAAGGAGTTGATTACATAGATGTTGGAGAGCTGAAAATGCAAAAAAAGCAAAGACTAATGGAATATAGATGTAATAATTGTACAAAGAATAGGTCTGGGAGAACAAATAGAAAAGATTGAGGTTATTTAAGCCTTTGCGTTTGGAGGAAAAGCCCCAGGGAGTTGGGACCCAGACTGCTGAAGAGGCGGTGCTCCTCAGCTGGTACGGATACACCTGAGGTAAAAGGAATAGTCTGGAGGAGTTGGGACTCAATCCTCAGGAGGTGCTAAGGGCAGGACTAAAGAGGCTGCTTCCAGGTGTCACAAAAAGCATTGGAGGTTAAAATTCACTGTCGTCGCCAGGGTGAAGTGTCTTTACTTGGGTGACACTGACAGGTGTCAAATACTTGGCCATTTCCATGTTTTGCCTTTATTTTATACATTGTTTATTTTCATTTTAATTTTGCTTTCATGCCAATTGATATTCACATATACAACTTCCTGTGAAAATTTTCTTTAAAATGTTATGATAGGGACACCTGGTTGGCTCAGTTGGCTAAGCGTCTGCCTTTGGCTCAGGTCATGATCCCAGGGTCCTGGGATCAAGCCCACATCAGGCTCCCTGCTTAGTGGAGAGCCTGCTTCTCTCTCTGCCTTTACCCCTGCTTGTCCTCTCGCTCTCTTGCTTGCTTGCTCTCACTCTATCACAAATAAATAAATAAAATCTTTAAAAAAATAAAATTTTGTGATAATCTTATCAAACATTTAACGGGTAAGAGTTTACCAATATATAAAAATCAATCAATCAATAAAACAAACAAATAAATACACACATATACTTTTAAGCTATTTTCAATGCTGAAAAAAGAATTTTGCAGGATAAATTCTGTTAACATTTCATCCTCGAAAAAAAGAGTCCCTGGCTTTGTCTTGCATTGTTTGGGAATATTCCAGCCTTATTTAGTCCAGGAGAGCAAGCAAACATCATCTAATTCACACTGCGGAATACAGGAAAGAGCCAGCACTCACTAAAGCTGGAAGCAGGCGTTACTGGCTACTCAAAAGAGTTTATAAGAAATGGCCATCCAGTAAATAATGTGTTGTTTACATTGATGTCCTTGAGACTGCCCTTCTTGGATGACATGCTCAGCTGTTCCAGGAGAATCCAAAGAAGTCCAGATAAAGGTTAGAAAGGATGTATTTTCCCTTTGCTTCATAGTTTTCCCTGGGTACTCAGTCAAGGCCAAACTCTCTGTGGTACACTGGCTGGCTATTCAGTACATGGCTCTGTGTTCATGGGGTTGCCCCCATACACATGAACATGGAACTCTTTGTTCTATTTTTCCATTTGAGATACATGAGCAAAATCTAATCTTTTCTTAATCTCCTTTTCTACTTAAAATTTTTTTACTTGACCAAGGAAATTCCTTTTTAAAAAAATTTTATTATATTCGTCACCACACAGTACATGATTTTTTGATGTTGTGTTCCATGATTCATTTTTTGCCTATAACCCCCAGTGCTCCATGCATTGTTTGCCTATAACCCTCCATGCTCTCCTTATACCCATCACTGGGCTCACCCATCCCCCAACCCCCTCCCCTCTGAAACCCTCAGTTTGTTTCCCAGAGTCCATAGTCTCTCATGGTTCATCTCCTCCTTTGATTTCCCTTGCTTCATTTTCCCTTCCTTCTCCTAATGTCCTCCATGCTATTCCTTATGTTCCACAAATAAGTGAGACCATATGATAATTGTCTTTCCTGCTTGGCGTATTTCACTTGGCATAATCTCCAGTCTCATCCATGTTGATGTCAATCGTGGATATTCATCCTTTCTGATGGCTGAGTAATATGCCATTGCATATATAGACCACATCTTTATCACCAAGGAGACTCCTTTTGCCTTCCTTCATGTTGTCTTTCTCAACCAAACACTGAGCTCTTACTAAATGCCAAAGGATGTAAAGTGAATAAGCCACTGTGTTAGGAGACGAGGCTAGCAAATACCGGTATGCTTTTCACAACCTAGTGGGGGGAAGATGGATAGGTAAATATTACAATGTGGCCTGTGATATCTGTCACTCATTCATTCTATTTCATATGCCCTCTGTATGCCACGTATTGTGTTAAGCCTCTAAAGCAGGGGTTCTCAATCGTGGTTCACATTAGGTGAGCCACCCAAGAAAACTAAGAAAGGTGTTGGTCCATCCTCAGGAGTAATCATGTAAGTGGTTAAGCTTGGGCCTTGGGAGTTTGAAACCTGCCCAGGTGATTCTCACGTGCAGCCAAGGTTGAGAACCTCTGTTCCAAAGAGGTAAAGACATCTGCCTGTTCCCCGTAATTTCATGGTAGAAACAGACAAGTAACCAGACATCTATAATCCAGTGTGAAGAGCCTTATGACAGAGACAAGTATGAGGAGCTAAGTCCCTTCTTTCTCCCATTTTTACAGATGAAGAATCTAAGAGTCTTCGCAGGTTAATAGATTTGCCCAGAAGCATGGGTTGAGAGAACCAGGAAATAAATCCAGATCGACTGCGACATTAACTCCCAATAGATGGAAACTACCTCCCTGTAGAAGGAAAAGATATAAGCCAGGATTATTTATTTTCATTATTTTACAAGGGAATTCATAGCTTTTTTTTTTTTTTTTAAGATTTTATTTATTTATTTGAGAGAGAGACAGTGAGAGAGAGCATGAGCTAGGAGAAGGTCAGAGAGAGAAGCAGACTCCCCGTGGAACTGGGAGCCCGATGCGGGACTCGATCCCGGGACTCCAGGATCATGACCTGAGCCGAAGGCAGTCGTCCAACCAACTGAGCCACCCAGGCGTCCCTCATAGCTTTTTTTATGTTTAATATGGATATGGTATTCATATGAGTTTCTAAGGGTTTAAAAGTGAAAAACTTTAACAGCTACAAAAAATACTCTGGTGAGTCCATGTTCTCAAAATATTTTCCGAGCTAGATATCCACAAGGAAATACTGCAAAGGTGATGTTTTTAGATCATGATTCCTATATGTCTTGGAATATCCACCTAACACAATCGGGGAATGTTTACTTATCATTCTCATGGGAGTATGATAATAGCAAATACAGTTCTGGAATTCAGGGTGGAGACCGCTATGAAAATCTGACCCATAATGATTATCTCTTAAAATATACAACACAGTGTAATTTGGACATCCCCTAGGCCTTCTCAAGTGTCGTTCTAGTTAGACATTTTTGCTTTCCTAGAGACTTCACAGCATCCTCTTATTTTTCATATAGGAAACTGTAAAAATCTGAATGCAAAATTCCTGTTTAAGTTATTCTATTTTAGGTTTTTATTTTTTATAGTTTTTCTTTAGGAAAACTTTTGCCTGTGGAAAAACAGCTCATCATAAAAAGGGTATACGCAGGCAAAAAGCAAAATAACTTCTCTACATTTTCTACTGATGTTTTATACATCAGTGAGGTTGTGCATGACATGTCCAAATTGAAAAGAAAAAAAAAACCCAAAAAACTGAAGCAGCATCTCTGTGATGTCCATCTGGAGGTTTCCTGAGTAAGGAGTATTAGCCAAACTGTAGAAGAAACTCTTAGCCCTTGCCAAAACAGCACTGGGGCTGGAACTGACAGAAAAGATGTAAAATAAAGGAGGATTTTACAATTTTAACTACATTGCTGCAGTGACCCAGTGAGAATGAGGGATTCTAGATAGAGCGTCAACTTCTAAAAATAAACCTTGAAAAAAAAAAAAAAAACCCAGGGAGGCAAATACTTTGCAAGATAATAAACAGTTGAGTGTTACTGAGATATTTAATAGTTATATTAGAAGGCTTTTGATTCAGAGATTTCAGATTATCTGAAACTTAAAAAAATCACAGTGATTCAAATTATGCATATCTATAGGGGGTCTGTTAAATATCCCATGGCCCTTTCATTTTTATCTGTGAAATTGTATTGAGTTTCTATTGAGCTGATTGTATGAAAAGGTCCTACAAAATTCAAGATAAATTTTCTTCCCTAGATCTCATCTTATAATAATAATAAGCAATGATTACTACTTTCGGTCATTGTATATAATTAAAACAACTTATTTCCATTCATGGGTTGATATATGCAAACCAGTTTCTTTCTGGGGCACAGCAGGAAGCAGATATTTGTCTTCATTTGGGATCTCAAAGACACTGGGACCTGCAGGAAATTCAGCATGGGTAACTCAGCATTTGATGCCCCGTGATAGTCATTTGAGCCTCACAAAACAATGTATGGAGGTTGAAAAGGGCTTTTTCAGGATGCAAAGTTATACATGTGATACGCAGCTTGCCTTCTGTACAAATTGTGTGTGACACTGGGCTGTTGTAATGTTGTTGGGGAGCAGAGCCCCCTGCGTGAGGAAGGCTGCAAGAAATAACTTCTAACCCCCAAACCCAGCTGTCTGAACAGTAAGAACGTTCTGCTGTCCTACATACCAAGAAACCTTGACAAAGTGTAGCTCCCATGTCGTTCATTGGCTCATCCATTCCGCAAGAACGCAGTTCTATTTTTTCCCCTCAGCTGTCTCTGGTTTTCTCCTCAGCGAGCTTCCCTCAAGGTTACCAAGTGGTGGCTGCAGTTCTAGGCATAAGAGGCAGACACCACGGTGTCTGAGAGTTGAGGATCTCTGATTCCCTAGTGAGAGGAAGCGAACTTCTAAAGTCTCAAGCAGTCTGCATCCCAGACGACTGGCTGGTACGCCTGCGCCGGAACCAGCGGCGAGCCAAGAACGCAGGATCACCCCAACGGGACTCCTAATGCGGGTTTACCCTGAGTCATAGGAGAGGAGAAGGGACACTTACATTGGAGCCATTCCTGATAAAGAAGAAGGTGGAATGACTCTTAGCTGGGCGAAAATAAGTGACTTTCTGGGGAGAATAAAGAGAGTGATAGAGGAGAATGAGAGGGAAAAAATAGTTTAAGGAAATAAAGCTCAGAGATGATTCTTCATAACAGGTGGATTTACAGCTATTGGGACTGGGTGGCGACATAGTAGAAGAACCCTAATTTTAGCCGCCCTCCGTGGGCCTCTGCGCACACCAGGTCAGCACTGTGGGTGAAACAAGAGTGGGGAATTGGAAGCTTCCTGTATTCGTTATTAAATTAATGTCAGTCTGGTTTTTGGTTGAGTAAGTTGGTTAAGGTGATTTTACCATAAAAATCGTGCTGCAGCTGAGTGACTCGCTCAGAGTCACATGATAAATTTGGTGATTCCCTCCACCTGTACAGCCTGGAAACGGATGTGAAAATAATCTAGAGTGAATGTCCGATTCTCCTCATTCACTTGTTCAATCATTCATTCATTCCCTCATTCATAACTTTACAAATATTTACTGAGCACCTACATGACAGGTGCCATTTTAAATTCTAGAATTAATGTCGGAATAAGAAGAGGGTGTCCATCCTGAAGCTTACATTTTAGAGAGAAGAGAAAATAAATACATAAAGAATAGAATGTTCTGTATTCTATGGAAAAATAAACCACTGCAGGGTAGAGGGAGGCAAATTTGGTGTTTTACATAGTACGTTCAGAACAAACCTTATTAGAAGGGTTTTTTTTTTAATTTTATTTTTTTATAAACATATATTTTTATCCCCAGGGGTACAGGTCTGTGAATCGCCAGGTTTACGCACTTCACAGCACTCACCATAGCACATACCCTCCCCAATGTCCATAACTCCACCCCCACTCTCCCCACCACCCTCCCCCCATCAACCCTCAGTTTGTTTTGTGAGATTATGAGTCACTTATGGTTTGTCTCCCTCTCAATCCCATCTTGTTTCATTTACTCTTCTCCTACCCCCTCAACCCCCCATGTTGCATCTCCTCTCCCTCATATCAGGGAGATCATATGATAGTTGTCTTTCTCCGACTGACTTATTTTGCTAAGCATGATACCCTCTAGTTCCATCCACATCGTCGCAAATGGCCAGATTTCATTTCTTTTGATGGCTGCATAGTATTCCATTGTGTATATATACCACATCTTCTTTATCCATTCGTCTGTTGATGGACATCTAGGTTCTTTCCATAGTTTGGCTATTGTAGACATTGCTGCTATAAACATTCGGGTGCACGTGCCCCTTCGGATCACTACGTTTGTATCTTTAGGGTAAATACCCAGCAGTGCAGTTGCTGGGTCATTGGGTAGTTCTATTTTCAACATTTTGAGGAACCTCCATGCTGTTTTCCAGAGTGGTTGCACCAGCTTGCATTCCCACCAACAGTGTAGGAGGGTTCCCCTTTCTCTGCATCCTCACCAGCCTCTGTCATTTCCTGACTTGTTCATTTTAGCCATTCTGACTGGTGTGAGGTGATATCTCATTGTGGTTTTGATTTGTATTTCCCTGATGCCGAGTGATATGGAGCACTTTTTCATGTGTCTGTTGGCCATCTGGATGTCTTCTTTGCAGAAATGTCTGTTCATGTCCTCTGCCCATTTCTTGATTGGATTATTTGTTCTTTGGGTGTTGAGTTTGCTAAGTTCTTTATAGATTTTGTACACTAGCCCTTTATCTGATATGTCATTTGCAAATATCTTCTCCCATTCTGTCAGTTGTCTTTTGGTTTTGTTCACTGTTTCCTTTGCTGTGCAAAAGCTTTTGATCTTGATAAAATCCCAATAGTTCATTTTTGCCCTTGCTTCCCTTGCCTTTGGCAATGTTCCTAGGAAGATGTTGCTGAGGATGAGGTTGAAAGAAGGGTTTTTGATCTGAGACTTTAAGGGAGGAGTGGCCTTGAGGTCATCTAGGGGAGGAATGTTTCAGACAGAAGGAATAGAAGTTAGGATGATCCCGGAGTAGGAGCTGGCTTGAAGGACAAAAAGACCAGAGTGGCTGGGGTGGAGAAAAGAAAACAGGGGGTAATAGGTGTGAGTTTAGAGAAGTAAAAAATCATGTAGGGTACTGAAGGCTGATGGTTTTCACAGCGTGCTCCCCAGACCAACAGCTTCAGTACCTCCTGGAAACTTGTTAGAAATCCTAACCCTGAAACTCTGAGGGGTGGAACCCTACACTGGGTGTTTTAACAAGACTCCTGGTGATTCTGATGCTGTTTCAGCCGAGGTTTTAGATGTAGAGTTGGAGACTATTGTAAGAACTTTAGATGTTGAAATTTAAACAAAATACCACCTTTAAAAAAAAATTTGTTGAAAGAGAGAAAGTGTGAGCAGAGGTGTGGGGGGGGAGGGAAGGGGGGAGAGAGAGAGAGAATCTCAAGCAGGCTTCACACTCAGCACTGACTGAGCCTGACATGGGGCTTGATCTCAGGACCCTGAGATCATGATCTGAGCTGAAATTAAGAGTCAGACACTCAACTGACTGAGTCACCCAGGAGTCCCCAGTATTATCCCCTTTTAAACAGAGATAGGATGTGGTCTTATGCTTAGGTTGTTTATCTTGCTGCCTTTACCTTGGTCTGGGTCTTGTCAAAAAATTATTTATTTAAAATTTTGAGATTTTGTTCATCATTAATTTTTTATATTTCTTATCTTTTTAAAAAAGTTTATTTAAATTCAGGGGCGCCTGGATGTTTCAATCATTAAGCGGCTGCCTTTGGCTGAGGTCATGATCACAGGGTTCCAGGATGGAGCCTCGCAAAGAGCCCTGCATGGGGCTCCCTGCTCACTTGCTCAGCGGGAAGCCTGCTTCTCCCTCTCCCACTCCCCCTGGTTGCATTCTCTTTCTCACTGTCTCTCTCTGTCAAATAAATAAATAAAATCTTTAAAAAAATTTTATTTAAATTCAATTAATTAGCATGTAGTGTATTATTAGTTTCAGAGGTAGAGTTCAGTGATTCATCAGTCTTATAGGACACCCAGTGCTCATTACATCCCATGCCCTCCTTAATGTCCATCATGCAGTTGCTCCATTCCCCCACCCCCTTTCCCTCCAGCAGCCCTCAGTTTGTTTCTTATGATTAAGAGTCTCTTATGGTTTGTCTCCCTCTCTGATTTCGTCTTGTTTTATTTTTCCCTCCCTTCCCCTATGATTCTCTGTTTTATTTCTTAAATTCCAAATATGTGTGAAATCATATAATTTTCTTTCCTAATTGACTTATTTTACTTAGCATAATACCCATTGTGTATATTACACATCTTCTTTATCAATTTATCTGTCGATGGACATCTGGGCTTTTTCTGTAGTTTGGCTATTGTGGACATTGCTGGTGTACACTATGGGGTGTGGGTGCCCCTTTGGATCATTACATTTGTATCATTGGGTAGATACAGTAGTGCAATTGCTGGGTCAAAGGGTAGCTCTGTTTTCAACTTTTTGAGGAACCTCCATGCTGTTTTCCAGAGTGGCTTCACCAGCTTGCATTCCCACCAACAGTGTAGGAGGGTTCCCCTTTCTCCACATCCTCGCCAATACTTGTCATTTCCTGACTTATTAATTTCAGCCATTCTAGCTGGTGTGAGGTGGTATCTCAGGGTGATTTTGATTTGTAATTCCCTGATTCACACTTATTTTCATTTAAAAATATTGTATTAAAACATTATTTATCTTGGGGCGCCTGAGTGGCTCAGTGGGTTAAGCCTCTGCCTTCGGCTCAGGTCATGATCTCAGGGTCTTGGGATGGAGCCCTACGTTGGGTTCTCTGCTCAGCAGGGAGCCTGCTTCCTCCCTCCTCTCTGCCTGCCTCTCTGCCTACTTGTGATCTCTGTCTGTCAGATAAAGAAATAAAATCTTAAAAAAATATTTATCTCAATTAATGAGTTTTCGGCACCTCCTCAAATTTTCACCTGCAATGATTGTCTCACCCACTTTGTCCCATCGTCCAGATAAAATACACACAGAGCCTATGAATACAGGCAATGACGGCTCTGACAAAGCATGGCTCAGTGGCGGTAGTAGGAGAAAATTAAACTGGGAACATCCAAGAGGGAAAAGGAAGAGAGGAATCGAATACAGTGAACTTATACCATTCTTTTAAGGGGTTTGGCTATCAAAGAGGAGCAGAGAAATGGTCATTAGCCATAGGGCATGTGGGGTCCAATGTGGGTTTTATTTTATATGGAAAATATTGCAGCATGTTTGATGCAGAGAGAACATTACGGAATTGGGGGTTGATAATACAGAAGAGGGAGCCTCTCCCATTGATGGGAACAGAAGCTGGACACCTGCATATGCAAATATGTCGCTGAGAGGGCCCCAGGCTTGGAGTAAAGAGAAGGACGTATTTGTAGTTTTACTAGAGGCAAATCAAGGGGCTCCTGGGTGGCTCAGTCAGTTAAGCATAGGCCTTAGGCTCAGGTCATGATCCCTGGGATCGAGCCCCATATCAGGCTCCTGCTTCCTGCTCTCTGGGAGGTTGCTTCTCCCTTTCCTCCTTGCTCATGTTTTCTCTTGCTATCTCTCTGTCTCAAATAAATGGATGAAATCTTAAAAAAAAAAAAAAAAAGAAAAAGAAGCAAATCAAGGCAGCTGTTAAGAAGACAAATGCAATATATTCCCATAACTAACACTTCTAACTATTGTATATGTAACCTGGGTAATGGAATGGGCAAACTTTCTTAGTGACTGTTTCATCACACGTACAGAAATGTGATCAGCATGGATCATTCTTGTAATGTCCTTTGAGGAAGGGTCAGGTCATGTGAAGGGAAGTTGCCTGAATATCTAACCTTTTGATGTTTAATACGACGTAAGTCAAGAGTTCGACTTTCAGAGGAGCAGACAGACAAGCATTCTTAAATGTATTTTCCGTCTCCTGGGTTTTTGGTTGGAACCGGATGTCAAACGCTTTGAGGTGATTTTGTCAAGATTGGTGTCCATCAGTTATTCCCACTGTGGAATAAAGGAACAGGGCATCTTTTTGGGAACCAAGTGGTGGTATCGACACATTTATTAAGAAAGTTGAGGAGCCCGCTTGTCAGCCTGGCCCTGACAAAATGCTTCTGCAATTCACGTGGAGGGTCACAGGTGGAACTGAGGGTTCTCCTCAGAAAGCAGCTAAACAGTGTTTGGTTAAGGCTGCCTAAGGAGCACGGCAGAGATGAGTTTAACTTTAATTTTTTTTTTTTTTTTTGGGTGGGGAGGATGTTACCAGACATCCAGAGCCATATAAAATGTTAGGTTCCTGCAGTATGCATTTACCAGCCCGGTATCCCGACGGGCCTCCTGGGGGTACGGAACACATCCCTCAGAGGACAGAATGAATTGGACTGATGTATGGAATTATTTGTTATTGATCTTTTTTTTAATAAACATATAATATATTTTTATCCCCAGGGGTACAGGTCTGTGAATCGCCAGGTTTACACATTTCACAGCACTCACCATAGCACATACCCTCCCCAATGTCCAAAACCCCACCCGCCTTCTCCCAACTCCCCTCCCCCCAGCAACCCTCAGTTTGTTTTGTGAGATTAAGAGTCACTTATGGTTTGTCTCCCTCCCAATCCCATCTTGTTTCATTTATTCTTCTCCTACCCCCTTAAACCCCCATGTTGTTGCTCTTTTAAAGGTTGGCAGCTTCAGCCTGGAATTGTAATTTTTTTTAAAGATTTTATTCATTTACTTGAGAGAGAGAGAGAGAGAGAGAGAGAGAGCAAGAACAGGGGAAGGGGCAGAAGGAGAGGGAGAAGCAGACTCCCCACTGAGCAGTGAGCCTGATGTAGCACTCGATCCCAGGACCCTGAGATCACGACCTGGGCCGAAGGCAGACCTTAATAGGCTGAGCCACCCAGACACCCCTGGAATTGTAATTTTTTTTTTAAAGATTTTATTTATTTATTTGACAGAGAGAGATCACAAGTAGATGGAGAGGCAGGCAGAGAGAGAGAGAGAGGGAAGCAGGATCTCTGCCGAGCAGAGAACCCGATGTGGGACTCGATCCCAGGACCCTGAGATCACGACCTGAGCCGAAGGCAGCGGCTTAACCCACTGAGCCACCCAGGCGCCCTGGAATTGTAATTTTCATTTAAATTTTCCTATTCTTAGATTTTTTTTTTTTACCTCTGAAAGTAAGAGGCTAAAAATGATCACTTGGCAATTAAAGAACTAGTCGAATAAACAAATGCTACAATTAAAGTCTAGTCAAACTAAATATTTTGTGTAGTACAAACTAAATAAATGTACACTAACTTGGGGCGCCTGGGTAGCACAGTTGGTTAAGCATCTAAATATTTTGTGTAGAACAAGCTAAATAAATGTACACTAACTTGGGGCGCCTGGGTGGGACAGTTGGTTAAGCGTCTGTCTCTTGGTTTCGGCTCAGGTTGCCATCTCAGGGTTGTGATCTCAGGGTCCTGAGACCAAGCCCCTCAGCTGGCTCTGCTCTCAGTGCGGAGTCTGCTGGAGAGTCTAGCTTCCTCTGTTCCTCATTCTTCCCCACCCCAAAGAGATAAATAAATCTTTCAAGAAATGTGCATTGACTACCTTTTGTAAACTTCAGCTTGTGAGGTTTGTGATAAGTAAACCCAGCCCTAGCATGGGTCTCCAATGTCCTTGTACCCTTCCTTTTTTCTGCCACCAGTGAGGAAACTTTGTAAAGGGGTTGGGCTGAGGAGGAGAACCACAGTAACTGAGCACCAGCCTGCCCAGAGGAGCCTGGACATATCGAAGAGGGTGGAAGGAAGGAGCAAAGTCTTGGGGCTATGCTAGATAACAAGGGGGAGACAGGGTGCTGAGGGGCCCAGAGAAATGTCACAGGGTTAAACTCGTGCAGACACCAAAGTTCCACTTGGGGAAGATCACAAACTGCTACCCTGGGGTTAAAGTGCCAGGATTTTTATGAAACCACTAAAAAGTCCTATCTTTAAGGGAGTAACTATTCAAGTCTCTGGTCTCTTAGAGATGACTCATCTCAGAGTCATTTTATACTTTTGAAATTTGTCAGTGATATAATGGGAGCAAAGTTTTTCCTGTAAAGAAGACATAGGCTGTTTGTTCCCTGCAAAGGAAGTGAAAAATGAGGAAACCATCTGGCATTCACTCAAAATATCTAGATAATTGAGGCCAACGTATCTTTTAGCTTAATTTTATATCAATGAACATCCTTCATGCCCCCTTCCACATTTGCTGGGTAGAAAGTATCTTGAGGAAAGAGCCTGAAATTTTCTAAGAAGAATTTTGAAATAAAATGGTTATTAATACTCTTGGATTGAGCTCTCCATTATCCTGAGCAATTCTGTTCTTGAATTTAATATATGTGTGTGCATATATTAATTAAATAGATAGTCTTTAAGAATTTTTATAGATTGAAAAGTCCTACCTTTATTGAAAATTTCATAGCATTGATCAGATATTTCTCACAGGTGATGTGATCTTTCTGTTATCTCTCAAAATTTGCATTTCAAAGCTGATTGATAGACTAAGTGAGATGAAGTTGATATCCTTTCAGTACAACAGAGATGTAAGATGCATTTCTGCTTAGAAACATTATTATTTACTGCCAGGGTTATTTAATATATTTAGTTTTGCATTTCTAATTCAGAAGCATATATTCAATGCCACATATTCAAGTTCTGTTATAAAAACTCACATTTCTTGGGAAGACAGAGCCATATTTAAAAGACACTTAATAGCTATATTTTCCCCCTCTACATAAGTGTGTCAAGTATTGTTTTGTTATTCTTAAGTGTGATTATGTGATGGTATCGTTTCATGTCAACAAGGAGTACCATTTTTCATTCCTAGTTTAATTTTGGTGTAGATCACTTTCTGGTTTACTGGGAATAAATGTAAAAGATTTGGGAAACACTGTAACTCCCTAAAGAAAAAAAAAATTATTTCATAAGAAAAGTAGTATTAACACCCAGTCAAACTTGAAGTTTCACTTATGTGAAACTGGTGCTAGTATGTTTAGGTGGGTTAACTAATTCTTCTAACTCGTCAGTATTTGAAAGTCACTATCAATTTTGCATTAAAATTTTTCCTAAATTTTATCACTTTAAATGATACAGAATGATTATATTGTATGTAATGTCCTTTGAAGTCTAGAAATTGAATGATCCAATTAGGTTGTAGGCTTGAAGGAAGCAAACTGACCCAGAGTACTAAAAAAGATAGAAATTTGTGGTTTTTCTGAGAAATATATGACAGGAAGTATATGACAGATATTTGGTTTTGTCCTTAGTATTCTGTATTCTAAAAAAATATATTCCTAGTCTTTAAGTTTCTTCTTCTTCCTCTCCTCATCTTCTACCTTTTCCTCTTCCTCTTCTTTCCCCCCACCCCTTTAACTTAGGGTTCGACCCCATTTTCACCAAAAATGTCAAGCATCCACTGGAGATCACTGTAGGTAATCAGCCAAATAGGAGATGAGTAGTGGCTTTTCTTAGTTGAAAAATCACCATGATTCCTACTTTATATTTCTCCACTTTTCCCTAGGCCATTCCTGAACTAGCCATCAATTGAAGATAACTCTGGTTGATCATTTTGGATGGAAATAAACTTAAAGATAACTCTGGTTGATCATTTTGGATGGAAACAGCCTATTTTTCCCCCTATATTTAAAAAAACCTGATTTAGAAGGACATGGTTTACCTTCTTACCCTAAGAAACCACAAGGCTGGAAAAAATACATAAAATAAGACTTTTTAAGACATGACATTAGACAATGAAAGACAGCAACTTCTGAGAGATGGAAAACTAAAGAGGGACCCCTACGACTACCCTAGTTTCCTGTCTATAGAGAGTTTCAAGGCTACAACACAGGGAGAGGGGAACCATAGTGGATTTTGGTAGTCTACCTGAATTCTATATTCACTGAATTAATTAAGTACTTAATTAATCAATCTATTTATTTTTAGAGAGGGAGAGAGCTCAGGAGCAGGGGAAGGAACACAGGGAGAGGGAGACAAATCTCAAGCAGACTCCCCACCAAGTGGGGAGTCTGATGTGGGGTTCAATCCCACAACCCCTAAGATCATGACCTGAGCTGAAATCAAGAGTAGTCAGATGCCCAACTGACTGAGCCACCCAGGTGCCCCCCAAAAATTTTTAAAAAATTAAAAAGAAATTAAAAAAAAAATTTGTCCAGGGATGCCTGTCAGTCAGTAGACTATAGGACTCTTGATCCTGGAGTTGTGAGTAGGAGTTGGGGCCATGTTGGGCATAGAGTTTACTTAAAAATAAAACAAATAAGATAAATTTAAAAAAATATATTTGTCCAGATTTATTGAGATAAAATTAACATATCACATTATGTTAGTTTAAGGTATATGGTGTGTTGATTTGATATAGAAAATGATATACAAAATGATTTGATATACAAAATATCATGAAAATATTTTCTAAAAACAATGGTGAAATAAGGACTCTTTCAAAAGCTGTAAAAATTTATCACTAGCAGAAGTGTACTGAAAATGTTCATGGAAGTCCTTTTGGCAGAAGGAAAGTGATGCCAGGTGGAAATCTAAATCTACAGAAAGGAAAGAAGACGCTGGATTAGTAACTGTGTGAATAAATGTAAGATATTTAAGTCTCTTTGAAAGATAATTGTCTAAAGAAAAAATAATAATGTATTTTGGGGTATAGGATAGAAGTAGAAGTAAAATATGTGAGAAAAATAGAACAAAGGTCAGGAAAGAGAAATTGGAGTATATTATTGTAAGATTTTTATGTACTATACATAGGTATAATGTCATTTGAAGATAGACTATGATAAGTTATAGTATAAATCCTAAAGCAAGCACTAAAATAACACTGTGAAGAGGCTTATCTACTAAACCAAGAAAAAAAGATAACACAACATCATGAAAAATGCTCAATGAATTTCAAGGAAATCAGAAAAGAGGCAAAGGGGAACAAAGAACAGATGGGACAAATAGTAAGCAAATATGATGTGGTAGACAAAACCAAATTATATTACTAATCACATTAAATATAAATGGTCTCAATTGCACCATTTAAAAGAAGAGATTGTCAGACTGGATAAAAAAAGTAAGACTCAAATATATACTGTCTACAAGAAATATGTTTTAAGTGCAAGGACAAAAATAGGTTACAAGTAGAAGGGTGGGGAAAGATACACCATGCTAACCAACAAAGGCCAGAGTGGCTATGTTAATATCAGACAAGAGAGGCAAATGACCATCAAGACAGGTTTTACATATTACTCATTCCTTTATATAAGTCTGAAATACAGATATTACAAAGACTAAACTTTGTCCTGATCTCATTCAATAATGTGATTCTTCAACCACAGCTTTAAAAACTGTAGATGCATTCTCCTCCATGCATATCTTTCTTTTAAAATTCTCTTTTCAAGGCTGGAGAAGAGAGAGAGGGAGAGAGATAGAGCACGCGCAAGGTTGTGTCAAAACAGGCACATAAATGCAGAATGAATTCTTAGTTCTGCAGCTGATCTGGGGCCAGAAGAAGGGACAGAGGAAGTTTTCTTTCTTTTTTCAGGAGGATCCTTCCATCCCCACCCCCACGTTTGGAAGTGTTATACCAATGCCTTGAGGTTTCCCCCAAATATGTTCAGGCATTCTCATTCCACTTGATAGAAAGTTCACCTCTTCAGTTGCTTGGACTAAGTGCCTTGGAATCATCCTGAATCTTCTCTTTCACACTCCGCATCTGCGCAGTTAGCCTGTTTTCTTTACCTTTGAATTACACCTGAGTCTGTTATGTTATCATCTTCATTGCTATTATCTGGTTTGAGCCACTATCTTCTCTTCCCTGAGTCACTGCAATGGTCTTTTATATGGATTCCCGGCTTTCACTCCTGCCTCCTAGTAATATGCTTTATCTGTTTAAAATCAAATTGTGCACTCTTCTCTCCAACATCCACCATACCCTAGCTTCATCAGCATTCCTTCTTGCAGTGTAAAATATGAAATCCTTACAATGGCCCCTAAGGTCCAGAATGATCAGGCCCCCATTACTTCTCTGCCCACCTCTTTTGCTCTTCCCTTAGCTCACTCTCTCTGCCCCAAACCACTGGCCTGCTCTATGTTTCCAAAATGGAGCCCACTCCCTCTTTAGGGCTTTGTACTGACTGTTTGCTCTTCCTGGGACACCTCCCCCTCAAACATCCTCATGGAGAACTCCTTCACCTCCTTCAGATCTTTGTTCTGGTGTTTACCTTTCAAGGAGGTCTACCCTGACTGCCTTATTGAAGTCAGTCAGGGTAGACTCCTGGAAAGTAACCTCCCTGGCTTCAACCCACCTCTTGACTCCCTAACCTCCTGCTCTCCTCTATCTTACCCTACTGTATTTATTATTTCTTGACCTACTATATAATCTATTTATTTATTATGTTTATTCTTATTTTTGGTCTCTCTACATTAGCATAGAAACACTATGGGAACTGGAATTTTTGTCTGTTTTTTTCCACTGGTATATATCCCAATGTCCTTAGAACAGTGCCTACCACTAAGAGTTTAATATTTATTAGTGATCGAATGGCCATCTGCAGAAAAGGTGAAGAATCTTGTCTGAAAATAGCAGCATATTTCATCTTTTCCACCAAAATGTCTACCACAGTGCCACATGCCTCTCAGTTTATATTATTGGTTGACAAACATTGAAAGCTGACACTTGTAACAGATGAGAGGATGACTAAAGATTTTGGCCACCTCTGCAATTATTTTATTTTTGTTACATTCCTGTAATATAAAAATCTGATGGTTCCTATGTGGGTGTAATTCTTATATAACCCAGTTAAATGATCAACATTATTAGTTGTTAGGCCTAAGGGGGTAGAATTTTACCTGTTTAATTTTTGTCAATTGTCAATCATGGAGGAAAGAGATGTACCTTTCAGAATGGAAAATTTCTCTAGGCTTGTGGATTCTTGAGAATCACTCTAAGGCTTTAGTAGAAGGTCTCAATGTTGTGAGTCTAAATACAGTACCCTTTACATGGAGAGAGATTTGAAGCAAGAAAATAGGGAGACAAAGTTTTGGTAAACCTGACTATGGGGCTACTGGACACACACACACACACACACACTTCCCATCCCCACTGTACTCCCTACTCAGGATAGTTGTAGAGCAGGACAAGTGCGATCAAGGATCAAGTCAACCAAGGAAGGAGGTGACCACATCTTTCAAGGTAAATCCTTTCAGGGTTTGAGTTTGTTTAAATGTCTGGTTGACATTTGCAGTTTGAATTTGCTATGTATTTGGCTAGTAGTCTGTACAAGGTGCTGTGTTTAAAGTAGCCAAGTGTTGTATTTGCCATGCCTTGCTGGTTGCTGAAATTGCAGCCTCCTGTTTGACATGGTTGTGATAGCATCCTTTGAGCTAACTGAGGACACATGTTCTCTTTCTTTTCCAGTCTTCCTCTGTAATGGTGTTACTTACAAATGACTGAGGCTATGACTGTGGCAGCCATAACATCAGGAACAACTGAATCAACTTCCATTTATTGATTGTCTGCTATGCCGGGAAATACATTAGATATTCTACAAGCTTATAAATGTATATTGTTATTATGCTGTCTTTCACTTTTTTTGGTTTTCTTAGGCCTCATGACAAACTCTGGAGGAGACGTACTTTCTTTTTATCTGCCATATTAAGCAGGGTCATTAGGGAAAGGTCAGGGACAGGAATAAGGTGATGATGATAGGGATGCAGAATGTGTAGAGTCACTACCAGCGAATCCACAAGCAGAGAGATGAAATCTGTGGCCCAGATAACGGCGAGAGCCATAGACCAAGAGCCCTGCTGATGGAAAGTCAAGGGGGAACTCTTTGGCCAGAGTAACAAAAAACTGGGAGATGGAGGGTTAGGTCCAAGCCTTCCTAAGTAACTTTTGATAATTGGCTCTGAGTCGGAACTTTAATAAACTGAAAATACTTTTGAACCATTCAGTAGTTTACCTGTGTTTTTTGCATATCACTTCCTTTACTAAGATGAGAGTCAAAACAAAATTTGCTGGTTTTCTCTTGTACTTTCAATTTTATTCTAACAAATCACATACATATGACATGTCATATATCATACACACACACACACACACACACACACACACTTAGGAGCAGAATTGTTACATTTAGAGTTTGTGAATGTTTAAATTTATAAGGTTATGTTACATTAGTTTCTAATAAGTGGTGCTCATTAAAAAAAATTTTTTTTTAAACTACAGAATTACCCATGATTTATCCCTAACTCCTGCCTGATCTCTGTATTCCTCGTTCTTGGCTGCTTATAGGAATGATTTTGATGCATTAATTTTTAACACCAACTAACCTCTCTTTATTGCTGTCTCTAATTATGAGGGAGATCATCTTTAATTTATTCCAGTGAAAAGATCTCAGGTCCTGTGTTGAGTAACTCAGAAGATGAAGGAACATCATAATTTTGAGCTCCTCGTAGGAGGCAGAGGTACTGGGAAGTTAATGATGCTTAATCTTCAAGACCCTTATATACCCAGGTCCCTACTCACATCATTGGACAATATTCGTTTTTGTATACATTTTTAATTCAAAATTTAAAATTATTTGTCTAAAAAAAGATTCTATCTCATATAAGCTTACGGTCCCATGAAACCTGACTTTGTCCCTAGTTTCTTTTATGGTATAATCTTTTTACTTTGAGGCTTAATTTACATTTTATAAACTTTGTCTTCCCAATCTTCTACATTTCCCCCCTGAATATTTAAAAAAAATTTTAAAAAAACTCAAACAACAGACTAGTGATTGAATTCAGTAATGGGGTCTTCCTAGGGACATCATCCCAGTGTTAGTGAAGTTGCTTGGAAACAGAATTCTAATAGTTTCCAACACAATGGATTAATTTAATCGATTTAAGTCCATTCAGTTTAGTTTGGTTATGATGTGGCTCTATGTGCCAAATCAGATTTAAGGGTAATTGTATCGTATTAGTGTTTCATAGACTTGTCCCAGAGTTTCCCTGTAATCTCTGCTTGCTTTCTCCGAATTAAAATAATGGACAATAAAATATATAATAAATCAATCAACTATTTATGAGAAAGTGGTGTGCCTATAAATAGCTAACAATCTACTGGTGGTTATTAGTACATTTGATCACTAATTTAAAGGTATCTTTATGGACTTTTGACCATTGACATCAAGACACATGACTACAAAAAGCACTCTTTAAGAAAACAGCAAAGTTGAATTGGAATGTTCCAGATCCATGGGGACAATTAGAAAAATCTCTGGTTTCTAACTAATGCCAGAAGCTTCTCCAGGGCTTTTATTTTATGGCACTCTTTCCACACTGGTAATCAAAATACTCTCTATTGTTATTCACTGAGGGCACCAAAGCTTCCAACTCTTCAACCATTTCTCTTATTGACTCCCCACAGAGGGAGTGATCAGGACAGACCTCTACTGAGTGTTTTGTCCTTTCTGTCCCAACCTAACCAAATGCTTTGCTAAACCTTCAAAACCCTTTACATGCCTGAGCCCTAGCTACCTTCATTAAAAAAATTACTTTTGGGCCACTTGGCTGGTTCAGTAGGAACAGCATGTGACTCTTGACCATGGTCTTGTGAGTTGGAGCCCCATGTTGGGTTCAGAAATGACGAAAGGAAAGAAAGAAATGAAAAAAAAATGTATATAATTTCTGTTCATAGTGTTTTATTCTTTTTCATAAAAGAGCTCCCAGATGCACACATTTCTTTTTTAAAGAATTAGGTAATCTCAGAAGTGGTTTTAGTGTAAGATGTTTCTTGAATTTTAAAACTCTTAAGTTCTTTAGAATATACCCACAGACCTCCATTAAAAAAACTGGTACAGGGGCGCCTGGGTGGCTCAGTCTGCTCAGCATCTGCCTTTGGCTCAGGTCATAATTTCAGGGTCCTGGGATCAAGCCCCACGTTGGGGTCCCTGTTCGGTAGGGAGCCTGCTTCTTCCTCTCCCCATTTCTCATGCTCTCTCTTGCTATCTTTCTCTCTCTCAAATAAATAAAATCTTTAAAAAAAAAAAACAAACCCAAAACTGGTATAGAAAATTTGACACTTTAGTCAACTTGGATGTCCTCAAACTCATCAGGTGAGGCCTTTTCCCTTTTAAGTCTGCCATGAGCATCTCCTGTGGATGCTTCTTCCATCCAGACCTTTCTTGCTCCCCTTCTCTGGGGACTTCCTATCCAGTCCTAGCCTCCTTTCAGGTATATCTGCTGGTTACTCTACTTCCCAAGCAAGATTTGCCTTTGCACTTCTTAAAAACCCCAGCAGCCCCTCAGTCTCCAACAGGGTGTGCTTTGATCTCTCCCCGCACCACTGAAAGTAGCACTAATCCATCCCCTGACTGTCTCAGACTAGATAATGGGATACTCAGCCAGAGGTAGGATGTTTTTATCCACAGAATAACAGCCTCAGTTAATTTGCACGGAATATCTTATTCCGATGTCTCTCTTAGGTAACACTTTCCTTCTGGTGAATGTAAGACTCCTCGAGCAATAATAACTTGCATTTATACAGCCTTATGAACATGAACTCACATAAATCACATTCATTAGTGCCTCTTCCCTTCAGAGGTCCTTTTCCCAGGTGACTAGCGCATCTCCAGCCTGCCTCCCAAGCTCTGCCTTGTCTCTATTATTGGTATAATCGTACTTGACTTTCCCAGGGGAGGCCCACCTGCCCAGTCCTTTTTCTCACTCTTCCGTGACTCTCTCACCAATTTAGCTGAGCCCCGTGACTCCCCCTGTCTGTTCTGAGGAGCCCTCCTTCCTGGCTGCTCCACTCACCTGTGTCTCCTCCAGTCGGAGTCATTCTTCTCTGGGTTTTGTCCAGAAGACTGAGGTCCTCTGTCTCCTGTCCTACCTGTCACTCTCCCATCTTTCCTATAATATTGGCCATCTCATCAAATGAATCAAAACAGCGTAGCATAGTATTCAAAAGTATAAGCTTGGGTTGATTCTGGCTTGACTGCCCGTGTTCTTAAGAAGTATCTTGTCCTGGGGCGCCTGGGTGGCTCAGTGGGTTAGGCCGCTGCCTTCGGCTCGGGTCATGATCTCGGGGTGCTGGGATCGAGCCCCGCATCGGGCTCTCTGCTCAGCGGGGAGCCTGCTTCCTCCTCTCTCTCTGCCTGCCTCTCTGCCTGCTTGTGATCTCTCTCTGTCAGATAAATGGATGGAATCTTTAGAAAAAAAGAAAAAAAAAAAAAAAGAAGTATCTTGTCCTTAAATATTTTAACCAGGGGATAATTAAAAAATATTATCTAGGCTTTGGTTTTCTTGTTCATAAAATGGTTTTAATAATAGCAATTACTTCAAGTTGTGAGGATTCAATGAGAAAATAAATGGTAAAGTATTTATCAAAGTGGTTAACATGCAGTCCACGGACAATAAATGTTAGTTTTCATTACAGATTTATCCGATAGGATTGCTATTTGATCTCTCTGTGCCAAGGAGAGTGACATGTTGACACTTTGTGCAACATATCCAAAAAGTTTCAAATCTGAAATGTTATGCTTCATGCAACATGTTTGATTTATTATTGATTAGGGCTTTTAGTAGGACTGTCTCTTCTTTAAGTGTTTGAAAATAGAACATCGTCTTCCTCAACGCTGTGTGGGTAGTATTTTTCTATGTGAGGCTGAAATTCTTAATACATAAATATTTATCCATTTTATTGATCTTATTGAAAAAATTCTAGGACAGGAACTGTATTTTATTAGTACCATTCCCATTTCCAAGATGAGGCAATGAAGGCATCGAGAAAAAGGTAATAGGCCTGAGGTCACAGAATGACTAAGTGGGGAAGATCAGGCATAAGCCTAGACTTCATTTGCTCTTTGTGTAATTTCGTATCAATATTTTAAAAAATGCACCAAAAAACCTAATCAGAATCTTCTGAATAGCAATCATGTGCTGAAGGATGGTGTATTCTTTTTGCATAAAAGATTTTCTGCATTACAGCAGGGGGCCCTACCCTGATGTGTCAGGAGGAAGAAGAAAATTCATTTCTTATACCAGCCTGTCAGCTGCCCTTTATGATTGAACCATATACCATTAGACAATCACAAACAGTGACAAGAGCTTTTGCTCTGTAGCGATTCTCATGTTTGAATTGGTTTGCTGAAATGCTGCACTATGCTGCATTACTGGAAAACACTACAAAGAACAGATGTGCAGTACCATGCAATATTTATCATTTAGATGTTTAATCTGGGTGTTTTAAATACTACTCTGATTTTGTTACAGTGTGTTTGCTACTTGAAGTGTTTTTTTTAAGGGCCATGTTAAAAGCACAATAAATGATATATTTTTATGGATTAAGTAAATCCTTCGTTGTTGACATAATCATATCTTGAAAGCGACTGAAAATAAAAATGTTTCCAATTTTCATATATACATAATTTTGATGGTGTATCTGTAGCAATTTTATCAGAGTAAATTCACATCCTCTGTAGCTGGTATAATTCTCACACCTACCTTAGGGGAGACTTCTGTAGAAACACAGAAGATCTGTGCTCTAGTATTAACTCCCAGTAGATTACAAAAAGTAATCAGAACCAAATGGAAGATATACTGTCCATCATATATTTTCAGGCTTGAAGTAGTATTTTTTTTTTCCCTGCATACTAAAGCAAGTAGGGACCTTTTACATTATCTCTGATCCCTTTATAACTCCTTGAGTAAGTGTATTGCAAATAAGCACATTTATCATTGAAGACTGTTAGTAAAGAATATGGTATTTATTCAGACCATTCAGAGACACAGCATTTGAAGAGTTTTTAAATTGCTTACTTGGTTTAGAGCCATATTCACTTCTTGACTAAGATATTGTTAAGTGACAAAAGTTAGAAAGCTTATCATTTCACTGATCTCTGTCATAGTCAATGAAAATATTAATTTTAAAGAATTAAAATGTAGGAATAGGCTATATGAATTTTAATAATGTTTCATGTTTAAATTATTAGAAAATTTAATAGAACATATATTCCTAAGGTTAATTTTAAAGACACTGCATTTCCTGAGTCAACATGAACGCTATGAAGGGATTTCAGGATGAAAAATTAGTATAGAACAAAGCCCACTGTGGAGAATCACTAAGCACCAGCTATGATAATAGCCTATTACAAGGCACCTGGTTATACCATGGATTTGATCATGGAGGTCAGATCGTGCTCTCTGTGTACATAGTGATGCGTGGTGCGTCCCTTTTCTTATAACTTGGAAAGCATGCAATGAGGGGGTTCTGTGTGTCCTCTGGCTCCTGCATTATAACAAGACTCTATGTAGTAAGGCCATTAAGACATTTATGAATGCATCAATGGAGACTTAGCTGGAGGTTGCAAAATGCCTGTGGATGGAAAAATTCATGCTTGCATATTTATTTATTTATTTAGGATTTTATCCTTACTGCCATAGGATATGGCGTGGCTTCCATACTTAGAGCAATGAAGTAAATATATCAAAACAAATATTAGCCTCTCAGACAAACATTTTCTCATTAGTCTTCTCTCCGTGAAGAGAATGAGGTTAAAAATGGTTTGAAGTTTCTTAAGTCATTATGTTCTGTGGCTTTTCTAAAATTAGAGTGTCATGTTTTCAGTAACTGTGTTTGTATTTACATAATTTTATTAATTTTTATTACAGTTCAAAGCATACAACCATTTTACCAAATGCCTTTTTGTAATTAGAATGTTATATCTTCACTTTGTTTTGGCTCTCAGTGAATACAGTAGCATCACATTTCATTAGCAAATACAGAACGGTATTTCCTGATATAATTAGACAAGTGTATTTGGTGTTTAACATGATTTTCATCTTCATTAGAAAGAGATATGAAACTTATGAGTCTCTTTTATCACTTAGAAAATTCTTCTGCCTTGAAAGAAATTCTCTGTATTTTTTTAAAATTATTCCTGTTTAATTTTGTGAGGCCACACATCACCTCAATCTGTGGACATAGCAGATTTCTTAGTTCTTCTGGTGGAAGAAGACAAGGGTGTGTGTGTGTATAAGAGGGAAAGGACCATGCTTGAAAGAGATAATGTAAAAATGATTGCTCTGCTCAAACTGAGAAAGATTTGCCATTAGACTTGAACATTGGGCTGAGACCTTTCTCTTGAATTAAAGACTATTTTTGAAGGTGTCAGCATTCAAAGCATTAGGTGCTTGGTTACCTACAACCCACTCTGGGGAGACTGATGGAGGTTTCGGGTTAAGTAGAAGAGCGTGATGATACACAAGTGGACAAACTATTATTTAAGAATGCTGGAGAAGCACATTCTGTGACAGTCTTTTGACATTCTGTGACAGTCTTTTGTCACTCTATCTCCTTCTACTAGATTCAGAAATTTTTTATTCACTCTGTCTTACCATGCCATAGACTCAACAACAGAAATAAGGGTTTTGAGGCACTTGAAGTTTCTTTCTTTCTTTCTTTCTCTTTCTTTCTTTCTTTCTTTCTTTCTTTCTTTCTTTCTTTCTTTCTTTCTTTCTTTCTTTTCTCTTTTTCTCTCTTTCTCTCTTTCTTCCTTTCTGTTTTTAACAAAAAAGTCCCCTAATCATGTTGATTCTTTCTCCCTCCCCTTTTACCGGCAAAAACACAATTTGTATATTTCTATTTATATATTTGTATATTTCTATTTATATCGCCGTTGTGTGGCCAGTTTTAATTTGGCTTTTATTTCTACACAATATTGTCCTTCATGAAAATGTCATTAGCAGTGGTGTGGACTTACAAATTTTATAGGATTAGGTAATAGTTGTGATAATGTAAATTGGTATTTGGAAGTACATGGAGTTTGAATACTTGTGATATTTTTCATCTAGAAAATTATTTATGACTTTACTTGAATTTAGGATAGTTCATTTTGGTGAGGTCTTCTCTGTAGCTGTTTTGAATTAAATTCTTAGTTTGGTGGAACAGGTAGGTATCAGTGAACTTTTGTAACTATCTCAGAAATGGAGCATGATAGGATCAAATATTATGCTCTTTCTGTTTGTCATATATGTCTTTTAAAATATTATTCATTATTCATTATACTGTATTTCCTCAAAGGATTTGAGTTAATTTATCAAAAAAGGCAAAATGCAAATTAGTAAAAGAATAGGATTAAGAAAAACCGGGAGTAGAATGAGTGTCAAGGTCAGAAACAAAACAGGACACAGATGAAATAGCCATGCTCTGCAGTCCTAATGGAAATTTCTCCCATAGAGCTGCATATGAGAAGGTCCTCAAGAGAGCTCTCAACAATGTTCTTATTGTCAACGAGGAAGCGTTTCCAAAAACAAAGCTTATTTCCTTTCCATTAATTTGAATGAAAACTAAGGACAGACAATGAAAGAATAGTTTACTATAAGCAACTCTGTAAGGGGTCCTGACAATATGGTAGTAATGAGAGTATTTGATCTGTACCTTGGTCCCTCTAGAGGAATGGATCATGGCAAGCCCTTCAAATTCTTCTCCCATGGACGATAGGCAGTTGGAAGTTGCATCTCTGGTGAGGTCCTCTGTGTTGTGCATTGAGGTTATGAGTGCTCGTGGTCTATGAGTGCACACCCCAGACCCACCCTTTATGAACACGTAGTTCCTTGTATAAACATTTCCTGCCTTGTTGTTCCAGCCACAGCCAGAGTTGGGCCTGCAGTTGGTGCTAAGACCCATGTCAGCATCTGAGTGGCCTGGAAGATCTCTCCTTCCAAAGCTGTGCTCTAATCTAGATATGGACTGATTATGGAAATGGCATCTTTGCTCCTTGGGAGAGTGACTTTCAAATAAACAGAAAGATGGAGGCCAACAGTGTGGCTCTGGAGAAATGAAGACATACCTTGAATGGAGACAAGTGAAAGCCCTGAGCTAGAGAGAGAGGAGGAAAGGGAAACAGAGGCACACAAACGGTAAACTCCTGGAGCTGCCATTGAGCTTCTGGAACTGCAGTGGAACCAGGAGTGCTGTTCAGCTTTTTAGAGTCTTGTTTGGGGGAATTTTTCCTGCTTCCCTATTCACTTGGGTCTCCTTTCAGTAAAGGCCATTATACAAGGTAATCTGCATATTTTGTTCTTTGTTAATGAAAAGAGCCAGACAGAAGGGTCAACCCATGTAATCTGGAGATTAAATGACAGGATAGTTTATTATTCTTTTATAGAAATTAAAGATTCTAACAAAATGCTTACCAGGATGAATCATTATATATATATTTAAGTCTTTTTGTCATTAGTGATTGAAACAAAGCATCTAAAATTTCTTCTTGGAATAGTTATAAGTAACACCCATTGACAACTATGGAGGCTTATGTTTTTGTTAAGTCCAAACAGTATCTAAGAATTATACATAGAAACCTGGTAATGCTTTTGCTTCAATAATAACTCTGGGATTAAAAGTTGTGATGTTTTAAAATAGCACAATATCTCTTAATACAGTGGTTTAAATGTTAGAGAGCACTACAATCTCGAAAGTAAGGTCTTCTTTGATTTAGCTAGCATATATGGGGCTGATATCTTTGACTATAATCAGAGCAGGTGGGCTGCTTTTACCGTGTTATGTTCCAACAAGAGGAATACGAAATCTGGGACTTCTGAGCCCTCTTATTGTCTGTTCCTACTGTAAAATCAGAACATAGAGTTACAGTGAGGTAATGCTAACGAATCAAAGTACGTTCATTCTTCAGACCCTTGAAGAGCACTCCGCTAATGTGATCTCCTTTCTTTAGCATTTCAACCCGAATAGGTGATGACCCTTCTAATAACTCATAAAGCTTACAATATGGAACCTTACTAATGTATTCTAATGTAACTAGGTCACAAAAAAGAGGTTTGTTAAGTTTGCAGTGTCGACTTTTG
Organism: Lutra lutra; assembly: GCF_902655055.1. NCBI lineage: Eukaryota > Metazoa > Chordata > Mammalia > Carnivora > Mustelidae > Lutra > Lutra lutra. The sequence goes on along the minus strand of NC_062283.1, from coordinate 121,391,806 downwards.
CCTTTACTAGAATTTCTAGTTGTACCAGAAGTGCCTCACCCCTCACTGTGTCACCGTAATCCTACTCCAAATAAACAGGACTTTATTAAATAAAACTTCTAAGCATTATCACTCTGTAAAATATATGTGTTTGATGATTAAAAAAATCATGATGGTTAAGAGTAATAAAGTTTTACACATTAGTCATAGTCATGCCATATACTCTCATTTATTTATTTAAAGACTGTTCTATATATTCTTTTTAGGAAATTTTTTTTTATTTGAGAGAGAGTTAGAGCAAGAGAGATCACAGAAGGAGAGGAGGAGGCAGACACTCTCTTGAGCAGGGAGCCCGATGTGAGGCTCCATCCCAGGACCTGAGCCGAAGGCAGACGCTTAGCCGACTGAGCTACTCAGATGCTCCTATTACATATCTCTTCTTAAAGAGAGATAATTTGACAAATGAATTAAATAGTTCCATGTTTAATGCTGTTTTGTGGTTGTCATCCTTAAACGGTTTCCTTATTAGGAATAATTCTTTGTTTAGAGCTGCTTTAGGGATACTGCCTTCCTAAGGAAACATCCACAGACCAATGTCCTGGAGTGACCACACTTGCCCGTTCGTTGAGCTGCTTGTTGAAAACTGACATTTCAGAGTCACTGAAAGTGTCTCAGAGTCACTTCTGAAAAGGTGCTAACCCTCTGCCCTATATAAGATTGTCATATATATGTATGAAATCACCCAATGACCTCTTAATGTAGATTTACTATTTTGCATGAATAAGTATGGAGAGAAGGAAAGCAAAGCCCTTTGAACTGCAAGCTTATCACTTTATTCTCTTATCTGGGTACACAAGGCCACTCCTAAGCCAAGTTTCTGGAGCTGCTGCACCCGCAGAACACGGACTGGCCAAGGGCTCTCCAGAGATGCGCGGTTGCTTACTTTCCGTGTGGGATCCATGTTACACAGAGAACCGTCTGCCAGAACTAAACCGAGCCCGGGAAAGTTCCTGAAGGTGTGCGATGAGATCCCACCCGGTGGAGGGGATGGCATGGGAGATCCCCGAGGGGCCTCGGACGGAGCGGACCGGCTCGGTGGAGGCGGCACACTCGGCGGGGCTCCCGGCAGGCGAGTCTGAGTTGGCTTCGCTGCACACTCAGCCACCTCCCGTGGACGTTGCTGCAGGCACATCAGAATCTCTTAACGTGCTGAAGAAGAAAGGCGACGAGGACAGCAGGGAAGGAAAACCAGGGGGAAAACGTATAAAAAATTCACCACATAAATTAGCTGAACCTCTCGTCGCCCAAACTGACGATTTCATCTGAATGTGAATCCCCGGCTGCTGCTTCAAGTGCCTGGAGGAACTGCACCACGTCATCTACAAGGTAATTATTAAACGTGCATAGATGGCCACATAGGAACAAAAAAATTTGGAACGCTGTCTCCAGGAAAACATTAAAAGATCTGCATATGTCCATGAATTAGAGTTGGTTTTCTTCTAACAGCTGCTATTTTGGGAATCCTCGGAGGATGTTTAAAGAGCAAGTTTTGTATATTGAGGTGGCTGGTCCATTGTCGCGGACAGTTGAAACCAGAGTAGGCTACTGAGGGGAGCTAACGGTTTTGGCACTGGTTTTGGGTGTTAAGTATCAACTAACATGTTTATGCCCGCCCTTCAGATGTCCACATACAAAGACCCCTTTCTCTCCCTTCTGGCAAGAATCCAGGCCAATCTTGGAATGCTTAGTCCCCCGCCCATCATTAAGGGCACTGTGTTAATCGTGGGGCTTCATCTGAGAAGCACCCTGGAAAGGAATGCTCACTGACCCACAACATCCACATTTCCGCTGCTGTGGAAATTGCATGCACATGAACATGGGGTTCTGAAGCAGAACGAAGAAACAATCACGTTCAAGTTCACTTAAAACTACCTCTAGATTTAATATTTTAGCCAGGCTAATGGAGAGGTCATTGAATTGTTGCAACCAGTTAAAAAAAAATTTGTGTTCCAGTAGAGATATATTTTTTTTCTTTTCTTTTATTTTTTATAAACATATAATATATTTTTATCCCCAGGGGTACAGGTCTGTGAATCGCCAGGTTTACACACTTCACAGCACTCACCATAGCACATACCCTCCCCAATATCCATAACCCCACCCCCCCTCTCCCAACCCCTCTCCCCTCATCAACCCTCAGTTTGTTTTGTGAGATTAAGAGTCACTTATGGTTTGTCTCCCTCCCAATCCCATCTTGTTTCATTTACTCTTCTCCTACCCCCTTAACCCCCCATGTTGCAAGAGATGTATTTTTTATATGTATTTTTTATATATGTATATATATGTATTATATATATATATATATATATATATATATACACACACACATATAATCTTTCTCACCATTATTTCCATGAAGTTCACAGATACTGCATATTTTATTCAGTGAGCTGTAGACCAGTCTTAGGCTGCTAAGAAGATGTTTGCTTGATCTAAAATAATATCTTCAAATTGGGTTTGAGAAAGAGGGTGGTAAGTAGGTAGGCAGAAGAAACATTACATACTTCCTTTATAGCTCTAAGTCCAGGACTAGAACTGTGCTGGTGTAACTAATACAAAATAAAACAAAACACTATTTTCTTTTGTGAACTATTTGGCATTAAAATTATCTTACTATGCTGTAGGCTTTGCTGAGACTGAAGATTTTAATGAGTTGTATGTTTATGAATTTATTAATATAAAATCTGCTGTCAATGGAGAAGAGAAATTTGAATCATTTTCCTAGTAAACAATTTGCAAGGTATTTTTTTGGAAAATACAAAAGAAAGGAGTACAGAGTTTCTTTTGTGAATATTGCAAGTTGGGACCTTCAACTTGTTGTTTGGGGGGAGCAGTTAAACACAATCTCTCATCTAACTTTTTATGGATTTTTGTATCATTTAAGTGATTTCTTATTTACTCAGAATCATGACATATTTAGGTTACATATAGAGCAGTATCGTTTTTCTCAGATGCTTAATTGTTTTTATGATTCAAAACTCAGTCTTGACAACCACCATTCTGTTCTGTCTCTGAGTTTTATTTTCTTTTGCTTATTCATTTGTTCTGTTTTTTAGATTGCACACGTGGGTGAAATCATATGGCCTTTGTCTTTCTTTGTCTGACTCATTTCATTTAGTATAATATTCTCAAGTTTCATCCATGTTGTTGAAAATGGCAAGACTTTGTTTTTTTATGGCTGAGTAGTATTCCATTGTGTGTGTGTGTGTGTATGTATAAAAATAAACTTTATTCATTATAAATTATAATAATTGCAATAATTATAATACTACATTATAAAAGATATCTTACATATTACTATATATTACATCTTCTTTATCCATTCATCCATCACAGATGGTATCTGGACTTACTGTGCTAATCAATTACATTGTATGCAAATATAAAATCATTATGTGGTATTCCTGAAACTAATATGTTATATGTCAATTATATCTCATTAAAAAAATGAGTCTTGAGTCTCTAAAAAATTCTCCCCTACATGCCAACTACTTTACATATTTATGCTATTCAATTTGCATTCTTTCTTTCAAGATATTAGTGGAAGAAAAGAATAGTGAGAACTAGAATAATTTGTTTATTTCTTTAAAAAGCCCTCACATGTTAGTTTTATTTATTACTTCCCCAGTTACTTTGCCAGTGTGGTGTCTTTTTCAACAAAGCACAGGCATAATTCTTTACCCTTCAGGCTGGAATTGTGGTTTTAAAAATCCTTAGCGACAAGGCTTGAGCTCCTTGCTGGGTGGGACATCTGTCCTGCTTAGTACTGTATGACTGACACATAGCTGGCACCCAGTAAATAATTTTTGAATAAATGATTGGATAAAGACCTATAGACCTTCGTGATTTATGTGAGTGTGGGAGGAAACATCAGGCCCTGCGTCTGGTCACGTGTGTGACTGCAGACACCACAGCACTGCACAGGCCTACAGCTTGGATAAGGCTCACTTAGGTTTCATGACAACAGGCTACAGCTGTTGGGTCCTTTGGGACCACGCCGCTGTAGCCCTTTGTGCCATTGTTGGGAGTAGTCAAATTCACCAAGCCTCATGTCCCTGTTCTCACTGTGGAAGATAAATGATTTCTACTGGACAGAATGCGAGAGCAGGGGGCGGGAAGGAGGACAGATGTTTGCATTGTTTTCAGTATCTTCTTCCCGGTTCACCTCTGTGTCCCCTCTCTGATCCAACCCCCATGGACTTCAAGGTGACACCCCACCGCTCTTTGGTATTTCTCTCCATTCTACCTTAGTCACTATTCACTATTCAGTCCTCTGGTCTTTCCATAGTCTTGTTACTCCTTTGGCATTACTTTCGATTTTTTGCTTCAATTCTGATATTTCAACATCCCGTTTTCTGACCTCATGTAATCCATCATTTTTTCCTTCCTCACTCGCTGCATTTCTTCTGCAGCCAGATAAGAACTCCAGTTCCTTGAACTCCTTACATTCTGACTTCTCTCTTTTTTTCCCTACTTAACTTTGTACTTTATCCCTTTAATTATTCTCTTGCCTACAACCCTTATCCCCTTGCCCCACGCCCCCGCATACTTGCAGAACCCAGTCCCGGCTCAATCTAGCTCTTTGCCTCCTCCAATCCTATCCCAGGCTGCCATGCACTACTAGAAGAAGACCATTTGACAAACCAGAAATTTAGCCATCAACCTTGACCGCTCTTTTCCCACTCTCCCCTCCCTCCCAAACTCTTCCCTAAATAACTCTGAAATTTGTCCTATTCTCATTTTGCTCACTGCCCTGCCCTTAGATCAGGCATCTGTTACTTTTCACCCACATAGCTGTGGAAGTTAACTGGTCTTGCTATGGCACTCTTGTCTTCTTGCTAGCCAGGCTCCACACAGCAGCTAGAACATTCTTTACACATTTCAAATATGATCAAGAAACTTCTAATACCGTTTAATGGCTCCTTGGTTAAAGGTAGAATCCGAAGTTTTAGAGATGAGTGTCTCTGTGTGACCTGGCTCCAGTCCATAGCTCTGATTTTCCCTCCTGCCCTTGTCTCTCTTTCCTCCAACTTCAGAAGTGCCTTTCTTAAAGCCAGGGAGGGGAAGTGACACATGGTGATGGACAGATGGAAAGCAGGGTAAATGGACAGGAAAGGCCATAGACAGTGGGATCAGGAAGGGGCTACTCCAAGAGAGGCCCCAGTCTTTCCAGTCTTGCCTCTGTGAGTGGGAGAAGCATGACTGACTCTCAGGGCCAGGACGGTACCTGGAGGGCCACGGCCCTTTATGGGGTAGACCAGTAACACCATGGATTCTCAGCACTGCTGGCACCTGGACTTCCAAGGCTGCTGTGGCTACAAACACTTCTTGGTCCTCTTGGCATTGGTTCCCCAATAAGATAGTAGTGGTGGGAAGGGGTAGACTCGGAAAGCAGCACCTGCCCTGGGAGCTTCCCAGGCTGTGGCAGAGAGTAGCCCGCCTGGGGTGGAGGCATCTGGGTCTGAGGAGGGGCTGACCCACACATCAGAGAGGCTCTTATTGAAATAAGGCATCTAGATCCCAGAGCAGGCCTGGGAAGGGGGGTCATGGGTTTCAGAAGTCACCCCCAAGTATGCTGGGCTGGTTGAAGGTGGACACTGGGGATAGGATATGGGTGGTGGTGGAGCCAAGGGCATTACCACATTGGGATGGTAGACGGGCAGTAGGAGGTGGACAGCTGCCCCTGAGGTAAGGCCCTGTGATTCACACTGGACAGTCCCCCAGGGTCTTGGGTACCCTATGGGAAGTAGAGGGGGCAGGCTTTGTGTTCAGGGGAGAGGGGTGAGGGCCTACTGCTTCCCCCCGGGGAAGGCTCCCCCTCTGCTCTCCTAGGAGGGACAGAAGGGCCACAAAGTCCTCTCAGAGGGCAGGGGTGGAGCAGGAACCAAGTCCTCCCCACCATGCCCAGACCCTGCCCAGCCTGGGCTGTTCCTGGTGCCCCCATCCTAAGGTTCCCTAGCAGAAAATTTATTCTGAGGCCCTCACTGGGCAGAGGCTGGGGACTGGGTCACGGCTGGGAACTGGGATGCTAGTAGGGCCAGCCGTGCATCACGCAAGGGCCCAGGTCCTTGGCGAAGGCTCCCCGCACATCCCTCCCCCACCAGTCCTGGCACAGGGCCGTGTTCTGCAGCCGCAGCACGTAGCCCACGATTGGGCTCATGGCGACCGCCCCCCACAAGTTGCCGGTGGCCAGGGCTTCGCAGGCTTTTTAGGCACCTTGTGGCCACCATCAGAAGTAGAGGTTGGAGGAGAGATTGCAGCAGGTGGAATCCTTCCAACCCTCATGGTCGCCCCTGAAGATGGGGACCGGGGCTGGACCCCACAGATGATCTGGGCCAGTTTTAGCCTGCCTGGGGGTCTTCGCATGCCACAGGTATCTCCTCCCTCTTCTCCGAGGCTGGGAAGAGGACCCCGACTGACCTGGAATCCCCAGGCCTGGGTCGCTGCCCCACCCCACGAGGGGCTGAGAAACACCGTGCACAGGGGCGTCCCAGGCAGAGGGCAGGGCGCAAGGCCATGGAAAAGGATGGTGGAGAACCGTGGGGCCAGAGGGCTGGGGGCTTGAGGATGCTTCCAGTCCTTTGCGGTTCGGCACATGCGCCATGCACTCTCTTTCCTTTGGGAATTGTCTCTTTCATCCTCCTCCTTACCCTCTCACCTCCAGCTTTATTTCTCGCGGTGACCTCCTACTCATCTCGCCAGTTTTTGTTTTCTGCTTCAAGGGATTCTTCTCTGAAATTCCCTCTCCCTCCAAAAATATCTGACTTGTGCACACTATAGCTCCTCTAGGCTAGTACTTAGAATACTGTATTTTAATTGCTTATTCATCTATATCTCCCACTATTTCATGAAATCCATGGGGGCATAGGGCTCTATCTGCCTCGTTCATTGTTGTGTTCGCAGTGCTTAGGACAATGCTTAGAATACACTAAGTGTTAATCAGTATTTGTAGCAGAGAGTGTAGAGTGATGGTAAGGTAAACGAAGAAGAACCAAACTGTCTGGGTTCAAATTCTGAGGCTGCCAATTATTTGCTGTATAATCTTGGATAAGTTAGTCAACTCTCTCTATTCAGCTTTCTTATCTGTAAGACCGAGATTGTAATACTGCTCACCTGATGTGGGTGTTGTGAGCACTGAATCGATACACAGAAAGTATTCAGAACAACATCTGGCACAGTAAACACCCAACTGACTCCTTCTTTGTCAACGTCCTGGATGTGGCCATCAAAAATAATAGGAGTCTTATCCACCTGACTGTCACCTAGCCATCTGTATCTAGAGATGTATCTTTAGCTGAAAATGGTCATGTCTTTACACACTTTTATGAATCAGTTGTGCATGTTAAATTGAAACTGAGACTCAATTAGTTGAACACATTCCCCATTTGAATAATAGAAACATCAGGGGTGCCTGGGTGTCTCAGTCAGTTAAGGGTCTGCCTTCCACTCAGGTCATGGTCCCAGGGTCCTGAGATCAAGTCCCGCATGGGGCTGTTTGCTCAGAGGGAGCCTACTTCTTCCTCTGCCGCCAGCTCCCCCTGCTTGTGCTCTCTCTTTGTGTCAAATAAATAAAGGAAATCTTAAAAAAAAAAAGTTGAATAGTAAAAACATCTACCTGGAGTTTGTGACTTGGAGAGCACACCTGTGTGACCTTCTATACATTGACCTGTGTTGGTTCATCTTTTTTTCCAGTCTTTTCTTATAGCGATCTCACTCAGCACTGCCAGCAGTGAATTCAGCTATCACACTGGCCATGTCTGCCTTTATATCCATCTCTAACACCTGGCATTATCAGGTTTACTGAATTTTCAAATTAGAGCTTTCCTTAATTTTTAGAGGCTTGAAATGGCCCTTCATCCACACAGTGTGACCTGAGGCGGAGGCAGTCACACCCTTTTTTTTTTTTTTTAAGATTTTATTTATTTATTTGACAGAGATCACAAATAGGCAGAGAGGCAGGCAGAAAGACGGGGGAAGCAGTCTCCCTGCTGAGCAGAGAGCCCCATGCGGGGCTCGATCCCAGGACCCGGAAGGCAGAGGCTTTAACCCACTGAGCCACCCAGGTGCCCGCAACTATCTTTTTTAAGTAGGAAAACTGAAGCTTAGAAAGGCCTAGTTGTTTGTCTGGAGACACGTATCAGTTGATACTAAAACCAGGATACAGAACCAGCATTCTGTGGCTCTCAGTTGAATTCACAATAACACATTACAATATATTACTAGGAAAAAAACCTCAAGTGTGAGAACATGAAATACAGTATTCTTTTTAAAACTATAACCGTGAAATTATGCTACATTGGTCCAATTTTATCACAACAGTGAAAAAAGTAGATAAACAGAGGTCCTTCAGTGTGGGTGTGTATGTCTGTACATACACGCATGTCTCCCTCTTCCTCTCCCCCTCTGTCCCTCCCCTATCTATCTATAGATCTTTATACTATATCACCTATGCAAATAAAATGAAGCATTGGAGAAGACATTAGGTAACAGTCACTAATTCTTCTAGTTGCTTTGGGGCCAGACTTTTGTTCAATTTTTACTTTATCTTTTCGGAGAGTGAGATGAAAATCTTTCATCTCTGTCCTCGATGGCCTGCAGTCCCAAATCCTAGGGTCCTCTACGTGAGTGGTGCTCATTTCCTTCTTGCCTTTTACCCTGTCAGTCTTCTGCTGTGATGCGTCATCCTCCATCCCAGAGAACGCCACTTCCTAACTGCTTTCTCATTAGTGTTTGGCCATCTAGCTTCTGGTCTTTTCAATGGACCTACAAGTAACAAAAGTCACTGTGGTCTTCTGACATTTTCTTAGCTGTGATTCACCTTGAAATTTCTTTCTAGGTGATGCTGTCCATCAACTCTACACTGTTGAAACATACCCTGCTGTGATGGCAAGGAGCTTGAGCTTATCCATGTCATGTTATCCTGGTTCTCTCCTGCCTTGCCCTTCTCAGCTTCCTCCATTGGCTCTACTTCCTTCTTGCATGTTCTACAAAGGACTTGCTGAATTGAAGCCTCTTTATCTTCTCTAATTTCTGCCGCTGGGGCATTCTGTTCTCCTCCACAGTTTGTGCTGAGCTCCATGAAAGGAGGAACTCTCTCTTTGTCATTTTTATATAACTACTCCTCATACACGGTACAAGCCCTGGGTCCTGGTAGGTGTTCGAAGAGGTCTGTTGCCTTAAACTTAAGCTGTGCAGATTATTCCAGAATTTGAATCAATAACTGACTGTCTCAACCTCTAGTTCTGATAACATTACCTACTTTCTGGGTATTTCTAATAATAGTAAAAATAGCTACTGCTATTAAGCCCCCTTTGTGTGTTAGTCAGTCTGCTAGGGGATAACAACACTTTCCTTGTACTCTGTGCAACCCTCCCAGGTACACATTGTCATCAGTACTTAATGTGGGACAGAATCAACATCCACTTGGATATCTGGTAAGCATCTCAGACTTTTGGCCAATAAAGAACCCTTGCTCCGGATCAGCTTGGATCCAGTTTTCCCCATTTCAGGAAGCAGCCCTCTATTCATGGTTATTCTCCACTCAATGCTTTGCTTTCCAATATCCAACCCATTAACATGTCTAGTTGACTACAAAAAATATTTCTAATCAGTCCGATTTTCTTCATTTCCCAGTTTGGGCCATCATCGTCTTTTCCAGACCAGTGCAAGAGACTCCTAACTGGGCTTTCCTTCGATTCCCCTGCGCACCGTTCTCCACACAGCAGCCTGTGGTCCTTTAATCAGATCATGTTACAGGAGTCATTACGTCCTGCTGTGGCTGCAAAAACTATTTACTGGTTTGATTTGATGGTATTGGCAGTGTGGCTGCACTCATGCTCTACTTTAAGGCAGATGTTTGAAAATTGAAGTCAGCTGAAAATCTAAACTGAGGATTGGTTCACCTAGGAAGGGATTCACATCTATATACATAAGCAAACATAAGAAATGGTTATTTTATTAGAAAATGCTATACTTTATAGAAGCATAGTATTTCTTTAAATAACAGGTACTTAAATTATTAGCTCATTAGCATAATTTATTTATAAAACACTTTGAAGAAATATATTGAATACATAATGCAAGGGACATTTGCACCCACATATGGATAATGTATGCTTCCTAAATTTTATTATCTTATTGAAACAAGTACAAAATGATACCTCTTATAATATTTGTATTGCCTATAATTTTGGTTTTCATTGAAATCTAAGTGGGGGAAGAAGAAACAACTGAAGACAGAAGTAAGATCGCCAATGGAACTGCATTCATGGTTCATGGTTCTGACTTCTCAGCTACTATTATGCATTTGGGATCAAGTTAGCTGGTGCTGGATGTGAGACTCATCGGTGTCACCTGCTCTGGTTGTTTCTGGACTCAGGTGTTCTTGTCCAGAAGGCAAATGCTTGGATACTAAATATAACTCCTACTTTTTTTCTTTTTTCTTTTTTCCACATCCAGCATGGAACCCAATGTGGGTCTTGACCTCAGGACTCTGAGGTCAAGACCTGCACTGAGATCAAGAGACAGATGCACAACCCACCGAGCCACCTAGGCTCCCCGAGTCCTGCTTATCTGATACAGTGTTACAGTATGGAAAAATTTCTCATTCACATAGATTCATGTTCCTGTTTTTGAACAAGTATTTCTTTAAAAAGTCATTTTTTATTAGAAAAATGTGACTTTTGATGATTATCAGTGATTTTTCCGTAATGCAAACATTCATCTCTCTTTTAATTTGTGGAGACAACTTGCAAGCTGAAAATTGTTGTGAGTGTCTGCTTCCCAGACAGCAGTTTTCACTAAAAAATACTTACCTATTTGTTAAATGATCTGAACTTGTTCTAATGGAAAAACAAGGGTGGAAAACGTCAAAACTTTTTCTACATAAAAATGTTTTTTGAGAGGTTTTTCTTTATGTTCTTGGGTTTTTCCTGAAGTTTATGAGTTTAAGAAATTATTGACTTTGATGGAGAATTTGTTGCCTAGAAGATCTTCCTGTTGTTTATTTACAAATAATGTAGTTACTATTCAGCTACAAAAAATGATCAAATTAATGGAGGGGAAAATGAAATATGAGGCAATTTTAATCCAAATCTCCATCAAGAATAAGATTACGTTTTGGAAATTTAAGGTGGTCAGATTTAAAATTTTTCTCATTTATTCCCCTTTTGCTTTCCTTTCTTCCCTCTTTTGTGAACTTTTCTTCCTCCTGTCAGCTCTTATAGTCAAGGGTTACATCCTGGGCAATCTCTTCTTCCCTCTCTGCATGAAATTTAGCATCACTGCTAGGTTCACTAACTTCCTGGGCTTCAACTGTGGCCATGACAATGACAAGCAAATTTATATCTTCATGCTTTACCTCTTCTCAACACCTGAGCTGTTTTTCTTGGAATAACTTAAACTCAAAATATCCCAAAGTGAACTTACTAACATCCAAATCAAACTTCCTTTTCTCACATTTTCGTGTTGGTTAATGCTTGACCAAGGGATTCACCACCTTCCCTCTTGCTCAGGATAGGAACTGTGTCATTCCCCACTCTGATCTCCATCTCACTCTCTACCTTGTGTTCCCAGGGTCACCAAATCCTGTTAATGCTGCCTTCAAATATCTTTTTGTTCTTTCTTCCTGTGCAGACCTATCATAATGACTAAAATCCTCACCATCTCTTGCTGTGGTTTTGCGACAAAATCTTTTTTTTTTTTTTAAAGATTTTATTTATTATTTATTTTGACAGAGAGAGATCACAAGTAGACAGAGAGGCAGGCAGGCGGAGAGAGAGAGAGAGAGAGAGAGAGAGGGAAGCAGGCTCCCTGTCGAGCAGAGAGCCCGATGCGGGACTTGATCCCAGGACCCTGAGATCATGACCTGAGCCGAAGGCAGCGGCTTAACCCACTGAGCCACCCAGGCGCCCCTTGCGACAAAATCTTAATGGGTCTGCCTGCCTCCGGTTTTCTTGGTATCCAACTCATTCTTTAGGCTGACACTATGGTAACATTTCCATAATCAAATTCTGATTGTGTTATTTCTCTGCTTTGAACCTCTGATGATCATACTCTATCAAGTTCCAACTCTATTGTTGGGCATACTAAGTTCTTCACAACTTGTCCTTCCATGCTCATGGGATGCTATGTGATGGTTAGGACCTGTGCTATAACATAATGATTAGAGATAATAATTCTGTATTATTGCTATTACTTTTTGAAATTGAGGTCAAATTGATATATAACATTATATTTGTTTTAGATGTACAACCTAATAATTTGATACTTGCACATACTACGAAGTGATCGCTCCAATAAATTTAGTTACCATCCAACACTATACAATTTTACCCCTTTTACTCTTTTTACCTACCCCCAAGTCCCTTCCCCTCTGATAACCACCAATCTCTTCTCAGTATCTATGAGTTTTCTTTTGTTTGTTCCTGTGTCTTTTATTTTAGATTTCACATATAAGTAAAATCTTAAGGTATTTGTCTTTGTCTGACTTATTTCCCTTGGCATTATACTGTAAGAGTCATCCATGTGGCTGCAAATGGCAAGATTCGCTTCTTTTTTTAATTGCTGACCAGTATTTCATTGCATATATACTACATTTTCTTTATTGATTCATCCACTGATGGACACGTAGGTTAATTCCACATCTTGGCTACTATAAATAATGTTTCCATGAACACACTGGTGGTTTGAATTAGAGTTTTTGCTTTCTTCAGATAAATACCCAGAAGTGATATAGCTGGATCATATGGTGGATCTGCTTATAATCTTTGGAGGAAACTCCACAACGTTTTCTATAGTGGCAGACCTATTTACATCCCCACCAACAGTGTACTAGGGTCCCCTTTTCTCCACATCTTCTCCAACACTTGTTATTGCTTGTCTTTTTGATAATACCTATTCTGACAGGTTTGCATGATATCTCACTGTGGTTTTGATTTGCATTTCCCTGATAATTAATGATGCTGAACACCTTTTCATTGTTTGTTGGCTACCTGTACGTCTTTTGGAAAAATGTCTGTTTAGACCCTCCGCCATTTTTTGTTTCTTTTTTTCAGATTGGGTTTTTCCATTTTTTGCTATTGAGTTGTTTAAGGTCTTTACATACTTTGGATATTAACCCTTTAATGGATATCTGATTTGCAAATACTTTATCCATTCAGTAGGTTGCCTTTTCATTTTGTTGATGGTTTTGTTTGCTGTGTAGAAGTTTTTGTTTGATGTTATTCCCCACTCCACCTTTTTTTTTTGCTTTTGTTGCCTTTGGTTTTGCAGTCAGATCCAAAAATTCAACATCAAAACTGATATCAAAAAATTTATTGCCTATATTTTCTTACAGGCATTTTATAATTTCATGTCTTACATTCAAGTCTTCAATTCATTTTGAGTTAATTTTTGGGTATGGTATAATATAGTGGTCTAATTTCATTCTTTTGCATGAAGCCATCTGGTTTTTCCAGCACCATTTATTGAAGCAAGTGTCCTTTTCCATTGTATATTCTTGGCTCCTTTGTCATTAATGAATTGATAGGTTTATTTCTGGACCCCTTATTCTGTTCCATTGATTTATTTATCCATTTTTAATGCAATACCATACTGTTTTGATTACTAAAACTTTGTAGTATAGTTTGAGATCAGGGAGCGTGAGATCTCCAGCTTTGTTCTTCTTCCTTAAGATTACTTTGGCTATTCAGAATTTTTTGTGGTTCATACAAATTTTAGAGTTATTGTTCTAGTTCTCTGAAAAATGCCATTGGAACCTTGATAGAATTGCATTGCATCTGTATATTGCTTTGGGTAGTCTGGAAATTTTAACAATATTAGTTTTTTTCAGTTCCTGAGAACAAAATGTTTCTTTTTATTTGTGTCTTCTTTAATTTCTTTCATTAATGTCTCAGTTTTCTGCATGTTGATCTTTCACCTCATTTGTTAAATTTATTCCAAGATATTTTATTCTTTTTGATGCAATTGTGAATGAGGTTGTTTTCTTAATTTCTCTTTCCGATAGTTTGTTATTAGTGTTTGGAAACACAAAGGATCTATGTGTATTGATTTTGTATCTTGCAGCTTTACTGAATTTATTTGTAAGTGCCAAAGGATTTTTAGGAAATCCTTAGGGTTTTTTATCATGGCATCTGCAAATAGTGACAGTTTTATTATTTCCTTTCAAGTTTGGATGACTTTTATTTCTTTTTTCTTGACTACTTGACAGGGCTAGAACTTCCAGTACTATGCTGAATAAAAGTGGCAAGAGTGGGCATCCATGTTTTGTTGCTGATCTCTTGTTCCATTGAATATGATGTTAGCTGTGAGCTTGTCATATGTGGCCTTTATTTGTTGTTGATTATGTTCTTCTGTACTCAAGTGTTGACTGTTTTTATCATGCATCGCTGCTGAATTTTGTCAAGTGCTTTTTAGGCATCTTTTTTTTTTTTTTTTCTAAAGATTTTATTTATTTATTTGACAGACGGAGATCACAAGTAGGCAGAGAAGCAGGTAGAGAGAGAGGAGGAAGCAGTCTCCCTGCTGAGCAGGGAGCCTGATGCGGGCCTCAGATCCCAGGACCCTGAGATCATGACCTGAGCCGAAGGCAGAGGCTTAACCCACTGAGCCATCCAGGCACCCGAGATGATCATATAATTTTTAACTTTAATTTTGTCAATGTGGTGTATCACAAAAATTAATTTGCAGATATTGAACAATCCTTGTATCCCTGGCATAAATCCCTCTTGATCATGCTGTATGGTCCTTTAATGTATTGTTGAATAATTAGTTTCTTAACATTTTTGCTTTATGTTCATTAGGGATATTGACCTGTAATTCCCTTCCTTCCCCCCTTCATCCTTCCTTCTTCCCTTCCTCCTTCCTTCCCTCCCTCCCTCTTTTTTCCTCTCTCCCTTTCTTTCTTTTCCTTCCTTCCTAAATGCTGACCTTGTAAAAATGAATTCGGAAGCATTCCCTCCTCTTCAGTTTTTTAGAAGAGTTTGAGGAGGACAGCTATTACATCTTTGAATGTTTGGTAGAATTACCCAGTGAAGCTGTCTGGTCCTAGACTACTGTTTATTAGTAGGTTTTTGATTACTCATCAGTCTTCTTAAATTGGTCTATTCAGATTTTCTTTTTGATTTTCTCATGATTCAGTCTTAGAAGATTGTGTGTTTCTAGGAATTTATTTCTTCTATGTTGTCCAGCTTGTTGGTGTATAATTGTTCACAGTAGTTTCTTATGATCCTTTGTATTTTTGTGGTAAAAGTTGTAATTTCTTTTCTTTCTTTCCTAGTTTTACTTATTTGAGGCTTCTCTCTCTCTCTCTCTCTTTTTTTTTTTTAAGGATTTTATTTATTTATTTGACAGAGAGAAATCACAAGCAGGCAGAGAGGCAGGCAGAGAGAGAGGAGGAAGCAGGCTCCCTGCTGAGCAGAGAGCCCGATGCGGGGCTCGAACCCAGGACCTGGGATCATGACCTGAGCCGAAGGCAGCGGCTTAACCCACTGAGCCACCCAGGCGCCCCTCTCTCTCTCTTTTTTTTTTTTCTTGGTGAGTCTAGCTATAGGTTTGTCAATTTTGTTTATCCTTCTGAAGAACCAGATCTTCATTTCATTGATCTTTTCTATTACATTTTTAGTCTCTTTTTCATTCATTTCTACTTTGATCTTTGTTATTTCCTTCCTTCTGCAAAATTTGGGCTTCATTTGTTCTTCTTTTCCTAGTTCTTTAGGTTGTGAAGTTAAAATTGTTTACTTGAAAATTTTCTTGTTTTTTGAGAAAGGACTGTATCACTATGAACTTCCCTCTTACAACTGCTTTTGCTGCATCCCAAAGATTTTGGACTGTTGTATTTCTATTTTCATTTGTCTCAAAGTATTTTTCGATTTACCATTTGATTTCTTCATTGACCCACCTTTTGTTTAGTAGCATGTTGTTTTATCTCCTCCTAACTGTGTTTTTTCCAAGTTTCTTATGATTGATTTCTAGTTCCATACCATTATGTTTGGAAAACCTGCTTGAAAACGATTTCAATCCTCTTAAATTCATTGAGACTTATTTTGTGATCTAATATGTGATAGATCCTGGAGAATGCTGCATGTGCACTTGAGAAGAATGTATATTCTGCTGCTTTTGGATGGAATGTTCTATATATATCTATTAAGTCCATCTGGTCTAAGGTGTCATTGAAGGCTGATGTTTCCTTGTTTTTTTGTCTGGATGATCTATCCAATGATGTAAGTGGGTGCTAGAGTCCCCTACTATTATTGTATTTCTCTCTATACCTCCCTTTAGTTCTGTTAATATTTGTTTTATACATTTATGTGCTAACAATTTTGTATTAAGAACTTCGAAATTGCTACAGACTAGCTCTTACTTTTTCTCCCTGTGAAAAAAGAACTGATAAATATGTGATGTGATAGAAGTGTTAGCCGATACTATGGTGGAAATCACATTGTAATACATAAATGTATGAAATCAACACATTTTCCTTTAATTTGCACAATGTAACATATCCATTATATATTAATAATAATAAAGGAATGCTGAAATCTGGCTATCTGGGTTTGTTTGTTAGTTTTGCCCAAATGAAAACCTTGAGCATATTATTTAACTTACCTAAATCTCAATTTTCTCATCTGTAAAATTTGGGTTATTTTGAAAGGTGTTTTGAGGACTAAATGTTTTAATGCATGGTAAGTGCTTTGAAGAGTTAATGTTGGCTAAATAATGTTAAATAAATAAAAAATCCTCCTTCTGTATGCATATGGAATTTCACTGTTTCCCAAACAGGCCACATATTGTCTTGCCTTTGGAAATTTGCATGCGGGGTTGTTCCATTCAAGAAGTAACTTAAATGTCCTTTCTTTGGTGAAATTTTCTTTGAGACAGGCTAAATGCATGACTCCTTTCTCTATGTTCCAGTGGGGCCTCATAAAAACCTTTATTACAGCCCCTGTTGAATTGTTTTGCAATTGTTTATGTATGTGTGTCCTCAGATAGACTGTTGGAGTAGATGATCTTATTCATCTTTTTATTTCCCTCAGTGCCTATCACATAAAAAGTATTCAATAAACATTTGTTAAAAGAATGGATTAATTGTGGCACTCTCTTTTCTTGGACTCATGTTGTTTCAGTACCATAAAAGATTTTTTTTTTTCTAAAAGACAATAGTATTCCAAAGGGAGAGTTAATAATTTTGTGACTTGAAAAAAATCCACACTTTGTTTAGGATGAACGTTTTTCTTCTCTGGGAACTTTATCCTGCTGATGTGAGCAAAATGAATACAGTCTTACCCTGATTAAAATTAGCTTAGATTAGGCTTTATTTGATTTTTATTTGGAAAATAGGAAATATCTAGACAAAAAATGTTAAAGGAGAATTCGTTCTCTTCTTTTGCATAATTCTCTTGAGGCACTATTACCTTTATACTCAAACCTTGTTGATTACCAGGAAAGTTGTTCAGCACCACAGTTAGATATTGTGAGAATTTTTGAGTTTAATCTTGCAAATATTAGCAGTTTTGCTGACCTGGAACAAAATGTCAAAGTAGGTAAAGTCTGGAGTTTGAAGCCTTCACTCCCATTTCCTAGCTCCTCCAGTCTCTGGAAATTTAGTGACTATTGCATTCAACCGAAGAACGTCCATTGGATCTCAGTTCTTCTGGTCCAATCTCAGACAAACAGTCTGCACTCTAACATCTAGAATGCAAAGCTTTGACCCAGGGGAGAGACTTCAGTGCCGGCAATAACACAGCCTTTACCAGGATCCTGTAAGAGATATTTTGTTAATGAAGAGCTGATCCAAATCACTCTGTTGTGGGTAAAGGAGTCCTTGAGTGTCAGTGCTCTCAACTACCATTGGAAACCAGAATGAAAAAGCAATTATTCCTTCATTCACTGTGTTGTTGTAAATGAGTCACAGACTATGAGGTCAGGAAGACTTGACTTTCTCCTAAAAAGTCTGGTTACGGTTGTCATTGCATGACTTCTTTCCCAGTTTCAGCTTAAAGCAAGAATGTAAAATGGGAATATGGGAAAGATTCCCAGCTGTAAAATGAGGATGACACCACTATGTAGGAAGCATTTTGGTAAAGGTTAAATGAGATATCAGTCAACTACTTAGAAATGGGCCTGGCACAAAGTAGTATGTCATCAGTAAAATATATAACTACTAGTATTTTCACCCATTCAAGCTTTAATTGATGGCTAACTTCATCCTAGCTATTGTGTTAATAACTGGGGCTTCAAGTAATCTCATATTTTTATTGTAGCCTAAACTTTAGTGTTTATATATACTCAAACCCCTTAGACACTTCCCCAAATAGTTTTCCACTTTATGCTTAGAATCAGTCTCCCTTGGAAAGAGATGAAAGGTTGAGAATGGAAAAGGACAAGACTGTTATTAAGGTACAGAATTGATAACCTGTCCCAGAATGCAGCGTGCCACCATGAGAACCTGCCAAAGTTAATCAGGGAGTATTAACAGCTTAATGAAACCCCTTATACTTAAGGGTACAGGAGAAGAAGAGATAGGGGATTTAAAGGAGGCCATTTGGTAGCCAAATGTAAAAAGCCCATAGTATTTAGTTTGTATTATCAGTTCCAAAATAGTGTGAGTTGTGTCTAGGTTCCATGAGGGCCTCCTTTTCTCTTGGAGTAGCTTACCTGAATCACTTTCTTAAAAAGTAGTAAAGGTTCAAAATGAAGACTAAGATTTTTTAACCTAGACCACTAACAGCTACTGCACAACCACACTGGAGAACCTACTTTCTGGAGAACCTACTCTTTTGGAGATATAAAATCAGTAATACTAACTTACCACCTTTAATCACCTTTTCTATAAATTAAGAATATTTGATAACTGAAATTCACTGGAAGAATATTTGCCCCTTTTCCTACACAATTTCAATGGCTTATTCTGCTGTACATGTTAACAGAACATGTTGCTTCTATCTCTGCAGGTAGAATCTGTTTGATACGCTTTCATAGACCTTTGATTAGTTCTCAGTTGCTTGAAGGCTATAATTCAGGGATCATTCAGGGACATAGTAACCCTCAGAAGACTGACCAGACTCCTCCATGGGGAAAGCTGCCAAGTTTCTTTTTGGGGTGAATTTCTTCAGCAAAGATCTCAGTAGTCGTATTTATGGAAAACTGCATTACCCTTCTCCATTTATTTTACTATTGAACCAATAAACATCTTTTCCTGAAATGGACTCTATAATGTAGCTTTTGCTTCATCCTTTTATTTTTTTAAGTTTGGTGGTCAAGCTGTGTGCACTAAAGTTGATATTAATGTTGATGAGATCAGATTAAGTATAAGTGCAATTTTTACTTTATCACAGTTGCTTCTTTCAAGCTTAACTTCATTCAAGCTGTAACTAGAAAGTGGCAACAAAATGTTCAATAGTATTATGTACAGCAAAAATTTTACATCCTTGCACAAATAGAATTTATGAGACAATGTAACAAAATAATGAGTAATGAGTTGGTAATGAATATATAAAAATTTTCAGGTAAGATTTTAACTTCAATTTAGGTAATTTTGTACTACATGAAATAAACTGTATGTGGCTTAATCAATTTTTAGATTATTCTTTTTTTTTTTTTTAAAGCAGATTACCTAAAGTAGTGCTTCTCAGACTTAAGCATGCATTAGCATTGCTCGGAAGACTTGTGAAAACATGGCTGGCCCTCCCTTTCTTCCCATCTTTCTAACTACTACCTCCCCTGCTCCCCTTGGGGTTTGATTCAGTTGGTTTGGGGTAGGGTCTGAGAATTTACATTTATAACATAGTTCAGATGAGGCTACTGCTGCTAGTTGCAAAGAACCACAATCTGGGAACCACTGATCCAGGGATTGTGAGGTAAGAGAAAGAAGAAAGTCTTAGGAAACGGATTCTAGTATCATTGGCTTCTCCACATACAAGCAGTGTAACTGTAAATGGCTCTTCTTTTTGGTGGGCTTATATTTTCACTGATGAAGCTGGGATAAGACTGTTTGTCTTGCCCACTTCCCATGGATAACTCTGAGTAAATACAAGACAGTATTAGCATTGACACAGAGTAGGAATTGCTTGATGGAAGCCTTGGTGCTTCTCAGGCTATTATTTACAAAAGGGTACTTTGAATTAATTGAGAAGACCTGTGTTACAGAATGGGAATTCAAACCTCTCAGTTTTCTAAGAGTTGTCTTAATTTACATGCTGCATAAATAGTAATATTTGTAGAGAACCTCAGGACTCCAATACATAATCAGGTCAGAGGAGCTGATTACAGAGACAGTAAATTAATCTTCTTTTAGTACTAATTAGCATAGAAACTTGGTTCCAGGTCTGCCTTTACTTAAGAAGACCTACATCTTTTCCTTTTCATTTTTTTACTCATCCAGAAGGCATTTATCGAGGGCCCACTGCGTGTCGGGCACCGTGTTAGGAGCGCCGTTTCAGAGATGCATTCATTGTACTCAGAGTCTGTGAAAATACTTGGAATTCAAAGTAGTAACTGTTACATAGAGGACCGTGCTAAGCCATGCAGGAGCACAGAGCAGGGAAGACCGGATTCTGCCTGAAGGGGTCAGGGAAGGCTTCCCGTTACAGTTGTTTTCGTTCTAAGAAGCGAGTGTGCAGATATCTAGGAGGCTGCTCCAAAGTCAGTCGAATATATCACCCTCAAAATCCAAAGGAAAGAGGAGAGCTGACTACACTTAAATACTTAAATGTAGTATTTAAGGAAAACCAACACCTAAGAGCGATTTGTGCCTCCTTCTTTTTTAAAAGCTCTTGTTCCTGAGGATCAAGTACTTGGAATCATTCATTCACTCTTCCACTCATTCACCCCATCTCTAGAACTGAACATTTCTGGGTCTTTTTAAAGTGCTCGAAATAAAATCCCCATTGACTGTCATGGCTGGTAAGGTCACGTGCAAGTTGGTCTTGATCCGGCCAAAGATGGCCACTCTCTCCCTCACCTCCTGCCACTTAGTTCCGTACTCTTTTGAGCTACACTGGTTGGCTCTCCGTTCTTTACTGAACCATACCTCTGCCTTCTCAATGCCTTGGCATTTGTTGTTTCTTCCACCGGGCTCTTTGCATAGCAAAGTCTTCTCATCCTTCGGGTCTCAATGTACATGTGTCCTCCTCAAGATGTCTTTCCCCGTTGTCGAATCAGAGATCCATCCCCCTCCTTCCTATCATCCCTCATCAGACCGCTGTCCTACTCCACTGCAGGATTGCACAGCCTTAAATGATACGCTGGTGTGCTACTAATTTGTTATCTACCTTCCCTATTCTGTTTTGTTTCCACTGTCAATCATAATGCTTTTTCTACAAAAGAGGTTTTTTAATACCATTTGTAGAATGAACAAATATTTTTAGAATGCTTGCCAGGGTTAGAAAAATGATCACCTGAGATAAAGCTGAGAACATGGGGGCCAGACTGCACAGTTAAGAGTAAGCTAACTGGGGTCCACAAATGAGGGTTCTGTTTTCTGAATAGTGAAATTGGGGCTTCTGAGCTTCATCCCTGGGACATGGCTCCTGGTAGGAGCAAAAAGCAATCTACCTTCTAGAAGCACAGCCACGGAACGTGTGGTCACTCGCTTGCCTCTCTTGTAAGGGTTGCTGTTATAGATTTGGGAATACTGTCTGGAAGGATCATGAAGCTTCAACCTACATTGAGACTTTCGAGTTAGCCAACTAGTAAGAATTTTTTAGCACCCACAGGGCATAGCATTAGAATAAGTAAGCAAATAAGCTAGGTTACATTTTAGTTCAATTCAAGATTTTTTTTTTTTTTTGAGAAAATGTCTTGCACTTAATACTAACCTGGGAAGCAAGGAAAAGGAATAAATGTTTTTGATATGTAGTCCCTGACCTTAAGAAGTTTCCAAATGTGAGGAGACAGGAAGTATGGTTAAGTAACTGTTAAATCAAAATGTGGAGCAATTTGTAACTGCAAAATGGAGTGGGCACATTGGACTTTGAATGCCTTAGGACTAAATGTTCTACTTTCATAAAATTGCTTTATCCCTATTGAAAAACAGCCCTGCTGTCTAACGTAAAAGACCTCATGGTTGAAACTAATGCAATGTTGTCCGGTAGAACTTTCTGCAGTAATGGAAATGCTCTATAATCTGTACTGTCCAATAAGGTAGCCAGCTACCACAGGTGACTTTTGAGCACCTAAAATGTGGCTAGCGAGACTGAGGAACTGGATTTTTAATTTAACTTACATTAAATTTAAAGAGGTGCCTACAACTAGTGACTGCTGTATTAACTAAGTACAGGTCTATGGGGAAAGAAAATTTGTGTCCACTGGAAGTTTCAGGAGAACCAATATTAGATATGTCTTTATATAAAATAATTTTTTATTACCAGAAAGTAATTTATTAGGGTGGCACAATATGTGTTTGTTATTTTCATAAAATAATAATTCTAAATAATATATTTGGACCATCTGTGTCACCTTTAAAATGAGGTGGCTTAAAGGAATGTTTGTTTCTATTTTTAAAGCATGTGTTCTTGAAAATACTCTATTTATTGAGTTTGCAAACTTTGGTGCTGAGACTTCTGTAATTTTCAAATGATTGTGATGACAGAAGGAAAAAAGTAATTAGAATTGTAGTTGAAGTGGGTACTCTGCAGAATTTTCTTTCACTAATTTAAATAAATCAACATCTTTCCTTGTATGTAAAATTTTTGAAATAAATGCAAAATTGTCTTAAGAAAGGGCTCATAAATATCCATGTACTTTTTGGATATCATTTAGTTAAAGGGCATGAGAGAGAGAGAAAGAAAGAGAAAGATGAAGAGAGAGAGGGGTATCGAGGAAGAATCTGTATAAAGCAAAGCTTCTAGGCAAAATTTGGGAATAGTCTCCAAAGTTAGAGGACTGTCAAAGACATAATTTGCATAATCCATTCATCACAACTCATCCAACAAGTATAATCTAGATCAATCACCCACTAGAATCTAATCAGTCACTGCAAAGACACAATTATTCACCAACTCTGCTCACCTCACCCACCGGTATCTCCTTACCAATCTTGCCTCAACCCCCTCCGAATATTGAGCAACCCTGACTCATGCCTACAAAATATTCCTACCAGCCAGCATCGACTCACAAAACCAAGGATTGTAGGGTATTAAAAACTTTCTGCAAATAAAACACCCAGCCAACCCACCAAACAAAACCTGCCTGGCATCCCAGTGCGAAACCGCCATTTGAGAAAATGGACGCAGTTTTATCTGGACAGACTGGAATAACTTTCCTTCTGCTTTGCAAAAAAGAGCAATGGGATTTTGAAGAATGACCCCAATTGTGATGATAACCAATGGTGTGCCTTGCATGACTTCTGATCACTGGCTTTTTGATGCTTTTTTTTGAGATTTTGATGCTTTTTTTTTTTTTTTTTTTTTTTTTTTTTGCAACAGGAGCCCTTCATCTGGTCTCATTGTATCAGCTTTGGAAGGAAAACACAGTGAGACTTCATGATCTTGGGAGGATGATTTTCTTTTGGGGTGGAATGATTTTTCAGAATTCCCTTAAATGTTGCTCACGAGCATTTATTTGATTTTTAAAGCCTGTATAGAGTAAGGAGAAGAAATTCCCAGTTTTGGTGCAGGTGAAGGCTGGCTCTGTGACAGCCAGTCAGGGGACCATCCTGGAGAGATTAAACATGAAAGATGCTGTAAACTCCAAAACAGAAGCAGTGCTGGGCATGTCTCTGAGTTCTGAGAGTGTGCCTCAGGGCCCAAGAGACATGCCCTGCGGGCCATGTGCCCTGTTGAGTACAGGCTGGGCGGTCTGAGAGGGGACACGTGTACCTCAGAATCACCCCCATGCCCATTGGATGGATATATTGGGGTTCTGGGTATACACTGCATTCTGTTTTTCATAAAGATTTGTGGGGGTTTTTTCTTTAATAAAGAAGTGGAGCCCTAAATAACTTGGATCTGCTTGTCTTTTGTTCCCTACTTAGTAGAGTAGAAGGTTCGTAACTGGCATGCATGTGTGAGTGGCTTGTTATGGCCAGTGATGGGGAGGGTCAGAATGTGTTTGGTAGCTGTTTAGTCAAGGCTGTTTTCAGGTGAGGATTTTTAAGTGCTTTTGTGGGCATAATAGGGACCAGTTTAGGTGTTTAATTGGGACCTCTGGACAGCTGTCACAGTCCTGCCTGCAACCAGGGAGGAAGAAAATGTAAATAATGAAATTCACATAGAAAATTAAACTAGCCTGTGTGCTGGAGATCATTACTTATATGAATTACAAAATGAATATTTTATGTTTGACAGCTAAATTGGCTCATTTTTTTTTTAAATAAAGGGTTTGGATCAGTTATAAAATTGTAAATTTGATCAAAATTTGTCCAGGAGCTTGTTAATACTTCTCACCCTAAGTGCATGCAACTCTCACATGCTATGGAAACACTCGGCTATTATTGATGAACCATAAATGGCCAACTAACCCAGACTTCAATTTTAACTCCATCTTTTGGGTATTGAATTCACTTATTTCCCCCCAGTCGGAGTTGGTCTGAAATAAAGATGCTCTTCTAAACACTCCTCAGAGGCTTCTGAAGTTCTTTGAGTGTTCAGTCACACTTACTCTGTGGTGGGGGTGGTGGTGGTATTTGGGGTGTATCTCTCCAGAGACCTCAGGAGGAGTGAAAAGGTGAGACAACCCTTGGGATAGAAGGCCTGTGTGGGCCACTTTGCCTGTTGTCCACACAGATCGGCTGGGTCTCTCACAGAATAGATTCGATGTGCCCCATATGGATGCCGGAGGCAGTTCATACCAGGGGGGCATAAATGCCTTTTCATAGCTGTTGATATACTTTCGGAGTTTACTTGGGTTGAAGGTTTACCAGATAAAACGGATGAAAGGATTGTCCAGGTTATTAACTCAGCCCTTAGCTGTGGCAGGCAAGCCAGAAACTTCAGACCAACAGGTGAAGGACACTTTGACTGGGCCTACAAAGGAACATTTGAAGGATTATAATGGTCTCCATTTTTGTCATTGACGTTCTGTGACGTGGAGGGCGGTCAAGTGCTTCGACGAGACAATGGAATTGAAAGTGGAAAGCCGCATGTTGTATCTGTGTCCTTCAGAGTATTACACCTGTTTAAATAATCTCCTCTGTGGGAAGGTCTGTGGAAGACTTCGGTGGTGTAGTTACAAGTGTTTTACTTGTTTGGAAGGCCCTGTGTGCTGGTGGCCATTTGCGTTTATCTTAGGTGAAGGGAACGTTTGGGAAAGGGAAAGAGACATTTAGAGCTACACATACACTGAGCGGGGAGCAGTGTCTAGTTTACAAAAGGAAGGGTTAGGGTGTGCAGAGACCTGTGCAATGGTTTATTTGGAGATTTCTACAAAATACTCCAGGGCAGGATCCTTCAGCCAAGGGCAGGGTTAAACCCCAAAGCGCCCGGGCTCTGGAGCCAGACGCCCAAGTTCGAGTTCCCACACAGCCGGGAGACAGTTACCTCGCACTCTGTGCCTTAGTTTCCTTGTCTGTAAAGTGGGGATCATAGCCGTATCTACCTCATTAGGTTATTATGAAGATCGCATGATCTACTATTAGTGAAATGCTTTCAATAATGTCTGCACATATTAAATATTATATATGTTCATTAAATAAATACATCAATACTTAGGGTGGCAGGGCCTTCTTAAGAGATGGACCAAGATTGATGGTAAGGACAGAAGTCAAGAAGATGGATGAAAATTAGTTTGATGTTATGCTGCCTAGCATTGCTTGTACACATAACTTTCTAGGGAGCAGTCAAATACCGTCAGCTCCTTGTCCCTGGAGCTCCCCCAGGTGGGGGTTGTGGAGATATAGGTCCTCAAAACCTGGTATAGGCTTCCTGAAGAAGCTGCCTTTTGAAATCTAAGAGATCTGAAGGGCCCTCAGGTTTACCTGGGACAAGTGTGACTTGGACAATTAAGTAACTAGCAGGGTCTGAGTCTAAGAACGTTAGCTCAGGCCAGACATGTAAAGCAAAGTTAAGCCATGCTCTACCTCTGAAATGAAAGTCAATGCGATTTAGAACTGTTGCTATTTTATTATTAACAGCACACCCTAGCCTTATTTCTAGAAGTACCACAAGATGTATTGATGAGTCAAGCTTCATTTCCTTCTGATAAACTAGTCAAGTTTAATTCTCTGTTCGTAGTCTTGGTGAGGATAAATCATCAGCCCATCAGAACCATTGTATTCTGATGTGGAGATATAGCTTTGCCCGAGGAAGAAGGCTTGGACTGGAAGGGTATTATTTTGGCAAACTACGGAAGGTATCTCAGATTCAGCAACATTTTAGGGCCATGGTGACCAAAACAAAGGTGAACTAGGAAACACTTTGACCTTTTCACTTTGAGAAAGTAATCCTGAAGTTGCACCTTTGTTCCTAGACAAGTGGAAATCCTTAAAGAAAAAATTGTCTGGTGCCCTGAAGTTGTTCCGGGGGTCGGAGTTAACAGGATGTGATGGGGAAACAGCCTTCCTCTAGATCATTGGGTATAAGCAAACAAAGGAATGTTAAATCAGAAACCAGGCCCCTAGAGAAGGTGTGTGTGTATGCGGTGCTGCTCAGCCAGCAGGCACTGAGAAAGCGGTGTGGTCCCCGTGCCCCTTCGTGGGGACTCACAGAGCCCCTTCATCCCTCTCTTTTTGTCCTTTACCAGGGATGGAGATGGTCAGAATCAAACTAACACCCTGCTCCATATATGCTGCAAAGTGGGAGAAAGAATTGGTTTTGGGCTTTAGCAGAAAACCCTGAGGTTCATGATTATCCCATAATTTCTCTTTTCTCCCAGCTTGCTCTGATTCTCTCATTCTCTCGTTCTGCCAGAGCAGAAACCACGTGGGCCCTCTACATGGCAGCCTTTCAAGTTGTTTACAAGATGGCCTGCTCTTTAGCAGTGTTGATGTTTAAATCAAGTTGAAAGTGCTCCGAGTTGCCTCCTGGTTTCTGGTTTGGTGGGTCTCCAGGCTGGGTTGAACTTCCTGTCCTCAGCATCCTGTCAGGGACACACTGATGTGGGGTCTTGGCAAATGCTAAGCACTCTGAGGCCCATATGGGTGTAAACGTGGTCGGTATTATCGGTGCTTAAGGGTTCTTATAAGGGGCCCCCACTGTCCACCACGGTCATAAATGACCTAGAGAAAGGCAAAAGAATCAGGCAGATAAAGATGAAGACTCCAGCTTTATTCCTGATGGAGATGTTGGAGAGCACAGGTGACGTACACTGCCGATAAGGCATGCTTCCTAAACCAAGCTCAGAGTGGGGCCTCTCCATTCCAGAAAGCACAGGAGAACCTTCCATTGGGTGGAGGGTAGAGCTGAAAGAAAAGCTCTCCTCTAGGTGAAGGCAGATCCCAAAGGAAGTGGACCAGGTGGCCAAGCCACGGATTCTCAGAGTATGGTCATCAGTTCCCTGAGGTCGAAAGTATTTGCATTTTCACTCTCTTTCTCTCAAGAGCATTCAGTGGAATTTTCCAGAGGTCACACAGGTGTAATATTACAAAAGATGGATAAGAAAATTCATGTGCCTTCTCTTAAGTCAGACATTAAAGAGATTTGCAAAAGTGTAAAGCAATGGTGCTCTTCTCACTACAATCTTGTTTGGCAAATACATTCTTTCATAAAAATGTTATTTATGTTGACATATGGAGAATTTATCCTTGTTATTTTAAAATAAGTAATCTTGAAAGTTCTCAGTTTTAATTTCGAATGCAGTAAATATCGATAAATATAACCTCCCCCACTAAATTTCTTTGGGTTTATTTATGAATTTTAAGAGTGCACAGGGATCCTGAGACCAAAAGATTTGAGGGTCACTATCTTAAATTAACAATCACATACCTCCTGCCTCATTCCCTGGGTAAGAATGAATGAGGGGAGAAGAGAAGCCAGAAGGTGTTAGCTTAATACATTTCCCAGCGCAGGAGAAGTACACTAACCCGCCCCCCCCGCAACTCCCCATCTCACTAGTTACCCTAGAACAACCAGGGTAGCAGCTGTTTAAGTTCATTGCTCTGATGTTTGTGAATAATGATGCCTGTGGGAAGTAGGGCAAAAACCCTTTCAGCTTCAAATGTTGTGATACTAAGTTCTCTGGCCTTTCTGTGGATGGGGAATAGGCACTACTTAAAAATCTTGAACTGGATTTCAAGATGGGGTGTTGTTTCAGAGTTTAGAGAACATATGGATGCTAACAGGAAGTTTAAGAAGGAAATGGTAGACCAAGAGAACAGCTGATGCTCTGCAACTTATCTCCTAATCAGGAATGGCTTAAATACCCTCAAATTGAGATTTTTGGCATATTTTTCTTTGTTACCTATGAAAGGAAGGCTACCTCTAGGGACAGGGGCAAATAGTGATCAATATCTACTCTTACACCAACTTGGAGAACACTTTAAAAAATTTTTCACACTGGTTTTCTCTTCTCATTTGGTATTTCTCCTTTTTAGTTTAAGGAGGTTTGAGATAGGGAAAGATCATGCTTTAAACATAGTAAACTAATGCATATGCTTTGATTAAATATAGATTGGGAGTTGGGACTCACTTGCTGGAGATATGAAGAAAGGCCAAGTTTATTATCTCCAAATAGCCTGATCCTGGAGGTAACAGCATGCAGACATTGTAAGCCTCTGTGTTTGTTGAATAAATGATACATTCCGAGGTTTGGTCTCAAAATTTAAATATTTAAGGTGATTTCAAGCTCCCTTTCTCCTCCAACATGGATTTGTAAGCTGTGAGTTGTTGAATAAGAACGGTTAATTAAATAAATAATAACAATTGAAGGAAATATTTTAAATTAAGTCTTTGTTATGCTCCCCAAAATGATAAACACACACGCATAATTGCTACCACACTGACCACCTACACCAGGGCAGGGATGAATTCCAGGGTGGTATATTGAGGTTTAAGTCTCCTGGCTAACCTGTATACTAGATTAAATGATTATGCCTGATTCATAGATGAAGGGACTGAAAAACTTGGAATGGGAAAAGGATTTGAACCCTGACAGCCGATTCGGGTCCACGGTCAGCTGCTGAGCATGTTGGCAAAAATTGTCCTACCTGCACCGGGAAAGAAAAATTCAGTCCCTTTACAATTACTACCTTCAACTTAGGAGGGCGTGCTAGTATTGACTGGTTTTGCCAACAGGAAAGTCTGGAAGAGTTTTTGTGGCTGTTCTGCCCTCCAACATGTCCAAGCCTCACACAAAGCAGGTGGGTTCAACTTTTCGCATCCGTCTGTTCCTCTCTAAGCCAGCTACACCCGCACTGGCAGGTCTCAACCCAGACGTCCAAAAGTGTATCAGCCAGAACAGAATCGGCATGATGACAAGACAGTCGTCTACGTCTTTCTTCTTTTTCATCCACAATGGAAACAGCATTATTTCGCCCTCTCAATCGTTTAGCTGATACCTACTTATTGGAAAAAAAATTCAAACTTCATAAAAATACAGTCTTCAGGAAAATAGAAATCAACCTGACCCTTACTTCCCTGAGGTGGTAGCAATAAATGTTTGGGTGAAAGTTCTTACATGCATCTTTTTTTATATACCTATGAAGGGAATCATATCACAGGCTATTTTTAATCCCAGACTTTAAATCATTTTTTATTTTGTCTTATCTCTCCCTCCTCCTCTTATATTTCTCTCCTACTACACATCATTCTTCTTTACCTAACCCATGCTATTAATCTTTTGTATTTTTCTACGTTTTCTTCAAGTTTTTTAAAGAATCTAAAATATGGTTAATATGTAATAAATATAGGATCATTGTTTTGGATATATATGCACATGTAAAATTTTTTCCCCATTTTTTATGAACAGTAGGATCAAATACTTACTTGGCTGTCTCTTGTCTTTCTCACATGCTAAAACCTTGTGAATATTTCTCAAAATGATTGGTATATATCTAATTCATTCTTTTAATTACATCATAGCAATCCAGTCCATAAACTGGAGGTAGTTAATGCCTTTTCAGCTCTACCCTACTGATGCACTTTCATTGTGTTTCTTCTTATATAGTATTGCATCCGACAGAAAAAATCTTTTTCTTTGACCCTGAAACTGCAATTTCCCTGGAAAGTTTAGTAAAATTATTTACTGGAATCCTTTATAAGGCCTTCAATTAGAAAAAGTACTCAAATAAAGACATCGCTGCATTAGTGTAAAAAAAAGTGTGCAAACATCCAAGGGGCCGGTAGTGGCCAGCCGAATTGAATTTCTTATTTCTTAACAGACTGTGTGTTACGAAGCAGGCAGATAAGGCAGGCTGTGTGTTTGTAGCTGTGGTAGAGGATTGCTTTCTCATTCATGGCGGGCAATGGCCAATAAACAGGAGAAACAACACCAGCCCGGGCACTGTGTGTGATGCACTGGGTCTGATGGCAGGCAGAATGGTTCAGAGGAATCTGGGAAATAGCGATCCCAATCTCATTGTGTATGGGATCAGGATGAAAACAGTGAAACAAGACAGAGCAGAAACAAGTGAACTCTGGAATGGCCAGTTTTAATAGAATGCAGAAATTGTTTAGAATAGGTTGGGAACTGATGGAAGAAAAATAAGACATGGCAATAAAGTTTCTCAGAAAGTCATGACAATACCTAAGTGAATTAGCCAACTAGTAATTTAAGAATTATATTGAAACAAGATAAAGGGCATAAAGAATAATATATTAGAGAAAGTAAGATGAAAAGAGACCTAATATCAGTGGTTGAGGGCTGCTAGAGGGAGAAGTAAAAACATAATAAAACAAAGCTTAGCTCCGAAGGCACCTGGACTTTTCCCAGACACGGAAAGGCAGTTGGTAATAGATAATGTGTGTCCTTGAGGGTTTCAGTGAGCTTTTTGCCTTGGATATTGCAGGGGTAGGTGAAGGTTGCATTTTGGGGACTGGGATCTTTTTTTTCTCAAAGGAAAGAGACGGGCAAGCAAAGTACTAAAGATTCCGAGATCAGACTGAAGGAAATTGACAAAGGAGAGGAAAACTGACTTTTTGGATAAGAAAGACAGCATGTCTTCAGTGTTTTATCAAGACTTACCCGAGGTCTAACAAGAGAAAGAAATCTGTATCAAAAGAAGGTCTTGGGGCACCTGGGTACCTCAGTGGGTTAAGCGTCTGCCTTCGGCTCAGGTCATGATCTCAGGGTCCTGGGATTGAGCCCACATCAGGCTCTCTGCTCAGCAGGGAGCCTGCCTCTCTCTCTCTCTCTCTCTGCCTCTCTGCCTACTGGTGATCTCTCTGTCAAATAAATAAATAAAATCTTTAAAAAAGAAGATCTCTAGTGATGGACACTGAGGCTGCTTCTGTGAACAGTGCTGCAGTGAACATAGGAGTGCTCGTATCAGGGAACCTGGGTGGCTCAGTCGTTAAGTGTCTGCCTTCAGTTCAGGTCATGATCCCAGGGTCCTGGGATCGAGCCCCACATCAGGTTCCCTGTTCAGTGGAGATCCTGCTTCTCCCTCTGCCTCTCCCCTTGCTTGTGTCCATGCCCCCCTGTTAAATAAATAAATAAAATCTTTGGGAAAAAAAAAAGAGTGCTAATATCTCTTTGAGATTCTGATTTCAGTTCTTTTGGATAAATACCTGAAAGCGGGATTGCTGGCTCTTTTGGTAGTTCCATTTTAATTTTTAAAGGACCCTCCATACTGTTTTCCAGTGGCTGCACCATTTTGTATTCCCACCAATGGTGTGCAAAAGTTCCTATCTCTCCACATCCTCGCCAGCACTTACTGTGTTTTGTTTTTCTGATAACAGCCATCTTAACAGGTGTGAGATGATATCTCATGATCATGGGATACTTACTATTCAGCCTTAAAAAAAAAAAGGAAGTTCTGCACTATGGAACAATATGTGAATCTTGAGGCTATAATGTCAAGTGCAGGAAGCCAGTCATAGAGAATAAATACTGCATGATTCCACTCATATGAGGAATCTAAAATAGTCAAGCTCATAGAATCAAAGAGCAGAACGGTTGTTGCCTGGGGCTGGGTGGAGGGGAAATGAGGAGTCACTAATCAATGGATATACAGTGTCAATCAAGCAAGATGAATAAGCCCTAGAAATCTGCTGTACAACATTGTACCTAGAGTCAACAGTAATATATTGTACACAAATTGTTGAGAGGGCAGATATCATGTTAGGGGTTATTTCCATAATAAAAAAATTTCTCTTTGCTAATGGGCAGGTCATTTAAAGTTTTAGTAGGACTTTACATCACAAATCTAGAGTTTTGGGCACAAAATTCTAGGTGCTTAAAAGGAATGAAGAACTAAAATTGGCTGGTCAACAATGTCGATTTTCTTTTGCCAATTCTGAGCCCAAAATATTAGCAAATTTATTATTTCATAAGTATCAGTTACCTTCAAAATTATGGTGGCTACCTAATGCAGATGAAGACATAATTATTACAGCAACCTAATTTATATTATAAAATTTGCTCTAATAAATAAACCTATGAATATTTTTGCTTTATGAGAGATTAATTATGGTGTTAGTTTCTTAAGGAATGAAAAGATACAGACCCACAATTTTTTTAAAAAATTGATATGATATGGATATTTTAGACTTTTTGGCTTATGTTAAACAAAATAAATAAATAAATAAATAAAATAATTGACAGCTATAACCTCAAATAAAAAATGCAACGTTCGGGGGCGCCTGGGTGGCTCAGTGGGTTAAGCCGCTGCCTTCGGCTCAGGTCATGATCTCAGGGTCCTGGGATCGAGTCCCGCATCGGGCTCTCTGCTCAGCAAGAAGCCTGCTTCCCTCTCTCTCTCTCTGCCTTCCTCTGCGTCTACTTGTGATCTCTCTCTGTCAAATAAATAAATAAAATCTTTAAAAAAAAAATGCAACGTTCATAGTCCGTTTTGTTTTACTTGTGTGAAATCTGCCTTTATTCCTATCAAAAGTTGAGAAAGGCCTGTAACAGTTTTTAAAACATTTTAGGAACAGGTAAAGATGGCTATACATCTCAAAGAGAGATGCTGAGGTAACATTAAAGATGACAGTTGTAGAAAGAAAATGACATAGCTTTTGTGGAGATATTTTAGCATGTAATTTTCAGCACACAATTCATATAATCAAAAGGCTTGAGATGACCCCAAGAGGTCATCGGGCTCGTCCTTCTAGTACAGGAAAAGCTAACATAAGGCACTGTGCAATGATCGGCCCAAGCAAGTGATTAAGGGTAATGACGGCCTTATCTAAAAGTAACATTATTTTCATTTTAGTTTTAATATAATGAATGGTCTTCTAGCAAATTCATGACTCTTTTGCAACTTATCTAAATCCTGTATGGTAAATATTTTTTCTCAAATTATACTTAGTTTAATAAATATCTATCGCATCATCACATGGCACAAAGAAATAGTTGAATGTAGCCATCAAGGATATATATTGAAACAAAAGTATTTTTTTTCTTTTTTAGATTTTTATTTATTTATTTGACAGACAGAGACCACAAGGCAGGCAAAGAGAGGAAGGGAAGCCAGGTCCCCACTGAGCAGAGAGCCCGACTTGGGACTCGATCCCACGACCCTGGGATCATGACCTGAGCCGAAGGCAGAGGCCTCAACCCACTGAGCCACCCAGGCGCCCCACAAAGGCATTTTTTAATGACAAAATTTTCAGAATGTGTGCTATGGCTTAGAAAAATGCATATAGTCCTCAGTTTCAAATTTGATTATCTTCTGTCCTAGATTAGGTTTATTAGATTAGATTAGATTATTAGATTATTATTATTATTAGATTAGATTAGATTAGGTTGTGAGTCTGTTTTGCAATTTAGAGCAAGCTTTCTTCAGACATACTTTTACAGAAGAGTTTCCTTTTGAATATAATAGGTTAGAATTTAGGGATATAGAAGGCAGAATAGAGAAGGATCACAGAATGTCCCCCTCCCAAAACTTAAAAACATTGTGAAAAGTCTGGCCCTAAGTTCCCAACAGTAGTCAAGTAAGGAAAAGGGTATGCTTTTTATCAATAAACCTCAAAAAGTGTGGGCAAAAGAAAAAAATGGAAGATTATGGTGCAGAGAAGTGTTACTTCTTACTGTGCTCCCAGTTTTCAAGAAACAGTGTAGAGAAAATAAGGTGAATGGGAAAAAAAGAAGAAGAAGAGAGGAGGGGAGGTAGGAAGGAAGGGGAAGGGAAGGGAGGAAAGGAGGAAGGAAGGAAGGGAGAGAAGAGGAAGGAACGAAGGTAGGAAAAAGAAAAGAAAAAACAATTTCCCCTAAAATCCTATTTTGGAGAAAAGTGAACTGAGGGCAGTCTTTTTAGATAAAGTTAAGGAAAATCTTTCAAAGCAGAAATCTTATATATCCAGTAGTGATAACAAGGATAAGAAGCCAACCTTGCCATTTTCCAGGGCACTGAGAGCACTGGATATTCTCATAACTAAATAGAATGACTATACTGGACATTTAATGGGATTTATCAGAAAATCCCAGAACCCAGATTCCTCAGTAAAAGGTACATTCAATCCCATCAAGTGCTGAGCATTCCCTTATGTGATGATCAATTTCATGCCAGTTTGGCTAACCCATGGTATCCAGATATTTGGTTAAACGTTCTATGGAGGTATTTTCCTAGTCTGACTGTAGCCTGCCAGCCTACCTGCAGATTTTGGACTTGCCACCTTGCAGAGTTGTGTGAGCCAATTCCTTAAAATCTCTGCCTCCCCACCCCTCTTTCTGTCTATACACTCATGCACATATCCTATTGTTCTGTTTCTCTGCAGAACTCTGACTAAAACAGCTCAGTAAGGTAAATCTTGTTTCTCCCTCTTGCAAATGCCAACAAAGATGTTTTTAGTTAGCACATGGCCTTCTACTAAGTTAATTAGGGATCCAAGTGCCTACCATCTGTGGCTTTAACTAATTTTAAGACCTTGAAGTTCTCTTCTTAAAGTTCTGGTGAAGACCCCCAGTACCTTGCTGGCAGGCATGGAAAGAGTGAGGAAGGATGATCTGTGTTGACTTCGTGGGAGGTTTCTATGGGTTGGCCCCAGCACCAGCACACATCACTTTGCTCACAGTCCATTAGGCTGAACTCAAGGGTGGACTCACCCATCTGCCACGGAGGCTGCTGGGAAAGTACAATATATCGTGCATCTGTCTGCCAGGGAGGAAAAGAAAGTGCACTTTTGAGAACTTGGAGGGATCTCTGCCATCCTCTCTTACCTAATTCATATATATGCTCAGACTACCAAATGGGCAAATGCATGAAAACAATCCAGTCTTCTCCAAATGTGTGCTATTATGATCATTATCTCAAATATTGAGGTTCTGCAAAAAAGATAGATTTTCAATTCTGTGGTGAGCTCAGTATACTATCTGATATAAATAATCAAGAAATATATTCAACGTGGGGCATTGGAAGGGACTACTTAAAATAATATTTATTGTTCTTACTGATGATAAAATAACAGGTGCATTGTAGAAAGTAGGAAAACTCGAGAAAAGCACGAAAAGCAAATCCCAGGCGACCCCAGTCTTTGTACACACAATCTGTACAATGAAAACTCTTCGAGTTGTAGCCGCTTTCACCAAAACTGTCTTCAGCAGAACAGAGAATTAATTGGCTTGTGGAACCGAGCAGGCTAGGGATCAGTCTCGGGCTGTGTGCAGTTGAAGCCCCGCATTCCTGCCTGCAGCGGGACTCTGCGGGGTCCTCCCAGCTTGGCCCCCGCTTGGCGCTTGACGCGGACTGTGGCCTCAGGCGGCGCTCTCCTGAGAGCGGAAATGGCTGAAGCACTTCCGGTCTTGGCGTTTACACTCTACTTACCAGAGCAAGGCAGTTTAGCTCTTTCAGTTGCTTTCTCTGAAGAGCTGAAAAGCTTTTCCCCCCCCCCTTCCATCCAAAAATCTTGTGTCTCATGGGTCTGAATTAAGTTGTGTGCCCATCCCTGATCCAAATATGGATGTCGGGGTTTGCTGGCGCCAGACAAGCCTCAGCTGGAGCCGAGTGAGTGGGCAACTTCTCTCTGAGGACGTGGGCTGCATGGGGAGAGCATGGATACCCGACGAAACTTGGAGAATTGTTATCAAAAAGGAAAGGGGGTGGATACTGGGTATTCTAAAGCAGCGAACGCTTCCTCACGCTCATGATCACACACACATTCTCACACCACGTAACACAATAAGCACCGCGCATACTCTCTCTCTCTCTCTCTTTTTTTTTTTTCTTCTCACAGCCTGTTTTATTCTTCCATTTAAGAACACATTCTAGCCAGGCACACAACATGGAGGACCACCCATTGTAACACTTGAATGGGAGAAGCCAGACATAAAAAAGTACCTAATGTATGACTCTGTATGAAGTTCAAATCCAACCAAAATTAATCCGTGGTGGTAGTGGTTGGGTTAGTTCTTGCCTTTGGGAGGTATTTTTACGTGGGAGAGGCTACTAGGGAGCTTTCTGGGACGCTGGAAATGTCCTGCACTTCGATCTGAGTGGTGGTTATACCGATGTACTTTTATGAGAAAAACAATTGTGCTGTGTACTTAGGATTCATAGCCCTTTTCCGGTTCAAAGTGATAATTTAATACAAAGTTAAAAATTTAGGTTAAGCATATTAAATTAAACTGTAAACATGTAAATATGCAATGCTAACAAGGAACTTAAGGAGATACAAATAAAAGTTTTGGTGAAATTGAAAAAGCCCAAGTCGGGACGCCTGGGTGGCTCAGTTGGTTAAGCAGCTGCCTTCGGCTCAGGTCATGATCCCAGGGTCCTGGGATCGAGTCTCACATTGGGCTCCTTGCTGGGCGGGTAGCCTGCTTCTCCCTCTGCCTCTGCCTGCCATTCTGTCTGCCTGTGCTCACTCTCTCTCCCTCTCAATGACAAATAAAAAAATCTTAAAAAAAAAAAAAAGAAAAAGCCCAAGTCATCTTCAGAAAACATACCTATAATGTCATAAAACTTTACTGAAATACAGGAAAAAAAAAAATAGAATATCCGTGTTGTAGTTATCAGAATAGAGCTTAGTATAACTCAATGAGACATCTCATGAGGTAATGGATGTGAAGATGTGTTTTAAAACATCATGGGTTATATATTTATTAGCTTAAAAATGATTTTGGAGGGGCGCCCGGGTGGCTCAGTGGGTTAAATCCTCTGCCTTCAGCTCGGGTCATGATCTCAGGGTCCTGGGATCGAGCCCCGCGTCGGGCTCTCTGCTCAGCGGGGAGCCTGCTTCCTCCTCTCGCTCTGCCTGCCTCTCTGCCAACTTGTGATCTCTGTCTGTCAAATAAATAAATAAAATCTTTAAAAAAAAATTATTTTGGAGGTAGTAGGTCTGGGCAACAATCATCCGCTGTTGGAAACCTGACGTGGAAGCCTAACAGGAAACTTTATCACCCATGCAAAAAAGTTTCTGACAACAGCTGAACTCACCAACTGAGCACAAGAGAGAAGCAGTCATAATGAGCTTCCTGATGTGATGTGTGGAACATACATAGCACCTCCTATGAAGTATTCTTTTTTTTTTTTTTTCTAAAGGTTTTATTTGAGAGAAAGAGAAAACATGAGTGGGGAGAGGGGCAGAGGGAGAGGGAGAAGCTCCATTCCAGTGCCCTGAGATCAGGACCTGAGCCAAAGTCAGACCTTAACCACTGAGCCACCCAGGTGCCCCCTCCTATGAAGTATCCTTGCCACAAAATTGAACGTGAACCTGACCTAGCCTCTGGCTCTGACTGCTAGTTTTCAGTAATTATGAGGGATAAAGGGCCATGTTAACAACATGTGGGATATGATTGCTTAAAATCAGGATGTGGGAAACTATAGGACAAGTAATCTTATTTTTAAACTAATAAATGGCAAGGAAGAATAAAAAATGGAGATTGTGCTATCACAAAAGGCCTAAGGGGTAATTCAACTAAATGCTATCTATCAGCCTCATTTAGATTCTGATTCAAAGTAAGCAAAACACATTTATGAGACAATCAAGGTTATCAACTCTAATTAAATGTTAGATATCAAAAAACATTATTATGACTTT
The DNA here is from genome assembly GCF_902655055.1 of Lutra lutra. Lineage (NCBI taxonomy): Eukaryota > Metazoa > Chordata > Mammalia > Carnivora > Mustelidae > Lutra > Lutra lutra. Next base: position 121,353,758 of record NC_062283.1, on the reverse strand, counting down.
TTTAGGTGTGATGATGTTGTTGAAGTCATGTATAAAAAAAAGAGTCAAAGCCTTATCTCTTTGACATACATATGTAAGTACTTATAAGTGAAATGAGATGAAAATCCAATGTGTGTTGGGAAGGGCACAGATGAAGCAAGTTTATCCATATGTTGGTATCTTCTGAAACTGGATAACAGGTGTTTGAGGGCTTATGTTGTTCACTAAAAAATTTTTAGTAAAAACATTAAAATCATTTGCATCAACTTTAATAATTGAGGCTGAAATTATTAGGGAATAAGTTGGGATGGGAAGGATTTTTGTTTTGCTCTTTATTTATTTGACAGACAGAGATCACAAGTAGGCAGAGAGGCAGGCAGAGAGAAAGAGGAGAAAGCAGGCTCCCCACAGAGCAGAGAGCGGGATGTGGGGCTCCATCCCAGGACCCTGGGATCATGACCTGAGCCGAAGGCAGAGGCTTTAACCCACTGAGTCACCCAAGTGCCCCTATTTTTATATGTATATATATATATATATATTTTTTTTTTTTTTTTTTTTGACAGAGAGATCACAAGCAGGCAGAGAGGCAGGCAGAGAGAGAGGAGGAAGCAGGCTCCCCGAGAGAGCAGAGAGCCCGATGCGGGGCTCGATCCCAGGACTCCGAGATCATGACCTGAGAAGGCAGCGGCTTAACCCACTGAGCCACCCAGGCGCCCCCCTATTTTTATATTTTTATAAGCTTCTCTAATATGTCAGACATTGATTTGGCAATTCCGAAAGTACATTCCAAAGGAAAAATTTCTTGTCTTAAATATCCAAATAGAATTATGTGGCAATTTGTATGGCGGCTTCTTAGTATACAGATGCCAATCTGCTCAACAGCATTTCAGTAGGTACTGGTCTTAGATCTGAAAAATCAATCAATATATCAACAAGGCAAGAAATTAGCTTGACGAGTCCCCACTGGTGGATGTCTGCTACACATCTTTGCTAGGTATTGGGCAGGGACTTGTTTGGGGCTGGACAGTGTTTGTCTGCTTATGAGATGTGCTAGGTCTGAGGTGTTGAAATTGAGCCTGTTCCCTAGAATGCCACTGCCACCATTGTCTTTCCAGCATCCATCCAGCAAAGGTCTATTACTGTAGTAACAGACTTAGGGGTTTCAGGGAGAATTGAGGAGAAATGTCCTTACATGCCTTCTGCTCCCATCCAGCCATTGAGTCAGGGCTAGAAGCTTGGATCTTGTTGTGGAGAAGGCCCTAAGCAGGGCTGACTCTGATGGGTATAACAATAAGTAACAAAACCGTTGCATGTTTCCTTTTGCTGAGAAATGAAATCTTTATATTAATAATAGTTCACTAAACTCAGGCAGGTATATATTTTAAAATGTCCTTTTGCTCCAGGATGCATGATATTCACATGGAAATTCGTGTTTTCAGCCCAACTGGTCTATTTTTAGAAATAGTTCCTCAAAATTTACATTTTTTGGTTTAGTTTTCAGACCATCCAAATATTCAGGAGGAAAATATCATGAGCAGTATTTCCTTGCTTAATGGATAATTACAGATTGGGATTGTTAGTGAAACTGTATTATTAAATTTATTCTCAAATTACTCTTAAAATATGCAGGACCAGAGATCTAAAGATATAAATAGCTTTGGTTATAGGCCAAATTCTGCATAATTTTGTTATTTTGTAAGTTGGTATCTTGAAGGAGAAAAAAAATTTAAGTTCAACGGACCAGGCCAAAAATAATGAGACTGGTATTTTTTTTTTTTTTTTATAAGCATGTAAGATCTTAAATGTTTACCCAAGCATTACTTTTTTCTAAGAAGCCATTTTTGGAAGTTCACATATTTAATAATGTTTGCTCAAAATATGTCTTTTAAAATAGTCATTTTCAAGTCACACACAAAAATTAGTCTAATTCTATATTATTTTTGAACAAAACAGGATTAGTCAGCTCATTCAAGCTTCTTATTCACAAGATTCAGCACTGAATACATTTTAATTCCAAAAATGAAATCCTCTCTCTAAGAATAAAGATTTTCCATAGTTGAAAAATACTCAAAGGAATGTGCTACTGGCTTTCAAAGTCCAAATACTTGGTACAATAGCAGCAGTTTTGCTCTATAGTATCACCTTTGAAGGGGGCAGTGCATACTTGGATGGAAAACTTTTGATGAGCTTGTTAAAATCCATCATATAACTCTGAAGTGACATGGTCTTTGAATTTTATGTGAATTAATTTTTATTCCGAGTTTACTGATTTTTGTAGGCTATGTCATGCCTTTCTAAAATTCTAGATTTTAGACGTGAAAGGGTCAGCCCTGCACTCACCTTTGTTTTCCTTACATTAATCCTGTCTGCATTTTTGAAATAATTCCATGTAGTTAGAGACAGAGGTGATACTTATTCATATGTCTGAGGAAGGAGGGTGTAAAGTCAGAAGGCACAGCCAATATGAACAACTAAGCCCATCACCCTGCACGTATAGATACCAAGTGCCAATAAGACAAATAATATGAGAAATTTGGATGCTGTGGGGGCAATCACATCATTGCCAGGTATGTTTGTTGGCTTCCTGGGAGTGAAAGAGAGGACATACACACCATTTTACTTAGGACTCTAGATTGCAAATGACAGAGAAATGAGTCCAAGCTGGAGTAAACCAAAAAGCTATCTTACTGACTCATGTAATAAAACAGTCTGGGAACACTGTTTTTTCATCATGGCTCAAAGGAGGTGATTGGGAGCTGGTTTCTTGCTTTTCGTTAGTTTTGCTTTCCTTCTCAGAATTCATGTGAAGTAAAGATGAGAGTAGCAGTTCTCTTCCACAAGACTCAAGGTGCATGTGAATCTGGGAAGAATCCTTGCATCTGTCCCCAACGTTGCCCCAAAAGTTTTATTGGCTCTGATGGATCACGTGCCTAGCCCTAATGTCTTTGAGAGGAATGAGATGTGTGAATTGGTTTAGCCAACTGGGACCTATTCTTGGAGGTGTGGCGGGGTCATTCCTGCCTAAATACATGGATTGAGAGTGGAGTTTGGGGGGTTTCTCAAGGCCAGTTGGGAGTATGGATGCTGGCTGGCAAAAGCAACATATGTTCCTCCACAGGCACTTTGATGATTTGTCTTACCTGCAGGACAGTGAAAGAAAGGGCGGTGGGGAAAGGATAGCGAGAGAGAGGAAGGGATCTTGGTGTGAAATGGGAAAGTCTACTCCTTGGGGCGACCTGGATGGGGAGCTCCCAATCTTACCTTATGTTGATTCTTGATTGTGTTTTCTAATGGAAACATTTTTTGCTTTATAACAAGACTGTGTGAGTTAATGCCAAATAAAAATAAGTTATATTTGCTGTAGATAAGACTGGACAGCTGACAATTCCGTATCCAGTCCCTTCTCTTCAGTTTCTTGGTACTGCACAGGATGGGTGACACTATTTTGAAGCCATGTATATATAATATACTCTCTCAACGTACAAACAAACAGTCATTTTGTATCCCACCTACTGTTTAACACGGAGCTAGGTACCCAATAGGATGGTAGTTGTTGACCAATGTTTCAAAATGCAGGTTTAAAATTTTCTGATGCATAAGCAAAGTAAAATTACTCTGACTTCAGGCTGCTACTGAGCAGCCTAAATAGAGCTTGTAAGGAATAAAGGAAAGAAGATCTGTGAAGACATGGCCCTTCGTGGCTGAGTCAGTCATGAGAGAGGAGAGAGAAAACGAGTTATTGAGTAAAGCCCTATCCCTTGTAATCTTGACCTTGAAAGATCTGCACTTCCCTCTCCTTCACGTTGGTCTTCATAAGATAGTCAGGAGGAGAGATGCAAGGATGTCCAGTATCTGTAAAGAACTAACCAATAGAATATGAAATTGTGGCTATGGGAGAATTATATTTTGTTGGACGAAAAAATCCATTCTGTTAAAAATCCATTAGAATTTTCTGATCATCTTGTGATATCTGCACTCAGGTAAGTTACCTGTTACAGAAAATATTATAGTTTCAACCTTTTTATAGTTTTTTTAAAAAGTTCCATGGTCTTAGAATTATTCTCAGGATAATTGTTGTGGTTGGGATGTGGCTTCTGTGACACGAAGCTCTCTCAGGACCTGGACATACATTCAATCCAAGAGGTGGTCTCCAAGAAGGGTGAAGTTTTCTTTCGGGGCTATAAACCAGTCAAGATTCACAAAAAGGAAGCTTTAAATTTCCACATTGGGAAGGGAGCTGTGAAAGCTGGCTTTTAGAGGGATGCAACTGTGATTTGGTATTCTGAATACATTCTCTGTTGTCCCCGCCCCTCCCTCCACTCCCTCATTCGGAGCACTTGCATTTAGAAACTGGTAGAACTGTTGTCTACATTAACATTGCCTCCTTTCTCCATTGATTTCTGCTGTGAATAGGCTTCCTTGAATTCATGGTCATCTGCATCTTTAGGGTTCCCCTAAGGGATATTGGATTTCCTGCTTGGAGGACTAATCAGAACCATTAATCAGCCATGAAAATAAGCACTGGCCTATAAGCCAAAGGCTTGAAGGAAATCAGGGCTGGCTTATTGAAAATTAGGCAGAAGGTATAGAAGAAATATATTTATTTATGAATACTGTGTAGGTTTATAAGGGATTTAAAGTGACAAGAGAAAAAGATTTTTAATGCTTATGTATACCAAAGAGGGGTTCAGTGCCTTCTTCCGGGATAAATAGAGGCTGCCAGGAGGCCCTCACGGTCTCACAGTCTGAACAGTGCCACAGGGCACAGCGGACAGAGCTTGGACTCTGGCCTTAGGCGGCAAGGGTGAGAATCTGTGCCTGCCATTGACTTGGTGACCTTCATTTCCACATCTGTAATTAAATGATATACTGTATTAATTCTAATCTCTACCATAGATTTCCTTAGAGAGTTGTTATGGAGATTAAATGATGGACTATATATGTCACAAAACAGGAAATTAAAGCTCCTCATTGTTAATTTCTTTTGGGTTTTCACTGAAGCAGGTCTTGAGACACAAATTTGAGTGTAAGAAGGTGATGTGGGAAGTGTAAGGGATACTGGTAGGGAATTGGGGGGAGTAAAACAGGGAAGGTATGTAACTAAAAGAGTGAAAGCTAGCTATCAAGCCAGCTATTTTGAGTAACTGTGGCTCAATCCTACAGGGGATCTCTGGGAAACAGGACAAAGCACCCATCTCAGATTTACTACCTCCAAGGGCTGAGGGAGCTGGGGTATTGAGACAAGTCCTGAAAGTGATTGCTTAGGTATGCTGCCAGTCAGGGTGGATACCTCAGCATTTTTGTATGCTTCTGGATTACTGATCATGGGTAGCATGGCTTTAGTATTACAGGAAAAAGGGTTCTCAGATGGGCTTTAGTATTCCAGGAAAAAGGGTTCTCAGATGTAGATCCCAACAGTTGGAAGAAGCCAGAGCTCTGGGAGTGCTGAGTGATATGACCAGTAACTGGGTTACTGACCTCATCTGTTAACAGAAGGTGGATGTATTTATCCTGAAGAACAGAGTAAACAGGGGACATCCCAAACCCACTTTATTAGGAAGATGTTTGAAATTGCACTCTGGCAAAATGTCACCAAAATGAGAAATCAAGGGATGCAGAAAATAGTAGGACCAAGCCAGGAAAGTAGTGAATGGGGGTGCTCAGATGGGGGCAAGTTGGCATGCCATGGGAGCAACCAGTCTATGTTAAAAATGAAAGAGGAAGAGTTCTGGGGGGATGGTTTCTGGGTAAAGGAAAAAGGGATAGAATACTGAATGAGATGGAGAATTATAAAATGAAAACACTGAGAAAGACCAATAGTTGCTGAAAAAGAAAATCAGTGAGGAATTTCAGGAAAGGAATAAGCTGTATGTGAAAACAACTGTTATTATAGTTTGCTACTTAAACTTTGAACGATATTTTCATGCTCAAATTTCCAACTTTCAAAATCAGGGGAGGCTCAGTTGGTTGAGCATCCTACTCTTGGTTTCATGATCTCAGGGTCATGAGATTGAACCCCTGATTGGCCTGTGCTCTCAGCACAGAGTCTGCTTAAGACTCTCTCTCCCTCCCCCTCTGCCACACCTTCCACTTGCTTTTTTTCTCTCTCTCTAAAATAAAAAAATAAATCTTTAAAAAAACACAAATTACAGACAATGCAATTATGATTTTGATAGACCTAATTATGATATCACAATGCAATGTAAGTGTTACCAGCAAAGGTAAAAGTTGGAGAGTGAAAGGAAGCTAAAGGGAAGTGTAAGAGTATTAATATTGTCCTCTTCCAAATTGAGGAGTGAAAAGATATCTATGGATGTTGGAACAAGAAATGAAGATTGTAAATATTTCTCTTTCTCTCATCTCTTTCTCTTCCTCTGTCTCTGTCTCTATCCATCTCTAGATATATAATGGAGGCCAAAAGAATTTTAAATTAAGTTCCAATGGAATTTTGCCAAGTAAGTGACTTTTTGAAAATATTTTTATGATGTAGTTAATTATTATTCTATTTGATATAAAAGTATGAAATATATTCACAAAATTTTACTCCCATTAGAGTCTTAGAGATGATCTAGTTCAGCTGTCTCACCTCATCATTATTACAGTCAAGATCCAGAGAGTTGAACTAACCTGTCCACATTTGCATAACCAATGGTGTTCCTGACCTTAGGGGGAAAGCTCTCAGGTTTTCCCCATTGAGAATGATATTCACTGGAGGTTTTCCATAGATGTTTTTTATGGTATTGAGGTATGTACCCTTTGTCCCTACACTGTGAAGAGTTTTAATCAAGAAGGGATGCTGTACTTTGTCAAATGCTTTTTCTGCATCTATTGAGAGTATCATATGGGTCTTGTTCTTTCTTTCATTCATGTATTGCATCACATTGATTGATTTGCAGATGTTGAACCAACCTTGCAGCCCAGGAATAAATCTCACTTGGCCATGGTGAATAATCCTTTTAATGTACTGTTGGATCCTATTGGATAGTATTTTGGTGAGAATTTTTGCATCCATGTTCATCAGGGGTATTGGTCTGTAATACTCCTTTTTGATGGATCTTTGGTTTTGGGATTAGGGTAATGCTGGTCTCATAAAATGAGTTTGGAAGTTTTCCTTCCATTTCTATTTTTTGGAAAAGTTTCAGAGGAATAGGTATTAATTCTTCTTTAAATGTTTGGTAGAATTCCCCTGGGAAGCCATCTGGCCCTGGGCTCTTGTTTGTTAGGAGATTTTTGATGACTGCTTCAATGTCCTTGCTGGTTATGGGTCTGTTCGGCTTTTCCATTTCTTCCTGGTTCAGTTTTGGTAGTTTATAAGTCTCTAGGAATGCATCCATTTCTTCCAGATTGTCTAATTTGTTGGTGCATAGTTGCTCATAATATCTTTTTATAATTTTTTGTGTTTCTTTGGTATTGGTTGTGATCACTCCTCTTTCATTCATGATTTTATTTATTTGGGTCCTTTCTCTTTTTGATAAGTCTGGCCAGGGGTTTATCAATCTTATTAATTCTTTTAAAGAACCAGCTCCTTGTTTCATTGATTTGTTCTACTGTTCCTTTGGTTTCTATTTTATTGATTTCTGCTCTAATCTTTATTATTTTTCTTCTCCTGCTGGGTTTAGGCTTTATATGTTGTTCTTTTTCCAGCTTCTTTAGGTGTAGGGTTAGTTTGTGTATTTGAGACTTTTCTTGTTTCTTGAGAAAGGCTTGTATTGTTATATACTTTTCCCTTAAGCCCTCTTTGCTGCATTCCAAAGATTTTGAGCAGTTGTCTTTCCATTTTCATTTATTTCCATGAATTTTTTTTTTTAATTCTTTAATTTCCTGGCTGGCCCACTCATTCTTTAGTAGGATGCTCTTTAGCCTCCATGTATTTGAGTTCTTTCCAACTTTCCTCTTGTGATTGAGTTCTAGTTTCAGAGCATTGTGGTCCGAAAATATGCAGGGAATGATCCCAATCTTTTGGTATCAGTTGAGACCTGATTAGTGACCCAGAATGTGATCTATTCTGAAGAATGTTCCATGTGCACTAGAGAAGAATGTGTATTTTGTTGCTTTGGAATGGAATGTTTTGAATATATCTGAAGTCCCATCTGGTCCAGTGTGTCATTTAAAGCCCTTATTACCTTGTTGATTTTTGCTTAGATGATCTGTCCATTTCAGTGAGGGGGGTGTTAAAGTCCCCTACTACTGTAGTATTATAGTCAATGTATTTCTTTGGTTTTGTATTAATTGGTTGATACAATTGGATGCTCCCATGTTAGGAACATAAATATTTACAATTGTTAGATCTTCTTGTTGGACAGACTCTTTATGATATAGTGTCCTTCCTCATCTCTTATTATAGTCCTTGGTTTAAAATCTAATTTGTCTGATATAAGGATTGCCACCCTAGCTTTCTTTTCATGTCCATTTGCATGGTAAATGGTTTTCCATCCCCTCACTTTGGGTCTAAAATGAGTCTCTTGCAGACAGCATATCGGTGTTTTTTTGTTTTTTTTTTTTTATTTCATCTGATACCCTGTATCTTTTGATTGGGGGCATTTAGCCCATTTACATTCAGGGTAACTGTTGAAAGATATGAATTTAGTGCCATTGTATTGTCTGTAAGGTGACTGTTATTGTATATTGTCCCTGTTTCTTTCTGGTCTGTTATTTTTAGGCTCTCTCTTTGCTTAGAGGACCACTTTCAATATTTTTTTATAGGGCTGGTTTGGTGATTGCAAATTCTTCTAGTTTTGTTTGTCCTGGAAGCTTTTTATCTCCCTATTTTCAATGACAGCCTAGATGGATATAGTATTCTTGGCTGCATATTTTTCTCATTTAGTGCTCTGAATATATCATGTCAATCCTTTCTGGCCTTCCAGGTCTCTGTGGATAGGTCTTCTGCCAATCTAATGTTTCTATCATTGTAGGTTACAGACCTCTTGTCCAGAGCTGCTTTCAGGATTTTCTCTTTGTCTCTGAGATTTGTAAGTTTTACTATTAGATTTTGGGGTGTTGACTTATTTTTATTGATTTTGAGGGGGATTCTCTGTGCCTCCTGGATTTTGATGCCTGTTTCCTTCCCCCAATTAGGGGATATCTCTGCTCCACTTTGCTCCAATATACCTTCAGCCCCCTCCCTCTTTCTTCTCCTGCTGGGATCCTAATTATTCTAATATTGTTTTGTCTTATGGTATCACTTATCTCTCAAATTCTCCCCTCATGAATAATAATGAAATGTGAATAAATGAAATAATCATTTCACAAATTATAATAATTATCAATGAACTACCCTGTGTAGACAGTGCCAGGCTGGGCTATCAGATGGCTTTTATGACCTGTAGCATTTTGCACATAATGATGGAAAGAGATTTATGGAGCCATCATGCTCCCTCTTCCAGCACCAGACTTCATTAACTTTCTTTCCTTTTGACTCCCTGTGCACCTCTCAGCATCCCATGCCTGCCCCTCAGAGCTCCAGCTAGGTGGCACCTTTCTCCTTCTGGTCATAGCCCAGTGATGCAAATTCCTGATTTTTGGTGGGGTGAGGGCAGACAGAGAAGGGGAGGAGAAGGAAAAATAAAAAGAAAAAAAAAAGTAGATTTTTTTAAATCTCTCTTTTTCTCAGCTTCTTTATTCTCCATCATCTGATCTTCTATATCACCAATTCTCTCTTCTGCCTCATTTATCCTAGCAGTTAGAGCCTCCATTTTTTATTGCACCTAATTAATAGCCTTTTTAATTTCAACTTGGTTAGATTTTAGTTTTCCAGAAAGGGATTCTCTAGTATCTTCTATGCTTTTTTCAAGCCCAGCTAGTATCTTTATAATCATCATGCTGAACTAATGTTCACGTTGATTAGGTCCCTGACAGTCCATACTGCTTCTTGGTTTTGTTTTTTTCTTTTTTTAATTTCTTTTTTTTTTTTTTCCTAAGGTTATTTTTTCCATTTTGTCATTTTGTCCAGAGAAGAGTAGATGAATGAAAGAACAAAATGTTAAAAGTGTAATAACGACCCCCAGAAAAATATAAACTAAACAAATCAGAAGAGACATGAAACTAGAGAAAATAGAAAAAAAAAAGAAGAATATGAAGAATATGATCAGACAGGTGAATAGAACAGAGCCACACACTAGATTTTGGGTATATTTTGGGTATATCTATATCTTTTAGAAGAAACTGCCTCCCAAAATTTTAAAGAAAGAAAAACCTTTATCTGTACAAAAATAAAGGTAAGTAAGATGAAGGAATGGAATACGACTGTAAAGATGAAAATTAAAAAAAGATTTAAAAAAAGGAATTGATAAGGTGTTGGTTGAAAAAGGAGAGAAGAAAAATTTTTAAAAAATAGAAAAAGGACAAAAATAAAGAAAATAAAAAAAATTAACTTTGAAAGAGAAAAAAGCCATGAATTCTACGTGCTGTATTCCCCTAGTGTTGGAGTTTGTAATTCTCATTGATCAGTAAACTTGGTCTTGGCTGGATGCTCTTGCTGGTCTTCTGGGGGAGGGGCCTGTTACAGTGATTCTCAAATGTCTTTGCCAGAGGCGGAATTGCACAGCCTTTGCCAGGGGCCCAGGTAAGTAATCTGCTGGGGTTTGCTCTCAGTAGCTTTTTTTCCCTGAAAGCGTTCCATACAGCTTTGGAAGACGAGAATGAAAATGGTGGCCTCCCAATCTCTGACCCTGGAGGTGCTGAGAGCTTGGGGCCCCCTCTCGTCAGTGAGCCCTTAAAAAAAGCAGGCAATCACTTCTCTCTCCCTGGTCTCTGGCTGCACTCTGTGCTCACCTGGCCTGTGACTGAGTGTTTCTGTCTTTGGCATACGTCCCTATTTGGAATGTCCAAACCCAGTAGATTCCTGCAGTGCAAACCCTTGGCACTCCTCCCAGGGGAGGAAGGGGAGTCTCCCCAGATCTGTCGCTTGTTGGGTTTCTGTTTGAAGAGTAGTGGCCCAAACATGCCACAGATCATGGTTTATGGCAACGCTGAGCTGAGAGCCCACTCCTTGGCTCCATCTTTGCAGCTGGTTTCTCCACTCCGGTACTTGGGAGCTCAGCCACACCCAGGTACCCCTGGTCTTTCTGTGACCCCATGGGTCTGGAGACCACACTGTCCCATTGAGGGTTCTACCTCCCTCTTAGCCACTGGAGTGATGTCCCTCAGCAGAGAAGACTTCTAAAAGTTCCAATTTTGTGCTCCACTACTCTCTCACTGGCGGGGAGCCTGCTGATGGAGACTCCCTCCCCTTGCAGTCTGTCTTCCCAAATATCACCTCACATTTACTTCTCCACACGTCCTACCTTCCAGAAAGTGGTCACATTCCTGTTCATAGAGTTCCTGCTATTATTTTCTTTGATCTCTTGTTGAGTTTGTACATATTCATGTTTGAGAACTATCTAGCTGAATTCCTGGATCAGATGAAACTTAGGTCTTTTACTCCTCTGCGGTCTTGCTCAACCTCTCCTCTAATTTAATAATATTCTCGTGTATTTTTACTTAAAAATAATTTTCTTTAATATGTGTGTTGACAATATCACTTTATTGTCTAATAATATATTTATAATTTTCATAACATTGATAACTAAAAACACCTGAAGAAAAATACAGATGACTTTTAATTCATCACTGTTAATAAGAAGTAATATATTTGTTCTTCAATATTTTAAAATGTACAGGAAAATAGTAATAGTAGAACATTTATAGTTCTATGACCTTAATTTATGTGTACCATATTTTTTGTACATGTTACTATGATTTATAAATTTTACAATTTTCCATTTTCTTCCACAGCATTTGTTTAAATGTTGAATTTCCTAAGTATTAATGTCTTGCTCTTGGTTCTATACCTTATTCCAGGCAAGAATTGTCCTGGAATTGTCAAAGTGGAGGTAGATTTCATTGGATCATTCTCTTTTCCTTGGGAGACCCTGGAGGTCATATGGGAAGAACAATCACTGGAAGACATAAGGGCAAGAACTTGCCGACAAACCAGATTTGTTTACTTTTGGGAATTTTGGTGTCATGTATCATTGAATACTTTGCATTACTTTTTTTTGTTTTCTTTTTAAGATTTTGTTTCTTTGTCAGAGAGAGAGAGAGAGAGAAATCACAGGCAGGGGGAGTGGCAGGCAGAGAGAGAAGCAGGGTCCCAGCTGAGCAAGGAGCCCGATGTGGGGCTCAATCCCAGACCCTGGGATCATGACCTGAGCTGAAGGCAGCCGCCTAACCAACTGAGCCACCCAGGCGCCCCTGCATTACTTTTAAGAGTAATGTGTAACCAATATGCTTTTTGGTCTGATCAAGTGAATAAAAGCACATCACAGAGCTACTTTTCATGAGTTATTGACTGAGTCTCTGATATGAATGTTTCTACCCGGCTTATATTATGTTTGTGAGGGCATGTGTATACACACACCTCTTCCTTTCTCCAGTGTCTGCAGTGCTTTTCTCCCTGATGATAAACTGTGTCACTGACTTGCTGGTTTGTCCATCATCTCTCCTATGATGCCGTCTCATGGAAAACCAGCATCATGTCTCAAGTTATCCATCTCAGCTTTCTGGATAATTTTAAGGATTATAGGGGTCAACATATCTTTTTGAATGAATAAATATATTTCTTTTAGCCTGTGCATTGTGATTTACACCTCTCTATCAACCCAATCCAATATATTCTATTTTATTTTTTCCAATTTATTTATAAACAAAATGCTTCTTCATCCCCAGGGCTTAATTTTTAACATGCTTTCCTATGTTGCTTCTCCCTGTCCCCAACCCAGAGGCTCACCCAGTGGCCACTTCACATGCATTTATACTCGTTCTCCAAGACTCCCTTGTCTGTCTCAATTTTCTCTTTTATTTCTTGGCAATTTCCTGTGCCTGCTGTTGATTATACTAGCGCCCATTTATTCCAGTTCTTGGGGTTGGTATTGGTGGCCTTGATCTTCACGGGCATTTCATGTGACATCATTTCTGTGTTACTTTCCATTTGAAGTTCATGACCTTTTGCTCTACTTCTGTTGTTGACTGCTCTCTCTTACTCTCTTGTCCTGAGGAGCCTTACTCTGGCCATAGATTTGTCTACCCTTGCTACCTGCCCCCCATCCCACATATTTTCTGCTGTTATCTTTATCTTCATCTTCAGCTTTGTCCTTAGCTATGTCTCTACTCTTATTTATCCCCCCTTGTATTCTTCTGCCTCATGGTTGTTTCTCTCCATGATGTTGCACTGTGCTTTGTCACCTTACATCAGCTACTTAGCTGCATATCCTACCTGGATCTCCAGATTGCAAGGCAGTTCCACCTCTGCTAAGACAACTTCAGCTTGGAAGGCTGAATCTAAGTCTAGAAATTCAACTTTTTAGTTTCATTCCTGAACTTAATTTCCATTTTAAGTTATTATTTCCCAGGTGGTAGAGCCTAATCTTAGTCAGTTCAAGGTTCCACCTTTCCCCCTCTTGCACCTAAGTTCTGGGTTGGGGGAGGGCACACTCATGAAGAGTGATGGGGAGGGTCTGGTCCATGTTAACTGTTCATGTTGCATAGACTGGGTGTTCTTGCTCCTGTTTGACTCAGTAACCAGCCTAAGTTGCTGCTGTGCCATCTTTTAATCCCAGGGGAAAGTTCTTTCTGTCCATAAAGTATCCTGTTTCACCTGGCACTGTAGAATACTCCATGAGGCTATTTAAACCTCTTTCTACTTAAAGACAACCCACAGTCAATTCTTCCTCATGGTCTTCCCATGCAACTTGGAGTTTTATCCTGAAAAGGCCATAGGTTCCTCTTCTTTCAGATTTCTCAGACCCATCTGGGCATTCCACCATCCTACCCATCTCTCCCTACCCAGTTTCCCCTCAACAAACCATTCTCTGTTTAGGAATCTTTTCTCTAGCCCCAGGGTGGGATATTCTAGTTCTTTCTCTTCATGTCTTCTCTCCCTATTTGTATTTATATCCTGAGTTCCACCAGAATCCAGGCTTTTGAAATACAAAGACTTTTTCTCTGCCTTCCCTGATATAATGAACACAGGAGGTTGTGTATGTTGAGTGAAGGTAACATAGGAGAGGGGGAAAATTCTAGAAAGAAAAAAATTAGTTAATATGTAAAAAGTTTTGCTCCTCATTCTGGCTTTTATCTCTTTGATCACATCCACCTATCTTACTCTTCTTTCCCCTCCAATACCCTTGCTCTTTGTCCTTAGCCTCCAGAGGAAACTACAGCCACTCACCCCTGCAACTGCACTGAGAACCTCAGTCCCACAAGGCTACACTAAATTCCCTGAGCCTTCCAGTCTTCCAGGAGTCAGTCCCCTCAATGCTGTGGTAAGACTGCAAGGTTAGAATCACAATACCCACTCCAGTCCTGGCTTCAACCCTCACTGACTCTGAGATACTATGATAGTGGGCTCATCCTGTGTTCTCTTTTATCACATAAATTTCTTATTTGTAAAGTAGCAATAATAGTATCTCTTTCATAGCTTTACTCTGGGAATTTATTATCAAAATGTGTAAAAGTGTTTTCTAAATGGAAATATTTACATGAATTTTTATTCTTTTTCTACCTCCTTGAACTTTTGCAATTTCCTGACACCCCACTCCTAACTCTGAATCTTAGGCTATAAACAATTAAAATAAGTCAGTTAATGAAAAACTTCTAATATTTTCTTGATACAGATAGAAGAATTGAAATCTTGACTCACCTTCAGCTGTGTTCTTCACTCTCAATCCTGTACTGGTAGAGATTTAATTGAGCAGGATGCAGAATTATGGTGATTGGGTCTGATCCAAGTTCAGGGTATAGTGATTTTTTTTTTTTTTTTTTTTTGGTCTCCTGATTTCCCAGTATATCTTCTCTGAGTATCTGCTTGATATTCAACTATTTAACTCTCAGCTTCCTTTCCATTTCCAATTGATAACTAACTACACAGCACTTAGCACACAGTAGATGTTCAAGTCTTATTTTGAACAAATGTGTGATATCATCCATTTTCTTAACTTTCCTCCTTTTCTTTTTTTTTTTTTAAAGAATTTATTTATTTGTTTGAGAGACAGAGATAGAAAGAGAGAGAGCAAGCATGAGCAGAAGCAAAAGGCAGAAGGAGAGGGAGAAACAGACTCCCCACTGAACCAGGAACCTGACATGGGGCTCCATCCCAGGACCCTGAGATCATGACCTGAGTGGAAGGCAGACGCTTAACCATCTGAGCCACCCAGGAGCCCGTTTCCTCTTTATCTGAATTATCCTGTCCCCTTTCTTTCTAATTCCATATCTCTTAGTGCTCTTTCTGACTCTTTCATCTTGTTCTTGTCTTTTCTCTAGTAGAGAAAATTCTTGGATTTACATCTTCAGGGTTAAGTCTTTCTCTTGAGCCCTGATCTATGGTTCCAACTTTTTACTGAGCATCTTGAATGCTCAATCCCAGACCAATGTCATGACCTTTCCCAGCTCAACTTCCAACCCAGTTGACTCTCCATTAAACTGGACCATCATGGTATCCATGTCACAGACTTGTTTGGTTAGATGGAAATTAGATGGTCACTTTAAACTACTCAACACAGTGCCCAACACACTGTATGTGCTCAGTAAATGTTTGGTAGCCCTGTTATTATGGAAATGAGTTGAGGGGCTTCTAAATACCTAGATTTGTGAGATTAATTTTTTTTTCTTTTAATGTGTCTTTCATGATGCTTTTTCAAGAGCAATTGTTAATAATAAGTTATTATTATTTAAAATGGAAAGTTGAGGGAAAAAAAAAAGAAAATGTTTAGGCTCAAGCACAAACTATAACAAGTATACACTATTTTTCTAAAGGTCACTGGAAAATTTTCAGATCTTTGCATTAAGCAAGGCAGATTCTGTTGACTGAGCACACTAGATGAAAGGTAAAAAATCAGCCAGTCAGGACATTCATGAATATCTGAAAGTGTAGAAGGAAGGGATTTTCTTAGGCTGCATCAGTGATTAACTGACAATTAAAACTAGTTGACAGTCTGAGATTATATGATGGTAGAATATATATAGGGAAATACTAAAAAATTGAAAGATTTTGGAAATAAGAAAGACTTCAAAATTTTTTCAGTTTTTCGAGATAAGTATTGGTTTGCAAAAGATTAACATCTATTTAGTTTTCTGTTCTAAATAAGTAATGAGTGAATAAGTGAGTGAATGAATGAATGAATGAATGCAGGAATGTATGAATAGATAAATAAACTTGGAAGTTTAAAGGCCAATGGTATTGAATTCTGTCAGCATAATCGTAACTACGTACTTATTCTAGCCTTGCTTAGTGGTGCAATACAGATATAATTTGGTTAAAAAAAAAATCCAAAACCACCCTCTACAGTCAATATACAGCAGATTAAATCTAGTATAGGGTAAAATTACCAACATTAATTTGAATTTTTAAAGTAAAAATTAGAGGGAAAGTTAGACTGTTTTTTGAATCTTTCATTTGAGATTTGAATCTTGATCTTAAGTTTGCAGAGTGCAGAGAGCATTCTCCAACGCTACTGTCAAGGTCCCTCTTCTCAGTCAATTTTATTTATGTAGAATCTTTCATCAAAAGATCACAAAGAGCTGTCTAACCAGCTATAAAGAAACATAAATCAAAAGAAAATGAAATGCTCAAACAATAAAATTATACATTAGAGGCCCATTTAAAGCAGAGCATTTTAAGATGAGAGAAAAGTCTTGGCTGGAGTATACAGAACATAAGTTATAATGGGAAGCTATTTCATAATTTGGTGAAAAATGAAAAAGGTCCACTTCTAATAGTGGAGAGCCTATTATTAGGAATGATCACTTGCATACCAGTGCTTTAATGAAGGGGGTGAAGAGCGTAATAACTTGAAGTGGAATTGACAAAGTATGGAAGCACTCTTCTTGCTGCTCCAGGGAGAAAAAATTTTTTTTTTATTCCATAAACGGGCATAGTGCCCAAGTATCATGCTCTTTAGCATGCCTATTGCTGATTGCTATTGTGGCTTTCTCAGAAGGCTCTATGCTAAAGTCCCACAGTACATATATAATATACATATCATATTTATGATATATATCCACCACAGGGGTCTCAAGGAAGCCAAGGTGATCCTTCAATCTCTACTGTCATCTTTACTTGCTTCTTCAGCACAGATTAATTCAGTGTCCCCCAAGTCCCAGGATTTCCAATTTATGGTAGGAAAATATTCATTTTAATGTCCCCAAGCATAGGGAAAATATAAGAAGGTTGTAATACTATTGCTTTAACAAAAACCAGCAGAAGTCCTTTCAAGCTTGCTTATATAGAGAAGCTAAAGAATCCAGAGACATCAGTCTTTTGTTTTATTGGCATTAAAATAAATATCAAGAAAATGTTCTTTGGCATAAAGTTTATAACATTCAGATTAAAGCCTACATTCTGAATTTTAGAATTTCAAATATCTCTAAGTTTCCAGTCTCCTTTTGTTCAAACCTGACTCTTCAGATGATTTATCTTATGGCTTGAGGATTACGCCTGACAACTTGTAGTAAGAAAATTTACTCAAAGTGTGATATTTACACCTTTGTTAATGTTAAATTTCATGTTCAAAGTGATGTACACTCTGCATCCAATATATAGTGAGTGTAGATGATAGTGAAAGTGGATATAAAATTTTATCTTTTATTCATTTATGATCTCAGGAATATGTGGTTTATTGTTTGTGTGCTTCCCAGAAATTAAGAATTGGCAAATAATGGACTAATACACATGCAAAGGAAAAAGAAAAAGGCAGAGAAAAAAAGGAAGCAACATGAGCATGGAATCAGCTCTACTGGGCACCTGGGCGGCTCAGTGGGTTAAGCCTCTGCCTTCAGCTCATGTCATGATCTCAGGGTCCTGGGATTGAGTCCCACATCGGGCTCTCTGCTCGGCAGGGAGCCTGCTTCCTCCTCTCTCTCTCTGCCTGCCTCTCTGCCTACTCGTGATCTCTCTCTCTGTCAAATAAATAAATAAAATCTTAAAAAAAAAAGATTCTTTCTAAAAAAAAAAAAAAGATTAGCTCTACCATGGTCTTTCTCAATTAATGACATTTAAAGTAAGACCCAGAAGAAGAAAAAGAAAAAGAAGAAAAAAAAAGCAGTCTCAGAAGAAAGAACTAAATGTACAAAGGGAGGGTAAAGATTCAAATATTTGAGGAACTGAAAAAAAAGTCCAGTGAACTTGAATGCAGTCAATGCTGGGAAAAATTGGGTAAAAATGAAGACTCACAGGCCAGGTATCAGTCAGATCCTTGGCTGCGAACAATGGAAGGCAGTCAAAGCTATCTTAAACAGAAAGGGATTGATTATAATATAGTGGATAGCATCCCTGATGGATGGAAAATATGGACAAAGGGGCTTGAAGAATGAGCAGGAACTAAGGAAGGGTAAGGAGAGACTCTCTCTCTTTAGGCCAGTGTTGGTGCCTCCATTAGATAGTTCATGCTGCTAAGTGACCTCAACAAGGAAGAATTTCTCACCTATCTCTATAGATTTTTAGCCTTCTCTCAGGACTCAGAATCCCAACTGACAGGGTCCAACTGTTCAAGCATAGAAATAGCTGTGTGCCCTAGAGGGCCAGGGACGCAAGTGTTATGCTTGGACCCTTGGCTTCAGTAAGACTCACAAAATGGGATCTCTCTCCACATCTGTAGGGAATTCAGTTGCTGGGCAGTCAGATGGCCACCAACGCACACTAAGAAATTTAGGTTTTATGTAGATTCTATTTAGGCCAGTAACAGTTTTTGGTAGGGAGGTGATATAGTTCTATGTCTTACATAAAGATCACTCCAGTGGCTGCTCTTGAACGTGTCTTGGGATAAATGAAATAACACTGTAATCTTTGACATAAGTTGATAAAGATATCAACCCCAGATAGTTGAAATATAATGTCTGTAACAGGATAATCCCTTCTTTCATATAGTGACTAGAATTGAAAACCTGATCAAGTAAGGTAAGAGTGCCTTGAATATTTTTTCTCTTACATTTTAATGGCCTCTATCTTCTCATCCTTTAAAGTCAGGAATTGAGGAGGGTTTATTCCGACCTCCACTTTGACTCTAAAGGACTAAAGCAGGAGATCAAAGAACAAAACAGGGACTATAGTAAGCACTGGAACCTACACAAAAAACTTGGTTAGGTTTCAGTAAAACTCAGAAATGAAAGTGGACAGAATTTTTTTTTAAACTAAGAATACAAGGGCGCCTGGGTGGCACAGTGGGTTAAGCCTCTGCCTTTGACTCTGGTCATGATCTCAGGGTCCTGGGATTGAGACTCCCTTGGGCTCTCTGCTCAGCAGGGAGCCTGCTTCTCCCTCTCTCTCTGCCTGCTACTCTGCCTACTTGTGATCTCTCTCTCTGTCAAATAAATAAATAAAATCTTAAAAAAAAACAAAAACAAAAACAAAGAATACAAAGCTACAAACAAAACATTTGGCCCTGTGAGTGGGGGTATATTAACAATTGCTGCTCTTTTCCTTGTGTCTTCTTTGAATGCAATTTTGGAAAAGTAGAAATAATTTAAAATATCAGGTTTTTTTCTCATCATAGATTTTCAAATCTCCAGAAGACATGTTACAAATTCTTAGTGGATGTGTGAAAAAACAGGAAAATTCCATTTGACAAAAGGGTGAAACTTGCTGCCCATTCATTTCTCAAAGTGAGCAATTAGGATCACCTGGAAGGAAAACAGCCCCGTGTCATAGTAATCAACTGCAAGTACCTAATATATATATATATATATATATATATATATATATATATATATAAAGTACCTAATATATTTTAACCTACATTCATAATCTAATGAATTTGCTAAATGATTAACAATAATTCGTAACAGTTTTTTCGTAAGAAGAAAATGAAAGCTTTCCTGAATTTACACTTGAGATAAAAATAAATGGGAGGCATTTCATAAGATCAGCTCTTACAGAACGGCAAATTAAATTATAGTGTCACGTGCAGCTCATCTCAGTAGGCATGTGTGCGTGTGCCTGCACGCACAAACACGCACGTGCACATATACACACCTGACTCATATAACAAATTAGAGGCACTTATTTGATCAATTTGTCAGTTGCCCTTTGTACTACAGTTTTTAGAACCTATTTGATTTCCATAGGTGAGGAAATTAAGAGTTTAGAAGTTAAGAAGATTTACAAGGTCACAGAGTTAGTATGTATGAAGAACTGAGATTCAAAACTAGTTTGGACTAACTTCCCTATTTATATTCTTTGTGCTATACTGCGCAACCTCCCAGAATTTAAAAGAATCAGCAGTTGTAATTTAAGGCTCGAATGGGTGTTTGGATTAGATAGAGCCATATGAAATTCTAACATTAGATTTTTTTGACCTACAAAAATGGCAGTATTCATATTTTTATTGAAATTACAAAAATCTGCAATGATGGTAAATACTCCATTGCAAATAATGGTGAAATTAATTTTGGCTTCAATCATTATCTGGTGATAACGTGACTTACATGCAAATAACATAGTGTGTAAATTTTTAAATGTTAGGGTGGCGTTGTACAAACAAGAATGTAAAAAATGATGTAAAGTCAAAGAAAAACCAGAATCAAAACACCAAAAGAGATAGATTAAAGCAGATAAATTAAATCTCGCTGATTTACCCGTGGTAACAAGGCATTATTGAGCATTAAGTGTACTCGTATGAAATTGGTAACTACATTTCATTCAGACATAAAATATCAAACCCATTAAGTTATTAAAATGATTATTTTAAACACATTTCTCTGGAATTACAAAGGTTGAAAACAAAATATTAGTTAAATTTTAAGGTAGAACTGATTAAAAATTCTAATGTAAAAGTACTGGATGATTAAACTGGTGAAGTACATTCACTTTTCTGATCAGTTGCCTTAACTCCAGTGGCTTTGAATAAATCATTCATCACAACAAGCATGCACTGTATAAAAACTTATGGACAACTCAAATTTTGAAATACATATTTTACACCTATGAAAATCTTTGAGCTAATGAACTGTATAAGTTATTGGTATCGCACTGAAAATTAATGTAATAGAGGAGAAATGGTTTGAATGGTTTGTGAACTAACTCCCTAGTTTATTTGAAGGCCTATTGCTTTGATTGTAAATCTCAGTGACTCTAATTGGGAAATATTGATACATATTTGATTGGGACATCAATTTTTGAAGAGCTCAAAGAAGATTATTATACTAATCATTTAAAGAATTAATTCATCAAAAGCTTATTCAATACCTACTATGTGTCATCAGGGATTCAGAGATTAACAAAGCATTTCAAGCAAGTTTCAAGCTCCTTGATCAAGAAAATGTGAATTCCTTTGTCCTTTAAAGGACACTTGGTTTATACCTTAGTGAGGAAGAGAGCAAAACTATTAGAGGCATTTTCTTGACACTTAGTAAGAGCTCAGGAAATGATAGCTCTTTCTGTAATTATAGTGATCAGTTATTACACACACACACATGCATGTGCATGTGCGTCATCATTTATAAAAGAAAATCTTTTTGGTGTTTGGTTTCCAACAAGAGTCTCAACATCACCCCTTCCCAAATGAAGTCCCACTGTAACCAGGAAAAACTAGCACTGAGAGGGGCCTTAGAATAGAAACAGTTCCCTAGATTTCTGGATTTTTCTATGATCAAAACTTGTGAAAACATTATTTAAATTGTGAAGTGTTGTGTAAAACAAAGCATTATGATTGTTGTTTTCAGCAAAAGATGTCTTTTTTGCATACAGTGAGCCTGAGGCAGAAGTACTACATTAATTACCTGTTTTGCAGTGGGATGACTTGATGGAGGGCTCATTGAAGGAGACCTGAAAGAAGTCAGTTTGACTTTGAACCAGTGCTGGAGTGACTCTGGCTGTCTGGTAAAATTCTTCCATCTGTTATACAAGACCTAGTCTTAACATTGCTGTCTTCAAACTCACAGCTATGGATGCAATTTGCACATATATTAAAAAAAAAAAAAGTTTGACGTGTGGGTAGTTAGGGAGTCATTGCCTGAACTTGTCTCCTCCACTAACGACTTTGAGAATCACACAGGGCTGGGGACTTGGAGCACACAGCCTTCACAGTGAGCATACCAGTGCCAGGGAGTTCATAGACTCCAAAGATGAGGAGAATCAGACCTCCAAGTGTAGTGGGGTGAGCACTGAGTGTTCTTATGGGAATCCCAACTGGGCTCAGGGTGAGTTCTGTTATGAGAAAGGAAAAGTGTACCCTCAGTGAGTATCTTTTTGTCAGACACGGTCCATGATTCCCAGTTCAGGAACCACTGTTGAAAATGTTCAGGTCAGTGCTTAAAAAATTCTGGCATCCTCTGTTCTGTCTTCTAGTATGATCCTCTGCCCTGTGAAAGATTTCTCAGAAACCTGAGTCAGAAGTTAATGGCCTTAATGTGGTGGAAAATTGGGTGAGTCTATCCTCGCTTGCTTGGTTTCAACTTTAGTGGAATAAGATTTCTTTTTTTCTTTCCTTTTTTTTTTTTTTTTTTGGATCATAGTCTCTGTAGGAAATTTTGAGAGTGCTTTCTTGCCTTGTCACATCGTGGCATGTAGAATAATGATAGTATTTGTATTTGACTTTGGGGAGAAGTTATTAGGGCTGCTCATGGCAGGAGGTGACTGAAGGCCTTGCCCACCCTCTCTGAGGACAGAGAGTCCGTATTTTCAGTATATCCATTTATAGCTCAGAGGTTGGCAATTTCTGTTTTAGAGTAGTTATGTCAATTACAAAGTGAGCAAATGGGGTAACCCTACCTTATAATCATGATGGCAAATACTTACTGTGTGCCAAACCTCCATGTGCTCTATGTGTACTAATTCATTTAATGCTTACACAACTCATGAGGTAGATATTATTGTTATTCCCATAATATGGGAGGAAACTGAGGCCTATGAAAACCAGTGATTGGCTAAAGGTCACATAGACTTGTCAGAGTAATTGACAGAGACAATATTTAGACCTATGCAGTCTGGTTTCAGAACACTACCTTATATTGCCTGAAGGAAGCAGTGGCAAGAAGGGTGGACTAAGCCAATAATCCATGTAATATTGGCCCCAAGCCTTTTGGGTCCCCAATCCTTTGAGAAGATTCTAGGTAGCAGAAAATTCCCACCAAAAACAGGCATTGGACCAAGGCCAGGGTTAGGATCTGGAGAAGACAAATTCTTTTTTTTTTTTAATTAAATTTTTTATTTTTTTGATTTCAGTGTAACAGAATTCATTGTTGATGCACCACACCCAGTGCTCCATGCAATACATCCTCTCCATGATACCCACCACCAGGCTCACCCAACCTCCCATCCCCCGCCCCTTCAAAACCCTCAGATTGTTTTTCAGAGCTCATAGTCTCTTATGGTTCATCTCTCCTTCCAATTTCCCCCAACTTCCTTCTCCTCTCCATCTCTCCATGTCTCCATGTTATTTCTTATGCTCCACAAATAAGTGAAACCATATGATAATTGACTCTCTCTACTTGACTTATTTCACTCAGCATAATCTCTTCCAGTCCCGTCCATGTTGATACAAAAGTCAGGTATTTACCCTTTCTGATGGAGGCATAATACTCCATAGTGTATACGGACCACATCTTCCTTATCCATTCATCCATTGAAGGGCATCTTGGTTCTTTCCACAGTTTGGTGACCGTGGCCATTGCTGCTATGACCATTGGGGTACAGATGGCCCTTCTTTTCACTACATCTGTATCTTTGGGGTAAATACCCAGTAGTGCAATTGCAGGGTCATAGGGAAGCTCTATTTTTAATTTCTTAAGGAATCTCCACACTGTTCTCCAAATTGGCTGCACCAACTTGCATTCCCACCAACAGTGTAAGAGGGTTCCCCTTTCTCCACATCCTCTCCAACACATGTTGTTTCCTGTCTTACTAATTTTGGCCATTCTAACTGGTGTAAGGTGATATCTCAATGTGGTTTTAATTTGAGTCTCCCTGAAGGCTAGTGATGAACATTATTTCATGTGTCTGATAGCCATTTGTATGTGGAGAAGACAAATTCTTATAACACAAAATCATGACTGACTTTGGGCGGTAGGAATATGGAAACTGAATCCTTCAATTTTTGAACATAAAATGAGTAATCTTCAATAAGTAGGGATATTTTTAAAATCTCTACATAGGAAGGGTGTCCTTAGGTAATTAGGAGATCTAGACCTAGAGGGAGACCTGGTAAGGGATCCTTGACCACGGAGAGATGGCTTTATTCCTGGCCTTGCAAAACAGTTGCTGCTTAAATTCCACTTGACAAGCTAATGTAGAGCTGGAGAGTGAGTGGCAGGAATCCTCAGTGAGGGGCAGGGCTGGGAGTTGCGAGGTGCGGTAATTAGGTGGAGTCCTGGGGGCACTTCCCAGTATTGTCTGCAGCTACAACTCAGCCTCAGAGGGCCAGGCCAGACTTGGTTTAGTGACCCCTGTTTTTGTACAGTTCCCTATGACAGAAACAGTCAACCTGGAAATCCCAGGCTCTCTCTCCCTCCCTGCTCCCCAACCCCGAAATCATCCAGCTAGAAGATTTCATTGCTTCATGCTGATAAGGATAAGGAAATGAGAGGAAGGACAGCTTATGGCTGATAGGAGATAATATCAACAGTTGATAACTCAAAGTGAGTTAATTAGTGTCTAAATTACTTCAGTCTTAAATTAGCCCTGAGGTTTGTTCAGGAACAATTTCCCTTGAGGGTCATGAGGTGGTTGTGGGAGAAAGTAAACTAATATACGATCAGCTAAGGTTTCTTCTTCCTGGGCACACAACCAGACTACAGTCCCACTTCCATTCCATGAGACCATGTGACTTGAGTGCTGCCAATGGGATAGACAGGGAGAAAGGTACGTCCTTTCCAGGCCAGGACCCTTGCCACTGCCCTCACAACCCTCCTTGCACCCTACTTTCTTTCTTTACTGATCTGCTGGCCAGGGAGGATCCAACAGATGACCGGGGGATGGCAAGGACACAAGATGGAGGGTGCCTGTGTCGTTGAGTCACCACAACTGGATTTCGTGAAGGTGAGAAATGAATTTCTAGTTTGTTAAACCAATAAGGCTATATTGCTTCTATGGGCCAACTAGGCTTTACTTATATTAACTCAATTAATCCAAGTAAAAAATATATAAGGCAAGTATTTTTATTATCTCTGCACAGTCAATGTTGACTTGCCCAAGGTCACACAACTTGTAGAATACACAGTATCTGAACCTGGGCAGTGTGGCTCCAGAGACCGTACTATGGTTTAGCATCTAAAAAGTTCCCTCTGATGATGTAAGTTTCTTTTAGAAGACAAAATAAGTTCCTTTTTCTTTTTTTTTTTAATTTTTATTTATTTATTTGACAGACAGAGATCACAAGTAGGCAGAGAGGCAGGCAGAGAGAGAGGAGGGAGCAGCCTCCCTGATGAGCAGAGAGCCCGATTCGTGGCTCGATCCCAGAACCCTGGGATCATGACCTGAGCTGAAGGCAGAGGCTTTAACCCACTGAGCCACCTAGGCACGCCGAAATAAATTCCTTTTAATTAAGAGAACATGGTATGATTTTGCATGAGTTTCCTGATTTCGATGGGTCTCTGAACCATAAGCCCAGATGAGAGTAGAGGAACTGGCCCAGGGGAGGGAAGAGGAGGGTCACAGTGTGGTGAAAAGAGAAAATGAATTAAGGTCTGAGCTTCTGGAGCTTTGAAAGAACCGGAAGTAGGGTCCAGAGGGGTGAGGTGAGCAGCGTGCAGTGGCCCTAGATTGATCCCTTGGAAAGCCTCCCCTGCAGAGAAGAGCCAGGTGCGGAGGGGAGGGAGAGCAGGGGCTGGCATCCATTGCATCCGGCTGCTCCGCGCCCTTGTTATTCCTAACCTTAAAAGTGGTATAAGTGTGTCAGGTGACCCAAGACCCCAGCTCTCAGAAACCATTTCTGAAAAAGCCAAGAGAAGAAAGTGTGTCGTTCTCCTTTCCTTTCTGGCAACTGTCAAGCAGATATGGGCATCAAGAATCCTGCCAGTATTGGGTCCTTGTTCCAAGAGGACAATGTACGATTCTTGTTCCTAAGGGATGCCTTGGAAGAGCTTCCCAGGGCAACAACCGATGATGGCAAGTTCTGCTTTTCAGCCGTTCCAGCAGAGCCAGCTTGCAGTGGATCCGAAAGAACTTGACAGAAATTTGGATAAGAGGTATCTGGATATTACTGAGCAAATGCGTTGTTGGAAAGGCTCGTTTCTTTCCACTAACATTAAAAAAAAAAAAAAAAGGAAAAAGAAAAGAAAACCCATTCTTGTAATGATCTAGATACAGGTTCTGTTAGAACTGAAGATGCAAAATGTAACATTCTTCCTTTTGATGCCTATGTCTTGGAATATGTTTACTGGATTTATTTAGTCAGTTCCTATGAGAGCCTGTTACTGGAGTTCTCCTAGCCCAGTAGAGCGTGGGTAGGTGCTGTCATTTGAGGGCAGTGGTGGAAAGTGCTGGCTACTAAAGCAACAGGACAAGCAACTGTTGACTTGGTGAGGAAGACACGCACTGTTCAAGAAATGAAGTGAATAACAAGAAAATGCGGGCAGGGAAAATGCTGAGTATGAGCTAAGTACTAAAGCACTCTTTAAAACTGATATTTAGGGGCTTTTCTGTGTTGGGAGGGGCTGGGGACAGTGGGTCAGGTGGTTGTGATGAGTCCTATAGAAACCCCACCAGGCAGCAATCAGTGGGTCTAGTAAATTGCCCCAAGTACACTGATTTCCCTTGAACGCCCCCCTCTGCCCCTTCCCCTGCAGGAAGTTCCTGTGCAAGTTACTGTATCAAAGCTTTAAATGGAGGAATTTTCTCTTTCTTTACATCAGTGTGAGTGGAGCTCTGTGACTGACAGCGAGCTGCATATGCAGACACTCTGTCGTGGGAGGGAATGAGGGGAAGATACACTGTATACTTTGTGACATTTCAAGGAGGTGTCTGTGTGAATTACAGCTGAGCGCCCAATGGCTGCCACGTTTGTTTACACCATCCCAGTGTGGAACTCATTGTTTGTAAAGCTCTTTGGGATCATTTGTATATGAAGGATTCCATATAAAACCAGTGTTTACTCCTTCTTGTGTTATGCATTTGGAGCCTGACACATGAGGGTGCTTTATATGCAGCATTCAGGAAAGTAAGCACTCCACTCTTATTAACACCACTAGGCACTGGGCTCCTGGTAGTCTACCTGGGGGCAGTGGAAAGGGGCTCACAGGTATGCAAGTAAATGGAAACAAAGAGAAGGCAAAACTCAGGTATTATTCAGCTGCTGAAAACTTTATGGGCAACCAGAGTACAAATAATGTGAGTTATCTTACTGGGAGTTTATTGAAGAAATGGAGCTTTAACTACCCTTTTCATTTATTTGTGAGTGTTGTGTGTATGTGTGTGTGTATAGTTGTGTGTCTGTGTGTGCACATGCGAATATTAAAACGTCTATTCTCAGCATCTTGTTACCTGGAAATTGCCATTAATTGACAAAATTGTGGTTCATTGAGGAAACGATGCTATTAATCTATATTATAAGCCTGAGACACTGCAAAATCCTTAAATTGAGTCTTATTGAGGCTTGCTGTTTATTGCTTTTGAATTCTTTGAGCAGAGATAATTTCTGTGACATGTATGGTGACTTCCTAAACAAAATATAGAACTACTCAAAAATAGCTCACTTTTAGAACACGTTGAAGAAAAGCGATCACACTAAAAGACACACAAATACGTATCTCATGATAAAAGCATATAAATATCTCATGTTCTTTAAAGACATGCAAAATAATAAATTATTCTTGCCTTTATATATATAATGTAATATGATCTATATTATACTCACACACACTCATACAGCTGACCATTGAACAACAGGGGTTTGAACTGCCCAGATTCATTTATATGCAGATTTTTTTCTATGAATATGGTACATACTGTAAATGTATTTTTTCTTCCTTATGATTTTCCTTTTTCTAGCTTACTTTATTATAAGAATATAGTATATAAAACATATACAATATATGAGTTAATTGACTGTTTATGCTATTAGTAAGTCTTCTGGTCAATGGTAGGCTTCATGGTTAATTTTTGGGAAAGTCCAAGTTATATTCAAATTTTTGACTGCGTGGGGTGGAAGTCAGTGCCCCAATCCCCCATGGTGAAGGGTCAACTGCATATGACAGTTTTGTGGTTCATTTAGGACACAGCAAATCAAAAGGGTGTTGGTTGAAGCTTGCAAATTATGGTTGGTCTTTCTTATCTATAGTCTAATTGTTAGGAACCCTTTGGTTATAATAAAAAATGATAATACAGCAAGTAGATGGTTGTCAATGAACTGTAGATAGAGACCAAGAGTGATTTAAAGTCTGATGTACATGCTGTGATTCCAGAAAAGTCTTTCCGGGAGCACTAGCTCCACTGCTGTGGATACTGAAGTTTGCACACAGTGTGAAGTTCCCATTTCTCAGTGATTTTAAGGTAATAGATTCTGATTTTCCCATGATGACCTTGGGAAGTGCTATTTAACTCATATAACCCAGAAGTTCACAGACCTCATGAGCATGTGGATTCTAATGAGGTCACTTATTGATGTTATAATCACAATACTTGTGTGACTTTGGGAAGTCACTTAACCTTTTAAAGACCTGTTAGCTCATCTGTAAAATGAGGATGATAATAGGAACAACATTATTTTGAATAGGGATCAAACAGTCTGGTCCATGTGAAGAATTTAGCAGAGTGCCCAGCATATAGGAAGGTAAATATCACTAATAAAGATCTTATTTTATTGATTGATTGGTTTGCATTCTATTTTTTAAAAATGGGTTGAGGTGAGAAAATAAAGAGCAAAGGAAGAGTACGGATTATATGGTAATTTTATTTTTTCCAATGAAGAAGTTTCTTCAGAGCAAAATATCTAAAAAGAAAACAGGGGTCACTGGAGGAGCAAGAGGTGTCGGCATTTCAAAAACTCAGTTCAAATACGTCTTAAAAAGTTGAATCTTAAAAGGTGAACCATTTAATGTATCTTTAAAGTCAGTCAATTTCTATAATTTGAAGATAGATTCAGTTTCATAGTTCTTTCTCGCCTGCAACACAGCTAAAATATAGAGTTTTCATTTTTTTCTATCCGACTGAATTGCTATCAGATTTTTGTAAACCATTCACTCTGGAAGAATGCTTTGTTCTGGAAAAGGCAAGTGCTGGGAAAAACTCAGCAAGACTGCATAGCTTATTCTTTGAAAACTAGCACTTGATAAGGGTGTTAACTCGACATGTAATTCCACTTAGTAAAGGGATCATTGAACAGAATGGATGCAATGATTAAACCATAATTATACACTATACCTATAATTATTTTGCAAAGAAAAGGTACATATAACAAATAAAGGAAGTATTTAAACATAGGCATAGAGAAGAAGAAAAATCCATTATGTAGAATGAGAAAGGATAAATCTGTGTGAAAATCAATGGAAATAAAAAGCAGGTTGGAAATGTTTGCATTGAAATAATCGGAAGAATAAAAAGCATCAGTTCTGATTCCCCGATCATGACAAAACTCTCTTAGACAAGATATTTTATAAATCAAACATTGAGAAAATGAGAGGGATCAATGTTGGTTGAATGAATGAATCAATGAATGAATGAATCAGTGAATTGAAATGGAGACCTTTAATACAGTACTGTGCTATCAAGAGAAAATAACCAAATTAATACATGAAATTTCATATAAAGCTCATTTTAGGGGCGCCTGGGTGGCTCAGTTGGTTGAGCAGCTGCCTTCGGCTCAGGTCATGATTCCAGGCTCCTGGGATCGAGCCCCGCATCGGGCTCCCT
Organism: Lutra lutra; assembly: GCF_902655055.1. Lineage (NCBI taxonomy): Eukaryota > Metazoa > Chordata > Mammalia > Carnivora > Mustelidae > Lutra > Lutra lutra. The sequence goes on along the minus strand of NC_062283.1, from coordinate 121,323,967 downwards.
GCTTAGCGGAGAGCCTGCTTCTCTCTCTCCCTCTGCCTGCCGCTCTGCTTACTTGTGCTCTCTATCTCTCTGTCAAATAAATAAATAAAATCTTTAAAAAAAAAAAAAAGCTCATTTTACATTTTACCACATTGAGCTAATTGCTCACATCTTTTCTTTTAGAACAAAAAATAGGGAGAATAGTAAGCAGTATTGACATTCGGGGAAAAAAAATACTAGCAAGGGAGACTTTACAAAAATAGCTGTTAGATTGCAATGAATAAGGGGAAAAGGTAGTTTTCTTGAAGTGGTGATTGCTCTCGTTATCAGGTGTGGCAGGCTTCACAAGAAGCTGGGGTGGCCTTCCAGAACTCGGGGACCAGATAGGGACAGGGCTAAGGTGTGAAGGAGAAGCAGAAGTGCGAATACAGAGGAACACAGTGAATAGACTATGTTAGGGGTGCGGGTCTTTGGGGTTAGGACACAGCGCTAGTTCGGGAGAAGGGAAGGATGAGCTAGGTGCCTAACCAACTCACTGGTGGAAGGATGATCTGATCTGAACAAGGAGGTCACGGTTTTTTCTAGAATCTTTAATGGTCCATTTCTTTCAGGACTGTGAACAAGAAATCCCAAATATTTTTCAAAATTTGGGGGAGGGGCTTGGGTCTCAAAAGATCTACAAAGTGCCTATGACATTTGAGTACTTCCTGGTTTCATCACTGAGGTTTTCTTTGCACTTAGTTTTATTTTTTAAAAAGATTAGGAATTTTAAACTGGGACAGAATTTTGGTCTAGTGGTGTGAAGGGGTTTTACCGATAGATGATTATCAGCTCCCAGATCCCTCCTGAGTCTTACCTGAGTATGAAGTTCTATTCTGTAAACAAGCATCGCTTTGCCTGATACAAGTCGTAACCTTGTTCCAAAGGGAGCTATCTAGTCAACGGTGTCGGGGGTCACTTCTGCAGACCCTGTTAATGTTCATAACATGCTGACAGTTACCACATTCAATAAAGCCAACAGGATTTTGTGTCCCTAAAGCAATGACAGAAATGAGTTTACAGATATCTCCCCTGCCCCGTGCTCTGAGGCCATCATCCTTTCACTCCCTGCCACCAAGACCATGCGGTTAACTTCTCCTATCTTATGGTTTAGAAGGTCTGGCCACCCCGGAAAGAGGAAAAGCACCCCTGCTGCCTACTTGTCCTCTTTCTGCTGAGGCTGGAGAGCCCACAAAAATTAGAGCTTCGCTGCGGCTCCTTCTGGTCGTTTTACAATTTGCCAATTTCTTGCAGTGCTCTGGATTGCTACAATCTTATCATTTTCAAAAACTCATCATTACTTGTTCTCTCTGTGTAGATCATTTGTAGTTATGAGGAAAACCTCCCTCTGCTTTTAATCTTACACTGGGGTAGGGCTTCACGTTTTCCTTTTCAAGTGCACTTCCACAAAAGAGAAGTAAATAGGCATTCTGATTCTCTCAAGACCAGAATACTATCATAACTTTTTATCTTTTACTGCTCTATGCTCGAGGGTGGGTAGAGAGGCATTTTCTTGCTCTCACATGGAATTACTATTAAATATGAGTGTTAAACTTGGATTGAACGGGGAAAGAGGCAAAGAAGCTAAAAAGAGCTCCCGAATAGTCTTTGTCATTAATAACTGCTTATAAGAAACAGAAATATTTCTGAAAATGTGAAGTTACATTTTCAAAAATCATGTATATTTTCTATATATATCATGTAACCATATATATATATGTATATATACATGTTTGTGGGCATATATATAGACACACATATATAATATAATGTATATATGCAATACACATATATAATATCATATATATTATATATAATGTATGTATATATATTATTTTGCAAAGGAAAAAATAGATGTTTTTTTATATTAAACTGAAGGCTTCCTGAACAGATGTACCTTGTGGAATAAACTATTACAATTCAGGTAATGACAATGGTAGAGTCAAGGTAAGGCCAATGTCAGGGACTTCACATATTTGGCGCTTTGCTGGAAATTCCACTCTAGCAAAGCATAGCATCTAATCTGATGCATTCTTTAGTGGGCTTGCAAAAATTGGGTTCTATTTGAGAGGTTATAACTATTGAAAACCAGAGTGACCCTTTCTTTTCTTGGTAATGACCCTAAATATTTGGTCCCACTCAAGAAAATTTGTTTTGGGGTGAACTAAGGATATCCTGAGAAATGTGTGTGTGTGTGTGTGTGTGTGTCTCAGTATGGAGACACCTGGTGGGCGAGCATTGAAGTGGGTGGGGTTTTGAAGGAGCCATTTAGATCTGTTATTTGGAGTACTAAGGAAGAATAGTCAAGAATGTGGAAATTAATGGAACTGTAGGAAAAATTACTGTTTATCCTAGAAATTTACTACGACAAAGAGCTGGAAAACTGGACATTATCAGATAAAATTTAGACTTCAGGAAGGTAAATTTCTTAAAGCTTAGAGATAATGTAGATAGGATTCTCTGACCAAAGACTCCAAAAAGTAGCAACTTAGGTAAGATGAGAGATTCTGTTAAGGAAAGTCTGATGTGATACTAAAAAGTTATTTCAATTGAATGAAGATGGAGACCAAATAGCTAATGGGGTGGCCCTCAGAGGAGTGCCAGGTACACACTAAAGATGGGGAGAGGGCCGTGTTACTAATGTGACAGTGACATGGTCTTAGGCACTATAGCAGTGACTTGTGGAAAACACAAAAGAGCAACACGACACATTCGGAGGGTAATTGTTTCCCTTTTTATAAACGTTGAAGAATGAACAGAGGGAAAATTCTCTTTGCATCTCCGGTTTTGCATCTCCATTCAGAGGAGTAAGTTCCAAAGCAGAAAGGGTGGGAGGTGAGAGGTAGGGGTGGGGGTGGGTAGGAGATAACCATTCACCCTTGTGGATAACTGGTGATTTGGTGTTAAATTGTTAAATCAAGCACGGGCTGCTTTTGCCTCTATAATTCGTCTTTCTGGTAATAAATTACATACATCTTTGTATCTGTGTTGTTTGGTACATTTCTTTCAAAGGGAGGGTTTTCTATTTTTGTTATCAACAGCCATTTTGTTCAAGCACATCTTGTGATGGACATGGTTTTGAAGACTCTGATTTTCCTTCTGTTCTCACTTCTGTTTGGACAGAAAAGTCTGAAGCTTGATCTTCACGAATCTGAGATAAAAAGAAATCCAAGACTGGCCACTGAAATGATTTCTTCGTTGTAGAGAAGAATTACCCAAGAAGCAAAAAAACTTGGGAAATCACGATATTCTTCAATTCATCAGTTCGATAGCTGATCAGCTAGGAAGATCTCCATGTCCACTTAGACTAAGAAGGGTCGCATGAGTGTACAAAACAATGAACAAAATGGTCCAGAAAATCCGAGGTGATTGAACTTTATGTCCTGCCCAAATGCAGCATTACTCAGAATTTACGGTTATGCCAGCCTTTGCACCCTCAAAACATTTTCCCGAGTATTTTAGGATTCTCACATAAATATTGCTGCAGTAAGTATCATCAACATCTAGTAGCTGTTTTTTAAGAATAGCCAAGTGACATTATTATGGTCTGCCATCAAACCAGGGGAGGTGTGGAGGAGGCCAAAGCTGATCATGCAGAGAAAGAGAATATTTATACAGACGCACAAAACAGAGTTTATGCCGAAGAATCTGTATATATTTCCACATATTAGTAGCATACTAGAATCTTTGGTCTGCTTTTGGTACAGAGCTACTCATATGTTTCCATCCAAATTTTTTTTTAGAGAGAGAGAGTGAGAGCGGGTGAAGGGGAGTTTGGAGGGATGGGCAGAGGGAGAAGGAGAGAGAGAATCTTAAGTAGGCTCCACACCCAGTAGCTGAGATCATAACCTGAGCTGAAATCAAGAGTTGGATGCTTAACCGACCTAGCCTCCCAGGCGCCCCTCCATCCAAATAATTTTAATGAGGAGAGTGAGTGGTATCTACTCATAGATATGTTTTTTGAAGTCTTCATTTTTAAAAGCTTGTGTGAATTTTGGATTAAATTAAAAAGGATTATAAAATACTATTTTGTCCTTGTACATTTCCTGTCTTAGGAAAATTATCAGCAGTTCTCACACTATAGTGTAAATAAGGATCACCTGGAATCCTCCGTAAAAATGTGAATTCCTGGTCTCTACTCTCACCTCCTGTCCCCAGATCCTGATTAGGTGAGTGTACAGTATGCCTGGAAATAAGGACCCCAAGAGACTGGATCTGTTATGGTGATCCAAGTAGCACACTAAGAGAAATTTGGCTCTAGAAACAGCCTTGGGGTGTCTTGTTACTTTGAGAAGCACGTCTTTAAATGTTCTAGGAGTATTCATCACAGAAATGGGTAATCCAGTCTCAGCTTTGTTGCTTGACCCTGCTCTTCACTAATCCAGTGGTCAACCAGTCAGAACCCCTTCCAGCTTTCTTACAAGACCCACATTTCTCTATCATCAGTATTTTCCCTACAGGGATTCTCCCAGCCAGTCCCATGCTTGACTGGTATATCTTCAAATTCTGTTGGTGTTTCCTGGCTCTCAAACGCTGCCATTGCCATGGAGCCCATCCTTCTCCACCCACTCAACTTGCCATGACTTTTCTCCTGAGTGCTCTTCACTCCTTGTCTTCCTATTTTTATACATGCTTCTTTATTCCCCCTGATTGAGCCTCGGTTCCAGAAAGGGAGGCCGAGTCAGACACATCCCTCACATCCCTGAGTCTCCAGTGGTACCTACCAAGGTCCTCTGAAAGCAATAGATACTCAATAAATATTGGTTGAATGGATGACTTGATGAGAAAATGTTAATACATAGAGTTGAGAAGAATGTAAAAACAGAAGAAACAAAAGCTGTTCCTTACCTCTGGTAATGTGGTGACTGATTGCAACATGTCCCTTTTTGTATGAGTATTTCTCTTAATTAGGTGGAAAGAAAATCCAAAAATCATTATAGCAGTGATGCAATGAAAAAACTGGATATTTGGACGCATGGAATGTACAACACAAAGAGTGAACTTTATTTTTTAATTTTTTAAAATTTTAAAAGGTTTTATTTATTTACTTGACAGAGAGACAGCAAGAGAGGGAACACAAGCAGGGGTAGTGGGAGAGGGAGAAGCAGGCTTCCCACTGAGCAGGGAGCCTGATGCGGGGCTCGATCCCAGGACCCTGGGATCATAACCTCAGCCGAAGGCAGATGCTTAATGACCGAGCTACCTAGGTGCCCTAAGTGTGAACTTTAAACTATGGAATTTAGTTAATAATTATGTATCATCATTGCAACAAGTATACCACACTGATGGAAGATGTTGATAATAGGGAAATCTTAGTGGGAGGAGTGTGAGGGCATATATAAGTCTGTACTTTCTTCTCCATTTTTCTGTAAACCAGAAGCTTCTCCCCAGATAAAGTCTAGTAATTTAAAAATATTTTAAAAAATGGATATTTGGGGGGCACCTGGGTTGCTCAGCGGGTTAAAGCCTCTGCCTTCGGCTCAGGTCATGATCCCAGAGTCCTGGGATCGAGCCCCACATCGGGCTCTCTGCTCCGTGGGGAGCCTGCTTCCTCCTCTCTCTCTGTGCCTGCCTTTCTGCCTGCTTGTGATCTCTGTTTATCAAATAAATAAATAAAATCTTAAAAAAAAGGATATTGGGTAATGAAAGAAACAAAAAGAAACCTTAGTGATGTGGAATGATAAGAAATTAACCTAATCAGTAGAATTCACTCCATGTTGTTATGACTGACATTTCAAGAGTACGAAAACAAGGTCCGGCTTGTTATGGGCTGGGGACACTCTTTCACGGTTGTTTATACGTAACCCTTGTAGAAAATTTTCTGAACTCAGCTTTTTCATTAGTGAAATAAGATTTTCACGTTGAGAAACATTGGATAAAACAAAAATATCAGTAAGCAGGCATGAACCTGATGATACATGCAGCCTAAGAATTCACCTTGTTACAAATTAGAGTACCATTGGTAAAGTAAGTGTATTTGGAAGGGCAGAAGTGGAACAGAGGTGTAGGAAGGATTCATTCTATCCAGGATTTAGACAATACTGTCCGTGGAGTGAGGAGACGTACTATAGCATCAGGCACTCATGGTCTGACATCAAGAATGATAAGGGGAAGAGAGAGAGAGAGAGAGAGAAAGCAAGTAAGCTTGATAGACTGGGCTCACACATATTCAGCAATTCATTTCAGAAGAAAAAAAAATAACCATTTTCAACTTATGCATGCTGTAAGTATCTAAATGATTTGATGTAGAATATCATATTGCAAACTCCTTCAGAATAATACAGTCAACGCAACACGCAAATTCGAATTGTTTTGTTTACCCTTTACTAGTGTTCTCCGTCTTCCGTTCAGTGTTTTAGCAACCTGGGATCTGTCTCTGTTTTGTTGCTAAGCCATTTTCATGTGCATTAATACAAACAAAATTATAGATACTTCGTATGCATTTCTCCATAAACTGAAAAGAGATGTTTGCACCTAGTAAGTGTTTTTATTCAGCCTTCTCTTCCTCTGTTGATATGAAGAATACCTTTTGTAGCTCACGGGGGTGAGTTGTATCTACAGTAGGCGAGGTGGTTTGCTCTCAGGGCAAAAGTGCTCGAAGCAATCGGCTCCGGCTACATCTTTTTGGAAACGTGTACCACAGCACAGCGCAGTGTAGAGCTTCTCAATCTTTCATGTGTAAGCAAACCATCTGGAGAGCTTGTCAAAATGCAGATTCAGACTTGGTAGGTGCGGGGAGGAGGGGAGGAGTCTGAGATTCCTCATTTCTAATCAGTCCCCCATGTAGCCAGGGTAAGGAGGAGCTGCCTCTTAGCCCCATGATCTTTCTTTCTTTTTTTCCTTTTTTTTTTTTAACACTTGATTGTGAGCTGCGGACCCTCCCCAGAGAGAGGAAGTCTGGTATTTCTCATTGATCCTTTCAGATGCCCTAAGGATTAACATGTTGTTTGTCTCTTTCCTTCTGTCTACGAGGCAGGTGGGGAGAGGAAGTTTGCGTGAACACCTCCAAGTACCATACACGCTCCAGCATGTGGCATGTGTAAGAGCGTGTATGTAGTCGGATAATGAATGCAATCATCAGGGAGAAGGCTACTTTCCTTTCTCAGAAAGGCAGATTAAGGGCAGCCAAAGTGGCGTTTGGCTATTTTACATAGCAAAAGAGGAATTCTTCATCATAATTTAGAAAAGGTACAGAGATGATGAGCTGAAAATTAAAAACAGCCATATTCATGAGTTTAGAGATGATTTCTCAGTGGCCTTTTCCTAAGGGAAACTTCTGCCCTCTGCCAGTTTTCACACGGCTTCATGCCTGAGCTCTATAGAGACAATACCGAACACCTTATTTCGTCTTTCTTGTGTGAATATACTTAGCGTAAACAGATGGATCAATGAACCTCCAAAGATTGTCTGCGACTCCAAACTCTCCTGCCAGATGAATGCTTTAACCTGCAGACGGCACTTCGCAGAGCCACTGAAGTCAGAGTAGGGGAGGGGTGGTCAGAGTGAGAATAATGGCAAGGAAGAGACAGCGTCAGCTGAGGGAATCCACTCCAGAGGAGGAAAATGTGTTCTGCTCCCCAACCTTGCAGGTAGCATGTTTGGCTGCCACAGGAGCACATTATTTGTTCTTTTTCCCTGACACTGAACTAAAGAATGCATTGTGGGAAAACCCATGGTGACATATGACACAATGCAAAGGGAGATCACAGCGTGAGGCAGCATCAAGGGGTTGACATGGCCTTGATGCACTCGGGCACAGCACGGGGTCGCTGGGATGAGTGGCTCTTCCAACGGAGGCCCGGGTGCAATTTGCACAATTCTCCTGAGAGCTCCCGGTGAAGCCCCAAGCCCCCCTGTAAACTGGGCCAAAGAGGAGAGCAAAGACCCTGCCCCCTGCCTAGAGACACACAAAGGGAGGCATTTCAAAAGGAGCTTAGTTAAAAGGAGGAAAAATTATACACAAATATTAGAGGAAAATTGAAATGGATTTAAAAAAAAAAAAAGAATCTAACCGTTAGAATGGGAGCAAAGGGGATGGGAAGAAAATGGAAAGTACAGGGAACTGGCGGGCAGAGCACATATCAAAGTGATGCGTTAAACTTTCTTCTTTGGCTTTTCTTAAGAGAAAGACTCTTGGGAAAGCTACAAGTGAACCTGATTTGTTTTGGTTAAAGAGTCTTCCCTCCCCTCACTGGCTCCGAACTTTGCAGCGCTGTCCACGTTCAGATGAAAGTTTGCACGGAAAGAAAGGGAAACCCCGCCAGCCCCATCAGGCCTGCTTTCTGTTCATCTCCCAGCAAAAGACCCTCCTCCACCCGCTCTCCCTTGTTGCTCCTGCTTGTCATAATATGCCACTTTTTGTTCATCAGATTTACATTTCAAAATTTCTGTATGGCTGCCATACATTAATTATTAATCTTCCACCAGCCCCTTCTGTAAAAAGCATTTTAAACTTTGATTTTGCTATCCATTCTGAGGAGAATAAGCTTTAATCATGACCCCTTTCTACTGGGTATTTTCATTTTCTTATCCTATGAAGAATTTACTCTATTGCTAGATAAGTACGTACTTAGAAAAACCTCATGTATTTCTTTAATTGATTTTTTTTTTAAACTAATCTTTTTTTTTTTTTTTTAAGGAGGCTCCACGCCCAGAATGCGGGGCTGGACCTCAGGACCCTGAGATCAAGCTGAGACCAAGAAAGCTCAACCAAAGCTCAACCAACTGAACCACGCAGGCACCCCTCTCACGGATTTTTTAAAGCAGCCTGAAAGGCTTGAGATTGAGAATAACTGTTGTTTTCCAGAGTCACTGAAAGCTCTTTTGGACAATTCCAGTCAAGGGTTTTACTAAGACTTAATTGGAATTGGGGTAGTAAAAGATTAGCTGGTTTTCTTTTAACCAGCTGCCTACTGTTCAAACCACCACAAACTGTTGGACTGATTGTCTGTGTGGCCCCTGCCTTTGATGGGGTCTTCCCTCTGCTGGTAACCCTAGAGGTCACTTCAGTGTTGCTGATTGATTTCATTTCACATTTAATCAAAGGAACTGAATCAAACTTGCTGTTTCAAATTATCTTTCAGTATGACTTCTTTAAAAAAAATATTTATTTGACACAGAAAGAGAGAGCACAAGTAGGGGGAGCAGCAGGCAGAGGGCGAGGGAGAAGCAGACTCCCCGCTGAGCAGGAAGCCCCATGTAGGGCTTGATTCCAGGACCCTAGGATCATGACCTGAGCTGAAGATATATGCCCAAATGACTGAGTCACCCTGGCACCCCTCAGTATGATTTCTTGATGGTTAGGTTTTTTTGTAACTTTTCTGTCTCTAAAATCATCTTACTATCTAAAATAGCTATTCTTAATATTTTAAGAGAATCACTTACCTCTAAGAGTTTTATAAAAGCTATAAATGTAAAGTATGTATGTATAGGTATATGTGTGTGTGTGTGAGTGTGTGTGTGTGTGTGTGTATACATATATTTTTCCATACTATCTCAAAAGGTCACAGGGGCCCTGGAAAATTATCCATGAACTCTTTAAGTTTCTTGGACCTTAGATCAAGAATTCAGGATTTTTTTTTTTAAGATTTTATCTATTTATTTGACAGACAGAAATCACAAGTAGGCAGAGAGAGAGGAGGGGGAAACAGGCTTCCCGCTGAACAGAGAGCCCGATGTGGGGCTTGATCCCAGGACCCTGAGATCATGACCTGAGTCAAAGGCAGAGGCTTTAACCCACTGAGCCACCCAGGCACCCCAAGAATTCAGGATTTGATTTGACATAGAAGTTCCTGAGTTTTACCGCTCCACTTTATGACCTCTACCCACCATAAATCCCAGCTGGAGGCTGGGTTGTATTTGGCATCACATATAAATGGTCCTAACATGATGTCTGTTTCACTTGCAGGGTTTAGCGGTTGTGCGGAATTTTGGATACCAACTGTATTATTAGTCTGGTGTTGCCACTGGATTTACTTGGTGTTATACTCTACTGGCAGTCCTCTTGATGTCACTTTTGCTTTTGCGCAATGTATTTGATGTTGCAAAATACCAGTTGAAGGATCACAACTCATGGAAGAACAGCCCCATGACAGGAGGCAGGTGAGATGGCTTTAGGGTTCTTGCTGTGACATAACTGGGTGACTTTAGACAAGTCCCTTCATCTTTCTGGGCTTTAGTTTCTTAATAACAACTACCAGTTATGATGTACATGCTAGGTGTTGGCTAAATGGTTTACATATTTTATCAAGTTTCATATTCACAGGGACCAGAAGAGACAACTTCCGTTAGCCTTAGTTGAGCGTTGAGGAAACTGAGGTTTAGAAAGGTGGAAAGGTCAGAGCCTGGGGTTGAACTGAAAGAAGTCTGATTAAAGAGTTCAAGCTTAGTGACTTTTGTCCTCTCTGTTTTGCACACAGCTTACTGTTTAAAATGAGGCACTGGGATTAAACCAACTCAAATGTCCTACAGTTCTGAAAGAGGACACGGGGAGCCATATTGACTAGTATATATCCTAGTTCTATTTTTTCTCTATAGATTTTACTTATTCATTTGAGAGAGAGAAAACATGTTCACAAGCAGGAGCAGGAGCGGGGCTGAGGAACAAGCAGACTCTCCCCTGAGCATGGAGCCTGACACCAGGCTGGATCCCAGAACCTGAGATCAAGACCTGAGCCGATATCAAGGTTTGGCTGCTTAACTGACTAAGCCACCCAAGTGCCCCTCCAATCCTTTTTTAAAAAAAGATTTTAAAAGCAGCTTTATTAAAAAATGATATTAAAAACAACTGGCAAACAATAAACTGTTTAGATTAACAGTATATCTTTTGTTGCATTTTAACCTATATATCCATTTGTGAAACCATCATCACAATCGTGATAAGGAATGTACCTATTTCTCCCTAACATTTTATTTACTCCTTGGTGATCTCTCTTTCCCAGATTTCCCTGTACCTCCTCCACAGGCAATCATTAATTTGCCTTCTGTCACTACAGATTAGTTTCCATTTTCTAGAAAAAGTTTTAAAAAAATAAATGTAAGTCTCTTGTGATTTTATATTCATTTCCCCAGTGAGTAGTGATATTCAGCATATTTTTATGTGATTACTTGCCATGGTCTATTTTCCTTGGTGAAATTTCTGTTCCAATCTTTCACCCATTTTTAAAAAAAATTTTTTAAAAATATTTTATTTATTTATTTGACAGAGAGAGAGCTTACCAGTAGGCAGAGAGGCAGACAGAGGGAGAGGGGGAAGCAGGTTCCCTGCTGAGCAGAGAGCCCGATGTGAGGCTTGGTCCCAGGACCCTGAGACCATGACCTGAGCCGAAGGCAGAGGCTTTAACCCACTGAGCCACCCAGTCGCACCTCACCCGGTTTTTTAATTGAATTGTTTCTTGAATTTTGAAAGATATTTATGTATTCTGGATCTAAGTACTTTATTAACTCTATGATTTGAAAATCTTTTATCCCAATCTGGTTCTTTTTTTTTTTTAAAGATTTTATCTACCCATCTGACAGAGAGAGATCACAAGCAGATGGAGAGGCAGGCAGAGAGAGAGAGAGAGAGGGAAGCAGGCTCCCTGCCGAGCAGAGAGCCCCATGCAGGCCCCGATCCCAGGACCCTGAGATCATGACCCGAGCCGAAGGCAGCGGCCCAACCCACTGAGCCACCCAGGCGCCCCCCAATCTGGTTCTTAGAGTCTTTTGTAGAGAATATGTTTTAAACTTTGCTGGAGTCCATTTATCAATTTGCTCTTTTATGGATCATGTTATAGTTGTACCTAAGAACTCTCTACCTAACCCAAGGGTACAAAAGTTTTCTTCTAGATGTTTTATAGTTCAGTTTTTACATTTAGTTCTGTGGTCCTTTTGAGTCGGTTTTTGTGTATGATATGAAGTATGGATCAAAGCTAGGGTTTTGTTTTTTTTTTTTTTTACATATTGATATCCAATTTTTCTAACAATATTTGTTGCAGAGTCTATCAGTTCTTTACATGAATTACTTTTTTTACATTTGTCAAAAATCAGTGGCATATAAATATGTAGGGGTCTATTTCTGGACTCTCTTGTTTCATTAATCTATTTTTGTATCTATATCACATTGTCTTAATTATAAGAGCTATAAAACAAATTTTGAGATGAAATAGTGTTATCTCAATTGTTAAAAATAGTAATAGTAAATAAATAAATGAGAAATTATACCAATCTGCTCCAGCTCTTCCAGATATTGAAGAGGAAAAAATATTTCCCCAACTTTTTCTTACTCAGAATTGTTTTGGTTATTTTTTAGGTCTGCAGAATTTCCATATGAAATTTATAATCATCTCATCAATTTCTATAAAAATGCATGCTGAGATTTTGATTGGGAATGTGTTGAATCCTTTGATCAATTTGGGGAAAAATTGACCTTTTAACAGTATTGAGTCTTTTGACCAGAAACATGGTCTATTTCTGCATTATATTTAGCTGTTCCTTACTTTTTTCTCAGCAATGTTTCCTGCTTTGTAATTTTTGGTGTATAAAATGTCCTATATCTTTTGTGAGATTTATCTGTATTTCAAAATTTTGTTGCTATTGTACATGTTACTGATATTTATTATTTATTTAAAATATTTTCTTTTTCTTTGAAAGAGAGGGAGTGAGAGAGAGAGGGAGAGAGAATCTGAAGTGGACTCTGCACTGAAAACAGACCCTGACATGGGGCTCAACCCCACAGCCCTAAGATCATAACCTGAGCTGAAACCAAGAGTTGGATGCTTAACAGACCAAGCCACCCAGGCACCCCATAAATTTTACTGATTTTTAATTTTGATTTCTGATTATTCAATGTGAGTGTATAGAAACAATTGATTTTTCTATATTGATCTTGTACCTGCGATCTTTCAACACTCACTTATTAGTATGTTATGGGTTTACATCTCTTATACAGGCAATCATGCTGTATATGAATAAAGATTGTTTTATGACTTCCTTTCCAATACCATGTCTTTATTTCTTTTTCTTACTTTATTGCACAAGGTGGACTCTACTACAATTTTGAATAGAAGTGGTATGATCAAAGCTTTGCCTTGTTTCTGACCTTAGGGGGAAAATCATTTGGTCTTTCACCGTGAAGTATGATATCGCTGCAGTTATATCTACATTTATATCTGTCTGTCTATCTGTATATGTATATGTATATGCCTTTTTTCAGATTAAGGAAGTCTCTCAATAGATTTCTAGTTTGTTATGAGTTTTTATGAGAAACTGTATAGTGAAAGTTTTCAAATACCTATTTTATTGTTTTCTCATATTAAAAATATCTTTTTTGTGGGGTGCCCGGGTGGGTCAGTTGGTCAAGCGTCTGGCTCTTGATTTTGGCTCAGGTCATGATCTCAGGGTCCAGGGATTGAGGCCTAGTTGGGTTCCCCACTTAACAGGGAGTCTGCTTGTCTAAAATAAAGAAATAAATCCTTAAAAAATCTTTTTTATTGCTTTATAATATTAAAATGAAAACCACTAAAAACAAAAATATTTTTAAAAGATTATTTATTTATTTATTTGAGAAAGAATGAGTGAGAGAGAGCATGAGGAGAAGCAGACTCCCCAAGGAGGTGGGAGCCTGATGTGGGACTCGATCCTGGAAGTCCGGGATCATGACCTGAGCCGAAGGCAGTCGCTCAACCAACTGAGCCACCTAGGTGTCCAAAACAAAAGTATTTTTAATAATATTATGTTTTGTTCTTTAATTGCCTTAATTGGTTGTTGATTGTTAAAGCAACTTTGCCTCCTAAGGGGAATCACTTCTTTGTCATGATGTATTATTATTTTATATATTGTTGGATTTGACTTGATAACATTTCATTTAGAAATTTTGAATCTGTGTTCATGAAGGATATTGTTCTATAGTTTGTTTTTTTATTGTGGTATCTTTGGTTTTGCTGTTAGGGTATTAATGCTGGCTTTATAGAATGAGTTGGGAAGTATTTGCTGCTCCCCCTCAGTATGGTGGAAGGGTTTGTGTAGATTTAATATAATTTCTCTTTATTTATTTACTTATCAGTTTTAAAAATTGAGATGTAATTGATGCACAACATGGTGTGAGCTTAAGGTGTACAACGTGTTGATTTGAAGTATTTTTATATTGTACTTTGACTCCCACCATAGCATTAACCAACACCTCTGTCACATCACATAATTAGCATTTCTTTTTTTTTTAAGATTTTATTTATTTATTTGACAGAGAGGCAGGCAAAGAGAGAGAGAGAGAGAGAGGGAAGCAGGCTCCCTGCTGAGCAGAGAGCCCTATGTGAGACTCAATTCCAGGACCCTGAGATCATGACCTGAGCCAAAGGCAGAGGCTTAACCCACTGAGCCACCCAGGTGCCCCAGCATTTCTTTTTAATGGTGACATTTAGAGTGTAGTCTCTTAACAACTTTGAAGTATATAATATAGTATTGTTGACTATTATCACAATGTTGTACAATTGGTTCTCCAGAACTTATTCATCTTCTAACTGCAAGCGTGTACCTTTGGTCAATATTTCTCTGACATCCTCTTCCTCTGACCCATACCTAGTCACCATTCTACTCTCTGTTTCTATGAGTTCAGCTTTTTTAGATCCCACATTCAAGTGATATACAATATTTCTTTCTTTGTGTGACTTATCTCACTTAGCATGACACCCTTAGGGTCCATCCATGTTATAGCAAATGGCAGCATTTTTCTTTTCATGGCTGCATAATAGTTCATCATATGTATATCACAACTTCTTTATCCATGCATTCATTGAAGGACACTTAGGTTGTTTCCAGATCTTGGCTATTGTCACTATTTTGAGTGATTTGTTTATGACATGTTTTGGTGAAGTTACCTTTTTGTTTCTTGTACTTGGAGTTCTGTGAGTTGCTTTTGAACTATGGGTTTGCAATTTTCTTCAATTTCGTAAAAATTTTGGTCATTGTTTCTTTAAATATTTTTTGGTGTTCTCTTTCAATTATACTATGTATATGTGCTCTGCTCATTGCTTTCTCTCTCTGCATTTCGTTTTGGATAGTTTTAATTACTATTTCTTCAAGTTCATCAATCTTTTCTTCTACAATATCTAATCCAGCTAATACTACTCTAAATGTATTTTTTTATTGAACATATTGTAGTTTCTATTTTCCAAGTTCAACTTAAATCTTTTCATTTCTAATGTCTTTGTATATTAATCCTAATATCAGTATCAGATTTATTGGTTTATGGGTCATATTTGCATACCTGCTGATTTTTTATTAGATGTATGATCTTATGAATTTGAACTTATTTAGTGCTAGAAATTTTTCTATTCCCAAAAATAGTCTTATGTATATTCTGGGATGCAGTTGTATTATGTGAAAAAGTTTGATCTTTTTGAAATATGCTTTTTTCTTTTCATTTGTTAGATGGGTCTGGAGCAATGTTCACTCCAGGGCTAATCATTCTCCACTACTGAGGCAAGACCTCTACCAAATATACACTCCACCAAACACACTGTGAGCTGTAAGGTTTTCCAGGCTGGCTGTGGGAACAGGCATTACTCCTAGCCCCATATGAGCTCTGGGCACTATTACCTTTAATTCTTTCACGTCATTCTTTCCTGGACAGCATGTAGTCTATTCATGGACAGGAACTCACCTGAATACTCTAGGGGAGTCCCCTGCCAATCTCCAGAAGCTCTCTCTCTGCTTTGAGTCAGAGACTATAATTACGCAGGAAAGTGGGACTTGAAGGATGGGTATGCTCTCTGTGCGTGAAGAAGATACTGCAGGGCATCTAGGCAGGAGAATCCCCAGAAAACAGGAATGTCGAGGAGGTAGTGAGAAGACGCATTCAGTTTGAACTGAAATTTCCTGTGTGAAAGAACACAGTCTTTTTGGAAAGGTGGGCTACTTCCTCTTCTAAGGACGCTTAGTTTAAAGCAATGAAGGCGGAAGGCAAGTTTATCTCTAACTAGAGTATTTCAAAGGTCTAAGTGTGCTGGAGAGTGCTAGACAGTGGGTAAACACTTGAACTTGTGTTTCTATCCCAAGGAGCTCATCTGTCCCAAGAAGTGCGAGCACTGTATGTGGAGCAAAACCCAAATTCATAAGTTTTTACTCTATTCCTTAGATCCTAGGGATCTAAAGACTGACTTTGCAAAAGGCCTGATGAAAGGAAATTCATGTTTACTGAGGATCTGGAGGTTGTATGTTATATGTACAGGGCATGGAAGAGCCTGGGGAAATCAGCATGAAGATTTCACAATTAGATGCAAAAGGCTGGGATGGAGGCAGAGAGGTTGAGCATGGAAGGGGCAAGTGTGGAAAAGGAAGAGTTGTAGGCATTCGGAAACCAGCTAGCTATGTGAGGTAGGGGCAGGAGGCTGCCCAGGATGACTTGAAGGCTTTGAGGAGGCTTGATTGATAGAAGGATGGTACCAGGAATAGAAGTAGGCATGACAGAAGAGGAACTTGTTTCAGAGTGAAAATGACAAATTTATTTTTAGGTGTTTGAATTTTGAGGTGACAGTGGGATACCAAAGTAGATATGTACAGCTTTTGGTTGAAAATATAGGACTGTAAGGGGAGCTCAGGGCTCAGGATATAGATTTGGGGGGTCATCTGATGAGATTATAGTTCAATTCATTTGCTTATTTATTCATTTACCAAGTGATTGGTATCAACATTTTGCCAGATGCTGGGCTTGGAACTGGGATGCAATGACACAAAAATGTGGTCTCTGTCCTTGAAGAGCAGGTAGAGAGATGATGTAATGCAGTTTGCTAAGGACTCAGAGACTCATGTCTGTGGTAGAATGTCAGCACAGTGGAGTGACACTCAACTCAGAGTAGGGGCTCCTGGGAGAGCATCCTGGAGGTGGTATCACCTGACCTGGGTCTTAGAACAAGTCATGGTTTAATCAGGAAGAGAAGGAAATAAAAGGTATGAAAGACCAAGGAAACAGCACATGAAAAACTATAGAGGCAAAAGGGAGCCTGGACTCTTTGGGATCTGGTTGGAGAAATGGATACATCTGAGGGAGAGGAAAAAGATAAAACCAGAGAGGAGGGCAGAGGTTAAACTATGGAGGGCCTTGTAGGGCTTTTTGCTGCTTTGTAGAACATCCAAATGTGATGGCCAGAAGCACTGGACTCCATCCTGTGGGTTATGGGTTTCTCTGACTAATTTAAGCTTGGAAGCAAGTAAGTAATAAGCTTAACAATTTATGTACCTGCAAGACATTATGTTAAGTGACATAAGCCAGATACAGAAAGGAAAAACCTGCCTGATTTTACTTATATGTGGAATCTAACAAAAAGTCAAATACATCGAGGCTGAGTAGACCAATGGTTACCAGGGTGGAGAGGTGGGGAAAATGGGGAGATATTGGGTGCGAAGTTGCTGGTTTGTAGGATAAACAAATCTAGAGGTTTAGTGTACAGAAGGACGACGCTTTTGAATAATACTGTATTGAATATTGGAAAGATGTTAGGACAGTAGATTTCAGGTGCTCGCATGTGAGGAGAAGACCTGTTCATTAGTTTGACTGTGATTACTGTTTCACGATATTTCTATATTAAATAATCATATTGTATGGCTTAAACATACACAATTCTTATTTTAAAAATGAAAGAAATAGGACAACTGCTCCGGCAGCAGGGTGATAAAAGGGGGAAATCAGGAGTGCGCTTTATACTACTACTTCAGTTATAAAGGAGAGATTAAGAAGGCCCATTTTAAGACAGTGGCAGTGGGACAAAGGGATAGGGAAAAAGGGATAGTCAAAAAGATTGAAGAGATACAACAGGCAGGATTTCATGACAGATTGGAGAGAAGAGTTTTGAATCTGGGGTTTATTAGCATACGAGAGATGTTTGAAGCATTTGAAGGGAGGCACTGTACCAGAGTGTAGTGAAAAAACAAAAATAAAAACAGGAGTTGAGGTTGAAATTTCAGATACCCCCAAATCCTAGGATTCCTGTGACTTGATGGGTTTTCTGAGGAAAATGGAATGAAGAAAGATCTGAAGATAGAAGAAGAAAACTAGATGAATATCACCATCTACAGGAACAGAAAGAGGACAGGAGTTAGCAGAGGAAAGAAGAGAGAGGGAAGGATGGTGTCGTGTTGGAAGATCAGTGAGAGTCTAAGGAGAGCAAGTGTGGTCAGTGCGCTGTCAAGGGAAAGAGGTCAGCTTTTGGGTGACCTCAAGCAAAGCTGTTTCAGTAGAATGGTGAGGGAAGAAGTCAAACAACTGCAAGAGGAACTGAGGAGATTTTGAGGAAATGGATTTGATAAGTGGAGATGACACCAGCTCCTGGATGCTGGGCCTCCAGCCTACCTCATCATCTGAATTATAACAGAATCTCAGATTTTAAATTTAGTTCCGATAGTCTGTGAGAAATAGGCAAAATCTGAAATAGAACCAATTATGAGTACTCCAGTAGAAGATGAGCATAATGGTGTTTCCTGAAGTAGGTATCTCTTTGCAGTATTAAGTATATATGCCAAAATATTTTTATGGGAAATAATCTCAGAAAATAAGAATAAACTTCAATGAGGAATTGAATACAGTTTAGCTCAGACTTTGCATCAGCAGCCTTATTTTCTGAACTATTGATGGTCCACCATTCCTAGTTTCTTTTAATACTACATTTTCTCTTCTCATCACTTTTCTAACAGAGACTTTCCTAAACTGAAAAGAAAAAAAAAAAAAAAACACCCTTCTGTGCTCTTTATCACTTTAGTTTATTTCCTGACTTGTTGGAGAGCCTGTTCCTTCTGTGTGAAGCAGCAGATGGCAGAGTCCCAGACTGGAGAGAGGCAGGTGGGTGAGGGGTGGCCATGTGGTGTCAAGGTTATGGCCCCGTGTTGTGGCTGGGGGGACCTGGCAGCTGTCCAGACTGTACCAGCCCAAACACCTGAAGAAACTCTTTCTGTCCCCCGTTAGGTCCAAGGGGTTTCTGCTCTGATATCTACTGTCATGTAGAAAATCTTTTTTCCCCCATTTTTCTTTCTTTCTTCCAAGCTGTATTCTTGAGATCTTCAGTGATATGAATTCACTGATGATATTGATGGTAAAAAATGATGTACATGTGCTACTTTGTAATTTAAAGTAAGATCTTACATACCTGATCTCATTTGATCTTCAAATAAAGAATAACCTGTAAAGAAATAGCTTCATGTTGCATAGTAAGTGGAAAATACATCAAGTTTTTTTCTTTTTAAGCTATTGGTTTTTATCAAGACGATTCAGTAAGAAATATCTGACCAAAGTACATTGTCTGACTCCAGTGTTGGGGATTAGGAAAGCTACAGAACAAATTTTTATACTGCAAACTCTTGAGAAATTATTTTGGAGAAATTTAGGCTTTGTGGCAAAAGGTAAACACTATTGACTGCTCTGCAGACATTTTTATACTGTAAAAATATTAAAGAATTTAGACAAGTACAGGGAAAAAAGCAAATATTTCAAAACTTAATTTTTCTCACTCTGGTTTTTGGTTTAGAATTTAATTTTTTTTTTGGTGGTGGTGACAAGTTTAGATATTCACTCTTTCTCAGTCCTTATAATCAGGACTAAATTTTCATACCTAAAATAAATCGGGATGTATGTCTGGCAAGTTCAGACATCTACAGGAGTTGTGGAACAGCTATTGGAAAGCACATTTAGAACACGATTTAAGTCGAGTGTATGATTGGAGAACCCAGTTTTTCTCCTTGGGCAAAATGAGCATAATGGGTAATGGGAACTGGGGTCTTGCTGATGTTATTAGTTAAAGGGCATCCTAGTGAAGGGGTAGAATGCCTTAAAGAAGGGTGGTAAGTTGGAAGAAAATAGAATTGATGCATTACGGCCAGTAACAAGCAGAAAACCAACTGAACCAAAAGGTAAGAGGCATTGGTGCATGACGTTTTTGTTCCATGATCAAAATATATCTTTTTTTAAAAAACATCAGATCATTAGCTCGTCATTGTGATAATTTTAACCTCTACCCAACTGTGATGATCTATGTTAAATAGACGTATTATTTCTTTTTTGTTTGTTTTCTTCTTTTTTGAAATTCTAAGTGTAGTCACCATTCACTAATAGTGTAAGAAGAATACCAAATTCGAATCCAATGACTACTGCTTTCCTGGGATAGATGTCTTTGCCATTTTTTCCTGTCGATTACAAAAATATAAATGAATTGTTTTCAACACAAATTACAAACATACATAATATTCCCGGAATGTGTTTCAGTCTCCAGTTTATGTGCTCTTATAATTAACTAGATATCTTCAAAAGAAAGGATTCTAGTTCAGGGCTCAAATTGAGAGCAAGTAACTATAAACAGAGTGCTTGATTCATAAGAATAAACAGCACGTATGGGCTTCTGCTACAGATGTTATACTCTGGAGTGTGTCCTGATTTCCTTCTAGCTAAATAGGAATAGCAAAATCACATAGATGTGTGGTAATATATGAGTGTCAATTACATTAGCATGCACTCCATATATAAATCAGACAAGAGAATTTTTCAGTAGACTTTCCTGAACTCTGAAACTACAAAATGTGGGTCCTATTATTTGGCTTTCAAGAGAGCCATCTCTCCCAGAACTGTTGCTTCCCTTTCTCTCCCATCACTCTGTTCTCAGGGGTGTTCTGTGTTTGTACAGAGCACACACATGCATGAGCCCTTTCTGGTAGGAAAGATGAAGAAGGACCATTTTACTGAATACCTGATATGTGCTACTTTCTTTTTGCCTACATTCAACTACTGTTTCTATTTTTAGAGATTCCCCAAAGCCCCAAGATTTGTATCATTTCTAAGATAGACAGCTTTGCTTTGTCCAGATTTCAGTGACTCATTTGCAAAGTTAATTTAGTCCGTACTATAGCCCTTCCCTCTACAAACCCTCGTTGAACTCCCACTCTGTGTTTGATGAGTATCGTTACCTTTATTTTTCCAGAGGGGCAGACCCCAAGAGGTCGATTGTTGCTCTTGGTATCACAGTGAAGATTTCAATCCAGGCCTGTCTGACACCCAAGCCTAATCTCTTTGCTGAGCACAAATGAGGGAATAACCATACACACCCAGCAATCTACACCACCACCATCCTCTCCTCCTCCCATACCTCATCAGAAACTAGGGGGTAAAAGGAGATCATGGGAAATAAAGTGATGTGGGGGGGCGGTGGTTCTGATCTCCAACACTGTTTCTACCATGTGATGACCTCATAGACCTAATTCTCCATAGAAGTATTCACTTTTTTAAAAAGGAGCTCTGTTAGCTATAAATGGTCAGGGGATAAGTTTGTCCTTTAAAAGAAGGTTTTGTTTGAAAAAGGTTTGTATGACTATTAGGGCCACACAGGATGGAAATGGACTCCCTTGCTGGTGATGCATGGGTCTAGACTCAGTGGGCATCCCAAGGACATTATCAACAGTCAGAGGCCCAGAAATGCGCGGCTAGCACTAGTCCTGGTCCACACACTATCAGCATTTTTAGATGGTTTGGTTTTGCTGACGTGTTGGTAGCTACATCCTACTGAATTTATTAAATGTTAGACGTTGTCCTACTTTTGAAAATGCTTGGGATAATTTACAGGTTAAACTTGGTATGATGTTTCAGGATAAAATCAACTCTCTGAAGGAAGGAGAGACATCAGGGGTTTCAGGCATCAGGTAGACTCTGTTTTCTAGAAGCAAAGGCTAACAAAGACATTGGTTTATAGAAGTCTCACTTTCTGACAACTCACAATATGCATATTTATTCACAGAGATAATTACTATATGAAAAATATCTTCTTCTTCTTTTTTTTTTTTTATAATTAGATTTAAGCAAGAATTTATGGAGTCCTGGGTGCAAAGATTCTGGTTAGAAATAGTTTCTTTAATCAGATCCTCCTAGATTTCTTTCCTCCCCACAGACCTCCTTTCACTACCTACTGAAAGAGGGATTAGAAGATCTAGTCAGCCTGGTTTATCAAGGACACCTGGAGAGTTCACAACTTGATGCTCCATGAGGGCAGAAGGTCCAACATGGTGAATGGCTTGCAGTTATCAGCTGTCTCAGATGAATATCTCTCATTCCATTCCTGATATAATGCATACAACAAGCAATCTTGAGTGTGGGTGCAAATGAGAGTTATAAATCCTGGATTGAGAAAAGCTTGGATATCATGAACTCTCTCTATTGCTCTGTTTTCCTCAAATTCTTTGACTTACTTTTTGATATTTTGACATATACTTTTTCTCAGGCTACTGGTTTAGACATTGGCTAAGGAAAATAAGGGTTATACCAGGGAGGCAACTTACTACCTTTTAACTGTCCCCTTTGGAGTCTTTATGTCCCTTGTCATAGAGAAGTTTCTTAGGGTTTTTTTCTAGTGTTCAGTTTGGAACTTGATATGCTATGAATTCTCTGGGGATTGAAAGGAGACCTTGGAGAAATCAGTTTCTGAGTGCAAGCTTGGTTCGCAGACTGACTTTGATGAAAGACAAATGTTTTAGTTAGCTATTTCTGTGTAATAGACAAACTTAGTAGCTTGAAACACTTATTTATTATTATCTCTCATGGTTCTTTGGATGGACTGGACTCAGTGTCTCATGGAAGTACAACTGGGCAGAGGCTGGGACTGAGTCACCTGAAGGCTCTGGATGTCCAAAATGGCATCTTCACTTACATGTCTAGCATCTCTGCTGGGAGGGCCAGAATAGCTAGGACTGGCTGGGCATGGCTCTCTCACCACAGAACTTCACAATCTGGGTAGCTTATGGTGATCTGAGTAGTCAGCTCTCTTATCTAGTGGCTAGCCTTCCTCAGACTGAGAATTCCAAGAGACCCAGATGAAGCTGCAAGTTCTTCTATGACCTGATCTCTGAGGCCATGTGGCATCACTTCTGTTGCATCCTAACAGCAAAATGAGTCTCAGTGGCCAGTCCAGATTCAAGGGCAGGGGATGTACAGAGTGCATGGCAGGAGGCATGGGTCACTGGGGAACCAACTTTAAAGACCAAAACCACAGCAGGACAAGGATTCTCTTCTCTTCTCTTCTCTTCTCTTCTCTTCTCTTCTCTTCTCTTCTCTTCTCTTCTCTTCTTTCTTTCTTTCTTTCTTTCTTTCTTTCAAAGAATTTCTGACTAACCTGTGTTCTTGGCTGTTAGTAAATACCCACAATGATCTTGAGGGGATCTACAGACTGAAAACAGCCATGGTGAACCCATTCTATAGACATAAACCACTACTTGTGCATGAATTACCTGTTAAAAATGGGCATAGAAGTCTGGTTCTATGAAGAAGAATGGTTTGGTTCTTGGTCAGAATTTATTATTTTAAAACTGGCCAAGACATTCATCTAGGGGCATGATCCCAGACATATTTCGAAGCCCAGACCTATAAACAAGGGAACTGTGCTTCGGAGGGCCTACACCTGAATAAATTCCTGTCGTCATTACTTGGCATTAGATATTAAAGCAAAGCAGAACACAGAGGACTGAGGGCTATCTCTCTGCCCCATGCTTCCTTTGTGACATTCATTCCTATCTGAGTGTGGAGGACTTTATTTATGAAATCAGCTTGTTGGCATCTTGGATCACCCGTCGTGCTGTGAGTGTGTGGGGGGTCAGACAGCTGGGTCATGTGTGGGGCAGGGAGGAGTGAGCAAGGCCCGGGCCATGCATGCTGCCTGAGAGACTGTCTTCCCCCAATATTCACTGAATCTCCGCTCTTCCTAAGCCTCCTCCTCATTTCCCCTCCCTCTTTCAAATTTGAATTATCATCATAATTATGGTGAGAAGAAAAACAAACATAACAACAAACATAACAACAATGGAGAAAGAGGGAACTCAGCCACTCAGAGAGAATTCTGGATTACAGGAAATTTACCTAAAGAAAAGATAACCCTATACATGTACAGTTTCTGGACACCTTAACCCTGGCGAATTTCATGCCAGGAATGTAATTTCAAAATCAAAGAAGCAGACACCCTGGGATGGTCACAGGAGAGTGGGTAGAATAAAGATCAACTTAATGAATGCATTGTGTATACAGTCTCTGAGGGTCATGATTTCAGGAGAGTGAAATAAGGGAAAGAGCAAGGAACAGAGTGTGGCAGAGAAGATAATAAAGGGAGAAGGGGGGAGGGAGCATCCGAGAAAAGTGGAGAGAAATCTGGGAAGAAAGAGGCTGCTCTTGGGGAAGAAAATACAATCACTACCAAGCATGTTCCTCTCCATTTAAATGTTGAACATAAAACGATATGTAAAGTTCACAATAGTAATTTTTCTGAGAGACAGAAGTAGAAGTCAGAAGATAGGATTGTGGGATAAATATACATAGTCACAGTGATATCGGGAGAAGGCCAAGGGCAACTTAATGTCCTATAGTGGCTAAAAAAGCAAAAATCTTATAGATCGGGCTCATTTCCCCGCTTTTCTAGCCAATAGTTTTGCTAATAGGTTTGCAATAAATGCTCCTGCGGGAAGAAGAATTTTTTTCACTAAAAGACATGCATTTCGGGAAACTGCCTCTGAATGAAGATGTAACCAAGGCAATAAGGGTAATGATTCATCGCAAGGTTTGGAGTCAGTCCTGGCTCTGCCCCGTAGCAGCTCTGCGACCTGAGCGAGTTACTCCTCCTCTCTCAGCCTCGGGTTCCCTGTCTGCAGGATGGGTGCTGGCGGCCGAACACCCCTCACACACCGGGTTAGGCGGCCCGGCGTGCAGACTGAGCACCTTACTACAAGGCCGCCGGCACACCGCCTGCTAGTCCGGCTCCGCCGCAGTTAGTAACAACGACGCATTTCCACGTTCTCTCTTCTCTCTGCTGCGCGGTCTGAAGCCCCTCCCCGAGGATGTACTCTCTGACCGGAAAATCAAAGCCTAGTTCTCCGCGCGGTACACTGATGTTAATGAAAAATTTCTGAGAGGCCACGAATGAGGCTGTTTTGGCAGAGATGCAGTGTTTACTCAGATACACTCGTTAAGCCGCACGAAACTTTTCCATTTTCCTGCCTCTCAATTACTCCAATTCTTGACTCGGCTGCTCCTGCTTTTGGAGTGAAAGTGTTTCTGATGGTCCACTGGGCCGCTGGATTAAGCTGTACTTAAGTTACTTATATGCAGAAATAAACTCGCCTTCTTTCCTCTTATCCTTCCCCGTACGATGGCACATTCCTACTAATTACATCATTCTCTGTGATCCTCCAGGGTCCTCCGGATAACAAGGAGAAGCAATGTTACAGGACATTACTTTTATGCTTTATTGGCCTCTGTTATCCATGGGCCTAGCACGGAAGCTGAGCAAACAGTGCAGACCCAAACGTGAAAACCCACTGATTGTCAATCACGCGAAATCTGAATTCGATTAGAGTGCCAATTTCCTGCCCTTTCCTCTGTGCTCATAGAAAAAGGAACAGCTCTGAAGTCCCTAAGAGATGATGCCTGATTTAAGCCTTGTGAAATTCTAACCAAAAGGTAATAGAAAGGAGAAACCAAGCTTATCAGATTTTCCTTAGGAGGCATCGGTCTGCTTCACCTGGGGTAATTGGCCGAGTTCAGGCCGGCACTCTGACAAGCGACAGGAAGTTGCCAGAAAGTACTATGGATAAATAACCCAGTGCTTCAGAAACCAACTTTTATGCTCTCTAGTATTGATTTAGAGGAGGTCTAAGAAAGGTGTACGAGTACAAAAGGCTGATAAATGAATTGGGGTGACTTTTTGGGTAAGTGGTAGTTATTGGTTAATAGGAGAAGAATTTTGATGCCGCGAGGTTGTTAATGGGAGGAGGGACACTGTACGAAATGAAGGTTGGTTCCTATTGCAGCAGTGTCATAGAGGAAGCAGCCAATGAGAGACAGTTCTGGCTTCTCCTTCAGCTACAGATAATTTAACCTATTTATTGGAGCATTTCATAAGAAACAAAGGAGGGAGAAAAAAGAACCTCACAGGTGTCCTTTTAATTTAATCAGTGCATTTGATATTGTGACCAAAACTGCTTAGGCTGCAGGGCCTTCTGCTAAAAGGGCACTGCATAGAACCATCCTTGGAAAGGTTTCAGGAATGAAAGTGTTTATGGCATAAATAGGGAGATGAATCTTAAATAGCTTACTCTGAAAATCTGATATGAAAAATAAGAAAAGCCATCAGAGCGTTGCGGGTGGGTTTCACGGCCATATCCCAGCCCAAGTCCGCTCTGCCAGGCCTGATGGTCACACGCACACGACAGCCCACTACGGCTCGGTGAACTCTGGGGGAGATTGAAAATCGGGGTTGAGGATAACTGGATTTGTAGAGAGGACCCGGAGATCAAAGCATTTCTGTCCTCAGCAGGCAGGACGAACTTGGCTGCTCTTGAGGACGGAGAGGAGTGTGGGGAAGAGGCAAGCAGACGCGGGTCCCGACAGCTTTGTTCGCGGAGCGCAGGGAGCTGGGTGGTAGTGAGCACTGGCTCCGGCCCTTCTGTCAAATGATTCTCGGCTCAGGTTTTCTTTTGGTTTTTGTTTCATGCACGAGGTGCGCTTTACATCAGTGTAGGAAAGGAATTCCAGAAGTGAGTTTTAATTCAATGCTACAAATATTTATTGAGCACCTAAGCACTAGACACCACTTCTGTGCCTGGACATGTGGGCAGGTAGAGTTGAAACACAGAGACAGATCAAGAGCACACCGGCCCATGCCTCTGGAAGGGAACATCCACGCTCTGGACAACCCATTCCAACATGTCCTATGCCGGAGGCAGCCTTCTTGAGAGAAGCCTGACTTGAGAAGGGTTCGCAAATGGAGCTGTTTCTCCGGGCATCATGTTAATTGAGGCACGGCTGAAATGCCCCTTTGACAGCATTTAGTACACGGGTGAGTCATTTCGATCTCAGCGAATAGGAGGGAAAAGTGATTTCTCTTTATTGCAGAAAGAGGTCCTGGGAGGAGAAGGAGGGAGTAGAAAAGCAGCAGACATGTTATGAGGACAGCCAGATCGTCCTGCTGTCCAAGTCTAAATCCTGGCAAGGGCCAGCCTCCGCAACCAGGAGCTCTGGCCGTTGTCAGCCGCAGTGACACTACAGTTCCTTTGAGGACTGGGAGAACGTGCCCGGGATAACAAAGATACACATGTAAATGAGAAGCCACTGGGGTTTGCAGGGTTTTGACAGTTCACTAGTGTCCATTTGTTGAATTCTGCATTAGTGAGGCAGTAAGAACAGTCTCTGACCTTTGGTTATGAGCAAGAGGACCAACTGGGGGCCTGAAATGTACATAATGACAAATTGGCAATAATATTAACAATAAAACTTTTAAGAAATGAGCTTTTTTCCCCCCTTTTTGTCTCTCCCTGGCCCATTTCCATCCTTAGCCTGGGCTCCCTGGGCTGGAAAAGCATGCATCCCAGTTTTCTGTCCCTTGGGAGCTGCCGATTGGCCATCTTTCTTCTGGTTCTTCCTGCAGTTTGCAGGGGGAGTTGCTATAAATCCCCTGGGGAGGCACTGGGCCCAGTTTCTGGCTTCTGAGGGCTTTCCGGCTGAATAGGCATCACAGTCCTGAATGGGGAGAACTGCGTCAACATTTTAGGCTCTTTAACACTGGAATCCAGAGAGCACAGAGGATGATGCCTCTGTGTTCTTGAATTATGTCATTCATTTGACACTGAACACGTGATCATCTGTCCTGTTTGTACCTGTCTGGGAACAGTTTTATTTTTTTATGATTATAAAAGGAATCCAGGCTTATCGAAAAATCTTAGACCATACAGAAATAAAACTGTAAGGGATAGATTAAAATCATTAGTCATTTCATTACCCAGAGGTAGCCATTGTTGACGTTTTTGTATTCATTCTTGGAGATTTAGCTTTATGTTGCTACATACATATTCATTTGTTAAAAATTCAACGGTACCATGCAAACTGCTTAGGAAACTTCTTTTTTTATTTTTTAAAGATTTTATTTATTTATTTGGCAGACAGAGATCACAAGTAGGCAGAGAGGCAGGCAGAGAGAGAGAGAGAGAGAGAGAGGAGGAAGCAGGCTCCCTGCTGAGCAGAGAGCCCGATGCGGGGCTCAATCCTGGGATGACCCTGGGATCATGACCCGAGCTGAAGGCAGAGGCTTTACCCCACTGAGCCACCCAGGCACCCCTTTTCTTTTTTTTTCCCTATATTAACAGATCTCAATTTCTTTCTTAGGTCCTCATAGTATTCCATAACGTAAATGAATCAACTGATTCAAGCAATTCATTGCTGGGAACTAGTTGGGTTGTTTCTGATTTTTAAAAAAAAAATCTTTGTTTGTATATAAACACAGTTGCAGTGAACATCTACATATATTCTTTGGGACTTTCCTAGTACCATTTTTGTCTACCTTCTATAGGTAGATGCTCATTATATGTTAATATATTATTTGAAATATGTATATATATACATACACACACATATACATATACATATGTGTGTATGTATATATATACTTGCATATATGTATACACACATATTTTGTATATTTTTCTCAGTTTGTTGCATAGCTTGTGAATTTATTCATGATGTTGCTATCACCACTTTTGGCCCTTAGTAAAGTGTTAGATATTTATTTCTTTATTTTAAAAATTATTTATTTATTTATGTGAGAGAGAGCATACATGTTGGGGAGGGGCAGAGGGAAAAGCAGACTAGACTCTCTGATGAGCACAAAGCCCAGTGCAGGGCTGGATCCCAGGACCCCTAGCCTAGATCATAACCTGAGCAAAGGCCAGACGCTTAACCCACTGAGCCATCCAGGTGCACATGAAGTGTCAGATATTTATATAATTTTAGTTATAGGCAGTTTCCTTTATGTATAGTACAGTGTTTAAGAACTTAGGTTTTCAAATAACACAGCCTAAATTTAAATCCTGTCTCTGCTGCTTATGACTTGCATGGTCTTGAGCACATTGTCTATTCTATTTGTGTGTCAATCCCCTTACCTGTAATGTGGAGATGAATGACTAAACCCTACCTACCTCGTGATGGACATTAAATAAGATAATACACATAGAGAAAAGTGCCTGACACAGTACATGTATGAATCAATAAGTATTAACAACTATTTTTGTTGTTATTTGAGAGTAAATATGGCAAAGAAAATGGCAAATAAAATATATTTGTAAGTTCAAGTTCAAATAGTATTTTAGAAATAAGTAGAACTAACCATTTTGGGGAAAAGAAGTTGTGCAAATTACCAAGCCCAGAAGTACAAGAAGCATGGAAAACAAGTCTGTTTAATACTATCTATAAGCTGTAACAAAAAAGAAACCTCTGGTACTTTGACCATTCTAAGCAGAGAAACAAAATATGGTTTGCACTCACTTGGAAGAAAAAAAGTCTCAGCCCTGTCTTCTAAGAAGTGTCTAGGCTTCCTATAAGAAAATCTGGGACATCAAAACATGCCCTATATTAGGAGGAAAGGGCATACATGGCAGCATCTGTATGATCCAACTTGGGACAAAGCAACTGGTAGCACTTGGGGGCTGCCCAGCATGGTCAAGGTCGCCTGAAGGGTGATATTCCAAAGTAGAAGTGGCATGGAATCAAAAGTAAGAACAGAGGAGGTGGGCTTGGTTTTGAATAAACGTGTAAAATAAGCAGGCATAGTTGAGCATTTCTGGGGCGCTATAGACTCATGACGCTTCCTGCTCATTTCTTGTCAGTCGACATCGTTACATCAGAAAATCTGAACAGGACAAGGGTGAAGGTGATTGACTCTCCTCATCGCTCCTTCCCTTGGCGCTCACTGGAAGGGCTGTGCCAGTTCAACTTCAGAGTGGAGGTAGAACTGGAAGTCTATGGTTTTTATTATTGTCATCACTAGTGTACTAATTGTCATAGTAAATATTATTAGTTAGGGTTTCTGTCATTGGTGTCATGCTTAGAAAGACCTTCATCATCCTGAGATTGAAAAAAAAATATTCATCTGTGTTTTCTTTTCTTGTACTTCTGTAATTACATTGCTTTACTTTACATTTTTCCATGCTATTATTTTCACATATGTGTTCTATCTCCCTGACTTCCTTTTTAAGCAGCTGGAGGTCAGGAAAAATGTCCTTGTTACTCTGTGGCTGGCCTTGCACAGAGCCAAGCCTGGTGGGCCTTCAAAATGCTTTTGATGATGATGAAGGTGATTGGTTACAAAAGGCTATTTTTTCCTTTGTGATTTTATGTTTGTTAAGTTTTTTGGTTGGAGTTTTCAGGTGGTGCTCACTGTGACTGCGGAAGCCTGGATTGGGGCCTCTCAGGAAGTGGTCAGTGCCCTCTATACTTGGGGGGTTCCTCAGGAAGATGCTCTGAGGAGGGGCCTGTCAGCTAATGAACAGACATCAGGACTCTAAACCACATGACAGGCAGGGGTCCCTAAATTGTTGCCTCCTTGTAAGCATATGAAGTGTGTGTGTGTGTGTGTGTCTCCCATCACTTTTATCACTTCTTAGGGTACTCAGGGACTAACAAATGAGAACAAACCCAGGTAGTTGCTGGGTTCCTGTGAACTCTGAGGTCTCCATTGTCCCTTGTCCTCTCCCTGGCTTGTCTACTCTGCTAGGAGAGGAGAAGACTCAGGCACAGGTCCTGACTGAAGCTGGCTCCAGGGACCACTGTGGACCCTCAGTGGCTCCAAAGGCAGATAAATGCTCTGGCTTCATTTTGCTCCTTGTTTTTCCCACAGCCTCATGGGAAGAGAGAGAAAAGGAGAACTCAGAGAACCGTCAGACCAGGTTGGAGTTCCCAGACCCTTTTTTTCCACTTTGTTTTTCTTATCATTGCCTGAAACAATGATTTATTTCTCCACATATATGTTTAAATGTGTCTCCTTATAGCAGGTTGTGAATTATATGAGAGCAGTGACCTCAGCTATCTTGTTCGCCACTTTATCCCTGACAAGAAAAATAATCTTTGGCACATAGTAGGTACTCAACAAAGGCACATTTTAGTTAATAAGTGGACGAATTCATGTTGAATTATTTTTGACAGCATTAAATATGTCCATTTAGCTAAAGTCTTTAAAAAGTGCTAGAAATCATCAAGGACAGGTAGTGTTGATATGTCTGTTCACAACCATACAGCGTCCGGATACATGCATCGAATATACTGGAGGCCCCCAAAGCTTAGAAAAAGCAGAGCCCATATTCCCTGCGTAGTTCCCAAAGTACCGCTTCCAGGGAAGTGCAGTTCATTGTGCAGATATAGAATAAATATTTGTAGGTGATTAATTGAAGTTACAAACACACTGTTTATGCTAATCTAATTATTACTCAAATTGGGATCTACTTTGATGATTCTCAATGTCACATAGTAGCGATTCCAGTAACCTTTGTCCCACACACAACGCCCTCGCTCATTCATAAGGCTCAGGTCCATGCCATGTGAAAGTGAGGGCTCCTCATTTCATCTCTCAGTAGAGACTTCCTGGTTATCTTTCCTTGCAGGTTCCATGATGTTCTGGAGTTCTGTTAGAGCTCCTACTCCTGGGAGTAGACCAATGAGGGGAAGGGAAGGAAGAAAAGATTGACGTTTGTTTGTGTAAGAGATATTTATTAAGTACTTCTCAGTGCCACAGACTGTGCTGGCTCAATGTGGAAACACTGAAGAACTGAGGTCTTCTAGCTAGATAGAGAAAGCTGAAGGAGTTAGTCAGCTTGAGCTTTCAAGCATAAGTTGAAGTAGAAGGGGGTAATGGTGAACGGCTTTCTTCACTCAGCTAAGGATAAAGCAAAAGCCCCAACAACATCCCAGCAACATTTGGATTAGAAGTGACTGAGGTAAGTACAGGGGCCATATTTTCTAAACTAGAAACCGAGACACATGGTCTGACACACGATTAGACAGATGGATGGAATATTTTGGCTTATGACTGTCCCAGAAAAATCTCTTACAGATGGCTTAGGTGTAATACACAGCCATCGACATGTTATGACTTGAGGGGCATGGAGAAAATGTCATGCCCTTCTTCAAAATATCTTTTCCAGTGCTGTACATTCCACTATTAGAGATTTATTTCTGTGTCATGTGGAGGCTTTTGGATTATTCCATCTTGTATGTAAGACCTTAAACACTTGTGAAGTTATCAATTTGGGGGGGGGCGATTCAGTGTTGGAAGTAAAGGTATGCAGGAAAGGGAAACCTGTGGGAAAGAGAGGTGGGATAGGAGGGGAGAGAAATGTTCTGATGTTGCTTAGAGCTGGCTTCCTCTGTGAGAGTTGCCAGACAGTGTCATAAATACCCAGAGAACTTGTGTCTTCTATGGAGGTTTGAAAGGAGAGATGGCTGGCCAAGGAGCAGCCTTGCCTGGCAGGCGCAAAGCCCCAAGCCAGCAGTGCTCACCTCAAATGTGAGCAACGGTTAGGAGGCATAAACTTGCGCTGGAGCCCTGACATCCTGGGCGTATCCAATTCTGTGATTCCTGCAAGAACTTTCGCAGTATTGTCATCTCAATAAAGCAAACTCTTGCCTTTAAACTGGCAGAATTTGGGGTAGGGGGAGGGCAAAATTTTGTGTGAGCTCATGACGGAATTTCACATTCTTATTTATGCCTCATGCCTGCCATGATTAAATTTAAAAACTGTCATCTCCTTTAGAAAAAAGAATAAAGAGAATGGAACTAGAGGGTATTATGCTTAGCGAAATAAGTCAATCGGAGAAAGACAACTATCATATAATCTCCCTGATATGAGGAAGGGGAGATGCAACGTGGGGGGTTTGAGGGGTAGGAGAAGAATAAGTGAAACAAGATGGAATCGGGAGGGAGACAAACCATAAGAGACTCCTAATGTCACAAAACAAGCTGAGGGTTGCGGGGGTAGGGGGGTAGGGAGAGGGTGGTGGGGTTATGGACATTGGGGAGGGTATGTGCTATGGTGAGTGCTGGGAAGTGTGTAAACCTGGCGATTCACAGACCTGTGCCCTGGGGCTAATAATACATTATATGTTAATAAAAAAAATTTAAAAAAAAAGAAAAAGAATGAAGAAAATGACCTTGAAAGATGTCAAGTTTGGAAATAATGACTTCATAAATACACTGGGGTGGAGAGAGGCTGAATAATCAGAATGTTCCCTCCCATCCTGCCCCATTCACACGCTGGCCACAAGCTACTCACTATGGACACGGCATCTTGGCAGACATTTCCTAATGAGACTTTTCTTAATGAGCTCTGCCTGATTGTCAGTCTTGACCGTGTGTCGCTTTGTTATCATACAAAGGCAAACAAATGCAAGAGGCCAAGAAACACTGTGCCTAAAAGCTGCTGGGGCGGGCTCCTCTGCTAGAAAAGAAGCTGCTTGAAGGAAGGGTTCAGGTTTTGGTTCTTTTGTGTTCCACCCCCTCCTCCAACCACAAAGTGATTTTTAACATGGTGGGCTATTATCTAATGCGTCACTGAATGGCTCCATAAGGCAGAAGACCTTTTTATTTTTTGTTTCTTTTTAAAAAAGATTATTTGTTTATTTGTTTGTTTGCTTGACAGAGAGAGAGAGAGTATAAGCAGGGGGAGCAGCAGAGGGAGAGGGAGAAGCAAGCTCCCCACGGAGCAGTGAGCCTGATGTGGGACTCAGTCCCACGATCCTGGGATCGTGACCTGAGCCAAAAGTAGATGCTTAAACAACTGAGCACCCAGTGCCCCAGAAGAACCTTTTTAACCAAGGGATTTTCCTAACACCTTTCCATGACTCTGCTGAGATTTTTTTTTTTACTTCTATCCACAGTAACACTTGTCCAACTCATGAAAGAAAAATCTCAAAGATGGGCCAGAAGAGGTCATATTTAAAAAGTAAAAGGAGGAGGACTGATGATGTTCTCATTCCCTACATGACTTCTTCTGTAGTTGTCAGTGACTGTTGAGTATGGGGCCGTTTCCAGTCCCGTGAATCTGTGAGAGTTCATTCTGCACTACAACTTCAACTGGAGAAAAAAGATCCAACCCTCGCTTTCTTTACCTGGAACTGGGAGCAACCGGCAGACGAAGAACGTATCTATCTCCTGGGTGCTTAGCCTGGTGCCTAGCATCCAGTGGTTGCTCCACATTCGTTTGTGAAATAAACAGAAGAATGAAACTTTTCTAGTGGTTTTTAACATGCATTAAGAATCCTTTGTTGTCTGTCTTGTGGAAAACCTTGACTAAATCACTATCCCTATTATACATGCTTATCGCTTTTGGCACCTCTGAAAAACAGATCGTGATTTCATTTTAGGGGATGCTAGCGCGGGAGGAAATACAGAGGCATGACAATGTGGAACGTCCCAGGGCCTGGGCACCCTTTGGACTCATAGTTGGGGCTTAATAAATATGCTTTATGTTAACATAGATGTGTGTTTGTATATAAGTGTGTGTGTGTGTGTGTGTGTGTGTGTGTGTGTATTATATGTTTCTCCTTAACTGGGATGTTTAATATAACCTCTGAAACTTCAAGCTTGAGAAGCACAAAGATGGTGTTATTACTCTAAGTGCTCAATGGTGGGCTTTCAGAAACTAGCAATACATATTTTAAAAATTATGGATCTTTGGTTAGACATGCTTTCATTTAGATGGTTTCTGTGATAGAGGTGAGCTCTTGCAAGCTCCTTCAGGCACAGAAGAGGTCTGGAGTGCTGGGAACCGTGAGCCAGAAGTCATTCAACATGCACGACAGTGGTGGGCAGCCAGGTGTTCAAGAGGGCACGTGACAGCTGAGTGAAGCAGCTCGTCTTTGGTGGGGAGGCCTGGAAGGCATGGGCTCTGACTGTGATTTCTAGCTCCTCTATGTCAGAGGGAGGCCCAAAGTTCATTTCTCTTATTTTGCTAAGTCAGAAAAGAAGTTGCTGTGTAAATAAAAATCTTCAAGTGATAACTACATAGTTGGTAGTAAGGGATTCAAGATAATTTGACAGGATTTAAGTTGCTGTGCAGGGATAGGTTTGATCCTTGCTGTGGCCTGTTCCTTATGGATGAAAAACACATGGGTTCTGTTGCTGAGACGTGAGCTAGAAAGCAGTACAAACAAGGGTGTGTGTGTGGGGTGTGTGTTGTGCCTGTGTATGTGTATCCTTGGTCTGGAGGAAATGTACATGGGGGGGGGACTTTCTGGTGGTAGGTTAATCCTTTCCCACATAAACAAAGTTTGATAGGAGATATGAATCCCCCCCCGCCGGCTTGAGAAAATCAGGCAGAATGCTGCATTATACAAAGTATCTAACTGAGGAAAATTAGAGGTGAAATAAGGGAAGAAGAAAGACAAGAGAGAGGTTCATTAAAGTGTGTGTTCATCAGGATTCTCCAGGGAAACAGACAATGGGATGTCTGTCTGTCTATCTATCTCTCTAGAAACTTATTGTAAGATTTATTCTGAAGAATTGGCTCACATGATTGTGGAATCTGGCACATCCAAATCTGCAGGGTAGGCCAGCAGGCTAGAAACCTATGGAAAAGCTGATGTCTTAGTGTGAATCTGCTGCAGTCTGTTGGCAAAATTCCCTCTTCCTCAGGGGAGGTCAGTCCCTGAGGACTATTCTAATTAGACCTTCAACT
This sequence comes from Lutra lutra, assembly GCF_902655055.1. NCBI lineage: Eukaryota > Metazoa > Chordata > Mammalia > Carnivora > Mustelidae > Lutra > Lutra lutra. Next base: position 121,288,471 of record NC_062283.1, on the reverse strand, counting down.
GATTGGACAAGGCCCAGCCACATTATGGAGAGTAAGCTTTCCTCAAAGTCTACTGATTTAAATATTAATCTCATCTTAAAAAACCTTCATAGAAAGATCTAGAATAATGTTTTACCAACTATTTGGATACCTTGGTCTAGCCACATTGACACACAAAATTAACCATCACAGAGTGCATCTAAATCTAATGCTCGAATGAAGTTTCTCCACAGCGCATAGTATGCATTTGTGGGTCTCCTGAAAGACATGTGGGAAAAGATATTTCCACCTCTCCAGGAGAAGGAACTAGAGATGTTCTGCAACTCTGTAGGCAAGTATAAATCAGCCCAAGACCTAGGACAGCTGAGATATGGGCCAGTGTAGACCTAAGCAGTCCCAAATAAAACTTATATTTGTACTTGCCTGCTTATTGTGATATACCACACTTTTATAGTTACTTTAGTTGTCTATGTATAGTTAAGATTTTAAATAAGTTTTAATTGTAATGTCATCTAAAATGTGCATTAAGTTTTACATAATCCTCAATATATTTTTGTAACTTCAGATTAAGAAACTCAGAGTGAATGGGCTATATCTGAGTTATATCAGGGGACAACAGCTCATGTGATCCTAAACCCTGCTCAGGCAGAATCGGACTAACTGTGGCACTGTAGAGAGAACACAGGGTTTGAATGCAAGATCCGATGATAGGTGTGCCATTTAAATGACAAGACCATCCCTTACAGTTTCAGAAACTCACTGTTTCCATCTGTTAAATGGGGATCATGATATTTCCCTGGCAGGTTATTTAGAGCATGAAATGAGATCCAAATGCAACCAAAGCATCAAGTCTGGTTCCTGAAAAAAAAAAAAAAATGTTGGTGCTAAATAGTTATTGGTTATCTTTCTCCTGGCTCAGTCAGTTTGGGGGTGTATGGCAAAAATGGTTAGTTGCTTCTCTAATTTCCCTTCTTTCCTTCTTTTTTGGGTCAAGCCAAATACATTAAAGAAATCCACTTCCCAGCTTCCCTTGTGGTTTTGAGTGCCATTTACCATGTTCTGTCCAATGAGACATAAGTGGAAGCCATCCCCTTTGATGATAAAGATGCCACCTCTTTCTCTTTGTCCCTTCCTACTTCTCTCTACCTGGTATACAGATACGATAGTTGGAGCTTTGGCAATCATTTTGTGACTATGAGAAAACACAAGAAATCCAGAGGTTTCAGCAGCATGATCTGTGCACCACTGAACCAATACCAGAAACTATTTTACCAGGACAACTTCTACTTGAGTAAATAAAGGCTTCTATTTTGTTTAATCTACTATTTAATTGGATTTCTGTGAGGGAAGGTGGCTGTAATCCAGCTGGTGTGGGGGTTAATCTTAGCAGTATTAAATATGATTTTTAAAAAGTTCTGTTAGGAATATTATGGACTAGCTGGGTGAAGTGTCACTGTAGATATCTATTACTAGTGTTGGTAAACTATGCCATAAGATCCAAAGAATCTCCCTGCACCCCTGCTCCCCAGGCCCTGCTACTTTAAATACTTGCCAAAACCCAGTGGATTCCCCTCCTTACCTTTTGCTTCTTCCATGTCCTACCCACCTTAATTTTTATTCAAATCACCTGGAAGGAATTATCTCTCAACCATTAACCTCTTTTATTATATGCCAAAAGGAAAAAAAAATGGTCGGTAGTTTTCTGCTTTCACAAAAATAAATTTAGACATTTCTATAACACTTAAACTAGTTTTCTAAAAACAGAATTGTATGTCTTCCATTTGGGGAAAACTTAGCTGTTGCCTCCTCGGTACGAGGTACCAAGCCTAAAGCATCAGTACTGTTGGTTGCTGGTCTGCAACGAGATGAAACAGACATTGACAATGACATTTAGAAACATTCATAACGATTACACGCAACTGAAAATTCTTTTTCTTTTATCTTAACAGAAGTCATAGTCCATTATGAATTGGAAACTTGAAAAAAGATTTCTTCTCTTCTCCCTCCTTCTCTCCCTTCCTTCTTTTAAAACCACAATGGTTTGAGAAATACTGCTGTAATGGGTCAATATCAGGTAGTATAAAAAGCCATTATAGATTGTATAATTATTTTCAAAATTAACCTTTTTAAAATGACAGTATTCTCATTGTGTGAGAAACAAACTTACCGAAGGTTTGGAGAGTGAGGACTTGTCAGTTACTTAGTTCACATGCACACACGCACACACACGCACACATGCACACCTGCATACTTTCTGCATACCATACTCACTAGAACAATAGCTTATTTTTCTTAACTAAATATGATTGCCCCTTTGCTTATATAAATTAATACTTCAATACACAGAATGGTAATGAATTATTCTCAGAAGTAGGACATAATAGCACCTACAACACATCAAGAGAAATTTAGAAATAGGACTATCTAAGATAATGAGATACAACTGGGAATCTGGGGAAGAGGGGAAATTGACTTATGGAAGTAATTATTATGAATTTTAAATTATTTACTAAGTAAAGCAATGTCAAGATGCTTTTGTTAACCAACTTAGACTTTTTTTTTTTTAAAGAGAATACCAAAATGTGGAACAACTACAGGTATTTTGTATTCTAAAAAAAAAAAAAAAAAAAATCTTCAATCCTGTAACACTTTTGAGAAAATCTAGGACTGATTTGGATGGATGCATTGGTTTGTTTTGCTCTGACACAACCATTATTCTGAGAAAAACTGTGAACCATGTCAGCGGGATGATTTAGGGTATTTTGGTTTGTAACTTCTTGCCCAAAGCTTTCTTGTTTTCTTTAAAAAGAAAAATATTTGTGTGCTGTTTACAGAGACTTTAGTGTGCTGCTTGCCATTTTAGCTACTAACACAAACAACCTTGACAATCATAATCTATTTTTTTTATCCTTTTTTTGCCTCAAGACAAGTAAGCAGTCATCAATTATAGGCCCTCACATGAAATACAAATTTAGTGCCATGGAAATGAAAACTAAAGCAATTTGTACCTTTACTATTCCAAGGGGAATCATTCTTGGTCTATTTACTATGAAATATTCCCTCTATCTTATACTCTTCTAAGTTATATCAATGTCATCGACCATAACTTGAATCATAATGAGTAGATGATACCCTTGCATGACTAGAATCATGTCATCATTATTAGATGACCTAGTTAGCATATGTGGTTAAAAATGCCATTGCCTTTTTATTTATTGACTTATCTCAGAATGCCATAGGTTATATCAGGACTGGGTTCCTGATGTGTTCTTAGGAAATGGTAGTGTTTTGTTGATTTTTTTTTTTTTAACCCATATCCACTAACTACATACACAGAGCCATCCACACTATTTTAAGTATTTCTTTACACACCATATTTTTTCCCTTATGACTTTTATTATCCATGCCCCTGGGGGAAAAAAAATGTAAAACATGGGCAAAGAAATGTGATAGTCTGGTTTCAAAAGCAGTTGTAGACTTCAGGAGGGACCTCAAATCAGAAAAGATGTCCGTGAGAGAAACAGACCTTTCTTCCTGAACCTGCAGGGGTTAGATGGATGCATAGTGTGCTTGTCTTCCCTTAGGTCTGTGTACATTTGTGAGGAAAGGACTAGATGGTTAGTACTGCCCGAGGATGGGTCCTGATAACACCACATCCAAGGTCAGAGATCTCGGTGCTACACCTGGTCTTACGCTGACAAATAAGAATGTATAAAGAAAAAAAAAAAAAAAGAAGCATTTGCTTAGTAGGAAGGATGCATTCTGGCACTTCCTCTCTTCTCTTTCCCTCCTGAAACTTCCAACTCCTGAAATCTGTTTTTGTTCTTGATCATTAATTCCTGCTGTTGAAGTTCCTCTGCCCCTAACCTTCCCAGGCCATTGCTGTCTGCTCTTCAGGGGGATCAAAATGCTCCAGACAAGTTATTCTCTTCATTTAGGAAGAACTTTCTGTCTTAGGTCCTTTGACTTCTTCTCTGGCTCTTTGTTTCTTTTCAAATTCCATTCAAGTCTCACCTTCTGTTTCCCACACATTCTGTGAAACTTGTTCTTAGCGTTTGTGGGTCTGTTTACGTACTTGCTAAGTCTGCCTGCACCATTTCCCAGGACTTAAAAGAAATTGGGGTAGATTGTTTAAAAAAATTAGGCAGCATGCCTGATGAACAATTGAATATTTGAATAAGCTTTGTCTTGTAGATGGTTATTAAAGAATTTTGGTTTGTAAGGAAATGTTGAGGTTTTCAATCTATAATATAACATCAGGGATTTTACAACACACTTATTTTCTGACTTGCTTAATGATCATACTAGCACGGTTGTGTGATACCTAGTTAGAGACGTAAGTGGGAGTCTTACCAGATAATATAATGATAAACTAACTAGAAAGTGGTCAAGTTAGCTGAGCCATCCTTGTATAGCCTGAGTATCCTCATAGACCCATACTGTGGATAGCAAGAGAAAGTGGGAATACTTGAATGGGTAGTATATCTAAAGTTAAGGAGATGATACATAGACTATAAGTTAAGTTAAATGAATCCACTTTCTACTTTTATTATATTATATGATTGGAAGAAAAAACTTTACCCTCTGAACTGTATTCTCACCATAATGCTCATTAGCTCATGATTAAGTTTTACTGTGAGATGCCACAGCTTGTTTTTCAGATTAAAAACTTAGTTTACTGAAACATGACTTATCCTTGACAGACAATGATATGGCTATTTGAATTAATTCCCCCTTTCTTCCTATTTCCCTCAGGAGCTTCTTCTTTCTTCAAAGTAATAGTATTTATGAATGTGGCTGTGATGCTCATTCCAAAATCAAAGTCAGATCTATTACCAAGGAAATCATGTAACAGATTCCTAACTGTATGCCCTCTGACTCGTGTGTTTTATTGAAAACTTTTTTTTTATATATATGCTAGTCATTGGACCAAATTTGTTGTTTTTATTCTTGAGCATGTGGCACAGTGAGTTGCAAAGATCTCTAAGACCATTCTCACTGTCCTGTGCAGAAGGACTTGCTTTTCTGAATAGAACATACACCAGAAATAAAGGTTTGGATTGCAGCTTTGATATCAAAGCAATATGTTTCAATTGACTAAGCAGGGCCCAATAATTTGGATAAAAGCATGCAATATAACCATTACTGAACTATAAAAAACCCTTCATTGAGCATTAACCCTTTGGAGCACATAGGTATGTATGTGCATCGTAAACATATGGTAATATGAAAGATTTCAAGGTCACGTTCTGTTATTATTTAAGTTTATAATTAGCTGTTTACACACACAGAGGTGGGAAAGCAAGAAATCTGATTCTAAACTCCATTGCTCTGATCATGAAGTTTCTCTAAAGAGAAATTTGGAACTGAGATAGAAACTGGACTATAGGCCAATAGTCTCTCCCTCAAACACTTAATGTTTAATAAATAACTTTCTTGTGTGTAGGCCTCTGTTAAGGTATGGGAGACATATTGAAAAGAGGCCAAGTCATGGCCCCAGGCTTCAGAAATGACAATAATAGAAGATAAAACTAGTACTTGTGAAGCAATTTAAGAGTTAACAGTGTGACTTTGAAAGCACTGAGCCCAGAGTAGGGAGGTAGAGCATCATCATCTGGGATAGTTGGGCAAGGCTTTATGGGACAGATGGAGATGTTTCCTGATCTAGACTTTAAAGAAAAGGCTGCACTGGGATCAAGGAAGGCAAGACTGAGTGGAGGCCTGGTGAAAGGACTGAATATGATGTGTTCACAGGCATGGGGGAGACCAACTGGGCTGGAGCTGAAGAATGAAAGCAAATGAACACAGAACAACCTGGCTTAGTGCCCTGACATGACACTGGCTAGAAGAGTTGTGGTGTGAGTGACAAATTCTGATTCCCGCTGCTGCTGATCCAGGGAAGGCTGAAAATGAACCTCTGTTGACAAAGCAGGTGGGGAGCCATTGGTGTCAAAGAAATGGAGCCCAGACTCTAGATCTTGAGAGTCGAAGAGAACGTCAGGTCTGTGGAGGGAAAGGCACATCCTTTGGGCAAAGAGGGCTGGCTCTAGGCTAATGAGCGAAATACATAGGTTTACCTTTGAGATCTCTCCCTTATGCCTCTCTCTGCTTCTCCCAGAGTCCTGGTGTCCTGTTCTGACTTCAACTGTGTAAGGCTTCTCTTTAGCTTTGCCTTATTTCAGATGAGCAGGAGTTTCACTCTCCTTAGCCTTTCATCTTGAAAGTTAGACTCTACACCAGCTATTTCGTGTTCACAAAAGAAGGATAACATCCTGTGCCTAGCCACCTTGGTAGCAATCTCTCTTCCCTTTTTTGGTGAACATTTTAATGTTCTTTGGTTAAAGAAGTCTTTCAGTGTCCTTAATACCCAATCATATTGGGCCCTCCCAACTTAGTCTTTGTATAGCATTCATGCTTTATAAACTTTGTTTTACCTAATTAAAAACCATTACTGAGCTCTTATTAAACTATATATATATATATATATATATATATTTTTTTTTTTTTTTTTTTTTTTTTTTTTTTGGTGTTGGCTGACTAATTCACTTATTTAAATCATGGTGTTAAGACACAGTTTCCCTGAATAGGCCACTTAACCTCACAGAGATAAAATTGTTATTCTGTTCACCCAGATTTTACTTCTGGCCTTTAAAAAAAAAAAAAAAACCACACACACACACAAAAACCCCTACAAGATCCTGGTAAAGGGATTCTGGTGGTCTAATGCACCAGCCCTCACTCTTGATGTGGGTATCATGGTGACATTTCAGGGGTGGCAGAATAGAGTGGTGCCAGTAAAACCACCTTTATTTTTGGTCCTAGGCTCTAAGGACTTTCATCCCAGAAAACGATTTGCGATCCCCAAGCTTGCTCCATGAGTTCTGCGTTAGTTATCTTAAAAAATGGCACAGCAGGTCAGCAGTCTGAATGATTATGACCAGATTTCAGACCTGAACTTTCCTCTAAGATTTAACTTTTGGGAAAGAACATGGAGAGAAACAAGCATAAGAAATTGAGTTTTGAGAGTCTGGGGTTTTAAGAGGAAAATAGCAACTACACTCGGTTTCACAACACAACACAGTTAAATTTCTCAATTGAACTTGGGTAGTAATGAATAAAAAATGTCAATGCACAGTATAAGGCATCATACAGCTGTGAGTTGCCCAGGGCCAATGCCAAACTCTGGCCTCGTGGTTCTGATCATTGCCTCAGTCTCTGCTTCTGAGCACAGTGTTCTACAAAGCTGGTACCCAATGCAGATTGGTTTACTGAATAACTGAATGATTGAAAAGTAAAATTTTTATTCTATTTGATGAGTAGGCATTTTTAATTATTTAACGTTTGACATAAGGAAAATTGAAAACAAGGCAAATCAAACACAAATCTAAATGTTAGTCATTAGTAACCTTTCTCCTCTCATGTCACCAGAGTTAAAGGACGTTTCTCCCCCCTCCACTATTTATTTATTCATTTATTTATTTATTTTTAAAATTTTATTTTATCTTTTCAGTGTAAAAGACACTTCTTAAGATTAACTAGAATTAGCTCTTTTTTTTTTTGATTTTTCAAAGTTGAAAAGTCTCTATAAAACTGTATTTAATGCTTTAAAATTAAAGGACTAGTGTATTAACCTATTTTAAAATGACTTGCAATTAGTCCATGTGAAATGCAATATTGTTTAAGTATTACATGTTATCTTAGAAAAGCCATGTAATTTAGAAGACTTTGCTGATATGGTTTCGTTTTAACTGACCTTTTCTAAAACATGTTACTATGTGTTTCTATACGATGTACAGAAGTTTGATCAGTTACTTTTACATAGATAAATCCTTGTCATTTCTGGAAAGCATTTATTGCCGAAATTTAGTCAGTTCATTCTTTTAAAGATTATTGTCAAGTCATGATACATGTCATTGTTGACATAAGAGGCGGGCACAAAAATGGCAACTCTCGTTTACCATTTTAAGGCTCCTCACTAGACATTCATTTTATTTATTAATTTATTAAAATGCAATTATTAAAAATACATCCAATTTAAGTTAAACATTATATATAAACATTATACAGGAAAAAATCATTAAAACATTGAATTCTCAGTTGCTTCTTTATGGTAGAATGTCTCCAGACATCACATCTTCTGTCATGATCTAAGGCCAATGCCATCTGAGTTTTTGTTTAGTGACAGAGCTTTCTATAATTCATGGGCTAAAGCATCACTTCATACCATCTTGTGTTCTTCTCAGTGTAGGTGGGACCCCTCCAGCACATCAGGAACAATAACCTGGTTTAAATATGAATTTCAGAAAATGGCAAGCAAAAACATGTACATAAAATTTAATCTCCTATTTCATACCGGTTCCTTTTGAAATCCAAACTGACATTCCTTTTTAGATAGGGAGAGGAGGCACTATTCTTACCTAATACAATAAAGATCCATTTCCTTTCGGAAATTCCTGTCATAGTAGATTGTTATAATAATGGCATCTGATGAATCATGCCATCTCGTTTCCATGCCGCTTGTAATACAACGTGGTTGTTCCTGCTGTGGAGAGGTAGAGTCTGTTCCTCCACACTATTCAGTCTGGGCTGCCCATGACTTGCTTTGATGGATAGAAAGTAGCAGAAGTTACAACTGCACGAGCTCTGGAGATATTTTGAAGACTGTGCCTTACCTCCTTGGAACCCTGAGAATATCAGGCTGTGAGAACTCCTGGAATGGGAGCTCACACAGTGACAGAGTTCTGGTCGTCCCAGCCAGCCGTCAGCATTAACCATCAGACTGGGAGTGAGGCCACTTTGGGATATCCAGCCCAGACCAGCTCTAACTTCACACGTGAGCCCCACTGAAGCAGCTGAAGAGTCACCCAACTGACCCGCAGAATGATGAGAAATGATAAACTGTTCCTGTGTTAAGTTACTAAGTGTTGGGGTTTACAGCAATGCCTGAAACACCAAGGAAATACTAAGATTTGTCACATCAGAAGCACCCTAACTCTCTAAGAGGCTGAATAACATTTTACGCTATTTTTCCAATTGAGTCATGCTGATCTTTGCCAAAATCATCTCGCTGGTTGGAAACGTTTCGTGAAGGATTGTTGAAGTTTAATTTGCTGCAGAGACCATTCCAGGACTCTGTAGTTTTTTTGTTGTTGTTGTTGGGCCTTTGGCTGCGCAGTGGAATGTGCTACATTGAACTGTCTTTCATATCCAAGGTAACCCAAATTACTTCACAAAGGAATGCACTAGAGGGTAGTGTCTATGCAGGCCGTAAAAGGACAATTATGTAATAGCTCATACACCGCTTAGGATTTTAGAACTTGTCTTGCTAAGAGGAAGTGTGAAGAAAAGAGAAAATAAATGAAAACTGAACCACAAATATAGAGAGGAAGTAATATATTAATCACAATAGTACCCAAACTTCCCATGCAATCTTTATACTTTCTCAATTCTTTTTTAAATTGACATCAATGAAATGCTAGTTAAGTATGTCATAATTCAGTTCTAGAAGTGTCCTGCATAATTTCATGCATTCCTTATTTCCATGTAGCAGGAAATAATAAGGATAACATTCCTTATATTATTATTTTGAATTAGTTCATGCTACATTTCTTTAATGTCTTTCATTTACAATGAAATTTACCTACATTAAAAGTACCTTCTGATATAGCCCCCATATATTGGTGCCATAGAAAACCGAGCCATGTGCGTCATGCATTCACATAATTCGTACTGCAACAAAATCATGAAAATGTCATTAGCGGATTATATATTTCCCCTGTTATCACCCTTTCAAGTAAATTCTATAAAAAAAATATAGAAAAACCACAGCTTATCTGTCTCAAGAGTCGTGTTCCTCTACTTTACTAAAGTGGAGAAGGATCCTAGTACTAAGTATTCTAGATTCTTTCTGCTATCCCTGGCACCGAAGAAGGACAAAAATTATTTCACCTGAATAGTTTGTTGTCACCTCCGAAACAAAGCATTAGGTCTATGTCTGACAGATTAGTTTGGGGTCAGGGTTTTATTTTTTAGAGTTCAAATCTTGCCTCCTCCCCTTTTGCTCAAGTAATAACTGTTCTGAACATGCATGGACTCCTTGTTGTCATTCAGTGTGCTGTGCTTGTACATGAAATGTAAAGGCTGCCAGAAAGTTTTGCAGTTAAGCTACAACTAGGAAGTTGAGGGAAATATCTCTACCATAAAGCCCAGGGACTCAGTCGATAGCCTATGTTCTGTATTAGGCAAATCTGAGAACCCTAAAACGCCAAACAGCTCAGTTCCTCACTATTCCTTAAAGAGCTATATTCCACAGTACTTAGAGAATCTTTTCATCCTACTCTTCCTCCTTAAATGTTTCCCCATAGTTTGCCACAGCTTGGTGACCTTTAAAGGGCTCAGGGGAGAGCAGGGAGAGAGACTTATCCACCTAAACAGTAAGTGTAGTAAGGCAGATAATAGAGACAGAGATGAAGTACTAACAGTTCAGGAAAAGGGAGATTCAGGGGTGCCTGGGCGACTGAGGCTGTTCAGCATCTGCCTTTGGCTCAGGCCCTGATCCCAGAGCCTTGGGATGAAGTCCCACGTCGGGCTCCCTGCTCAGTGGGGAGCCTCCTTCTCACTCTCCTTCTCCCCCTGTCCCCCATTTGTGCTCTCTCTCTCTCAAATAAATGATTAAAATATTAAAAAAAAAAAAGAAAGAAAAGAAAAAGGGAGATTTACAGAAGAATCGATGTCAAATCACCAGTACAAGTTCACAGTGAGGAGAACTATCTAAGTTGAGGGGAGGACACAGGCTGAAGCACAGAGATGCACGTAAGTTGTTTAGAAAATAGAGTAAAGCTTCTTGGGAGGCACTTGTGTGGCTTCAGATTCTTGGGGGACAGGGGACTGGTGGGAGGTAGGGTGTATGAGGTAGACCAGAGCTAGACTAAGAAGGGACTTCCATGCTATAATGAGAAAGAAAAAAACTTGGTTTTGAAACCACCTTATTAATGGCTGCGCAACAAAAACTTGACCCCTGAGTATTGAGCTGCCTGTAGTTCTTTCTAGAAGACTCCGCTTCATTATGCATAAAACTCAGGCAATAAACAGGCAATTAGTTGACATAAAATAATTTATTGTTCAATTATTTGAATTCATGGTGGTAAGTATTCGAGAATTTGGCTTTCAAAAAATGGAAACCCTAATAGTTAGAGTGATATATAACGTATAGAAGCAAATTAAGAGGTTGTAACTAATAGATCTGGCACTATTATTAATTAAGGGTAATTAAAGAATAGGGTCACTCTATTGAAATGAAGGATTGAGATAAGCATCTAGATAATTGACACCCAGAACCCTCGTTGACCTGAATTACCTGAGGTTTTTGGCTTTAATTATGAGATTAGTTGCCTCCAATTCCCCATTTTGCTTTGCCAGCATGCTACAACGTCGTGACTAACTAGGCCACCAAAAGGAAATGAAGTTCTCAACAGAGATAATCAGAAACAATTTCAAAGGGCTCCTGACAAGCCAGAGAACAGTAGTTATAGGGTGAACTCCAAAAGAAAATAGCACTTTAGGGGCACCTGGGTAGCTCAGTAGATTAAAGCCTCTGCCTTCAGCTCAGGTCATGATGTCAGGGTCCTGGGATCGAGCCCCGCATTGGGCTCTCTGTTCAGCAGGGAGCCTGCTTCCCTTTCTCTCTCTCTGCCTTCCTCTCTGCCTACTTGTGATCTGTCAAACAAATAAATAAAATCTTAAAAAAAAAAAGAAAAGAAAATAGCATTTTATTCTCAATGCTGTCAACCTGAGATAAAATTACTTCTTATTTTAAGGAAAATCGACTACCTTAATTGTGCTTCATTTGCTGCAAAGTTTTAAATTAATCTATACCACATGAGGACAGCTCCCTTCCCCCTCAGTTCTATTCTCTCATACAGTTTTGCATGTGGATACTTCTACTTACGAATGTTGTCCTTACCTAAACATATTGTTTCCGCTCTCCCCTCCAGAGATGCACTTCTTGTTCTTGTCACGATTCCGTAGAGGGCAGTGATCATGTGACTCTTACTCGAGTGCTTGTATACGAAAGAGCCACTTAAGGCAAATATCAAATGGTGAAGACTTATGGTGCAGACGGGTTAAAAAAAATATATATATATTACAAATAAATATATATATTTATTTGTATATATAAAATATATTTATATACACTATATACATTACATATTATACATATAAACCTGCAGACAGGTTTTTATATATATATTATATAGTGTATATATAAATATATTATATTTTTATATATACAAATAAATATATATATATTTTAAACCTGTCTGCACCATAAGTTTTATGGTATTTGTATATGTATGTGTTTATATATATATATATATATATATGCATTTTTAATAATTGGCTTTTACTTAGAAAGTAGAGACCAAAATAAAATGTAGTCTCTGCTTTTTTCGCCTTGGTGTATCAGAGTTAGGAATAGAATCGATATCATTTCAGTATGAGATAGTGGAGACAGCATGTGGACATCAGCAGAGTAATTAAAAAAACCAATGAATTTACTTGGTAAAAAGCAGTCAGTGACTGCTTCCAAGAAATCTATTTACACCCAAGTATCCTCAGGCATGTATGGGAGAGTGTAAAATGATTGAGTTTTAGTTATCCTTGTAGTAGCAAATTTCAATTATAATTTCTACTGTAAAAAGATTGTTATAGTAATATTGCCTTGAAGTTCCCCAAGCTTACAGGCACCAGAGACTTACGAGGAAGAACATTTCTGTTTTACTAAAAAACCTGTATTTTCTCAAAACTTCAGTTTATAGCTTTTTTTCCCCTCATTGGTTACAGACTCCTTGATCCAACTCACAATTCCTGCTGTTTTGGGCGCTTAGATGGGGTACCTCCTTAGAAACAATTTGTAGAAAACAACAAAACTTTGTTTTTGAAGTTTTTTGATAAAGTGTAGGGATTCTCTAGGGAAATATTCACCCCCAATTTAACACATAATGAGACCTTGCTACTTGTTTCACACTTTTATGACACACTTCGGAAAGACCAAGTTATGCACAGCAGCACAGGAGTCAGAAAATAGGTTTCGGCTCAAGTGCGAATCCCGGTAGACTGTTAGTGGGGCCCCGTGTTGAGCAGGTCACCAGGAAAGCACGGCACAATTCATTAACAATGTCTGCCGTGCGTGCAGGAGCCGGGGAGGCCGCCGCTCTCCATGCTTGGCTCATTAGGACGGGCTTCTAGGGTAGCATTTCAAAGTGAGGCCAAAGATTCTCATCACTTTGTCTTTCTTCCAGGCTTTAAGAGTCGTGTTCCTCTGCTTTACCTACAATGTCTAGGACAATACTTGGAACATGAAGACCTGTGACAAACACTGCTCTGATTACTTCGGGATCCCTAAGTAGGAGGCGATATCATTGCTGGTGATTTGCCATCAATGCCCCAGACCCTAGCTGGGATTATCTGCCCTATTATAATAAATCCTTTTATTTTAAAGTTCTATACTGTTGTGGCAGAAATGTTCAGTATAGCAATGGTTTTCAAGAGAACATTTTCTCAACTGTAACTGATTGTAAACACATTTCATAGTCTCGTCTTCTTGGTGTGTTTTACCTTTTTACATTTAAAAAAAAAGCCTTATTTTATTCAACAAGAAACTGTAAAATCATGAGTGCCTTTGGAAAAAGTTTAATTATTAGCTAGTTTGCTTTACCATTTCCCACCTGAAAAATAGAACATTAACATTTACCATTCTCCTCTAGAGGCTCAGGAACATTGATTGGGTGAATACACTTCATAGATACTTGATAGGGAGCACGTCTGAGACTATTTTTGGAGAAATTCTAGAGCTGTGTCCTTTTCACAGGCAGAGCCCTTCCCCCCCACCCCGGCCCCACCCCCACCCAAGGTCTGTGGACTTTCTAGTACCAGAGCAGCAAGGGCAATATCTTGCTCAAATGATACCAAACACATCTTGTGGAACTGCGCTGTCCAACAGGGAAACCACAAGCCGAATGTGGTGATTAGTGTCTGAACATTAATTAAAATGAAATAAAATTAAAAATCCAGTTCTTCAGTTACAGTTGCCAGATTTCAAGTGCTGAGGAGCCGCAGGTGGGGACAGCTACCCACACGGCACAGTGAAGAACAGATAGAGAACATTGTATAATACACTGGTAAAAATTCATTTACTTATGCGTGTTTCTAATTTATATAATTTGCTGTATCCCTGGAATCCTGAAATGAATCCATTTTAAAAGGCCCCCACAATAAATATAACAATAAAAAAAAATGCCTTCATCATAGAAAGTTCTATCACAAGACCTATTCCTGAGGCTCCCCTGTTGGCAAAAGATGGTGGTGGTTTAATTCCACATGGCTCCCTTCTCACAGCGTGAACATCCGTAGAGTAGAGATGTAGCTGGAAAGCAGATTTTCCTAGTATATTCAGTTTGCGGACTGACCTTCCTCCATTGATTGTGCTTTTGTTTCACATTTTTATCTGTGTCTTTTCTTACCAATGAGACTTGTGAGTTAATGAAGGCAGGGGTTGTGTCATTCTCCCCCCCCGCCCTTTTTCAGCATTAGTGCCAAATAGATATTTGTTGAATCATACTGCTTTTTTTTTTTTAAGATTTTATTTATTTGACAGACAGAGATCACAAGTAGGCGAGAGGCAGGCAGAGAGAGAGGAAGGAAAGCAGGCTCCCTGCTGAGCCGAGAGCCCGATGCGGGGCTCGATCCCAGGACCCTGGGATCATGACCTGAGCCGAAGGCAGAGGCTTAACCCACTGAGCCACCCAGGTGCCCCTCATACTGCTTTTTTGACTAAAGATTCTAAGTTCTAGGCTGGGATACTCAAGCAATAGTGATCTTTTTTCACAGATGATTATAGTTGGGGGTAGATACCAAATGTAGTGGCTTAATTTTTATATGTATAGAATTTTTATTTTTAATTGAAGTGGAGTTGACATACAATATTGTATGTCTCAGGTGTATTGTATAACATAGTGATTTAACAATTATAACTTTACAAAATGTCCACCACCTAAGTGTGGTTACTGTCACCATAGAAAATTATTGCAGTATTTTAAATATATTTTTTGAAGATAATGTTTTAAGGCATGTTGTTAAAGAGTATCAAGGGGAATAAAAAGGATCAAAAATTGTTTTTGGAATTCTCTGTATTTCCGACGGATAATGAATACACATATTTTTATACACCATTTGAACAGTAGATAAATCTGGGGAAAAGAGTGCAGTAAGATCATCACATGTACTGTATTTGTGCCTTAAAGTGAACAATTTAACACTCTGAAGCTGGTTTAAAAAAAAAAAAAAGAACAGAGGCAATTCTTTGAAGTGGTTGTATGTGCATAAGCTTCTTGTCCCCTTGAGCAAAAGAGAAGAACAAAGGTTACATTTATTAGGGATCGGAAAATATTTGTACTGTGGGACAATGGCTTGTTTGCAGCATTAAGGAAAAGTTATTAAAGTGTTTTATTTGCAGTTTTTAATGGAATGGGGTTTTTTTCTGACTTTTATCGTCGGTTCTGCAGTTGAGATGGTCCCACACCCAAGGAGCACTGGCAGCCCAAATGAGAAGTCTGGGTCTTTGCTGGGCTGCTCGTTCGGTGGCCCCTTTACTCCTGCTGGAGCCCATGTTTGACATTTTCCTTTTCTGGAGACTTCTGTGAGGTCTGCAGATTAGCAGCGGCCAGAAAGTCAAAGGCTGAAAGGATGGTTGACTGACTCAGTGAATAAAGCTCTGGACATCACATTACCTCTGGCTTGGAGCATATGGAGTCGGTCCTGCAGCTCTCAGAGGGGCAGAGAAAGCGCCTTCCGCAGCCTTGGCTCGGCCAGTCCGTGTGTGCTGAACCAAAAAGCAGACTGAACAAAGACATCTAAATTTACAGCTTGGGTTAAAGAGCTGAGAGGCTAATCCAGTACAGAAAAAAGCAACATGCAAATCGCAGATCATTGTGTATGTCACTGTGTGTTCATCCCAGGGCGCAAGAAAATATTACACACATATTTTTAATTGGGGCAGAATAAAAAAAATATATGTATGATGGACCTATTAAATATGTACTTGAATGAGTACCTCAAATGTAGATATTTCATTCCTCTGTCCTAATTGTGTCAGAACTCTGAGATCAACTGATTTCTGAAAAAAGTGATATACATCAGTAATACAGTACTGCTTTTAGACTCTTCACACATGACTTGCAAATAAAAATCTACACTTATTTTAAAATAGCACTTGAATATTCTAGGGACACTGAATTTTTAGTATCTACTTTGACCCCTTGGTAGTTAGCATGTCATATAAATCTGAAATTACAGATTTCCCCACACACACTTATTATTATCAGTCCTTTGTTGACAATGCTTTTTAAAAACAAAAAAAGACTATTTAGAAGTTGCTAAATGAACCTAGATGACTATGAAGACTAGACATTTGAGTTCTGAAATCAAGTAAGTCCATTTAGTAAAAGAGAAAACAATACACAGAAGTGACAATCGGGAACTATGGATCCAGACTGCCTAAGATTCAGACCCTGGTCTTCTGTTTACTAGTTTAGTGATGTCAGTCAGGTTACTGAACCTCTCTGTGCCTCAGTTTTCTGTAAAGTGGGAATAATAATAGTACCTATCTGATCTGACAGAGTTGTTGCAAGTGCTAAATGAATTAATACATGGGAAACTTTGTAGTAATACTTAACACATAGTAAGCACCATCTAAGTGTCAGCTATTATAATAGTTATGGTAAGTTTTCCTTTTTGAAGTAGACATTTTATTATGAAAAAAATTACTGTAATTCAGGTGGTAACTTTTATTCTCAAAGACTTGTCCAGATTAAGTTTGCTGTCCTAGAGATAAGCACACCAAAGTTTTTTCTGAAGATTCTTCATCAGAAAGAAACGAGACTATAAAAAATTATGGTATAAATATGTATTTCTTTTGATTTAGTCCCACTTGTTGATTTTTGCTTTTTTTATATATACTTTTGATATTATATACAAAACTCATAAGCTATTACCTCACACAAACCTGATAGAATGGCTATAATTTAAAAGACAGAAGTGTTGATGAAGATATGGAGAAAACAGAACACTTCTGTACTGTTGATGGGAATGTAAATTGGGGCAGCCACTATGGGAAACAGTATAGATGTTCCTCAAAAAATTGAAAATTGAATTACCATGTGATCTAGCAATTCCACTTCTGGCTATATATTTAAGAGAAAGAAAATCACAATCTCAAAAAGGTATCTGCATTCCCATGCTTACTGCAGCATTATTCACGATAGCCAAGATATGGAAACAACCTAAGTGTCCATTAGGTGATGAAGAGACAAAGAAGATGTGGTATATATGTACACTGGAATATTATTCAGCTGTGAGAAAGAAGGAAATCTTGTCACTTGTGACAACATGGACGGACATTGAAAGCATAAGTGAGGTAAGTCAGACAGAGAAAGACCAATACTGTAGGATATCACTTGTATGTGTAATCTAAAAAAAGCTAAACTCATATAGACAGAGAGTAGAATGGTAGTCATCGAGGCTGGTGGGGGTTGGGTATGGGGAGAATTGAGCAGGTGTTGGTCAAAGGGTACAAACTTGAAGTTGGAAGATGAGTTCTAGAGATCTGATGCACAACATTGTGATTATAATCAAGAATACGGTATTATATACTTCAAAGTTGCTAGGAAACCAAATCTTAAATGTTCTTACCACAAAAAAGAAATGATAATTATGGGATGTGAAAGGTGTTAGCCTCTAGTTATATTGCAATATATAAATGTATCAAAACATTACATCTCATACCTTAGACTTTCACCATGTTGTTTGTCAAATATATCTCAACAAAAATATGTATTTCGATATGTGGAAATTTATAATGTATTTTCCTCATCTCTCCAATTTCCAGATAATATATGATGTTCTCAATTTGTAAATACATTTTTTTGGCAAGTCGTGAGTTTAATTTTTATGTTTTATGTAATAATTTTTAAAACCTATCATTTCCAAGTTATAAAAAATTAACTTTATTCGAAACGTCTTTTTCTCTTAAATATGAACCTTCCATCTGACATTCACGTTTTTTAGGTAACATTTCACCTGACTTGTTATTTAATATAGAACTTATATCTGTGTATTATAGAACAGTTGCAAAAATAAAGCAAAACTCAAAGGATCAAATGAGAATCACCCACAGTCTCAATAACCATAGATGACTATTTTTCAAATTTCAGTATATTTACTTCCTGTCCTTTACTCCATGCCTATATGTGCATCTATATAGGTGTATATTCATAAAGCAAAAACAGGATCATACCACACTAACTTTTAGATACATGGTAGAGTGAGAGACAGCAATGCCCCGAGGTTATGAATGGGGAGTTGGGGACAGACTGCCAGAGGTCAAATCCTCAATCTACCATTTACTAGTGGTCTGAACCCAAGCAAATCCCTTATCTTTCCTCAGTATCAATTTTCTCATCTATAAATACAGGGATGAAATTGAAAGATTCCTTAATATGCTTGAAAAAAGCTTTTGAAAAATTTGTAAACATGTCATAAAGCTATATTGTTAAATAACTTTTTTTAAAAGATTTTATTTATTTATTTGAGAGAGAGAGAGAGAGAGATCACAAGTAGGCAGAGAGGCAGGCAGAGAGAGAGGGGGAAGCAGGCTCCCTGCCGAGCAGAGAGCCTGATGTGGGGCTCCATCCCAGGACCCTGGGATCATGACCTGAGCGGAAGCAGAGGCTTTAACCCACTGAGCCACCCAAGCACCTGTTAAATAACTTAAAAAAAAAAAAAGATTTGTTTATTTATTTTAGAGTGAAAGAGAGTGCACAAGTGGGAGGAGGGGCAGAAGGAGAGAGACAAGCACACTCACCGCTAAGCAGGGAACCCATAGAGAGACTCAGTCTCACAACCCATGAGATCATGACACGAGCCAAAAGCAAGAGTCAGAGGCTTACTTGACCAAGCCACCTAGGTGTCCCTAAATAACTTTTGAAACAGATTTTAATGAGCATAATTTTTTAGTGGTTATATTACAACTTATGTAAACATTTATTTACAGTTACAGTAAATAAGAGTTTATTTTGACTCTAGATAAAACAGAAAAACCAATAATAAGTAGACTTAACAATAAGGATACTTCTTATTTCACATACCAAGGCGACTTATGGACTTGTTTCAAAGTGGATTAATCCAACAACTCAACAACAACATCAAAGTTCTTTCCATTTCCCTGTTCTATTCTCAGCATATGGGCTTGTTGTGCTAGGCTGGATCCTCTCATGGTTCCAAAACATTGGCACAGTTTCAGGAATTGCATGTAGACACATCAGTGCAAACTAGAAGAAAACAGAAAATCTCTGACTCATGGTTTTTATAAGAGCAAAGAAAACTACCAGAGGCAGACTTGCTCTCATGTTTCATTGGCCAGAAACCTGTCATGTGCTCATTTAAAAATCACTCAATAGAAATGGCATCTTTCTGACAGATTTCACGCATCCTGACTAGAGAGAGCTCATCCTCACAGAAGCTCTTGGATTTTCTCTACCTGAATCAAACTGGGGTTCTACTTAGCCTGGAATAGGGATAGAATGGCGGCTCAATAAACATCCAAGAATGTACAATATATTGTTATCATTTTTTAATCATTTTTGCTAGTCGTACCTTTCTTATTATAAACACCACCATAGTCAACCACCTTGAACAAACTTATCTGTGTACATCTTTAATTTTTAAAGAATTCAAATGTCGATCAATGGAATTCTGAGGTAAAAGATTTTTTGGTTTGAGTCTTTTAATGTATGTTTTCATGTAATGTATGTATGTAACAAGAAAAATGTGTAACATGTGTTCTTGAGTTTATCCATGCTTTTATACCCCAGCTAATATGAGGTATGACCATTAGTCAGATTTCTACCAGGTGAAATTAGTATCATTTATTTTGATTAGTATTTCTTTGATTACTCACTCCCTTGCTAAACTTTTATTCTAATAGTCAGATTATTAGACAATGAAAGAACAAATTGGTGACAAGGAAACTCAGATTGGGCTTCCAGGAATAACTCTCAAGACCACTGTAGAACTGGTCACCAAGGCCAAGCTGATATGTCAAAGTGGAAAGATGCTGCCCTTGGAGTTAACTCTAGATTCTTATCACTTTTGCTCTGTCACTAGTGATTTGCTAGTGAGTGCCTCTAGCCTATTTTCTTTACTAGTTCTGAATTCAAGAACTCATAGAAGAATCTGGAGGACATCTAGAGTTCTAGCTGACTTGGGTTCCAGAAATATAAGTTACGGCTTTTCAGCGTTTGCAGTATTAGAAGGCATTCAGGAAAGAGAATGGATTAGATACTGATGAGCCGACTTCAATTTCTGCCACACTCAGCAATTCTACTTCTAGGAATTAATTTAAAAAAAATTATGGATGTGCTCAGAAACATAGCTAAAGAGATATTTGTCACAGTGTTACCTATAACAATGAAAGACTGGAAACAATTTATATGACCAAAAATAGAGGGTTGATATTAGTTTTGGAATATTATGGAACCATTAAAAATAAGCCTCTAGGAGAAAATCTAGGTGACCTTGAGTTTGGCAATGAGTTTTTTAGATACAGCACCAAAGGCACAATCCATGAAAGAAAAAATTGATGAACTGGATTTCATCAACACTAAAATCTTCTGTTGTGTGATAACAACATTAAGAGAATGAGAAGAGATGATATTGAATGGGAGACAATATTTGTAAGACATATCTGATAAAGGACTTGTATCCAAATTATACAAAGACCTATTAAAACTCAACAATACAAGAACAAACAACCCAATTAAAAACTAAGCAAAGAATTTGAACATGCACCCTCATCAAATAAAATATACAGCTGGCAAATAAGCATATGAAAAGATGCTCCACATCATATGTTATCAGGGAAAGACAAGATAAAACAACAATGAAATACAACCACATACCTATTAGAATGCTTAAAATCCAAAAACACTGGCAATTCCAAGTGCTGATAAAGATATAAGGCTACAGGAACTCTCATTTGTTGCTGGGAGGACTACAAAGTGGTACAGCAACTATGGAAGACAGTTTGGCAGTTTCCTACAAAGCTAAACACAGTCTTGTCATAGGCTATTGCAATCATACTTCTACGTATTTACCCAAATGAATTGAAAACTTAAGTCTACACA
The DNA here is from genome assembly GCF_902655055.1 of Lutra lutra. Lineage (NCBI taxonomy): Eukaryota > Metazoa > Chordata > Mammalia > Carnivora > Mustelidae > Lutra > Lutra lutra. The sequence continues at coordinate 121,267,253 of NC_062283.1, read as the reverse complement.
AAAACGTATATACAAATGTTCATAGCAGCTTTGTTCAATAATTGCCAAAAATTAGAATTAACTAAGATGTGTTTAAATAGATGAATAAATAAACAGTGGTACAGCCATACAATGAAGGATTATTCAATGATAAAAAGAAATAAACTATCAAGCCAAGAGAAGACATAAAGGAAACTTAATTACATATTGTTACAAGGAAGAAACCAGTCCCCAAATCCTATATACGTCCAACTACCTGACATTTTAGAAAGGGTGAAACTAGAGACATAATGAAAAGATTAAGGGGAGAGGAGAGAAGGATAAATAGGTGGAACATAGAGGACTTTTAGGACAACAAAACTATTCTGTATAATCTTATAATGGTGGATACATGACATTATGCATTTGTCAAAGTCCAGAGAACACAAAGAGTGAACCTTAGGGTAAACTATAGACTTTAGTTAATGATTGTGTATCACCATTAATCCGTCAATTATAAAAACATACCACATTAATGCAAGATAATAATAGGGGAATCTAAATTCCCATTGGGGGAACTGGGGATGTATGGAACTCTGTTCTTTCTGCCCAACTTCTCTGTAAATCTAAAACTTCCCCTAAAAAGTTTATTAATTTTTAAAAAGGCTATAAAAGATTATTTGATGACATGAAAAAATACCCATAATGTATTAAATGAATAAAGATGATCACAAAATTCTGTGATCCTCTTTTTATTTAAAATACATGTATGTGTGCATTCAAACACACACACACACACACACACACACACACACTTACCCATGGACAGAGATTTGAACACACAAACCAAAAGGTCAGTCAGCAGTCATTGTCTCTGAGTTGTGGAATGAAGTGCAATTTTTTGTTTATTTTTTAATATGAATTTCCAAAAATTTTACAATAGAGGTTTCACTTTTCTGAAAAGAAAAAAAAGTGTTTTTTTTTTAAAAAACTTCTATCAGAATATCTACTACCAATAATTATTTTTAATTGGTAAACTCTATGGGTAAGTTCCAAAAATGGTACAAGCTTGTTTTTTTTCTTAAGAAACAAACAACATTTATCTAAAGAATATTCACAATAAATTATTTTCCTTTGAAGATAATTATTTTATAATGGCCACTAGTTGTTTCTGCAGAGGTGTTAGGTTGCAATTTGAACCCCACAAAGTCTGAAATTGAAGTCATCATCTTCCAGTCTATACCCATTCTTCTGGCATTTCTTACATCTGAAAATTGCAGTGCTGCCCTCTACAATCTTCTAAAAATCACAGGCACTTTTAAAACTTTTGTTTCAGCTTCCACACCAAAATTCTCTCCTGCCTCACCAATTCATCCACCATGCCATTAGGTTTATTTTTTATCAAAATGTCCTTCAAAAACCATGGACAATTGCATTGTTTGAAGAATAGGACTCAAACTCTAATTGAGTATTCAAAGTTTTCCCTTGTCTGGTCCAATTTACCTCCCCAGGTGTATCTTCCAGGATAGTCAGTTTCCCACCCACTGAGCCCTACATGAGATGACATACTGTTTCTTCCACATTCTGCATACTATTGTTTCTGTACCTTCATTCCATATTTCAGGTGTGGAATTTGTTTGTTCTAACTAATTTCCCTACTCTCAAAATCTGTGGCTATTGAAATCTTATTTTTCCTTCAAACCTCTAGATTCTTAAAACTTTTTCTTCTTTTTTTTTTTAAGTCCCCATCAGAATCCCATTTCCTTTGTCCTCCCCTAGAACTATGCTGAGTCTCCTTCACAGCACTTTTAAAAATCTTCTTTATGTAATGTGAGTCATGCCTACATCCATTTTCCTCGATAGACCAAAATATTCTTTAGGATAAGGACCAACCTTTTGTATCACCTAAAATACACAAAGTGCAGATCTTTGCACAATAAATGGCTGTTAAATTGAATTGATTTAAATTACATTAGAAGTCATTTGAAAGTGCTAGCAAAATACCATTAATGGTGTCCGTGTAAGATGCTTTGAATTAAGTGTGAGGACAAATACATTAATGCTAACTTGCTCTCAAGCAAACACCACCAGCTCTGCTGTGAAGATTATCAAACATCAGCTTCTCTACCCAGGACCTGTGATTAGAATGCCTGATTCTCTAAGTTCAGAACAAGTTCACTTTTTTTTTTTGAACCACGATCAGAAGACTGCATCATAAGATCAATGCAAGAAAAAGTGTAATAGATGCACAATTTAAAAAGAAGTGATCTGAAATCATTTTTTGTATATGAACATGTTTGTGTTATTACAAAGAAGGAGTGGCGAAGGAAGCAGAGGAAATGGTGTGTGACCCCCTTCTTTTCACCCCTCCCCCTGCAAACCAAATTAGCAAACACTTGATGACCCAGATCTTCCTTTTGTTAAAAATCAAATAATCTTCCTCTAAAAGTGGTTATTTGATCATTCTTACATATGGGAACATGGAAAATGTGGTTTGACATCCCTTCAAGAAAGAAACTGCTATGTCTCTTTAAGGTCCTCTGAATGTGGAAGGATTTTAATAATAACTGATTTTTAAATTATTGGTAATAGGACGAACATCAAATAACATTGCTTATAGTGCATTGTAAAGGATCTATTATTAATTTCTATTATAGAAACATGCATTCATATGGAACCAAAGATGCTGTCCATGGTCCTGATGCTCACATAACCCTTACTACAACAGCAAAATTCCAGATATAAAAAACCATAGGGGGAGTCTTCATTGTGCAGTATTTTCTTTCTTTTTTTTTTTTAAGATTTTATTTATTTATTTGACAGACAGAGATCACAGTAGGCAGAGAGGCAGGCAGAGAGAGAGAGAGAGAGGAGGAAGCAGGCTCCCCGCTGAGCAGAGAGCCCGATGCGGGGCTCGATCCCAGGACCCTGGGATCATGACCTGAGCCGAAGGCAGAGGCTTTAACCCACTGAGCCGCCCAGGCGCCCCTGTGCAATATTTTCTTATAATCATTTAATTTTCCGCTTGATTCAAGAAGGAATATTTTGCTTAATTTCTTATTTATCCATTTGCATACAAAGTTGTGGCCTATGTAGACTATAAACCACTGACCCCTCTTATACCAACTGTTTAATGTCATATATATTGCAGTCTAGGTTTTTATAGCTCAAAAATAAGCTTTGTGTAACAGCAAAACAATGAAACAAATCATTAACTCCTTAGAAGATCATAATAGCCTGGTAAATATGTGGTGTGTGTGTGTGTGTGTGTGTACTCATTTTTTGTCCAGCTTCTGCATTTAGATGGATTTTCTTATTCTGTTGTGTATAGGGAGTCAAAGAAATAAACAAATAGCCTTCACTGGGGCGCCTGGGTGGCTCAGTGGGTTAAGCCGCTGCCTTCGGCTCAGGTCATGATCTCGGAGTCCTGGGATCCAGCCCCGCATCGGGCTCTCTGCTCTCTCGGGGAGCCTGCTTCCTCCTCTCTCTCTGCCTGCCTCTCTGCCTGCTTGTGATCTCTCTGTCAAATAAAAAAAAAATAAAAAAAAATAGCCTTTACTGACAAATACATCCAAGATTTATTTAAAAACTTCTTTTAGTAAAAATCAAACAAATTTCTTTTGAGATATTTTAAAAACTGAAGTATCCTAATCCATAATTATAAATAAGTTATGGATTTACTATACTGCAGTTGCTTAGACCAATTATTTTCACTGTTATTATATCATAAATCCTGATAAAATTCCTCAATGCAATGAAATAATACAGCAAGTAAATAAAAATAATTTTAAATCGAGAAATAAGGCTCAGGGCTTAATTTGTCCCTGTGGCCAGGTATTCAAGGCAAAGTTGGACAGGACAGGTGATATGGTACAGTAAGCACTAAAATTTAGAGGCATGATAGCATCAGCTATAAGAGTGCTATGTTAAGTTTGAATTCTTTCCATTTATCATCTTGTGTCACACCTGAAATACTACCCAAATTCAGTGAATATTTTGTATGTGTAGTAATCTAACTTTATAGGGAATAGTCTAGTGATCCTCATTTACTATCAAGATGTAATGCTGGTGATTAAATTACAGATGACACACCACATCAATTCTTATTAGAGATGTGCAGGCAGTAAAATGTTTACATTTCAGTAGATGATTTGAGCCATCTCTCTTACCCATTTATCATTATATTAAACTTGGTGATTATCACTGGGTACTTTAAACTGCACTTGCCCAAGTTACACATTTGGCATCATATTAAGGCAAGTTTTTTTTTAATATATATATTCGCATGTTAGTACCTCTGTTGGTATTTGTAAATATTAAGGGAGAAGATGTCTATCAGAAAGGTTTGTACATTTTAAAGTCCTATAAAAATAAAAATGGCACATTATATTTATGCAACAAATATTTATTTAGCTTCCATTATGTATCAGACATTCCTGTAGGCACTGGGGATAAATTAGTTGAAAAAAAAAAAACCTACCTTCATGAAGCTTATATTCTAGTGAGGGAGACATATCATAAGCAAGTAAAATAAATAGCATTTCAAGATGCTAAGTCCTTTAGAGGAAAACAAAGACAAGAAACAGAGAACTATGTGGGGAGATATAAAGGGCTGAAATGTACAATAGAATAGTAAAGAAAGGCCTTGTGAGAAGACAACCTTGAACAGAGGCCTGGAAAAGTTGGGGAAGGAATTGTTGGAAGAAGATTTTACCAAGCAGGAGGCACAGAAAGGGGCGCCCGGGTGTCTCAGTGGGTTGAGCCTCTGCCTTCGGCTCAGGTCATGATCTCATGGTCCTGGGATCGAGCCCTACATTGGGCTTTCTGCTCAGCAGGGAGTCTGCTCCCCCCCGCCCCTGCCTGCCTCTCTGCCTACTTGTGATCTCTCTCTGTCAAATAAATAAATAAATTTTTTTTTAAAGGCACAGAAAGTTCTAAGTCAGGAGCTCATGTGGTGTGTTTGAAGAACATCAGATAGACTAGTGCAGTGGAACAGTGTGAGTGAGGGCAAGAGTAGTAAGATAGCGTGAGAGTGGCTAAAGTGATGCAGGAAGAGGACAGTGCAGAGTGTTGTCGACCATATAGGTTTTGGATTGACAAGTGCCTGGCTCTAGCCAGTGAAATGTGAGCAGCAATGACATCTTTATCCTGGGTAACTCATGTGTGCCCCACCTTCCTTTTCTTTTCCTCTAAACTGTGCCAGAAGATGATACAGTTGGTAACTCATATAATAACCTAGTCCTGGGGTATCTAAGATGAAATGATATGAAGTAGAGTGTTCATCTCACCTATAATAAGTAGGTACTATGAGTAAGAAATAAGCCTTTGTTGTTTAAGGTACTGAGATTTGGGGGTTGTTTGTTACTATAGCATAATGGAGCTCCTTCTCATTTTTACAGGAAATCTTTGGAGGTTTTTGAGCAGAGAAGTTACATCATCTGACTTCTGTGTCCAGTGATTATTCTAACTTCTGTAATGAGAAGAGTCCATTGAGGGCAAGGGCAGATAAAAGAGATGAGAGGGGGACTATTGCACTTACGTAAGCAAGAGATGATTATAGCTCAGACCAATATCAATGAAGGCAGCAAAACATGGTAGGATTATAGGTATGTTCTGAAAGAAAGCAAATAGAATGTTCTGATGTATTTGATATGGGGTATGAAAGCAAGAGATTTAAGAATGATTTTAGTTTTGGCTTGGACAATTGGAAAGATGGAGTTGCTATTTACTGAAATGGGAATGACTAGGCAGAAATAAGTTTTGAGTGACAGAACTGGGAGTTTTATTTTGTACGTGTTAAGTCTGAAATATGTATTAGCCATTTAACAGAAGATATGAAGTAGATAGTTCTTTACATAAGTCTGGAGCCCAAGAGAGATATCCAGGCTGATGATATAAATTTAAGAATAATCAGTAGAGATGGCATTTAGTTATTTAAAAATCATTTTTCCTCCAACTTCAATATCTAGATCCTGTAGAAGTTGGTCTCTAATGGCTCTTTTATTTCTCTCTCTCTTTCTTTAACTGATGTGCCACTTTCTTTCGACATTTCTAGCAATGTCTTGTTGAATGTTAGATAGTATAAATCTTTTGAAAACACACATATTATGGTAGCTGCAGATATTGTTATATCCTCCAGAGAAGATTCACCTCATCCCTGCTTAGGTTAATAGTGTGGTTACGGGTCAGGCTGTGTGACAGCCCAAGTAAATCTCAGTCTATCTGTAGCCCAGCCCTCCTCCCCACTGGCAGGTCTCAAACTCAAATCTTTGCCTTGTGAGGCTGCTGAAAGCTCTGCTCCATTTGTAAAAGGCTTTTTGCTTAAGTACTGGGTCTCTTGCCCCAGTGAACACTAGAATTTGAAAAATATTGTGAACATCAATGACCCCATGTGACTGGAGCAGGGCCTGTGCATGAAGTTTCCTGAAGTTTTCGCCAAATCTCTGCTAATTTTCCTTTTCCCTAGAAATGGCTGCCTATGCATACTAAGGCTAAGCCTCTTATTTGCTCAGAATTGACAAATCAGCCAAAGTAAATGGTTAAAGACCTCAGTTCACTTCTAGGAAGTTCTTACCTCTTGCTGGTTTTAGTACCTTCAGTTCCTGTTGCCTCAGCAGCAATCTGCTGGCTTCAGACAGATGATTATTGATTTCTTTTCTTTGGTTTCATAGTTGTTCTTGGAAGAATTCTGGTCTTCTGCTATCCACTCCATGCTATCCTGAAGTAAGACTTAAGAGAATGTTTAATGTCAGGAGATTGGTTGAAATATCAAAAGGAAAGAATGAAATAGAGAAGAGGATTGAGTACCACAGTCTGGAGTATCCCCAAATTGAGAGAGATCCACAAATATAAGAAATTAAATGATATTCTATATGATGTTGAATTGTATTTAAGAATATCATATCTTACAATTTAATCGTCTTTTCTCAATTTAGCTCTATTTCAGTATGGGTGCATTTTTCCTTCTAAATAATTAGCTGATTAATAGTTAAATATGGGACTTCAGTTGACACAAATTCCTTTGGGCTTCTTTTAATAACTTCCTTTTCTCCTCAAGATAAGCTGACAAGAGGCATTTTGTTAGCAATTTTACTCATAGGTGAAAGCCCAAAAAACTTTGAATATGTGTGAAATTTAAATATTTCAAAAACAAATAAATAATAAAATTGCAAAAGCTCTTGAAACCAATACATTCAATCTCTAGTGACTACTGTATAGATTAGGGTCCTGGTAGGAGTGGGATGGTATAGTTAAATGGGGCTAATTCAAGAAGAGTTTAATGAAGAGACAGCTTACAAAGAAATCGTATTTGCAAGGCCTAGTGGCTAGGATTAAATATTCAAGAACTAAATTGCCCTAGGACTAAAAACACAAGGCATCTTCTCACCCCTAAACCTGAAGGGAAAAAAGAAGTTACTAGAACCCAGGACAAAGAGTGCCAGGTGGTGACAGAAAGCCCTCAGTAGCCCCATGGGAAAGCTATCTTAATCCTACCCCCATCTTTTGCATGTGCTTTCCAATGGGAAGCCAGAAAACAATGTAAGCTCTGAATTCATTCTACAGATCGTCTTGTAACACAACACAATATCTCCCTCTCTCTCTCTCTTCCCCTCCTTCTCTCTCTCTCTCCTTTCTCAGGATTGACGTATGGCTCCAGAGTGAACACAGCTACAGTACTTGCAGACTGTGAAAAATATAGTATGCCTTAGCATTACTCGCACAACTTTGTAAGTTCATTTAATAGAACTCTGATACTAAAGCTGATAAAACTATAAAGATACAAATTGGATTTAACAACATACTTAATGAACCTGTCCTGAATACAAAATATCAAGTGTTTCCTCTTATAAACATTCTTCATATTCTGCGAAAATAAAATCTGTCCTGACATGTAGCATACACACACAAAACAGTTTGGGAGTAGTTTGCTGAAAATGCAATGTTAAAAAACTAGATGACATGGAAGGTTGAGAACCAAATTATTTTAATTTGGCCTGCATTTATTAGAACAAAATTTAGAACCTTTGAGGCTGAATGATTTTCCCTTCACTTTCGCTATTGAAACCTAAATTTTTAGGACCTTGGATGCATGTTTTAATCTTAACTCACTCTTCCCATATAATTGATACTATGTTATAATTTCACTGTAAATATCAGTAGAGAAATTACAATGCTAATGGACATGGAGATTGAGCTGCAGGGTAATGTGTTACTAGAATACATACATATGTTACAGTACAGACAACATACAATACATACATTAATGCATAATTGATTTTGTAAATACTACAAAAACTAGACTCAAAAAGCTGCTCAAGGTCTCATGATGACTGTTTCTGGGACTCTGATGTGAGAGGAGAACTCTGGAACTGAACTCATAGGTCTTGACCAACCTGCCTTTCTTCCTGTGTTTTTTTAAATTTTATCAATGATGTCATAATTCTCTAGGAACCCAGAAACAAATCACTGGAATTATGTAATCATCCATCCATTTAATCAATTATCATTTATCAAGCATAAACCATCCTGGAGATAAAGACAAATAATGAAGGAGGTCAGTCTAGATGGTGTGATGGGAAAGTTAACAGTGTCACAAGTCCAGTAATAGATCTTTGCTCAGTGAGCTGTTGAAGTCCTAGAAAGACACCAAAAGATTCTATGTGCTTACATGTATGTGGGGGAGTATACTTCAGGGAAGTTTTACATCTCTTTACTAAATAAAAATCACATTTATTTCATCTCTGAGGTATCTTTTGAAAATCATTTTCTCTTTTTCACTATGGCTGCAATGACCCTAGTTCTCTTCTGCCTATTCTAGTTGTTTCTTCTTGGGCTCTTAACCTCTAATTTCTCCTGCTTATAAAGCACCTTCCCAATTATCAGCAGTTATTATTTTTCCTGGATCACAGTGCCCAGACCCCATCTAACACCTGACCCCCTTAGCTACCCTTTGCTCTAAGCTACACTCTTTGTTCTCTCCTGGAATGCCCTTCCTTGCTCATTCCACATTTCCATCTTTGGAAATAGTGCCATTTCCTTAAAGTCTAGCTGGAAGTTAATACTCTCTTCTAGGCTCCCTTAAACTTTCTGTTTTTTGATAGTATTTATGACAGTCTGCTTTGCTTTATGTTTTATTTTTCTTGTTAGATTGTAAGCTTTTTGAGGGTCTCAATCATATCATTTATTTATTTTTCTTTGTCTGTCATAGCAACTGGTATGATGTCTTTATATGAGAGGGAGAAGCACTCAAATTTTTCAAAACTGAATTATGCCAACCCACCATAAATATTAGTGCAGCCTAGAGAAAAACTAATTTGATCTGGTATGAACAAATTTTGGTGTTAGGGGAAGTGACACTGGGAAAGGCATCCAACTTGTCTCTCATTGGATACATTCAGTGAATAAAGAACATTTAACTGGAAGTAGAAAAGTTCGAACTTCTATATACATCAAAATCTCACTGAAAACATTTAATAGCTTTATATGTTTCTAGATCCCTGTTGAATTGTCATAAACAGGCCCCTTTGCAGCCTAGACATTGCATGTTGAAATCAGAGTCTTGAAATAAAATACTTCCTTTTAAAAAATTTTATAATTTAGTAATTTCGTTTTCAGGTAAAAAATTCATGTGGCAGTGTATCTTATATTTTGAAACATAAATTCCCTAACTTAAAAACAATCCATTTCTTCCCCATGTAGAGCTGTCAGAAAGAAGGAGAGATTCGGTAAACTGCATGTCACTATCAGCCATTGATAGCCAGTGATTTGTTCCGAATCCAAAGGCTAAACCAAACCTCATGCTGCTGTATGTCAGATGCAATTGGTCCACAGTCAAAGTTTTACAGCTCAGACAGGGCACACTTTATCCTTCAGGCTGCTACTTAAGATAGCCACGACCCTGAGGAGAACCAGTCAACAAAACAGACAGACAAGAGGATGTGATTTGTATGCATCCCTGAGCCAGCTCACATCACCCCTGACCTACAGGTCAGGCTGCAAATGACAGCAGGGTGCATGCACCTGATCAGACAGAATATTCTCATTATAAAGCCTGGAAAGAGGGGGCAACTCCTTGGTGTTTACCCACAGACCAGATGCAGTCTACCTAGGAAATGAGCAAAAAATACTGATTTAGATCAGCAAGAAGATGTGACCGACATGTAAGTACCTTATAAAATTTTAAATCAATCATTTATCCTAATAAACTTGGGTGAACACCAAATGATTATACAAAGGGGAGTTTATCAAAGCGAAAAAACAGTTTGTTTAATCATGGATAAGCCAACCAAAGGAAGCTAACCCGAAATGAGTAACCCTTTATTGAACTGCAATAGAGCATCTTTATCAAATACACTTGGCCATGATCATTTGTTTTAGAATAGATTTCGGTTAAGCAAGAGTCTGAAATGGTAGTGCAAACCTACAAACATAGCTTCTTTCAAATTATTGGATATGGTGGAAACTTTTATACTTTAAAAAAAAATCTGGAATTCCAAAATAATTCGTATTAAAATGGGAAACACTATGGAGGAGGTAGACCAAATTTCTACGCATGGTAATTCTTAAGAACAGGGAGGCGAACTCTGTCTTGGATTATTGGAAGTAACTTTGCCTGAGGCTAGTAGAATAGAGGAGACGACCTCTGGAGGTCCCCATGAGAGCTCTGATTCTGAACTTGAATACAGTAGAGATTCATCACAAAACTAACAGATGTACCATAAGTGGAATTTCCCTGTCCAAATTGTGATAGTTACATACACAAAATCCATCGTTACAGAGTTGGTCTGTAAAGTGGATATTGATCTTGTTTCTGAAGTATTTGAGTAACAAAGGAGCTTTTATATGTATATGTATACATGTGTATGTATGTGTGTGTATACATAAAAATGTACGTGTATATATTTCATCATAAACAATGTCTTGAATGATATCCACAAGAATGCTGAGATGATGAATGAAATCATGCATACAGGATCCCACAGGAAGCTTAAATGCAACACTAGTCAATGTCCAGTTCACGTCTCTTTAGCAACATGTGGTAGAAGGGTTGAGTGATCCAACTTTCTATCAATGAGCATTATCTTCCTCTTAGACTATAATTTCACAGTATCACAAATGAGGGCTTGTTTATCTTTGTGTCCTCAACACGCAGATCATTGCCTATTGGCTCTGAAAAAGACCTAGGCTTGAAGGTGTGCCAGGAGTAAGCACTAATCTACTACTACTACTACTACTACTACTACTACTACTACAACCTACTACTATTTTTTTATGAATGCAAAGCAGGTCAAATTCCCTCTCTGCCTCTTAATGTGCACTTTGACCTCTTTGGGTTTCTTTCTCTGCTAGGCTTAACCTTCAAGTTTACATGAACCAAACTTTCATTTTCATGTTTTTGGAGATACTGAGCTTTAGGAAGTTCATGGAAGTTAGGGAGAGGGCATTCAAGTAGCCACATGAATGCTAATCCTGTGACTTTGGACAAATTACTTAAACTACCTGAGTCTCAATTTTTAAAAATTTGAAACATCAGAGTGGTTTAGAGGCTGATCTCATGAGATTGTAATACTTTTATAAAATGAGAATATAGGTGAAATTATTTGTAAAATACAAAATACTACTATTTCGTATTTGAATATAATGAATCATTGTGTTATTTTTTTCTTCCTTTTGGAGAGATCTAAACATTTAGCCTTTATAGTCAAGTAAGAAAATTTGATTTAGTAATTAGAAACTCTTCATATTAAATGGGTTCTGCTGTATGTTCTGCACATTGTCTCATGCTGTGATGTTAAATAACAAGAAATAGAATAAATAAAAGAATCTGGTGTCCTTTGGCATAATGTGACCAAATATAGCAGATAAAAATATAAATAGTTAATTTTAACAGAAAGTTACATTTTAATTTCAGATAAAGCATATTTTTTAAATATAAGGACATCCTAAATAATCAAATTTAATTGGATATCTTGTACTTTACCTGGCAAACCTACTTCGGCATCAATAAACAATTTAAAACCTTGATTAATTTAACAGAGCTCTCTTCTGAAAGAGTCCTCTTGATTCCCTTATTAAGTGAATCTTATTATGTTATGTTTGTTTTGATTGTTTGTACAGATATCCTTTATAATAAGCAATCTCCAAACATTTGGGAGAAATAGAAAGAATATGACCAACAGGCGAAGAAATTGCAAAGCGTTCTGTTAGTGTTCGAATATTCCTTCCTCCTATCAATTGCTTATTTGATAAAAATCCATAGGGCGCAAGGTAGGTGTTAGGCACTGTGCTAAACATTAGCACACTCTTAGAGCCACACTCCCCATTTTATACTGCCCTCTATGCTGCTATGGTTGGATGTCTGCAATTGTTCCAAGTTCCTTTGACATAGCTTGCTGTTGGATTTTTGCCAGTGAGATTGAATTTCCTCACTGGACAGCTGAGGGGAAGGGAAAGGCTATTTTTCAGTTTCTAACGGGAGCAGTTGTTGGTGCCTGCGAGTGATTGCAAATGGCTATGAGCTTCAACAGCAACAGCATTAATTTCAGCAGCCTCCATAGAAGTTCAGATTCTTGATTTCTTGTCCTGTGGGAGCAAAGTGATTCCAACAGCAGTGGCAGTCGCAGATGTGATGCCTGCAACTTAGCAGTGATGTGGGCCAATGGCCATCATCTTAGAGATGGTAGCAGCTTCCTAATCTTTAGCTAAAAACTTTCTCATGCCTTGTACTTCTCTAGTTTCTCCTCATCTTCTTCTTGTTCTTCCAGTTCTTCCAGTTAGGTTGTGATCCACTCCCTGTATTAAAATCCTGATATTTGAAATACCTAGACTGGTTTCTGTTTTATTGACTGGACATTGACTGATAAAAGAATTTATTGGTGGAAAAGTTTGAGGACCACCACTCTACAGTATCACTGCCAGCTTAGGCCATTTGAATCTTGTGATACAAAAATAATGGAAGAATCTGATAAGTCATGGCTCTTTTTAACCACAGAAACCTTTCAGTTAGGAATTTTGGGGAGGAGTCTACAACTACTGATAATCTAAATAAAAATCAGGTCCACATTAAAGGAGTCTCCACTTTTACGACAAGCAGGAAAGTAAACATTTAAGGTGAAATTTTGTTTCCTTAGCCACCATAAATAACAGTATTATATGTAATATGGGAGGGAAAAATAGGTTTGTAGATATCACTATTATAAATTTTAAAAGATGTTAGAAGAAGGGGAATTTATTTGTGGGTAATCTGTATTTTACATGATTATTTTGTTGAATTGAGTTTGTCTGCTTCACTTCTCAGCTCCTAGAGGGATCAAAGCCTTAACTAATAGAAAGTTTTCAAAATACCTTTTCATTTAATCTGTTACAGTATTCCATTATCTTAGCATCAAGACGTTATATCATCCCTAATTAAGTTTTCTCTCTTTGAAATTTCAGTCTATTTCTTCTTTATCTTTTCTTTACTTGAAAAGAAGAATGTATCTGGATTGTTCTTTAAAACTCTGCATATTCCTGAAGGTAATTAATCATTAGCCCTATTTTCCAGTATTCTTATTTTTTTAGGTGAAGAAATCTCAATTCCTTTGACCTTTAGGCATGGTTGTTTCTATCACACTATGGAATATTTCTCTGAGTATTACTGACGTAAGCCTGCCCATTTTTTAATGGCCAAAATTATAGCTAAGATCTCTCTAATCTTGTTAAAGAGTGCTATCTAAGAAGTTTTTCAAGGAAAAATATTTGTTTTGCTCTTACAAGAACACAAAAATCTGTGTGGGAGAACATCTGACAAAAATATGGATGGAATTAAAGATTACACGGAACTACTGGTCTGACTTTCATAAAATGCTTTCTTAACATAGCATTGTTGGTCAGATGTTCTTAAATAATCTTAGTTCTTTTACAGGGAAGCATTCTAAACCAAGCTTATAAGGCCAAGTTCTCAGTAAGAACACTTTGTGAAAAATCTGGTATGAGATAAAGGCTGAACTTAAACAAATGATAAAAGATCGGTCACTGGTTTTGTCATTTTCTCCTTACATCACTATAAACCTAAAATATTTAAAACTCTAAGACCCAGGAAATAGACTGCCAAAGGGGGAAAAAAAAGCTGTATGTTCATTTCTGTATTCGACTATATTGTAGTTCCTTGCTCAGGGTAATGCACATAGTAGGTACTTAATGCATGAAATATAACTAATTATTAAGTAATGGCAATAATAGTGTAATTTTAAAAATAGCTTATTTAAACATAATAATAATAAATTTGAAAATTATTTGGCAATTTTAAAGTGTTCTATAAAGAATACCTGAAAGGGAGAAAAACCAATTATATTTATGGCAAAGTGCTCATCAATGCTTTACATTGTAATAAAATCTTAATATATGATATATAATATGCTACATGGGTTGTATCAAAAAATTACTGGAAGAATTTATGGATTTTGTTTTCTTAAAGATTAATATATTACATATTTTATATAGTATGCTAGAATAAATATAAAGAAAACAAAAATCAGTTTAAAAATATATTAAAAAACAAACATAAAAAATGCATTTATCCATGTATAGAAATAAGTTCTCAACTATTTAGGCTAATGGGCTTTCCTTTACATATCTTTAGTAATAAAATTCTGGTAAACTGTGGTGTTTACCTATTGTGAAGAAAGTAATGTATTTGATTGGTGAGGCATATTTAGATTATTGAATTTTGAAGTTTGTAATGTTTACATAACTGCAGAAGTTTTAAAGGGATTTTTCTAGTCCTTGGTGAGGTGCCAGTATTAAACTTTTAGGTCAATATTAGGAAGATTTTTATACTACAGAGTAACTTGTATCTTACTGACCTGCTACTATTTACTTAATCTTCTGAGCTTACCAGTTAAGAGTCACTGAATGATGATCTGGTAGAACCTGGCTTTAAGAATTATAGTATTGGACCAAAAGCAAAAGATGCCAATTAGAAATTGTGGAAGTTAAAGTACTCAAGAATATTTTGAGCTGGGGTTTCTTTCCTTTTTTCTATCCTCTCTCCCTCCCTCCTGCCCTCAATCTCTCTTTCCTTCCACCAGGATGGAACATTTTTAATATTATAAATTCAACCAACCCTTTAATTTGTATGTAGTATGAAATAATATGTGGTAGTAAGAATGGGTGGGGAAGAGAACTTAGTCTTTCGAGTCAGACTTGCCTTGTGGTTCTGTTTTTATGGAACCGGAATGAGTCTCAATTTTCTCATCTGTAAAACCATGCAAATTAGCACCATTTCAGATTTTATGGTAAGAATGAGCTAATGTGTACAAAATGCTGAACACTATATGAAGCACAAATTTTCCACTATTTATTACTATCATATTGTGCTTCAGGTACTGTAGACAAGGTAAAGTGCTTCTCTCCTTTGACTTTTCTTTTATGTAGAATGAGATTGTTGGATGATCTTGAAATTTACTTCTAGCTGCAAAATCTGTAGATTTATAACACCTACTTTCTTAACAATCATCGTGTCTGAGGGATACCTGCATGGACACCTGGTCTTTCTTAGCTAACCTGTAGATGGATGTGTTAAATGAGATACATGATCCAAAGATTGAGCTGGTGATGTAGGTTCTGGACCTTTTCACCATCCAGACTGGAATAACAAATCTGCAATTCTAATGAATTAAAAAGTCCTTTTACAATCTGAACTAACATAAAGATTTTGGAGTAATCCAAAGAATGCAAATAAAATCTTCTCTAAGAAAGCAACCTTCTCTAGAAATAATGTAAATGATGAGTCAAGTAAAATTTGTTTGGTGCCATGTTGAATACTAGAACTTAATCAGGAATAGTTGACATGTTTTGAACTCCTACAGTGTATACAGCCTTATGTCTTCAGGGACTTAAAGGAGTAGTAAAGGATGAGTTGGGATTGGCATACTACATCCAGGGGGACTATCCAGCTTCTCCAATCTGTGTAGTATCTGTCCCTAACGGACTTGTCATCAAAGGATCCCACAAACATCTTCCAAAAGAGGATCTATGTCCTAGTCTTTTTTTTGCATTACTCACATCTGGCCTAATTACCTGGATACAATAGGAACTTCAACTGATATGGAGTGACACAACAAAGAAGTGAGTAAAACTTTGTCTGGAAGATTCCAATAGTTTATAGGTTAAATTCTGAGAAGTCACCATTTTCAGTCACCTGGGAAGTCTGAGAGGATAGAATTGTCTCTTTATTCAGCATACATTTTAAAAATGGGAACAGTATATTTTGTACATTCCTGCACCATGAAAACTAACTGAAGGTTTTTTGGCGCAAGGTTAAATAAGTCTTTTGTTTGAGAAATGACTTTGAAACTTACAACAAGCTTTTCCCTGTGACCTCCTTCCCCCCTCCACTGCCAAAAGTTATAATATTGGAAAAAACACAAAGGCTCTAGTTTCTGCTATAAATTAATATTGTACTGGCCAATCTGAATTTTCAAATTCTGTAGATTGAATGGATAGTCTTTTTAAAAAAGGTCAGAATTTCTTTAAGTCATGAGCAATGTTGAAGATTACTTTTTGATCATCTTAAAAGAATATCCTTTGCTTTTTACCAGTTGCATCTTAAAAATTCATAGATAAAGCTGTTATGATCACTCATATGGGGCTTAACACAGTTATTTTTCTTTTCCTTTGATGATTTGTTGTAATAACTGAGCAGCATTTTTTCGAGGATAGCCTTCTCTTGTTCCTCATCTTTGCAGAATAAAACTATATGGCATCGAACTTGATGCTTGGAGACACAGTGAAAACCCTCTGGACTTCTACCCAAGATATGAAGTAAGACTTAACAATTAAGACAAATAAAAGCAAGATTAGAGTTACTTTCTGGGACCCTGAAAGCTACACGGATGGTTTTTAGTCTTTGTAAAAATGTGCTTTTGGGTTTAGGGTTTCCTCACTTCCTTTCACTCAACCAAAATGAGTGAATGCATATGTAAATAAAACATCTACAAGAATTCTTATGTAAATAAAAAAATATATAGCATTCAGAGAAAGAAAAGAGCAGTGATAAAGGAGAGCCAGTGCTGTGGGGCTTTGTGAACAAGGGAGGGAAGGGTTTCTTTGTGCCACAACAAAATGTAACCCTGCCCATGAAAGGAAGGAGACAGAAGGCTAGTTTTTGCTAAAAGCCGGGCTGTGTGTAACTGACCCAGCGGAGGAAATCCTGGTTCTCTCTCTAGGGCTCCTTAGCTGTTCAACATGGATCCTACATGCTCACAGTGTACCTGTGTCCGTTCTCCTTTTAAAACAAAAGGGAAACCAACACCATTCAGCAGAAATATATTTGAAACTACTATTGTTTAAGGAGAAAGTAAAGACAAACGAATTATGCTTTTAATTAAAGTTTTTGGGCCTTTGTCTTAATGCTGCTGGTTGCTAACCAGAGGAGAAATGTGCTTTTTCCTACCCTCTCAGATTAGTGCCCTCAATGTACAAATCCAAGTTCCCCATGGAGATGGGCATTTTCAGTATGAACAAAACCGACACCACTTGAGCAAAATACCAATCATCCCCTGAGGTCGGCAAGTTCTCACTAAAATGTTTTTATGGATGTTGCCTTATTTTATGACAGTTCACATCCTGGCATAAGCCATAATAAGTTACATAAGGGACTCAAGGTTCTGAGATATTCACAAACAATTAAGTCAATAATCTGCAAACTATGGAAATTGATGCTTTTCAGGTTCTGAGCAGTAAAGATAGCTAATCATCATCTTGTATGCTTTTACCAAAAATCTCAGCTAGAATACAAATTAGAGAGGTATTGCTTCCTTTTCTTTACTGACCTGCCGTTTGCTACACAGCTATTGTTAGGTGCAAAATACATGAATGAGACATTTCTGAAAAGTGGACTTAATGTTATGCACTTGGTTGAAAACACAAGTCAAATGTTCTACATTATTAATTTCTGTTCTTCTCTCCAGTAATACATTATTGGATTTTTATGACCTAAAAGTTAAGCAAATTTAGATAATATTATAGTCTTGAAAAAAAAGTAACTTTATAGAAGTAGATCGTCATGGTAATTACTTGATGCTTCCCTTGTTTGCAAAGAGATGGTACTAATTTTTAAATTTAGAATAAATTTCAGAATAAAGGAATACAAACTTATTTTTACACGGCTTTAGATTTTTTTTAAATCAACATTCCATTTAAACCTGACATGAAAAATCTGTCATTTGTCACACGTTAATTAATTAAAGTGGTACTGAAAACTTTAATAAGCTAGAAAGAGCCCCTTTAAACAAGTTGAAAACAACAATCGAGACAAAATTTTAAAAATCCCCACAAAGGGAAAAATATCAAACAAGAAGGAATCAGTTACTATGTAACACACAAACACAGCAAGGATTCAAAGATGCTGTTAGGAGTAGCTTTATCCCAAAGGTAATTATTACCAGTGCTTTCTGGTGTGGGAGAAAAATCCTACAGTATCTTTCAGGAGGATTCTCACTGACCTCTATAACAAACTTGGATGCCTTCTGAGTATAAGTCAGTTAATAAAAAAGGCATCTTGCTTTCTAAACATCACACCTGCAGTCGTCCATCTTTGGGAATCATTCAATTCCTTGGTGAATACAACCCACATACATCAAAAGTTTCCATTTTTTTCCAGCTCTTTTTAACACCAAGGTCCCTCCCCTCTCCCCAGGCTTCTTGCAGCTATCCAGGGAATCTTTCACTTTTTGTCCTTTCCCGACCCTTCTGGACCACATTTTCTCATCTTATTCAGGCCATCTGCTCTCAAGGAAGGTAAAACTTCTGTGAAGAAAACAATCAGCATCTCCAGCCATCGGTAGCTTTTGTGAACGACCCTCACAGCCACTGCCTATGCAGATACGCGGGGCGCAAAGCACAATTCAAATTATGATTGTAGTTTAAAAATAGTTTGTAATTGATACATTTCTGGCCACAGCCTCCCCCTTTATCCTGCCAGTGGTACAATCTTCTTGCTCTTGACAGAAGTCTTTCTAAAGATCTGCTCAAGCCTCACTAAGCAGCTGTGAGTTAGGTCATTTTCCCAGGAGTTTTACATGTGGAAAACTGGGCATTAGTAAGGCCTCAAAAAGGACACCATCTGGCCCTCGTGAAAAAAAGGATCGTGACACTTCCTGTGGTACCAACAGACCCTGATGAACCAGAAAGGAATTCAGCCCCGGACTGTGATCCAATAGAGACCGGCCCCACAATCACCTCCGTGACAGCCAACTCCATTCATCTCAGCGGTTATCTCATAGCACAATGCACTTTTGTGCCATGCTGTTTACTGAAGGCGGAGCAAAGTCCATTTGGATTTTTGTGTTCAGTCTCAGTGCCTGCCCTCTTTCCTGGAACACATACCACATCAGGAGACAGGGCGCCGCACAAAGAACAGTGCTTTCCCTCCCCATTCACACTTCTCAATCTCCCTCCCACTGTACATGCGCTGTAAGAATAAAATGCTGGGCTCCTCCGAGGCTTCAAAAAGACCCTTGCCTGACGGGAGGCACCGCCCCTCCCGCCTTCAATAAAAATGATTTTCAACCAGTCGGATCAACAGGTTTTGGGTTTGTTGGCGCTGTTGTTCTTCGTCTTGTGGAGGAAAAAAAAAAAAAAAAAAGGAAACTCAAGCATGTAAGGATATCTCACATGAACACTTGCTGGAATGTTCCCCTTCCATTGATTCCATTAGGTGCTGGAGTGTTGAAAGGTCCCGTGAAAACTACAGCATCCACCTCAACAATGACCCAGGCTCTCTTCTTCAAGAAGAGAGGTGTCTGACTCCAGTTCCGTGAGAGGGGATGCGGATGACACCCTTCGTTGTCACAGCGTTTATTACAGTTTACAGAGGCTTTTTATGGTTCCTACTTTAGACTATGGAAATTGGGAAAGTCTAATTAATGACAACAGATCCTTAATTCTTTATTTTCTCTTTGGCTGAATGCATTATAAAAACAGACAACAACCAAAGAAGCCGCTTAGTTAACGTATCATCAGCAACTATGTATATTTGTTTTTTTTTACACATAGAATATTGGTCTTTTACACATGGAATATGATTGGACCCTGCAATTGGTCATCCCAGAAAGGTATTCGGTCATTCGGACTCAACAGGGGCTTCCCCGGGATAGCTTTCCTACCAGCCCACAGCACAAGGAAGAGGACCTGGGTGTGATGGGAAGGGGCTTTCTTAAATCTGAGGGATCCCCCCTCAGTTCTAATCAGATCCTACTTAATTATCCATCTTTCATGTTTAAATAAAAAATCTTGTGGCCCTAAGAAGCTGAACATCCTTTTGCCAGTCACTGGGGGCTTCCTCTGGACATAGACCCAAATCTTCCCCCATGGCTGGATCCTTTCCTGGAAAACCGTATTGTCCCACAAAGGGACCTTAGAGTTCGCGAAAATGATTAAGGCCTACCATTTCTCTTATTCTCACAAGTTAGTTTAGGGAGGGGTGTAGAGACACTGCCTTTCTTCCACATAAACCTTCTGCTGCCCAGGTTTTGAAGAACTTAAAAAGCCAACATGGAACAAATGAAATTTAATGAAGGAAAACCTTTTTCTGACTCTGAGTCCCTAATGGGAGTGATGGGACTCTATTCAGGGAAAGTCACAGCTGGTAACTCACTTATTAACATATGTGTCCACGGCCTAATCTAGGGTTTCTCCTTTAACATAGAGTGGTCACCACGGGCATTATTCCTGAAGTGCCCCTTGAGAGAAGTTTAAAACCACAGCCCTTACCTGTAGTTATCAGGGAATTGTCTCTGGATTCTATGATCCCCAGCATGTTGTGGACTGTAAAGCCCAGGGTTGGTAGATAAGGGTCCCCATTATATAATGAAAATGCCTACAAGTCACTGCTTGCTTGGGAATGAAGATGAGAGATTGAGAAAGAGAGAGAGAGAGAGAGTTTCTATCTTGAAAGATCCAAAAACAGAATATGAAAGAGCCAGCATTCCACTGCCGTAGTGTTTGTGCAATATGCACACAGTTATTTATCTTATCATGAGTCACAGTCTTTCGTAGGATCTTCCCAGTGGCTTAAATAAGAAAAGTACCAGAAAAACTTTGAGGCAAGGGCCAGCAGTTAGGACCACAGCTCTTCGGGCCTGCAGGCTGGCTGCCAAGAGTAGGGGACACAGAGCTGCTGGAAGGAAGCCCGGGGAGGGCACAGTTTGTGGATATTTGGAAAACCATCTCTGAGGTATCAGAGGTCATCTCTATAACAGAAGGAAGTCAGTGGGGGGGCGGGTGGAGGGAGGGGCTAGCAGAAGGAAGAAGCTCAGGTTTGGCCCGCGCTGCCTAATATAAAAGTCACTTTGGCACCAGAAAAAGGGGCTAAAATATCCAGACTTTATCAGGCACATAAGTATTCAGTAATATGGGACACAGACTCGTTCTTACCTTAAAGATAGCTAATACTCCCTCTAAGAGTCATAAAGGGCTTTTTGTTGTTGTTGTTTTATTTTTTATTTTTTGCTTTTTGCTTTTTTTTTTTTCTTAATAAAAGAACAGTTGAAAACCTGGTAGATCATAAAATAATTAATTTTACCTTTTTTCGTCTGACACCTTCCTTGGCATTGATTTTGTGACATTAACATACTTGACTTGTAGTAAATAATTTTAAAGGATTAAGATGTTAATTAAAAATATAAGTGTCATCTCAGTCGCTGGGAAGGCCAACGTGAGCATTGTTTAAAGCTGGAGGTCTGTGGACTTCTTTCTCCCCCCCAGGGCCCCCCACCTCCAAAAGAAGCTCTGTTTTGAGGCAACAGTTCCCTAGGAAGAAAGCAACAGAAGCAGAAACAATTTGCTTCTTTAAGGATTTGAGAATGCTTATGTTGGAACCTCACAAAAGCGGCGTTATGTCCTTGAACATTCTAAAGATCATTGTTAATAGGATCAATTTTTGTGTGTTATTCAACTGGATCCTTCCTAGCCAGTAAGAACCGCATTTTAGTAGAGGGACATGGTGGCGATGGGGGTGGGGCGGAGGGTAAAGGAAGGCCCGGCAAATTCCATGTGATCAGTTCAGCTGCAATAATCTCTTTTCTCCTTCTTGACGAAGCCACACATGAGAGCACTCTGGTGTCTTTCATCATTATTTGTCACCCTTTTGTGCGGAGCAACTTATATCCACAGCCATTCCAGCAATTAAAATGAAAAAGAACCAAACAGTATTCTCATTGACTACGCGGAGGCCAGTGCCACCAAGTGCCATCCAACCTATTGAATGTCGGGTATCTAATGCCATTAGAGCTCTGTAAGGATTCTGTGGAAAAAACAAAACAAAACAAAACAAAACAAATAAATTGTTACATGCAGAATGTAGAGAACGATTTAAAAAGATAAACTCTTTTAATGCATTGGTGGTAGCTAGATCGCCTGTAACAGGCTCGCTCTGTCTGTGGTAATGTGAAAAAGGAATCAAGTCTGCAACTGACAGGGATTAAGACTCACATGGAAAGACCGAGAACTTTGAATTCTGGTAGACAAGTAGTCGTACAGTTAAACAAATTCAGTGAGAATAAGTCCATCTTCTCTCTGTTGAAATACCTTCTTAAAACCACTGTGAGCATTTGATTAGCCTGATTTCCGTGATTTAATAAGTACACTGTATTTCTCTGAAACTATAATGTGTGACCACATTTCCAGGAAAGCTACGTTTTAATGTCCTTTTCCGAAAAAGGGCAGATGGAAAGAAAGTAAAGATAAACCAGCTTGTTCAAGACCACAGGCACACAGGCAGAGTCAGGACTGAAGGATGGTGATCGCTTGAGTTTGGTGCTAATTTCAGATTGTGTAGTCCAGAATGTACAGACCCAGTGAGTGGCTTTCCTTATTCCACCAGCCACTGTTTTTTAATGTTATTTTCATCTGAAAATTTTCGACTCATTAAAAAAAGACCATCAGTTTTGAGTCTATGCCTTTGTTCTTCCATTCAGGGTGTAGATTTTTTAGAAAGTATCATTAATAGAACTCTCTCAAATACTAAGAATGCACTTTTGCAGGCATTGTAATACAAGTGGCTTGTAGATCTTTGTCTTGGGATTCAGGTGGGAAAGAAGATTTGTGTCTGAAATGATAATTAGAATTAAAAGTAACATGTTACAGAAATCCTGGGGAGGCACCAAGGACTTGAGGAGATGATAAAGAACCTTCTAGAGAAAATCTGAGATTGGAAGGAAGAGACAGAGGGCCTGCTTGAGGAAAGGAACAATGGTGTGTTTGAAACCAGCAAAAGTGAGGAAAACATGTTAAGCACTTTCTACGAAGATATACCCATGTGGGCAGAGCCATCCAGAAAGTGCTTCATGCTCCTATTGTAGTTTCAGGGCTGGCCAAACCTGTTTGTTTGACATAGAAGGGTTGGAGCTGGAATTCCCAAACAATGATTTTGTTTTTATGCCAGAGATAGTGGAACCACTGAAGGGCTGTCAGCATCGATGGACTGGATTTGGTTGACTTAGACATGATGATAGAAAATGGTCAAGTGACGGAAGCTGGGGGATGGAGGAGGGGGCACAATACCTAGTTCAGTTTTGGAGGTGGGGAGGGGAGAATTGCCAACTAACCTAACATGTAAGATAAATGCCAGGAAGACCTGTCCCCACAAAAGACCCCCATTAATGACCTTTAGGATCACATAGCCTAGTGTGAGGGGCTACAATATGGGGTGCCTGGGACTGGCCAGGTTGTGGACCAGAAAAACACTTTGTGTTACGCTCTTAGGCTGCATTATGACTGTAAAGAAAACAGCAGAGACAGAATATGTCTTCTTTATGCCAAAACTGGGATTTGGTAACCGTATCTGTACAACCCCCTCGGGAATGGAAAATTCTGGAACTGGAAGAGTAACTTCTTATATTTAACATTCTCCCCAATAATCTCAGAAAGAAAGCTGTGCAGAGATTCACTGTGGCTTTTACAGATCCCTTTAAAATAAATACATCGTGTTTTATAAATGACAGCAATCTCAAGTAAAGCCTTGCTGAGGTTCCCCCAAATGTCTTTATTTCTAACAACCACAATAACAAAACATAATTTTAGTAAGTTAAGTAGCCAGCTTGGGTTGGTCCAGGTAGTTCTGCTGCTGGATAATAACGGAGCTTGTCCCTCTAAAGTGACCATATTTCCTTGGTGCAATTTTTGGCAAAATATGTGACTTTGAGATTATTGGTAGGGAGTGGCTGGCGATTTGGCTTTAAATTTCCTAAACTTTCTTGAATGCTTAATTGTTTGCTAAGATGTCAGCTGCAAGATTAGTGGAGCTGGAAAAAAAAAAAGAGAAAAGCCTGCATTCACATTGGCCCTATGTCTATTTTCAGTGCGAAGGGAACTGGCTGGAGAGTGTTGCAAACACTTGAGGCTATGCGTTCTGCATGACAATGAAGTGCTGCGGTATTACACAATACCACGGGGGTTGTTGTTGCTTTTTTTTTTTTTTTTAAAGGGCATCATATCCAAAACCTTTTGAATGCAAAGCAAGAGCAACAGATGACAAATACTAGGAGGTGCTAAACCCCAGGACAATTACATTAAAATGGACTTCGTCCAGACTAAAACCTCCAACTTCTTGGGAAATAATTGGGAAATAATTAGCTCACAAATGATACAGGGACTCTTTAAAAAAAAATATGGGAAAGAGGCTGGGTCAGAATGAGAAACAACAGCAACAACTTATCTTTATGTCAAGAACATAGTGTCTGACAAGATATTTACCTATCAAGTGTGGCTAGGTGGGGTGATATTTAAGAATGTGTCATTTGAGTTGGTCTTCCACCTATCCTCAGGAAAGAAAAATGTCACGAAGTACCTTCACAGTTGGAATTCCTTTTCTGGTTCTGCTAATTATTGTAAATACAGACCCTTTAGTTTTGTTGTACTACAGAGACTCCTAAAAATGATGGTATTATCTGCTTTCTCAATAATTCTCTTTTTCCAAGACCAATAAATGTCACTTGTAAAGGACAAAGAAATGAAATTTAGCAAAATCACCTGGCCTTTTAGGGACAAATAATACTTACATCTATGATGTAATTTTAATTTTCTGATCATATTTAACGCTAGCTAAGTGAACAGATCTAGGACTTCAGCTCAGGTTTTGGATTCCAGTTCTTTACCCACAATTCCAAATCAAGCCCAAACATATGTCTGCTATCTGACATATGGTAGAGAAGGGACATAGAGCTATTCAAATTTATATAGAGCAGATTTCAATATTCATGGAGTTAGGACGACAGTTTCCCACGGTATCTTTTCTGTTTAGATTCTATGATCCCTTCAATTTGAAATCTTTTCTTCTCGTCTTCCAGAACACTTTTGGCCTATGAGACATTTTGTGATTACTATGTTTTGCTGTACTAGCTACTTTATTTTGGTAGCTATTGTTAGGGTGAGGTCTGTCTTTTTTATTACCTAGGACAGAGCCTGACACATAGTAGGCACTCAATAAATGACTGAAGGGTAAAGGAAAAGGGCAGAAAGGATATGTGTACACATTTGGTCTCCTTGATTAAGCTGCCAAATCCTGGAGAGCAGAGAAGTCATGCTACGCTTTTGTTGCCCTCCTGCTGGTGCCACTTTCCACCTATGACAGGTTCTGTGGGATAGTGACAGGGAACGTTTGGTGGTGATGATGACTGCTATAGAGAGGGGGGACGGAGAAAAGGGAGAAAAGCCAGGAGGAAAGAAAGACAGGAGGGAGGGAGAGAAACAAAAAGAAGGGATAATTTAGAGCAGAGAACCAACTCACTTCCACCTGCCCCCCTGGAATTACGTCAAACCGCTCCCTTGTTTTAGCCAAAGGGAAGACAGAAGGGAGAACAGAGAAATTCAGAAAGCAAAAGTAGAAATTGTGGTTGCAATTGTGAGCAGCATTTCAAATTTACCAAATCATTTGCTAACACAATACACACAAAATTTTTCTGAAGAGTTGCTAGTTACTGATTTAGACCATTATCTTGTCTTGTAAGGTTATTAGGAAATTGGAGTTTAGTGGAAATGTGGAGAATTTTTTAAAAAGTAAACTCTAAAACTTGGGAAATTATAATTATTTCTTCTAATGAATACACTTAACAAGCTACAGACTCTCAAATGTGATACATTTGGCAAAGAATAGGCCCTGTCATGAAACCTGAAAGAGGTCTGTGCCATTATTAATCTGCTACCCAGGCAACACTTTTGGGGCCTTAATGAATAGCCTCTAATTGGCTGAGATTGGCCCACATACCCAGGAGCTGTTCACCAAATACATTTTTTTTTTCAAGATTTCCACATCTTTCCTACATCTGCAATATAGGAAAATTATCCTGCATATATTGTAGTACATACTCACCAAATACCACTATCACTTATGTGATGCTTACTTCATTAAGATTTCTGAAAATATACTCTGGATTTATAAATATTAAACCCAAAATATAACTGAAAATAATAATTCCTGGTTTAAAAATAACTGTTCAGTAATAAAAAGCCTCTGTATTTGTATTCAAAATATAGATCACTGATTCTTGGAGCCCAGATAATATAGCTATTCTGAAAAAAAAAAATATATATATATATATACATATATCTACACACACATACATAGTACTTTTGATTTTATTGTTAGAAAACCAAGATGTGAGACAATCCTATTTTTATGTGTTTAATAATTGACCAAAAGGTTATGGAGGGGACACTTTGATCCATCTACCAGTGATATTAGAAACACCCCAAAGGCAAGGACTATGCTTTCCCAGTTCCCTGTCTCAGGATCTAGGCTACACCGTCAGTGCACTTCTAAGGACTGCCCCCAGGGTGACCTAGTACAGAAGCAGGGGAGGGGCACAGAGATAGCAGAGGGGTTGGGAGAAGGCCTTGACTTCCAGCCTCACCCCAATTCTGTAGGAGTGGAAACTCTCATCAGATCACCAATTCCTCCTCCCCTCTCTTCTTAAATATTTTGAAGAATCTCTTGAATAACTACAGTTATTTTTTTATATTCATTTACTGCCTCTCACATGAATTTATAAAATGTTTGAAGGTTTTAAGAAATAATCTGACAGGGAAGGCAAGCTTAGTTTTGATAACACCTACAAGAGTTTAAGTAGGGACCTCTGGTAAAAGAAATATGACTCCCATTATAACCATGTTTCCATTCTCCTCCAAGAGAAATAAAATTCACCAACCTGGCTATAGTGACTTTTCCATGACCACAGCCTTCTCTGTGTGGGAAAGCTTTCTCTACCTCATAGTCAAGGTTTTATTCACAGCTCAGAACCCCAAACCTGGGGTGGCCTGTTGAAGGACAACACTGAATCTGAGACACAGGGTGCTGCTTCAGGGGAAAAAAAAAAGAGAGAGAGAGAGAGAGGAGAGAGATGGGCAGAAATAAAGACTTTTTTTGTGGGAGTAGAATATGGGGTACAGAAAGAAAAATCAAAGGGATAAAGGAAAGGAAGCTAAGAGAATGGGAGCACTGGTGAGTGATGTTAGGAGGGAGAAGTCCCAGGATAAAGGATGGGTCAGTGGCAATCTGACATTGTAAATGATTTTGCATATAGATGAGTTGCATATGATCATCCTGGTCAGAAAATGGGGAAGTCCAAAGGGGTTTTATGGAATAGGGCAAGGTGACATTAATATATGAATAAAGTAAAAATTGGATAAATGAGGAATCCCTTCAATTTGATGATGATTAATTATCCAGTAAACTCGAGTTCATGTGATGCAGTGCCTGTCTGGAAGGAGTTTTCATGTTCCTGAAGAATCTGGGAGCTGGATTCTTAGTCTTGGATTCCCACTGTTACAAATTCCCAGAATTCTAATGGGGTATAATTTTGTGACTACAGAATGCCCCATACCATTGCTGAAGAACTTAGAAACTCTACCTTCATCTCTGCAAAATCTTAAGCAATTGTGGTGCATCTAGGAAGGAAACGACATAACTAGACATCTGCGTGTATGTGTGTATGTGCGGGGTGAGAGTGGCAGGGATGGGAAGTGGGGGAGTGATCCTGCTGTTGGGGGAGGGAGAAGCATTACAAAGTCATTTGTAGGAATTAGAAGTCACTGAGAAAGAAGACTCTTGTAGGAAAACTTGGTGTCATCACTTTACTTCATGACAGGACGGGTAAAGGTGCTCAGGAACTGTGCACCTGGCAGCCTACTACAGTCTTGTCTGCTCTTTTTCTTGCTCTTTAAAATGTCACATCACTTATGCTATTTTTTAATTCTTTGTCAGTGGACAGATAATTGGCAGAGAAAACCAAGAACAGAAATTTTCTCAGAACAGTCTGGTTATGATTTACAAGCTTCTGATTTCTACCTGTCACTGGGAAAAGTACCTGAGAGCAGGAGCTGGGAAATACTTAGCTATATCAGAATTCCTTTCTTTGTATTAAAAGCTGCAACTTTCAATCGTCCCCAAGAATGTTCATGACCAAAATTGGCATGAAATTTAAGGTTGTCCCCATCTCAATACGTTATTTAGAATGTTACCTCTAGAGCAATCAAAATTCGCAAATCCTAAATCTATGAAACTCTCCTGTTTTGGGATTTCATTACAGACCCACAATATATGACAATCGTATTCCTTTTACATTGTATTTATTACAATTGTTATTGTTATTTTATAATTTAAAGTAACACATATTGGTTATAACATGTATAACAGTACAAAGGCATATAAGTAAACAGTTATCAAACTGCTCCCATCGCCATTTCAATGAGACCAAACTTATAAATGCTTGATGTGTGTCTTTCCAGACTTTTCTTCATGCTCATACCAGCAAGTATGAACACATTTATGTATATGTATATACAATAATGTCATATTGTACAAGTTTCTCTGAAACCTGGTTTCACTTTAACCTAATAGTAACATATCATGAATACTCCCCTTGGTTAGGTACATACTGAAACCACTCCTTTCTTTTCCCAATAGCTGAGTAACAATATTCCACCCCAAGGAATCAATTCAATCATTCTTCAGTCGATTGGCATTTTTTCCCCAAGTGTTGTGGGAAATCTCTTGGAATAGTTTATACTATTTGTTACTTCATATCAGATGCCTTTAAATTACCTGTAAGTGGAATTAATGTGAACCATAGCTGGAGATCAGGCAAGCCCCAATAGTTGTCCCTCATGATGCACTTGGGGTGGGAAATTTGTTTTAAAGTTGGTAAGAGATGTGCAAGACCCTATGTAAAGAGAGGTGCAAACCTAAAATATATAAGCTTGCATTATTCAAATAGGGTTTCACAGATTCAGGAAACCAGTGAAGAAAAACTAAGGGTAAGCATGAACTTGTATTTTTATGATGTCTTCTAAGAAAGACCAAGTACTTTGCAGTCATCCTAATTGCCTTGAGTTGGAAATGAGGCTGCTTGTATATCAAAGAGAGTGGAGGAGTGAAGAATTAGAAACCAAGTCTTCTAATTCTCAAAGTAGAAAAGGTATACACTGGTTGAAGAACACTCAGTATTCTAAATTCTGAATAGAGGCAAAGAATGAACTGGGGGATGGCAAGCCACATTCACAAAGGAGTCTGCTTTATAAAAGGACTTAAGTTTCTGGAGCAATCTATGCAGTGAGTGGCCTTAGACGGAGCTCCAGGGACTAACCCATTGAACATCGCACAGGGCCCCACAACCAACCAAGCAGATTTGAAAATGAATGAACAGTAATACTGACTCATCACTACCTTGCATATCCAATAGTACCTGTAAATAGAAAGCTCTAGAAGTGCATTTAAGATATAATTGATTTAGAAAAAAAAAATTAGGGCAAAGTGAGGTACATGCTTCTTTTACATTATGGACCTGCTAGGGAAAGAAAGATTTCTCTGAAAAGCGGAGGTTCCAGATGTGGCAAATTACACAGAGTACTAAAATTAATAGTGGACAGTATTCAGTTGAAGAGTCTATGCTGACCAACTAGAATTTCAGTCTTGATTTTAGGTTGGGTTGATAATCTTATTCAGACCAATTTTCCCCAGTTCTTTTTTTAAAAAAATAATTTTTATTTTTTATTTCTTTTCAGCATAACAGTATTCATTGTTTTTGCACCACACCCAGTGCTCCATGCAATCCGTGCCCTCTCTAGTACCCACCACCTGGTTCCCCCAAACCTCCCACCCTCCGCCCCTTCAAACCCCTCAGATTGTTTTTCAGAGTCCATAGTCACTCATGGTTCACCTCCCCTTCGAATTTCCCTCAACTCCCTTCTCCTCTCCATCTCCCCCATGTCCTCCATGTTATTTGTTATGCTCCACAAATAAGAGAAACCATATGATAATTGACTCTCTCTGCTTGACTTATTTCACTCAGCATAATCTCTTAATAAATGGGACTGGTGACAACCACTATCTTCTCCCTCTCTGTGTCATGGTGAAGAGGTGAGGTAATTAGTCTTGTTTTGGGGATGGGATTGAGATTAGCTAAGCTGTCTAAGTGAAGGTGGAGATGTCTTGGATGATTCCATACTCTGTAACTCTGCAGAGCTTGCAATGGAGGAAGGAAGAGAAAAGGGGGCAACAGTCTACTCTGGAGGTCTTTGGTGTTCCCTACCCAGGTAGCTCTGCCTCCCTCCCTCCCTCAGCTCATTGGGTGCCTGGCTGAGGGCAGGGATGTATGTGCGAGAGGAGAAGAGGACTGGGGTCACCCCTACTTGCTCTTGTAGCCTTCATTCTCTTTAATTATAAACTTGAAAAATTCTGAGTCTACTTCTAGCCTCTCTGATGGTGTTGAACTCGGGGCACTGGATTTCAGTGTTTTCATCCTGGTCTGCAGTCCTTCCTTGAAGAAAGCACAGCATGTGTTTCTCCTGCTTTCTCTCTGCTCCCCCAACCCCCATTAGTGCAGGCACTTGGTAAGTGTTCAGTATGTTCTTGAGAATCAGTGGTGGTTTTTTCCTCCTCCTTTCCTGGTTGGCCTCTCCTTCTACTGGAAACACTGGTATTTCTATGTGTGACCCATGTGTAATGGAAAGAAGCACGTTTGTTAAATCATTCAGGCATTTTGTCTTTACTGTTTATCTAGTAAACAGTTCCTCTCCTCCATGAAATGTGCACTCGGGGCTGTTTATTGTTTCGTCAATGTTCTGGAGCATTCCTGGGTCCTTGGGTCTCTCTTCTCTCTTTTATCCAGGTCAGTGGCTACCAAAACTGATCCATGGATTTGAACTAGACCATGCCGAAATTTTTTGAAGGGAGTCAAAACACACACACACACACACACACAAACACACACACACAATTTATTTCTCGTAAGGCCAAATTCAACCAGTTTAAAGAGCTGTCCTTTATTTTGAGTTTTTGTTTTGTTTTGTTTTTTACATTTTTAGTGTTAAAATGTATTATTCTAAAGAAAATGATGGTTATTCTGCTGGAATTATTTTTGGTTTTTATGGCATTCCTTGGAAAAATTAGGAGTTGGCAACGTTCTGAAAGACTCCATTAAAGAACTTGTTCCATGAAGTCTTAATGTCTGGAAATCACTCTTCTAATCATATCTTTTACAATGCAACTCAGTGGCCAGCTCCTCTGGCAGGAGAGGGTTACCCCGGCTAACCACTTTCTATTCTGAATCCCTCCTGCCCTTGCCACCTTTATTACTCACTCATTCACTCAGAGCATAGATCAAGAACTTACTAGAAGATAAGTCTCAAGCTGAACGCCATGGGTATAGTGGTGAAGAGAATATGCGCAATCCTTTCCCTGGGAGAACTTAAAGTTTTCCAGGGGACTACACTTACAAATGGGGAAAAGGAATGTTCCAGAAAAAAACATAACAGGTGAGGCTCTTTTCATATTGAGGAATAGAGTGGCCACAGAGACCTAATGGGTAAGAATGAATTATCCAGGTAGGCACAGGACACTGTTTAAGAAGAGTGGCAATTTATATAACCAATTAATATAATGTTTGGGCGATGGAGAATGCTTTCAAGTGCACCATGTCTGCATTGAGACTGAGGAAGGATTGTGAAATTAAATACATTTACAGGATGGGGTAAATTTCATATTATTTAAAAGAAACCCAAGCAATGAGTGGTAATATGAAGGAAGGGGTGATAAGGAAGGTGAGGGGCACAGTGGGCTTATTCCAGACATGGGAAGAGCTTGTGCAAAGACCCAGAGAGGAGAATGCTGGGTGTGGAATAAACATCTTTGACAAACTATGGGCTGTTGGTACTTCCCAAGTCAATCCACTGGATCACATTATATGCAGGTTTAGTGGTAAATGAGATGCACACAACAGGTTTAATTACATGAAATGAGGGAGTGTTAACTAGCTGTGGGGAACAGTACAGTGTGACCAGCCTTCTCCCATAGGCGATATCTAATTGAGTTGTTGCCGAATCATGTAAGAACCATGTTTTCTGGTTGGCATTCGTGGCCTTGATAAACTGCTACTCTAACACTTGATATTCCACGCTGACTTGCATACAGTGTTTGGAACATCGGGTACACTGCTTGTACCCTATGAATTGCAAAGTGTTAATTCTGCAACGGTGGCTGGAAGAGGTAACATACTGAGGCTTCACAACCTCTGAAGTAGCCTACATTATTTGCCGTGGGCTCCCCAAAGAGTTCCTTTCAAAGAGGGAAAGCTGTAGCAAATAAATGAAAACCACGAGAGAGGGAGAGAGGCAATAGACACGGGGAAGAAAGAATGGAAATCCCAATTAAAAATTAAAGGCATTCAAAGGCAGAAACAAACAACTGGAATACCAAGCTGTTTTCATTATGGTAGATTTATAATATGCTTCAATAGCTGGGGTAATAGATTATTCTCTTATTTTTCAAAATTTCTCTGGTTATTCTTTCATCAAGCCACAGTAATTCTTAAAATCAGATGCTATAATTTCTTAGTAGCAGCCCTTTAAATATTTCTAGTTTCTTTTTTATTTTCAAAATTATTCTCCATAAAGACCTTCACAAAAACCATCTATCTATCTATCTATCTATCTATCATCTCCTCTCTCTCTCTCTCTACACACACACACACACACACACACACACATACAGTATACAAAAGATATTTACTTGGACTCATAAAGTGAACAGACTTAACAATCATTAAATATGCATTATACAGATAGGTTAACATTTTGGTTATTTCTTGTACTGGAAAAAAAGTAAAGTAGAACTTTAAAAATCAGTGAAATGCACTGACATGGAAACACTCTTGATGTCTTTAACACTTGTGTTTAAAGCACAAGAAACATAGTTCTTACAGGGAAACAGACCAGATCAAGAATAGATATCGAGCTGGAAGAATCTGAGAAATATTTGGACAGAGGGTACACATGAGCAGCAATTGTCACACTTCACACTCTCTTTTTGTGGTTGGTAACTTCTATTAGATAGAATAATTCAAGTTATAAACTAGTTTCTTTGAAATTGAGCTCCATTTTTGGTGAGAAACAACACGTCTTTCTCCATCTCCATGCAATTTACACACTCCAATCTTCAGGAAGAAGTCAATTTAAACCAGCAACTTCAGTGTTATAAAAACTCTACAGATATATTCAGCGAATTGGAACCTCATATTCATCCCTAAATGTTTATCCCTAAATGTTTCAGAGTGGATCTCAGATTTTTCCTCTTCCTTTTTTTCAGTTAATACAGCAACATAATTCCTTAGAAAGACTTCAATTATATGATTGCCAGTGATGTGATGTCAATCTCACTTCATCTGTCTACCACGGTAGAATCTTTGTGCATTAATTATAACTAATACTTTAAAATAGTGCTCGACTCAAAAAGTTATACAAAAGGGATTTCCTTCCCAAATATATTTTTGACAGGGAAACGCCCTAAAGCGGAGGTTTGGCGATAGCTCTGTCCTGGGTAGTCTCTCCCTTTCTTTCAGGCATCAAAAACTAGCAGCTGCAGTCGCAAATAAGAAAAGCCTGGTATTTACATGTGGGCAGGGCGCCTGGCCTCTTGGTGGCTCTTTCCCCTGATATTTGCACCCACCAGGAGCCATCAGTGTGAGTAGTTTATCTTCACATCAGAACACATCGATACGTTAGTGTGTGTGCTCATGCGTGCACGTGATTTATCAAATATCATGTAGAATGATTTCAAGGATGGTGTATTGATTGAAACTGTATGGGTACTTGGTGTAGCCTATTTTCCACAGGGTCAGATCACAATGGCTAAAAAAAAGCTTGTTTTTTGTGTTTTGTGTCTTTTTTTGTTTTGTTTTTGGCTTGGATTTTGCATAGTGCATTCATCCTCTTTTTAATTGGATCACTAGGGGGTTATTAACATTGCTCTAGTCGAGGAATTAGAAACCTAGTAGCCTAAAAAAGTCAAGACACTTACTAAATTACCTAATTCGCAGTGGTAAGGTTTCTCTGTCTCTGTTTACAGGGCATGTGTGTGATATGTTGGTACGTGGGGGTGGGTGGGGAGGTCCTGCTGCACCACCGAAGGTTTCAAAAATTGCTAACCAGGAAACTTGGACAAATACTGTACTTTCTCCACCTCTGAGATGATTTCCAGAGCACCTGATATCTCGGGATTCTTCACAGAGACTTGGCTGCTCTATCACATCAGGCATTGTCCAGAAAGCTGTCTCAGCACGCAGCCTAAGAAGAGCTAGTGTAAGAATTTCGGCTTATTGCTCAACAGAATCACAGATTTTTATCCCATCCATCTAACCAATCCCTTTCCTTTCATTGAAAAAGCGAATTAATTATCTTTTAGTCTAACAATAATAACAAAGAAATAGCCCAAGTGTCTGCCTCCTCTTTGAGGGCCTTCCCATGACAAATAGGAGGAAAAAGGAGGCGAGCCCCGCGCAGCCAGCTCCGGCTTCTCGCGTTTTCCTTCCCCACCAACCTAGCACTGCCAGGGGCCTCTGCTACTGAGGTTCAGGGTGCGGTGAGGGCATGCCTGCCTGAGACAGAAGTCTCATAGAGTGCTCAATTCTAGCAGAAATGTCCAAAGTGAATTTTGGTGAAATTTGTGTGAAGGCAAAATCTGTGAAGGGAAAATCTCTCCTTCATTTTTCCTGCGCTTTGGGAGTCTTTACATTAAGGCATATGCACGGGAATACACAGTCATAAATATACACACAGAAACACACACAGACATGTCACATGTTTATTGAGCATGAGAATTGTGGCTAGTTAGAATTGAGTTGTGCCATAAATGTAAAAAATACATGTAAGATTTTGAACACTTGGCATTAAAAAATATCTCATTAATATTTTTAAAATTTTGCTTATACATTGAAATAAGATTTTGGATATACTGGGTTGAATAAAATACATTATTTAAATTAATTTCACTTTTTTCCTCTTTTTAATGTGGCTTCTAGAAAATTGAAGAATATATATGGATTGCATTCTGTTTCTATTGGGCAGTGCTGGTCTAGATCTTTCCTACAGAAGAGAAAGATTTTTCTAATAGCAGTATTATTTGGAATAGTGTCTCCTGTTTAACTTTCTATCAAGCAGTTTTAGTGACCCTTTCTCATTCTTCTGCTTTCAACCCTTGGTTGACAATGTATTTCAGAATAAGCTTTAAATTTACAATTTTATCTTTAGGTCAGATGAAAATTTTATGTAAGAGACCTTCTTCTACCAAGCAGACAGGTAAATATGTCATTCATTTTCCCTTCCCTCTAGCAAATCTCTCAGTGTTGGGTGAGATGGGAAGAGGGTGAGCTCTTGGAATTTTTTCAACGGTGTCATAGGTCATTCCGTGCCAGCTCCTTTTTCTAACTTATCTCAAATCCTTCCATACCCCTTCAAGAGGTATCACTAGCTCCATTTTAGTGATGAGAACACTGAGGACAGTATAGGCGAGTGCTCCAGAACTAGAGGCCAGGAAGTGCTGGAAGTGTAATGTAAGTGTCAGTCTTAATTCTTTACCTTAAAGGCAGAGGATCCACATTATGCGTATAACCTTACGATTGTACCATAAAGATCAATTAATCACTATTAATTTGCATTCATCTTCTGTATCCTATAAATGATGCATTCAGCATGTTGACCTGCAGAGAGAAAGCTGAAACCTCAAACCATTAAAATAAGGAAGCAAAAAGGGAAATGGCTCTTTGGGTTCAAAGGCAAGAAGTAGAAAAAAAGTTCATAGATATTTTGAGACAACAATGATTTTATAAACAATGAAATTAATTAAAAATCTTCAAAGAAAAAAAAATACTGTTATGTTTATTAGGTTGCTTTTGAAGTTGTTCTTTCCTAACTTTTGAATTAGTTGAATCTTCCCTAAGACCCTAGATCAAGCTTTTATCCAAATTTGTGCTTGCTCTATTTTCTAGTATGTAAAAGGTCTAATTTATGTTTATGCAGTGCACGAATACCTGGTAAACCTTGGCTAACACCTGCCTTATCCCAGGCTTTGAGTTATATGCTGGGAAGACAAATAGGAATATGGCATGGGTCCTGCTCTTTTAAGATTCGGTGTTTGGTAAGATAAATGGATGTGGGAAGAGCTATGGCAAGCAAAGGCACTCTGGAAGCCACAGGAGAGGTACTCAGTGGGCAAAATTCAAAGGTGGCTTCTAGCTTCCCACTTTCTGACACACATTCCCACCTTCTGGCACACAGAACCTGTGGGTATGATGGGCTAGCTTCATCATAACTAGGCTACTACTCAGTTGACTTTGAATTAATCAAGGGAGAGCTTATCTAGGTGTGCCTTACCTAATCAGTTGAGCCTTCAGCAGGAACTGGGCCCTTTCTGAAGTCAGAGACATTGGAGGTGTGACAGAAACTATGGAAGAAATAACTTCTGTCAACAAGCTGAGGGAGCTTGGACATGGATCTCACTCTGCTAGAGACTCCAGATGAGGACACAACTGATTGACAGCTTGACGGCAGCTTTGGGCAGCCCCTAATCAGAGAACAATGTCATCCCGTGCTTGGACTTCTGGCCTAGGGAAACTATGATCTGATACATGAGTGTTATTTTCAGCCTTGAAGTCTGTGACAATTTGTTGTGTAGCAATGGGAAACCAAAGCAGGCCCCTATGCCAGTTCATGCCAGGTGGGTTGGGATCAGGAAAGGCTTCTCAGGAAGAAAGAAGAGCTGAGCTGTGTCTTGCCAAATGAGTAGGAGTGAGGCAATGAAGAAGCCAGTTGAGAGGTAAGGGGGGAGGGGTACATGCAGAGAAAGTCTTTGGAGCAGAGAATCTCAGCCTTGACTGAACACTGGAATTACCTGGGGAGTTAAACATAATGAATGTTTGGGCCCCATTCCTTGGGATGCTGACATAATTTATCTGGGTGGGGACCCAGGCATCAAGATTTTAAAAATCTACCCAACTAAAACTAGGACTACATTTTAGACAGAGTGGAAAAGAGTGGAACTCAGGGTGACTGTGTCAAAACAATGGGTGGAATAGGAAGCTAAGTTAAAAAAAGAAAAAAATAGAGACAAGATAGTAACTTCCATTTTTTTTTTTTTTTTAAATCAAAACCTAACTGATGAAACTCTTGTATAGAAACTTACTTGGTTCAAAAATCATGACTCTGTGGTGTGCTAGAGAATGGGAGGCTGAGAACTTTGCGAGGGTAGGGAGGGTCTGGTTTTCACTGTTAACTTTCAAACCTATTTCATTGCATTTAACACAGGAGGTGCTCAATAAGTGTTTGTTGAAGGAATGAAAATGATTGGAAGTACTCAGGAGAGAAACTCTAAATATCGTATGTAGGTTGGAAAAGCTATTTACCTGTTTTGTAATCTGGTTGGTTGTACTCATGATATTCTCTCTTTCCAGGCACAGCACTTTCCCCAAAGATGAATCATATTCCTATTGTTTGTCTCCTGGCTATCACTGGCAATGGGAGATGATGATGCTTCATTTTCATCACTGCAAGCCTGAAAGGGCTAATATCAACCCAAAAGAAAAGAAAAGTCAATTTTGGGTTGCTTTAATAATGTTAATGTTAATTAACATGTTAATACTATATAATGTTCAGCTCAAAAGAGTGTTACAGTAAGATAGGTAGATGAGCACAGGGTATATGAATGATATTTGGGAAAGGATATCTAAACACATTATGCCCAGAGTCCTTGAATGACTATAGTTAGTTGAATGAATGCCATTCTCTTCCATTTGTTAAATACTTACTCTTTGCCCAGTACCAGGCAATGTGCTCTGCATTCATTAAGATACAACATTTCATTTAATCTTCACCAAACCCACTGAAGTAGAGGTTAATGTCTCCATTTTACATATGGAGATTAAAAAACTGAGGTCACATAATTTCTAAGTAATGGAGCCAGGATTTGAAATGAAATCCATCTAACTCCAAAACTGGGCCCTTAACCATGATGTTAGAAGTATTCAGTTTGGGGAAAGATACTGCTGAAGACTTCTAAACTCTTCTGATGTCCCAGAACACATTTGATCTTTAGATATACTACAGTGAAGAATTTTATTTCTAGGAAAATGGACTTACTGATTCATTGATTTCCATTGGGTGTAAAAGAATGATGTAAAATTGTTTTGGAATTATATGAGTTAATA
Source organism: Lutra lutra (assembly GCF_902655055.1). Lineage (NCBI taxonomy): Eukaryota > Metazoa > Chordata > Mammalia > Carnivora > Mustelidae > Lutra > Lutra lutra. Next base: position 121,228,785 of record NC_062283.1, on the reverse strand, counting down.
CTTGGAGAAGTCTTGGGTTCCATTAAAATATTCCAGTATTTTATTTATTTATTTATTTTTACTTCAGAAACAGAAACAAACATTCAAAATGTGAATCGTCAAAAGTAGGTTGTCAGTTTTCAACTCAGATGTTATCATCCTTAATATCATGAATGTACAAATGCATGTATGACTTTATACATACAAAAGATTACCAGATACATCCATTAAATAGCTTTGCTTTCTACGTAATGGGTAGTGCTTTCCGGATGTATTTCCTTTGATATTTAGACCACTAAATTTTGATCCTTCATTGTATAAAATGGGTAAAAATATACTAAAAAATGTTTTTGTCTGTCTGATCATCTCTTTTCAATTTAAACTCCCCAAAGTTCAAGGATCCTACCTTCTTATGTGTTGGGCATTTAATTCATAGGGCATTGCCTGTGGTCATGTCTGGATTCATTGCTTAAAATTTTGGATCATTTTATGCATCTGTGATATTTATGATATAGCTGAAATACTTGTGTATCTTAGAATAATAATTGTGATTATTATTTTCATTTCACTTTTTCAAACTGTATACAATCTTATTTTTAGTTTGGATTTTGCCACAAACATTTTTCTATTTAATTCGCTACAAAACTATAAAGTTTTATCTTAAAAACTCACATGTGAATTGTGTAGAGGTGACTGGCAGAATATGATATTAATAGGTTATTGACTTGTTAGGTCTTAAAGAGCCAAAGGGAACATCCCTTGCAGCCCCTGCAATGCACTGGAGGTTTGTTTCATTGATTGGTCTGCTTAACCCATCATCTCCAGGCATTTAAACAATGATATACGCTTGACAAACCTAATATTTCATTTTCTATCTGGGGACCATGGAACAGAAATTAAAGGAAAGAAAGACAAATGGACAGATATACAAGCAGAAAATGATGATAAATGTGAGAGAGAAGGAAGAGACAAATACAACACAGACCAACATTTGGATCAGTAAATTCTGGAATCAGTGAATGCACAATCTAATAGCCAATGTAATTCCCAGGAGGTGGTGAGGAGACAAAATTTAACATTTCTATTGTAAGCAGAATTCAGATGTAGATACATAGCAGCCAGCAAACCAAATAAAATATCCAATAAGTGGTGACTATCTTTTCTGGATGTGGTGCATGTATGCATGAAAGAGACAGAGAGAGACAGAGACACATACAGAGAAACAGAGACAGAGAGAGTGATAGGGAAGCCATTTTTTAAGTGTTTTGAATAGTTCTGTCAAGAGCAAATCTAGGCACTTTATTTTACTTAGTCTTTGCTTTTTAAACCTTGAAGGAAGTTCCACGCCATGAGAAATGCTTTCCTTTTTAAAATTTACTCTCTGTCACCGACTGGGAAAAGGGATACTTTACAACAGTCTGTCCCAGGTCCCTTGACTCTTTCTCTGATATGAGAGGGAACAGAACAAGATATATAAAACAATGGATTTCTCGAAGACTGGTTACTCTGTGGGACTTGGTCTGATTAAGATTTCATCCTTAATACACAGTGCCCCTGGAAACAGAGCAGTCACCTCCTGCCATGTCTCAGGAACCCAGGGTGAGGAGGATTTAACAGGATAACTGACAGAATATTTAAGTAGCTTTTTTTCTTCTGGGAAAGGCTGGGTATTGGGGAAGTAAAAGTCTGAGGATCGAGTGGGCCACCTCTTCAACCATACTGTTTAATATATGGATATTCCCGTGATAAATGACTTTTTAGCTTTTAAAGTTTGTGTCCTACAAAAAAAAATCTAGATTTTATCTGCTCCGGTTGACGACTACAAAGCAATAGTTCTTACATACTGAAAGTATACCAACTCTTTCTGAGCTCTTTAAAAAAACTTCAGAGAGATTCTATGAAGAAATAGTTATTTCCTATTTCTGTATATTTTAGGTGTTATGGTGGGGGGGCATGGAGAAGAGAGAGTGGTAAGAGAATTATCACAAAAAAATCCTTGCCTCAAGAAGTAGATAACTGAAGAGAACAAATTAAGTAGGAATCACACAGTGTGCATAGACTTTTAATGCTGTGTGACGTAGGAGGCAGGTACCATGAAAACTGTGGAAACAGGGGAACTTGAGTAGGTCCTAAGTGGTGGGGCTAGAGTCACTGGGCAGGAAGAGACAGTGATTCTAGTTGGAAGAAATGCATGCAAAGGCAGAGAGTTTGAGATGTGGGGGAACTCTGGCAGCATCATCCCCTGAAAGGCAGTGAGGTACCTCAGGTTGGCTCTGGGTTCAAGTCTCTGCTCCACCAGCTGTCTTATCCTGTCATCACAGAGTGGTAGTGAGAAATATCTCCTTAAAAAAATTAGCTACTATTGTCATTCTAGAAATAAATCATTTTTCAGGTAGATAAATAAAATGTGTATAGAATAACAGTTACTGATGTCAGAATTTTTCGTTTCTAAAGCACAGAGGAAGCAGATACAAAACAGGCCTAAATTATCAAACTTGTAAGCTACTTCTCTGCTCCCCTGACCACCTCTCTTCTTAATTCTTTTCCCCCCTCTTGTCTTAAGTCTTAATGTTACTTTTTCCTTATTACCTCCCAATTCACTTGATGGAGATTATATAAGCATATACCTGCTTTAAGTCATAAGAGTAGAAGTTTTCTATTAAGATACATAAATCATAATGTTCTAAATTTCCATAATATAGAATATATAATCCATGTACAAAAATCACTAAAATGATTTATTAATTAAGTGATAAAGTTAAACAAACATATTTGACTTCAATTACTTGCAAGAAGTAAGTTGAGATTTACAAACTATTATTCAACTTCATTTATTCAAAATATTCACTAAATTCTGTACCAGTTATTGAATATTTGAACACAGAGGTTCAGTTAGAAGATGTATATTTATCTTGAATCCAAAATAACAGGAAAGAAGAATTATGGCTTTAGATAAATGTTTAAGCAGAGAGTTTGAGATGATAACATTAATTTCAAGATTTTAAGATGGAGAAATTAGTCACTTTTTATGAGAACTCTATCAGATGAATATGTTATATATTTTGCTTCAATTTTCAAGTAAGATCTGTGCAGTCTTCAGTAGAATATTAGGTCAGTTCTCATTAAATAACAACAGTGTCAAATAACGATAATAATATTGAAATACAAACTTTGACATCTGGAACTAAGTAGTAAAATCATTGGTACTGAAGATAGAAATAAGGAGGGTATTAAGCTCTAAGCTTCACCTGGCATCTTTCATTAGAGTCTGAATAAAATTCTTCATTGGAATTTGCAACACTGCTTGTGGTTCATCTTATTACTTTTACAGAGGACAAACAGCCATGTAATTAGAGTATATTTGCAGTATTACACGCTTATTTGTAGCCTGAAGATTAGATACCAATTGGATGTTATCATTTAATGGCAAGTATAATTACCACGAAGCTAATTCTCTGCACCTAAGAGTTTACATCTCAATGCTGCTACAACTATACAATTATTTTTCAGTTAGCTTATATCTGCATTATTATTTAATAATTATATCCATAGCGGATGTCCTACAATCATTTTAAAGTCACTGTTTAAAAAAATGAGTCAGCTGTACATAAAAAAGCATACAATAAATATTTTCCATTATGGTGCTTTCTATTTTTACACTAATTTCCAATGCAAGTTATCACAACCATATATCTGGTTTCTTGGGAATAAACACAAGTTGTGCCTTCAAGGATTTGAAGCGTACTATAATGACAGTAATACTGCCATATGTTTGTATAGCAACACTTATTTCCAAAGTGCCTTCCTGAAGATTAAGCTTCACAATATCCTAAGGGGCTAATGGGGAATTAAGAGCCTCTTTTAACCAGAAGGTAATTTGGGATACAGAGGAGTTACATTCAGAATACCAGGAGCAAAGTGGGACTTCTGAGTCATAGACAGTGTCCTTTCCACCTTTTTATATACTGTGGAAGTTAAACAGTGGCATGATCATAGTTTGAAAATAATCTTCTAAACTTTCATTCATTGATTTATTCACATTTGTCCATCCACCTATCCATCCATCCATCCATCCATCCACCTATCCATCCATACAATGAATCCCAAGAAGAATGCTGTGGGGCTCACCCAGGGCACAGCTGGCTTTGCTAGGGAAGCTGCAAACTGAAGCCAGGCATCCAGTGGTCAGACAGAGGCAGAGGTTTCAGAACAGGCACTGAGAGGGACGAGGAAGGCATTTCTGGAGTCAACAAAAGGAAGCCAGTGTGGTACTGGATAAGCCACCAATATCTCTGGACCTAGTGGTGGGTTGGTTAATGTGTAATAATCAGCTCTGCAGGGGATCAGAGCCCAAATTTGTAGCATTTTTTGATTGTCATGGTGTGAAGTATCCCACCAGGGCTGATTCCAAACTATCAACCTGATGTCCCTGATCATGAAATTGGGCAATAACACATTATACAGTTTCCCCTCAGATAGATATGTAAGTAGCCTCTAAAGCATAGATTCTAGTAAAATGTAACATTACTCATGATGAATTTTGAGTATTGATTATCTCTCTTTTATGTAGCTTCTTTAATTATAAGTTCATATAATTTTGTTTTGAATAATGTGAATAATGGCTTTATCCTCAGCTTGCAAAATACCTGAAAATTTAACAGTTTTATCCATCTGGTGCTAATTGGCCTAGCATACCACTTCTCTGGACCACACCCTCCCCTCTTTCCATAATTTAGGGGGATCCAGATGCTTTGGCCTGTATTAATTTGCTAGGATTCCCATAACTTATATCGAAGGCAAGGTGGCTTCAATGACAGAAATTCACTGTCTCATGATTCTAGAAGCTAGACTTCTGAGATCAAGGTGTCAGCAGAGTTGGCTCCTGTTCCACCAGTTGTCTTATCCTGTCATCACAGGGTGATAGTGAGAAATACTTCCTAAAAAAAAAACAAAAAAAAACATTAGCTACTATTGTTGTTCTAGAAATAAATCATTTTTCGGGTAGATAAACCAACCCGAGGCTGAGAATCTGTTCCAGGCTTCTCTCCTGGCTTCTGGTGGTTTGCTGGTTGTCTTTGTTGTTCCTTAGCTTGTACAAGCATCATCCGATCTCTGCCTTCATGTTCACAGGGTGCTCTCCCTGTGCGCATGACTATCTTTTTGTCCAAATTTCCCCTTCATATAAGGACACAGTAATATTGGATTAGGGCCCACCCTAATGACTTCATCTCAACCAATTATGTATGCAATGTCTTAGTTTCCAATTAAGGTCACATTCTGAGGTATTAAGGATTAGGACTCTGATATATGAATTTTGGGGGGGAACACAAGTCTGCTTATAATAGGCCCTGACTTTGATGAGTTTCCTTTTTATTTTCTTAGCACATTACTCTTTCCTTCATGAACTAGATGGCTTGTACATATTGATTCTTTAGACCTGGAGCCCTCATCTGTTTTTCCATCTAAACTCCTACTTGCCCTTCTGGACCCAAATAAAATTGCACTTTCTCTTTAAATATTTTCCTGAGCCTTTTCCTACCCTCCCTACACTCAGGCCATGGAGGTGGACTTGCGATTGTCTGCCTCATGTGGTACATACTGCTATAGACTTCTGTGAGGGGCAGGATGGCTTTATGGTCAAGGGCACAGGCTTCTCTGACGTCAGACCCAGATTTGAACAAGTGTTTCACTCATTTGCTGGACGAGCCACATAATCTCTATGCCTTCTATTTCCCCATCTAAAAAACTGGGTAATAAAATTAACTTGCAGGACTATTTTGAGGATTAAATGATAGAAAGAATGTAAAGATGGTAGTATAGTACATCCTACAAAGTAAATGCTCAATAAATGCTAGCTGTTATGGCAATTGCTAATGATCCTAGTGTTCTCTAAAGTACATATGCAGTCTCTATGCCTTGATATGTCCTTTGCTCACCATTAGGCATTTAACTTCTAGTAGCCAGGGGCTGTACCATGTTCACGTTTATCTGCTTACAGGCACATGGCTATTAATAAATGTTGGTTAAATGAAACTACATATTTTTAATGACAATATTTGATTTTTGTTACTGATATAAATGTCTCATCTTCTGACTCGGTTATCTATCCATTATATTCTAGGCTGACAATGCTGTATCTCACCAACCTGAGAGTTGAAATATTTTAGCTATATTTCTATCATTATATCAATATTAAGTCCAAAATATGACCTGATCTTGTGCCACTTTTTAATTAAAAATTTTATTTTGAAATAAATGTAAATTCTCACAAAATTGTAAGAAATAACACAGAGATCCTCTTTGTGGTATGTATGTGCATGTATTCTTTACTCAGTTTCCCCATATGGTAACATCTTGCAAAACTAGTATAATATCACAACCATGATACTGACATTGATATAGTAAGACACAGTTAAGATGTAGTTCCACCTCTACATCTGAAACTAATGATGTACCATATGTTGGCCAATTAAATTTAAATTAAAAAAAAGATTTAATGTGATATGGTGAGTGCTGTGAAGTATGTAAGCCTGAGATTCACAAACCTGTACCTCTGGGGCAAATAATACATTATATGTTAATAAATATAATTAATAAAAAAAGATTTAGTTCCATCACCATAATGATCTTTTATGTAGCTCTACTAGCCACACCCATTTTTCTCCCACCAAATTATTTTACAGAATGTCTGTACCATTTTTAATTCCTACCAGCCATGTATGAGAGCCAGTTTCCCTGCATCCTTGTCAACATTTTTTATTTTAGCCACTTTTATAGATAAATAGAGATATCTCATGTGGTTAATTTGAATTTCCATAAAGGCTAATATTGTTGCACATCTTTTCCTGTGCTTATTTGCCATCTTTGTACCCTCTTCAGTGAAATGTTTTTTCATGTTTTCTGCCAATTTTCTAATTGGATTATTTGTTTTTATTGCCTTGGGTTTTGAGAGTTCTTTATATATTGTATCTACTTGTCCTTTCTTGGATATGTGGTTTACAAATACTTTCCTCATCTGTAGTTTGTCTTGTTATCTACTTAGCAGGGTCTTTGAGCAAAAATTCTTAATTTTAGTGAAGTCTGATTCATCAATTTTCCCTTTTATGAATTGTGAGTTTTTTCTTTTTTTTTTTTTATCAAGTTTAATAACATTTTGCCTAGTCCTACACTATGAAGACTTTCCTCCTATTTTTAATAGAAATTTTATACATTTATGTTTTATATTTAAACCCATCATCCGTTTTAAGTTAATTTCTCTCTCTCTCTCTTTTATTAACATATAATGTAGTATTTGTTTCAGGAGTACAGGTCTGTGATTCATCAGTCTTACACAATTCACAGCACTCACAATAGCACATACCCTCCCTAATGTCCTCCCCCAGCCACTCCATTGCTCCCACCTTTCCCCTCCTCTCCAGCAACCCTCAGTTTGTTTCCTGAGATTAAGAGCCTCTTATAGTTTGTGTCCCTAAAAAAAGTAATTTTATACAAGGTGTGAGAGTTAGTTTAAGGTTCACTTTTTGTTGTTGTTTTTTTTTTTGTTTTGTTTTTGCCTATAGCGCTCAATTATTTCATCACCATTTGTTGAAAAGGCTATCTTCCATTGAATATTTGTCAAAAATCAATTATGCCTATTTTGGGAAGTCTGTTTCTGGGTTTTCTATTGATCTGTGTGTCTATCCCTTTGCCAATACCAGTGTCTTAATTACTGTAACCATGTAATGAGTCTTGAAACTAGGCATATGGATTCTTCCTACTTTATTATTTTTCAGATTCCTTTAACTACTCTAGTTTCTTTGCTCTTCCATGTAAAGTTTTAGAATAATCTTATCTATATCTAAAAAAAAATCTTCCCGAGATTCTGATAAAAAGTGAATTAAATCTGTACACAAATTGGGGAGAATTAACATCTTTACACTATTATATCTTCTAAGCCATGAATGTGGTATGTCTTTTCATTTATTTAGATTTTCTTTGATGTCCTTCATCAGCACGTGGTAGTTTTTAGCACTCAGTCCTGCATGTGCTTTGTTGGATTTATAACTAAGTATTTCATTATTTGAGTGATTGAAAATGGCATTATATTTTAAATTTAGTGTCCATGTTATAGTGTATAGAAATATAATTGATTTTCATATGTTTATCTTATATTTTACAGCCTTGTTGAGCTCATTTATTAATTCTGAGAGGATTTTGTTTTGTTTTGTTACTTAGGAGATTCCTAGATTCCTAGATTCCTAGATTACTCCAAATCCTTGGAGATTCCTACATAGACAATCATGGAATCTACAAGTAGGGAGAGTTGTATTTCTTCCTTTTTTGAAGTGTATGACTTTCATATAATTTTGGGGGGGATTTTATTATACAGCCTAGAATTTTTTAACAGAATTTCCAGACTCATCATATGGTTTTTCACTAATACCATGAACAGAGTCTAATTATGACCTGGTGAAGGTACACATCTAGATTGCTTACTGGGCCTTTATTAGTGAGGATGGGAGTAGAGTCATAATTTTCTCTCTGGTGTTGGGCTGGAGCAGAGCAGTTATGGTCTGAATGCTTTCTGTCTTGCTAGGCTGCCCCTTTCCTGGACCTTTGGATAGAAAGTTCAAGTATTTTTTGTGGTTTCTTTCTGTCTGCACTTGCTGATATTTCCAGATTACTGAGTTCTTCAGCATCCAGCCTGGGACATATGAAGCCAAATGAAAACCAAGTGAGCTACTGACTTGGCCAGAGGCTGCTAGCAGTTCTGTCTTCTCATGTTTGTTTTATATGTAATTTCCAGAGTTTTAAATTGTACTTAGTAGGAGGAACAGAGAAAATTATGTCCACTCCCTTTTCTTGGAAGCCGTAGGCCCACCTCATAGCTTTAAAGAGAATATGCTCTGGATACATTTTCAAAGGTTTAAAAAAATGTTTCCTTAATTTTTGTAAGTAATCCTTAGTACTTTTGACAAGTGTGATAATTTCAGAATTTTTAATTTTAGTTAAAAAAGAAAAAAAGCAAGACTACCAATGACAAAATGGTAAGAAGGGCTTCTGAAGTTCTAACTTTCTCTAGTATAAAATGTGGTCTAATCAAGTAGGTTAAAGGTTAGATAATAGCATACAGTGTTTTGTCAGTAGAAAGACATTCATAAAGTACATACAAAATCCATTGTTTTGGTGGAAATACATTAAAACCATTGTGGGAATGATAGTGATATCAAATAGAGATTTTTACATTTCAAATAGAGATTCTTTAGCTATATGGAAACCAAACATTTGGGCATGAGACAACTGGGTTTGAATTCTGAGTTCTGCCAACTTACTTTGTAAACTTAGGAAAGTTTTAAAATCTTTCCTCATCTGTAAATCAGGTTGGTGTGGTTTTGAGGGTTAACTGAGATAATAGACATAAAAGTGATAACAATTTCCAGCACACAACAGCCACCCTAAAAATTGTAGATCCCTGTCTTTAATAGGATTAGGGGTTATTAAAAAGAAGTCAACGAGTCAAAGACAGGGTCCTTTGTGCTAAGCCCCACGTCACCACACCAAGGCTAAATCAGAGTTTTGTTGTCTCAGAAATGGAATCTTAAACAAGTCAATCAGAAACTGCCTGATCAACAATACTTAGGTAATCTGCCTGATAAAACCCTGTCACTCCCTGAGGGAAAGTAACCTCGTAATAACCAATCAGTTTTTTTTTTTTTTGTATAGTGTACCTTCTTTTTCCCATTTCCTTCTGCCAATAAAAGTCTTCCATTTTGTATATCTTTTTGAAGATCCTCTCTATCTTCTAGATTGGAAGCTGCCCAATTCAAGTTGATTATTGCTCAAAAAAAACTCTTAAAAACTTTACTATGCCTCTTTTTATCTATTAATGGGGTTCCTATTAACAGATGAATTACACCTCACGGTCCTAGGCAACAGTCTTTGTAATCTGTCATTTCAGAATACAATGTGCATTGAGGAAACACCAAAGAAAAATTGCTTTTAAAAACTTGGAAACCGAAAAACAAGTTTTCCTGTGTTTCTGTATAGAAAAACAACACATCTGAGACTTACTATTTAAAAATAATTTTGTTGAATATCTGCTCAGAGAAACTGCAAAGGAAGGCAAAGTTCTCTTGTTAGGTATCTATTAAGTAGGCCACCACCCAGCAAACTACGGAACAAACAACAGCAATTCTTTTCCAACTTCCTTTTAAAACAATGCTAAAAATTCTTTACATTTGTATACCGCTTTACAGTTGACAAAGAGCTTTCATATACATTATCTCGTTTCAAAGAGACTCCAAGGCGCCTTTCCTGCGCTGATTGATGTTTATGAATGTACTACTTTCCCCTGGGCTGCAGTCATCAATAGTCAATGAGAAGAAAGGCTGGCTTTTTTGGAAATGGTTTGCTGCCAGGTAACTGCATTAACTCTGCTATTGTTGAACAGAGGCATGTATTAACCGTGCCACAGGATATCATCCATATCAACTAATGAATATTTGAATCCTTGTTCCTTGTGGAGCGGTATTTGAGACCCATTCCTTTCTGCTTTATCTGGGGCCCTCCCTCAGGATCCATATTCTCAGTGAAGTTCAGTCTGACGGCTCTAAGCCATTTCAGAAAAACCTACACCGAAGATACTGAAGTCCTAAAGAAAAAAATGTAGAAAGTACGTAAACAAGGAACTTCTGTATGAAATCAGGATTACACTGTTCTGAAAACAGAAAGTGAGACTGTTTGTTGAGGTCATGGGAGGCATGTTTTGCCTCCACATAAAGGACTTTCCAGAAGAGGAGTTACGGTGTGCTAATGAGGGTTCTGTCTGTGGAAGTATTTAACACAAGTCTGGGACCGGACAGAAATCTTAGAGAAGCACTTCCTGCACTGTTTGGGGATCTGGGGCAGAGAGTTTCAAAAGTCTTTTCTGATTCCAGATTCTCTGCTTCTGAGATTCCTACTTGTTCTCTGATGGTTTCATTCGGTAAGGAACCAATCTGTGTTAAATTCTCTGTATTTCTCTCGGTGCCAGTCAGCCTGCACAGCCTGTTGACAGAGAGCTGAGGGAAAACAAAGAAAACATAAAACCCATATGTTTTCTAGGAACACAATTAGTAGGACCAAAGGTATAATTAAAATTGGTGAATGGACATCTCTGAACCAGTGACTTTCTCAGTTGTGCTTTGTTTTAGGGTTATACAGGATTTCTTCGATTTTATTCGCCATTTCTAATCTCCATAAATAATTACGCTTTCTACATTTTTTTTTCCTCCCAAATTCTTAGAGTTTCAGCCTGAGTCCCACGCTTTGAAGGGGTGCTGTTGACCAGCTGCTTCATTATCAGTCGAGTGGTCAGTCGATTCCTCATCTGAGAGTAGGGGGCTCTCTCTGCAACCGAGTCCCATCCACATCTCAGGGTCTGTCACTTACAATGGTCCAGTTGCAGGAATTTGTTTCAGAATCGTTCATATCTATTTTCTGTGGCAGGTCGCAGCTACCCAGTCGCAAAGAGTTAAAGGCTAAAAAGAAACCATCAAGCTGCTACTGGGGCTTGCTGTGGTAGAACCGGCCTCCATCATACCAGATACTTATACCTCAGCTACAACCTAACTGTTCTGAACAAAGTAGGTAGTGGCATGAGGGATACAGGGAGCATTTTTAATATTTGAAAAGGAAACGACTTAAACATATTTCTTTTTTGAGAGATATCTGTATGTCTATCTCCTGTCCTATTCAGCTCACTTCAGTAAACATTTACCCTGGTTTATCTCCCTTGTAATCACTTGTTCAGCATCTGCTTTTCCTGCTGGACTGAAAGCTCCTTGAAGTCAAGTCAGGTTTTGTCATTGACCAGCATACTCAGGACACTAATACAAGGCATAGCATGGTGTGTGTGTGTGTGTCTGTGTGTATACACACACTTGTTGAAGGAATGAATGAATGTGCAAGTGAAAAAGTGAAACCTAGCATGGCATGGTTTAAAGAATTTGGGTTCTAGAATCAGATAGCTCGTCACTCAAATCTGAGCCCTACCATTTTTTGGTCTATAAATTACTTAACTTTTACGTCTGGGTTTCTCAATTGTAAACATTGGATAATATTATTTATCTGTCAACATTGTTGTGAGAATTTGAGACATTTAAAGTATCTGGTACTGGTAAAGTCTCAATAATGTTAGTTGCTCTTAGAGTTATTAAAAAATGCACTGGGCTAATTATTAAGGGTACAAGATGAAACTATTGAGGAGGATAGAAAAATTATGAGCAGATCCTTTTATTCAAAATGGCAGAACGGATTTTAGAGGTGAGTATAGGGTACAATAGAAGCACAGGGCAGGCCATATGGTGAGCAGAGAGGTCATCTTGCACAACTTCAGAAATGGCATGCACATGACAGTCTGTATGAGTAGAGGGCACTGCAGAGCTGAGTCATTCCCATAAGCTTATGGGTTGAATGAACCATACGAAATTGCTGATATTCAACCACTGTGACATGCAGGAATAAAAATGGGAGTTGTGCCTCCTGGAACTGAGTCACAAGGAGACCCTGCATGGGGAAGAGAAAAGAACTAGAGATTTCCTAGAACCATTCTCATCCCACATGAGTGATAGAAGAGGAGGAGGAGTCATTATAGTGAAGAAGGAGGGAAGACGTAGTAAGAGGGACTGGCAGGTGTTAAGCAGTAGAAGTGTTTATTTTGTTTATTCAAGTGTTCTAAGGGTCAGGAAGCTCAGTGTTTCTAAGGGTGGGCATTGAGACAAGGGGAAAAGGATGTAAAGTTGGAGAGGCAGGCAACATTGGGTTATGTAAATGCTACAGATAGTCTTACTTACAAAGTAACTGTGAGGGAAGGCCCCAATTCTAGAACCCCAACTTTATTAACTAAAGTAGATAGCCCCTCCAGTATGGCCTTCTCCCATCCTTTACATGAGGCCCGCCCTGCAGTCTCCTGCATGGCACCTGATTCTTTTCTATTATCACTGGCCACATTTTGAAATTATAGAGTGTATTTAATTGTGTATTTATTTGTTCATTTACTAAATTATAAACTACAGGAGAGCACAGACCTTGCCTTATTTGTTTAAAATTACCTATCCAGTGCCTCACACAGTGGCTGGAACTAAGTAGGTAGGGGTTCAATAAATTGGTTGAAGCAATGAGTGGATAACAAATAAGAATTTTCCTAAGTCTGCTGCTTCCATACCAGTTTCTCCCCTGCTAGAAATATTTTAGGAAAGTCCATTTGAAGGAGCCTACAGGAGAGCCATCTCTAGCTCTTGTCCCAATTACCTAATTCACACAAAAGGGGGCCCTTTTAGCTCAAGTACCAGATGTGTGAGGAGCTGGCCTCCTTTCCTCCCGACTCCTGGGTGCTCTGACCCAAGCTTGTGCGATGCCAGGTGACAAGTCAAGGTTGGCTGCATGCCAAAGCACAGAGATGTGCAGAGAAGTGTTGCATATTTTTCTTAACACACTAACTCAAGGCCTCTTAGCTGGAGATGAAGAGGTTCAAGTGTTGGGGGTAATAAATGAAGAAAATATCTTCTTAAAATTTTACTGAACTCAAGACCGTTTGTCATAGAGCAGCATCTGAGAAAGTTGTTACTTATAAGAATGCAGCACACAATTCAATGTGCAGGTATTTGGACATTGTAAGGGCTTGAATTAGATCTTGGACTATATCCTTAGCTACCAAAGAGAGTGATGATGTCCATTCTGTTTGGACAGTCTCAAGGATCTCTTTGCTACACCACAGCGACTAGTTTTTCTCTTTAAAACCATAAGACAAATCCAAAACATTTCCCTCTTGTATCCAGTTTTGAAAATTATGTTCCATTTACTTCAAGGGGAAAAGGAAAGAGACTTGATAGAAATACAAAATAGGACGGTCCTTGCTCCTGAATGTCCACCTCACTGTGAACAGAACCTTGATCTCCTAATTCCTTTTTCAGCATACATAAACTCTCAACTTGTATAACTTATCAAGTGCGTTTTCCTTCCCTAAATGCAGAAACCCACTTGCAATGAAAACATTTAATATTTGATATTAAATATGTGATGAAGTGAAAGATAAGCCACTTAACTGTGAAGAGATAATACACATTCTGATAAACAGTCTTCTGGAAGCCTAGCATTGGTGATTCCTCAGAGAACATCACGTCTAATCCTTGAACATTCACAATGTCTCCTTTTCTTCCCCAAAGACAAAATCCACTCATTGTCTTGGGTATTTGAAACAAAACATTAATGCTAATCTTAAAATGAGCAAAATTTCCATATTGAGCAAAGGGAGAAGAAACTTATATTTGAAATCTTCCATAGTCCTTAAATATCTGCATATAAGTGTTTAAGCGGCTTCTTCTTAAGAATTTCAGCAAAATTAGCTTTGGCTCTCATTGAGTTGGGTTAAATTTGAAGCTCTATGAAGATAATAGTGAAAAACCAAGTATATTTGGGAATGAAAATTCCCGAGATGATTTAAAACAATGCTAATTTGTGTCTACAGAATTAATGGGAAACACATCATTATCAATGATTAGCCAAACCCCAAATCTGAGTGGAAGATCCTGCCTGCACAAACCCTGATGGGCCAGAGACTACTGTGAGATTTAGGTACTGGGGAGGAAAAGGAGGTGCCTTATCAGGCAGTCTTGAACAGAAAATGTACTTTAGTTACCTGCAAGAATTACTGTGTCTCCTTCCATAGGAAGCCGAAAAACTGATAGAGATTTGGGCACCCCCCCCCAAAATGTCTGCTAAGAGAACCTACAAATATCAGGCACTTTTCTCTAGGAATTCCCATACTACATCCTCTTCCAGAGCTGAAAGGATCCTGTCACTGCCCTGAAAACTGCAGGAGAGAAGAGTAAAGCACCCTGTACTAAGGCTTCTTTGCAGAAGAATAAAACCCTTGGAAGTATCTCATTAGGAAGTTAACCAGTCAGCCCACACCTGACTTGGGTTGCAGTTAATTGCAAGGTATGTTTCAACACTATATGTGGATGTTTTTACTTTACTCTTTTATCCTGAAAAGCTGCTCCCTTAAGGACTAACTATCTCTTGAGAAGGAGAGAAGCCAATACTTAAAGACTTTGGCTTCCTGCAGAAGGATGGTCAGGATTCTGCAATTTCTGCTTTGTAAGAGGTGAAAAAAGTGGCTGGGAGATTTTCACTCTCCTGCTCTCTGAACTCATCCCGGTGGTTCTACAGAGGTAGGATCCTTCTTTCCTCTGCAATAGTTATAACCCTTGGAGAGAAAAGAAAGAAGCCAGCGCTGATATGAATGCAGGCGAGATTGTAAAGGGCACTTGGGGAGGGCAGAGCAATTAACTCCCTTCCTCAACTGTGGAGAACCCGGTTTCTCTTGATCTCGCAGTAGACCTTAGCCAATGGCCAGGATTCTTTACAGTGAGCGAAACAGGGAGTGCCACTACAATACCAAAGAACAGACTTGCCCTGGTCTGGCGTTCCTAGCGAGAGAACTTTCATAATGAGGCCAGCGGATAAAGGACTGCGATCCTTTACAGAGGAGGGAAGTGCAAATAGGGTGCGTCTGAGCCCATCTCTTGGAGCCACTTCACCTCTGAACAGGTTCGGAGCTTTCAAGCCCCTTGATGTTTTAAAAAGGCACTGATTTCAGCATGAGATGTTTGCTGCACGGTGCTCAGCTGGAATGAAACGAAGGGGAGGAAAAGTAGCTTCTTTCTTGCATTCAGAAAGCAGAGGCCAATTGAATGGATTCTACTCAAACTGATTGCGTTTGTAGTTTTTGAAAAAAAAAAAAAGCTAAGAAGTTTAAATCCTATTCACGAAGTTCACAAAAACAAAACCGGATCACAGGAGGACTCTAAGAAGTGCACACATCCTTACAAGAGATGGACAATTTAAAACAAGCTTCATTAAATAAGTCCCTTTCAAACTGGCTTCTTAGTATAATTCAGTAGCTCGTACTCCTCTGCCTCATTTCAAGGGCTTTCTTTACTGTAGCCTAGTTTAAATCAAATGTTCTGCACAATTTTATAAGTTTACAAGGGTTTATTTATTCACTGAGTTAAAAACCAAAGTCGTCTTCTATTTTCTCTTTCAAGAATGGAATATATTTCTGAACCATCCCTCCACTTGTCAATTACTATGTGCTATATAACACAGAAGCTGGCAAAAATGTTGAAAAGTGAAATCTGGTTATTTTTTTATTGGTTTGCTCATCCTGTTCATCTGACGTCTCCACTTGGTCAAAATGCACAGAACACCACAGGGGCTCTTACTTGCCTCTCTTTCACTTAATTGTCCTCTGCTTATGCAAAACGTTACACATTTATCCATTCACTTAATTCATGCAATGCTTTAAAGCTTATTCAGCTAGCCGAGTCTCCTTACATCTGTCTGCTTTAGCATTCTTGGCCTTGGTCTGAAGGCCTGCAGAGGTCAGGAAATTGGATATTACCTCACTTTGCGCAGGACCTGGGAGAGCACCGTGAATGGCCCTTTGCTTTAACAAATGCTTTCAGACAATGATGACAGTGATGAGCGGATGCCATTTCATTGGTATGAGGAAACTTGCAAAGAGGGGGTCAAATGTGAATATATGGTGTGTTGGCATTTACTTTTAAGGGGAGACTGGCTAGTTCAGACTACTGAGGTACTTACTCTACGGTGTCTGAGGACAGGATTGCATTTAGTTAAGTGACCTGAAAGGGTCATAAGACTGCTTAGTTAATTTCCAGAGAAGAGTTTCCAGTTTTGTTTTATTTTTTCATCTATATAAACTGGACACAGAATGGCCCTTTATAATGTTTGTCAATATATTAGGGGGTTATATTTTATAAATTATAATTAAACAAGTGTTTGTAGTCAATAGGTCATGATGTATGAGTGTGCAGCTGTGGTGGGTTCTCATTTTTGCATTTATTTTGTATTTGTTTTGGAAAGTTGCTCCCAGGAAAGTAATCTGGAAACATCCCATGCTGGATTTCCCCAGCGAAGTAAGATTAGAGGTGAGATCAGAGCTCACATTCCAGGAACACTAAACCAGGAGTTAGCAGCCATGATACTTGGTTGCTTTTATTTTATACCTCCATCATTTTTACATTCCATTTACATAAAGCTAATACTTAAGCATTTTCGTAGCTCAGGCAGTGGGTCAGCCTGAAGGTAATAACATAGCTCTCCACAAACAGTGATGTATCTGGCGTGGGAGTGGAAATGTCCCCTGTAAGGTGCTTCAGGAAATGAGTGTGGTCGTAACGAGTGGCTGGTGAAAATCAGATTTGTTGCAATACTTACACTACCTAAAGATGAGTAATATAGGAATATAATATATACATACCAGTCCCTACCTGAGCCAACTTGACCTTTTTTTTTCCAAAATATATGCAAACTGATTACTAATACAAGCCATTGCTGGTTCCCTTCTTCTTCTCCTTTTCTTCTTACTCCTCCTCCTTCTTTATATTATTATAATTAAAGTGACCAAACCTCAAACCTACCTTTGGAAGAAACCTTAGATGTCTGCATCTCTAGATCAAACTTACCCAAATACTTCTGCCTACAGCTCTTATTTGTCCCCAGGGGGGAATTTAATTGTGTTTCCCTCAAGGAAAATGGTGACATTGGTTTTATGGGTGTCTGGTTTTCCAGTCCTTTCTTTTTCTAGTGATTATTCCAACTCTCCAACACTTTAATTGCCTTAGTTAATTTGTACTTTTTGTTCTGGTCACTTAACAAAGGTAAAATCTCTGATACTAAATATTATACTTCCACTAGGTTCGTAAAGGTGTCATATTTTTCTGTCACTATAGGGAGAAAAATGCCAGTCTCCCTCTGGTGACAGAAAAATAATTTATTTCACTTCTTTAGCCATTAATAAGTAGCACTGAATTGTGTCTTAGGGGAGAAGGTGGGAGAAGGCAGTGGAAATGAAATTACATGTTTGGCTTTGAAGGTAAGTTAGAGTAACTTTTGAGGCAAAGCAAGTGTGCATTGGTTGATGGGGGATAGACCAGCTGGGAACCTCTAAGATTTCTGTTTACCCTGGTGACTCCTGGCTCCTCTGGCATGAAGGAATTATATATTTCTTCCACTGAGCTACTGAAGGGTATAAATTTGACAGTCTTCTTATCTCTCTGTGGACCATGGGTTTCAGCTTTGTCCAAGATGTTAGGTAAGTAGCCACTGTATGTCACGGGATCTCTTGCTGAGGCGGGTAGCAGTGGTCTTAGTAGACAAAAGGAGGTAACAGTGGTCTTAGTAAGAAGAGAGTGAGGAAATTCCTATGTCAAATTGTCTTGTAAATCAACCAGATCAGATATATCTGATCAAATAATAATGAATGTACAAGAAGTTCTGAGCATAATGGTCAAACTAGATGTAGGAAAATTCCCTTAACCTCAATGGCATTTGCCCAAGAAAGTCTGAAAGAATCAAAAAGGACTTTAGTCTGGAGAAATGAGAGCTGACACTTGATTGGAGATGATAAAATCCTATAGGAAAAATTCCCACTATTATAATACAATAAAAGGAAAAGAAAAAATTTCTTCCAATATTCTCTGTACCTAGTGAGTGACTATGTACTTTGAGGCATTAAATTTATCTTCATGTGCTCTTTGAGATTTCAGCGTAGGGCTGACTCAAGTTATCTGATTTATCTCACTGGATGGCTTCCCACATAAAATAAGCTTCACAGTGAGACTCTTTTTCATCTATCTTTTAAAAATTATTATTATTTTTATATTTTTAGCAACGGAACATGTGCGCCAGTTAAAAAAAATCAAATATATTTCTGGGTTTCGATGACAGATTTAAACTTTTTCACAGAATTTTTTTCCCTGATACCTAAGAAAAAGCACAACTACATCATAAAACTCTCTTGCCTGAATTATTGCAATAAGCCTTCTAATTGGTCTCTTTGCTTTTATCCTTGTCCAGCTATACTCTGCTCTCAACAAAATAGCCAAAGTAATGCTTTTAAAATGTTAGATCCTGCCATTCCTTGGTTAAAATCATGAAACTCACAATAAAAGCCTTTCAATGGCCAAAAAACTGAAAATCTAGCCCACCATTACCTCCCTGATCTTAGCACATACTACATCTTTGCTTCCCTCTTTCTACTCTATCCACACTGGCTTCCTTACCATTTACTGTTGCTCACATGCACCTGGTGAGCTCTGACCTTTGCATTGGCTGTTCCCTCTGGCTCTAAGACTCTTCCCTAGAGATCTGCAAACTCATTCCTTCAACTGATTGCTCAAATATCTCCTTATGAGGCATTCCATGACTGCATTGTTTAAAATTGAAATTTGATCTTTCCACGCTCCCACCCCCTGCCACCACTTTTTCTTAGAGGACTCTAATTCTCCCTTTTCGAATAGAAATTGTCACCTCTATGATACTATGTTACTGTGTAGTTTGCTTCTTTATTATGTTTCCTGTTTACTTCTTCTCTCCCACCTAGTCCTACCCTCAAAAGGCTCCACTGGGTTTTTTGGTTTGGTTTGTTCAGAATATCCAAGTCTACTGCCTGCACATAGATTCATTTTTATTTTTTATTTTATTTATTTTTAGATTTTTATTTATTTATTTGACAGAGAGAGATCACAAGTAGATGGAGAGGCAGGCAGTGAGAGAGAGAGGGAAGCAGGATCTCTGCCGAGCAGAGAACCCGATACGGGACTCGATCCCAGGACCCTGAGATCATGACCTGAGCCGAAGGCAGCGGCTTAACCCACTGAGCCACCCAGGCGCCCCATAGATTCATTTTTAAATTTTTTTTAAAAGATTTTATTTATACACGAGAGAGAGGGAGAGAGACAGAGCAAGCAAGCACGAATAAGGGGAGCGGAAGGGGGAGGGAGAAGCAGACTCCCCACTGAGCAGGGAGTCAGATACGGGCTCAATCCCAGACACAGAGATCATGACCTGAGCTGAAGGCAGATGTTTAACCCTCTGAGCCACCCAGGTATCCTGGCACATAGGTTTGTAATAAATATTACTGGATGAATGAACATAATACATTTCTCTTTCATAAAAAATGAACATTTGGATTGCATATTTCAAGAATTTTGATATGGGACACTCAACATGGATACATATCCTAGGTAAGGTATTGAACTTGAAAGATTAAAAAAAAATATTTTTTGGATACACAGGTAGATAAAGCAAATCACTAAGGTTTACAAAGGAGCCAGATCTCAGACTTATTCATAAAAACATCTAATGCCAAATGATGATGGAGTTATTTCTACAAAATTTTAAGGAATGAAAGAAAACTAAGACATCAATAGAAAAAAAGACAAAAGACAGACATTCTTAAACATGAAAGAACTCATATTCAAGGAATATGGCACTCTTGAATCCTTCATGAAAAAAAAAGCTTAAAAATGAATTCTAATTAAGAGATAAATCAAAATAAAGAATATGGGAATTGAGAAGCTGTGATAAAAAGGACTGATGGTGTTTGAATCTATTTAAATATAGAATTAAAGACTAAACAACTGAGAATTCTTTCTATAGAACAAAATGGTAATGTTATTAATCAGAACAATGTAAAATTAGTAGTATAAAGATAATTGGAAAGTATGGTGAAGGGAGTATTCTCATATTTCTAAGCAAGAGCCTACTGATATTGTCTAATATTGACATAATATAATAAAGACATTAATGACTCCAACTCTTACTGTTTTTCATATCCCCCCCCCTTTCAAGCTTAAAGGGTTCTAAATCTTATAGCAAGAAAGCATTTATTTGAAAATCATCAATTCCTTTATTTTTGCTTTGGTTTCTCTTTTAAATTATTAAATTATAATTAAATTTAATATTTGTTATTAAAAATAGTATCTATATGTGGTCTCATTTTGACAAAAAGCATGTTATCTATCTATCTATCTATCACCTAGTTATCATCTCCATCAATATCTTTTGTATCCATTACAACAAGATTTAGAATTGTGTTGACCTAATAATAATGACAGTAATTTTTAGATAGTTGGAATCAAGAAGTAGCTTTTTATTTACTTTTTGGTATATTTCTGCATTGTTCAATCACTTTTTAATGAGCATCACCAATTTTTAAACCAAACAATTGAAAAATTTTAAATTCACTACCCCACTTTCACTTCACCCTACCCCCAAGGAAAAAACCTGGAAGGAAATAGGCTAACATATTAACAGTGATTAATATTATGTGGTATGGATAACTGAATAATACTGATAATTATTTCTTCTATCTTTATACCTTTCTATATTTTTTTCATTAAAAAAAAAGCAGGCCATGAAATTCTGGAATGAAAATAATTTGCTTCAGAATTCTGAGGGCAATATTCCAATGTCTTTTAGCTTCCAATGGCAATTCTGAAAGTCAGAAGTCAGTCAGATGACTGATACTTTATAAATAACCAGTTCTATCTCTGCAAAAGGTTTTAGAGTCTTTTCTTTATTCTCATTCTTTTGAAATTTGTGATGGCGTCCCATGGTCTGGGTTCTCTGTGATTCAGAGAACTGGGTACTTAGTGGGTCCCTTTAATCATGCTGTCCATGTCTTTCCATTTAGGGAAACTTTCTTGTATTTTTCTTCTGTTTCATCTTTATTCTCTTTCTGGAACTTCTCGTTTTCAATGCTGGACTTCCTGAGTTATTTACATTTTTTTTCTTTATATTTCCTCTTCAATTGCACTGTTTTTCTTTGGTTGTTTATTTTACTCTCTGCAAGACTTTCTTGATGTTATCTTCTATCCATCCAGCTGAATTTTTAATTTCTTCCATATAGTTAATTTCCAGGTCACATTCATATTCTTTGAAGTTTCCTATAAGAATAATGTCTTATTCTTAGTTTATTAATGCATATTTATTCTTTTTTGGTTATGTGTATCAATTATTGATTTTAAAGTACTCTTTCTTCTTCTTATATTATCTCTGATTCTTTTGAATTCCTCTTTTCTATTTCTGTTTGGTCCTTTTATTTCATTTTGGAGACTTCCTCAAATATTTGATGATTCTTGGCTTCCTTAAATATTTAAACTTGTGTCTCAAAAACCTGATAAGAGATTCTAGATGTGTAAGTGAACTGACTTTTTTAAATGTAGAATAATTAGTTGGTGAGTAGTTTTCTTTCCTGTAGAAGCCCCCAATATAAGTGTCTGTAAGCCCCTCTCTCAGGGTGCTAATTCTCAGGCTCTTCCAGAGAAAATTGTTTTAACCCTTCATGACACAGTTATATACACTTTGTTGCTGACAGAATAGCAGAATGGAAGATGGCTAGAGACTTGACCTGTGGGGATGTATACTTTCATGTATTCCTTGAGTTTACTATGTGATGTTTCATCCCTACCTCCCACTATACTTGGTAATTCTGAGTCCATCTCAGGCCATCAGATCATCTGAGGTACAGTTTCTCTAGATAATGTACTTTCAGGCTATGGTAAAGTAGGAGAGGAGTTTGGCTGCTCAGGAATCCTAAGGTCTAGATATTCTTCATATAGATTTCTATCTATCCCCTTATTCTCACTTTTCCACAGGATCTGGTAGCTCTAAAACCTCAGATTTTCTGGGTTAAGTGGCGAAAAATCTTCTTGCTTCTCATAGACTTTTTCCATCTTTAGCTCAAGACTCGCCTTCCCCCACTCAGCTATGTCATTCTCTGCTCTTCCATCTGCTTTCCATCTTCCAAAATGTGTTGACATCTAGTCACTTCCTGTTATCTCCTTTCTGTCATCTTTTTCACCCATGTGTTTAGTGTTTATTCCTGTTCTGTCCTTTCAGTAATGCCTCAGAAGGGAGTTCAAACCCTTATATATAACCAGAAAGTACCTATATGTATTAATTTAAAAATGATTCACTGACATCCTATTAAATTTGAGGAGACTTAGAATTATATCACAGTTATAATAAGATAAAGAAAAAAAAAGATTAATGTGTCAAAAGATTAGATCAAAGAAGTAAAAAAGAAGAAAAGCAAAACTTGAGGCTGTGGCAACTGACCAAACAGCTTGCTTCCAGGCTGTTAGTAACCAGAGTAGAGAAGAAAAAAGACACCACCGTTTGTACATTTTTCATTGTTCAAAGGAAGGAAGACTACTTTGTCAGTAGAGGTAAAACACTTCCTGCCCTGAACTTTGAGAGTAATTTGTTTATCCAATTCATTCATCATTTTACTAGTAGAATGATCTTTCATTCCCACAGATCTGATTATACTATTCTTTTGCTTAAAATATTTCCATGGCTTTTACTGCCTTGGACATGAAGTTTAAGCAGCGTATGCTAACTGTATATTCTCATGTCTACCTCTTAACCTCATCCCCTCCTACTTTACTAGACATACTGTATGTATAATCATATTAGACACTTGTCTCTGAATGAGACATGCTTCCCTCCTACCCTACGCTTTTGAACACACCTGGCAAAATTGGCATCTTCAGTCTTTAAGGCTATCTCAAGCTTCCCCTTCTCTGGGAATCTTTCCTTGTTCCCACTTCTCCCACTTGTCTGTGTGCTGCTTCTTACTGCTTCCCTGGTACCTCATGCATACTTTATCAGAGCACTTACCATACTTATCAAAACTCTTGGTTTATTCCTCTCCTTCTCTTCCCCCTTAATCCATAAACTGATAAGTACAGGGATTATGTTTATTCATCTTAGAGTTTACATTGTCTACCACATTTCCCCCTGGCACATGGTAGGCATTTAATAAATATATTTGAATAAATGAACAATAAATAGGATCTAAGTATGTAGTTTTCTCAGTCTTACTATGTGAATAAAGTTTGGAAGCTCTTCAGGGTTAAATAGGTCACATGTCACAGAGAAATTATCACAAATATCAGCTGTCTCAGACAGAATTTGGAGAGCAAAAAAATAGCAGAGAATTGCAGCCTGAGGTTGCCAGTCAGAACCTGAAAAGAAGGTATTCTTCATTGTTGGCTGAAAGCAGAGCCATATGCTCAAGATGCCAGCTGATGTTTTACTGTGGGAACCTAGGGCCTTCCTAGATTCTGTGCCTGATTGAGGGCCATGTCACTCATGTCTGCATAATTGCTTTTTGCTCTTTATATCCTCCTGAATCTTAGAATTACCAGGCTCTCTGCTCCTCCTGACACCCACCACACCCACCCCTGCAAGGGCAGCAGAGGCTGGCTATCCTGCTGCCAGTTCTCAAATTTTCTAACTCTTCGCTTTCAATGAACAACTACTTGTATTTGTCATGTTTGCTTCCACTTTTTTTTTTTTCCTAAAGAAATAAAATACTTCAGATGTGTCAGAAACTCTATTTGTAGCCATCCCAAATCCCATCTCCATTTCTTCCTCTACTCACTCAGGGGTCCATTCAGAACAATTGTAGTAGGTACAAAGGCAGCAGGGAATCAGATCAAGGAAAAGTTTCTGTTCAGTAGCACAAGATGAAGCGAACTAGGTAACTATCACCAAAACACCACTAGTTAAGGTAGAGCAGATTTATGAGCATGAGTTTGTACCTTAGGCTTGTCATATTTTTTCACCTTTATGTTAGTTAATTGCAGAGTAACATAAATTAACTTTGGAACACAAGCAAAAATGGGAACTTTATTTATGAATTTCTTGGATTTCTTTACCTCAAGCCAAACAACTAAATTGCTACTTAGCATAAATTATTTATGGGCCCTGGCTCAATACCATCCAGCACCAGCCCCTGGAGGTATGGGAGATATAAAAGATTTAAAGCATCACTGCGACAGTGTTCGGGCCGCCACGGAGCCGTGTTTCTTTCCAGAAGGGTCCACTTTATTTTGTTGTAAATAAATAGAGCCTGGATTTCCAGGGAGGGAAGTTAGCTTCCAGCAGGACGGTGGTGGTGTTTTGCATATGTTAATTACACAACCCTTTTATGACAGATAGACACAGTGTTTGCAGAGATATTTCTCAAAAGACCCATAGACCAAATGGATCTTTTCATTGCCTGGCATGGAGTCATTTCTCTCATTTGATCTCACTTCAAAATGTGAAGTTTTCAAAGCTTGCCACCTGTAGGGGAGGAAGAAGTTTTCTGTACCCTTCTAGATTCTTTTGGCTGGTCTATTAATTAAGCTGACATATGACAGATTAATAGGAGAAAAACAAATTTAATTTTGTACACATGGGAGCCTCATAAGGACTTGAGAAGCTGAAAGTCAGGCAAGTGAGGTTTCTACGCCATCCTGAGCTATGGCGAAGAGGGTAAGGGCTTGGGATTTCTAAGAAACACAATTCACAGAAAGATGCTAGGAACAAATATTTGGTAAATAAATAAGTGTTGTGACATGCAGAGACAATAGAACATGGAGAAGAATTTAAACAATAGGCCCTGTGGATCTCCACCCCCCCATCACATGTATCCCATGCTTTCTAGTGTTGTTTCTGGTGATACCCCTCTTCTGGGACCAGCCCCTCTATCTAAATTCTTAGAGGCAGTTCAAGGGGTGTGAAAGTTTTTCCTGAGTCTTTTGGGTCTTGATTGTCTTCAGTTCAAAATAATCCACATGCCAAAGTAGTACATTTTGCTGAGGCTCATTCTCAACCCCTTCATATCCTAACTAGTTTATAAGTGTATTTATCCATACAATTCTAGCAGGAACAAATGTACATCTTCTGCAATCTTGATTCTATTTTCTTTAAAATCAAGCTTGATAATGGTGTGCTGACACTTGTGACAAGCCCATTGTCACTTCCTAGGTTGTCTTTCCATAGCTCTAACCTCAGCATGTCACCCTTTGCTCCAAAATACCCTTACATACCTTGTTTCTCAGACATAGTCTGTTTCTAAGACAAGGTCGCTGCCTTCTTTTTCTTTGGGTCAGACATATTTCATTTAGTTTATACAGTGTTTAAGATCACCAAACTCCACATAAAAGTGTAGATTTCTGGCTTTTCATTCATTTTCCAAAATTAGGAAGCTGAGTCATTTTAGGCTGTCTTTTCCACTGAGCAGCTATTGACCTAAGCTGAGTAGTCCCTGCCTCTTCTCTACTCCCTAATTTACCATAGTCCTCACTACTCCCTAATATCTACACCCAGCCTAGTTTAGCTACTTAGGTTTCAGGCTATTCCCTTGTTTGTGAACATATTTGCATTTCTGACCCCCAATTTAGGTCCATGCTTTGGTTGATACATTGAAAACTTTTATGTTTTCTTGGGTAAGGTTATGTATTGTAAATTACTAAACCCAAAAGAAAAGCAGCTCTTGGCAGGCTATAGTAATGGGATCATAGATATCACTACAATTTTTTAGGATGCAAATACATAAATATATTTCCACTTAAATGCAGATTTGCTCTTTTTTTTTTTTTTCAAAAATCATGGCATGTACAGTTGCATTCTTTAAACAACAGAAAATGCCTCTGTGGTATTCGTTTCCCTAAATCCTTAATATAGTGTTTGAAATGTCACTTTAGCTTAATCACCTGCCCAGCCTAAGCCCACCCAGGCCTTGCACCCCTGCTGCTTCATGTACATTGACTCCTCCTCCTGGGATCCCAGATCTGATAATATTTCCATTAATCTCTCAAGCATTGCCACTGGAGTTCTCTTCTTGGGCCTTGAATTTGATTGCATCACTATTTTCCTTTAGTGTCTTCAGTGGTTTCCTCTTAAATTTCAGATCAGAATCAGATCCTAAGTGTTACCCACAAAATCTATGACCTGGTAAACCTGGGAAACTTAACTGTATCCTCCTGCCCACGTTTTCATTTTAAGATGAATTTAAAAGCAGGGTAGAGGAAATGAGTGGAGACTTTGGAAACAGACCCAAATTCCAAATCTGCTTTGGCCTCAGCTTTTTAAAAAATCTGTACAATGGGGTAATAGCAGCTATTTTGCAGAATGCTTAGAAATATAATTGTTAATATGTATTTTAAGGACATTCAGTGAATTATCCCTATAGGTTTATGACACATCCTATAAATCCTCCTGCTCCATTCCCCTGCCTCAATTTACCATACTTTGTCTTGGTGATGAAGAGAGAAAGTCCTTTCTTTGTCTCTTCATCTATCTTTCCACTACCACCTATGATGAAGATCATCCCTACCTTAAAATGCCTTGACTTTGTCCTGCCCTAGCCCTACTCCCAGAAGCTATTACATATGAGGAGAAATAGAAAGAAGCTTCTGTAGAGTTGAGTTTACATAAAGCCTAGGTCATGGCCAAAAGAGAGACAATCTTTCAGAACACAGAGGGGTTCCTCCCTGTAAGGGCTGAGAGAGCTTCTTCCCCCACCTCCCCTTTATCTCTCACCTCCATGGCAAGCAAATAAGACTCTGCATGAGTGATCATCCCAAAACTGGCTGTATTGCATATTTTTATAACCAAATTGTATGTGTAGATATTATAATAGATAATCTGAATGTATTGTACACATCCTACATAAAACATAAAGGGTTGCTGTCTCTGTCTCACATGCATTTAAAAAGCTCATTTTAATATTTAATGCTTCTAACAGTCATCTAAATCTCAAAAGGTAAGCAAGATATACCATATAAAAGACCCAGAGTTAAAACAAATCTGGAATTTGCTTCCTTCTCCTTATATCCAACCCGCCCTCCTCTTATCACCCTAGCTTCTAGAGAGCATAAGCATTACATATACCATTCTCCCTTTGTAGCTCAATGTTGTACTTTGGAAATACAAGTTATGGAAATATACAAGGACTATCTACACTCATCACCCCGTATTCACAAATAACTTAAAAAAAAAACTCTACCTTTTGTATTTCTTTGTTTTTCAATATTTCTTGTGAATTTTCAAAAATATATCCTAAATTATAATGTATTAAGCAATCTCAGTCAGTCTAATGACTTCTGGGCCTAGGGTATATCAGTTTGTGGTGGCACCTCAGGCTGTTATCTGCAGCAGCTGATGTTCTGGGCAATGCTTTGGCAAACTTGCTAAATTCACTAACTAGCACAACTCTAGGCTAGGCTATTCATTTGAGTACTGAATGATTTCCTAGCAAAATAAATAGAATCCCCTTTAGCAGAGATCAGGTTACTCAGATAATTCATTTAAGCTTTAAATGTCAGAAAATAGGGGATCTTTTTTTCTGTATTAATTATGATGACGGTTATGGACTGAATGTTTATGTTCCCACCAAATTTTTATGTTGAAGCACTTATGCCCCAATATAATGGTATTAGGAGGTGGAGACTTTGGGAAGTAATTAGGTCTAGATGAAGTCATGGTGGTGAAGCCCCCATGATGGGACTGATTTCCTATTTATGAAAAGAGGAAGAGACTAGAGTTCTCTCTCTCTTTCTCTGTCCTCCTCCCCACCCTCCCCCCACAACCATATGAAGATACTACAAGCCAGGAAGAGAGCTCTCACCAGAACCCAACCATATTAACATTCTGATCTTGGGATTCCCATTCTGTAGAACTGTGAGATATGTCTGTTTTTTAAACCATCCAATCTATGCTATTTTTTTCATAGCAGCCTGAGCTGACTAAAACAGAGTATATTAGTGTCTTGCACAGGTACACGTGCGCACGCCCGCACCTGTGTGTGTCACACGTATGTGTGTGTGTGTGTAGATTCTAGCCTGATGGGTGACTGGATACTCTACCTTGATATACCTTCTACTATGTAAGATACTGTGGTTTCTGGAAGAAACACTCTTCTTTTGCTGAATTGCAGAGTAGAATTGGAGAATGGGAGGTAAGGGAAAGGAGAGGTAGCAGAACACTTAAAAAAACAAACAAACAAAAAACACTACTTTTCCTTCCATTTAATGGAGAAATAACCCTTAGAGATAGCCAGGAGTGCCTGAGTTCAGGAATACCTCAATTTTTCAAGTTCACAGAACAGAATGGGCCTGAATTTCTTGCAGCTTCCTTTAAAAGATCACCTTTCCTTTGCTTGGAATCATGTTGAGGCTGCTATAATTGGTCTAAGCTCAATTTTAGTGGGAGACTGTGGGCAGGCAGTTGAAGAAAGAACATGGTCAAGTGAAGTTTTAAAAAATGCACATTTTTCTGCTATAAAAGCAATTCCAAAACCCCACCCCCTCTCCTCCACATCTCCCAACCAACTCTACTCAAAATGTGTGAACTTTGCATTTAACTTTGTATGTGCCTAGTGCACAGTATGGAAAGCTCTCCTGGGTAATTTGGGGAAATATATGTATTAAAAATGAAGTTATGAAAAATTGAAAATTGCTTTTGAGCATCCATGGCAGTAAAATCCTTATATGGCTCTTTTCCTTACCATTTTAATATGGAATTTTTGTATGAGAGTTAAGTAGCCATGCTTTTTAAGCTTCTGAGAAGAGAGAAGTCATGTCTTCTGTATATGGTTATTTTATGTTTGTACATAGGTACCAGCTCCTTATAATTTACTTTTTGCTATTTAAAAAGAAAAAAAAGATTCTTAAATTTATTTTAAGGGAGGATATTTAAAAAAACATATATATGATATGTTATATATAACATATATGTGTGTATTTATATACACATATATGTGTGTGTGTGTAAATATATATATATAAAAAATATATATATAGTTAGTTAGTTAGTTAGTTGTGATTCTCAATTTCACATAAAATCAATTCTATGTAATCATCCAGAATTTGAATTTTGAGGGAGTGGGAAGTGAGAGCCGGTAAATACACCTTTTTGTGGCACGGTGTCTTCTTACGTGTGGCAAGAGATACACCTTCCTATTACTCATCTGCATTCTTCATTTTGATCAAACTTACTCTTGCATGCGACCTTCACAATAAAGATCCTCAAAAGAGAATCTCCCAGCCCGTGCCATCCCCAAACACATTTTGTGCTTTTGTCCACACAGGGACATGCATGGGCCTGGGGACCCCCCACCAGAGGACAAATGTCTGATAGACAGGGAGACTTGGGAGAACAGCCTTCCGATAGCCTGGTGAGCTCTCCTTTCAAGGCACCTTCTCTTCATCTCTGTGCATTTATGCAAGTCCTTCTTTTTCTTTCCATAATTTAATAAAAAAACAAAAAAACAGTGGGGAAAATCAGAAAAACAAAACAAAAAAGGACCAGTTTCAATGGCAATGTTAACTAACTCATGCTATGTACTTTCAACTTCAGATTTTTGGGGAATTATCTTTTTATATGAAATCTCTAAGATAAATGGACAAGCTTATAAATGGATATGGGCTTTTCATACTTTGACTCCTTGTTCCTGAAATGGGATGGGAAGTAGGGCTAACAAGATACCAGCAACAGTGAAGTAGGCCCTCAGAAGCCTAATCTCACCCTCTGAGTGGAGAGGAGAAGCGGGAGAAGAAGGAGGAACAGGGATGGGTGAAGATGGTTTCTCTGGGTGTGGGAAGGTAGAAGAAGGTGGAAGAGAAGGGGCATTGTGAGAAAGAGACAATGGTATGGCAGAAGAGCATTGGATTAGAGTCAAAAGACTGGGATCTCAGCATTTGTTCTGCTATTTACTGGTGGCATAATCTGAGGTCACTTGGTCTCTGAATTCAGTATCCTTGTCCAGATTCCTTTAAGACAGAATTCTCATCTATCAAGGATTGCTGGTCAGAATAAGGTGAGATTTAAAACACTAATACCCCAACTGTTTATCCAAGTGGACTGGTATCCACTTGGGATCCCAATTAATCCAGGCCACAGCTGATTCTTTTCAGAGGCCCGAGCCCTCCACAAATCAGGTTCTGCTCAGCTAAGTCTGCTGGAAACTTGGGGCCTTGTAATCCCAGCCTGCCTCACTGCCCAGACAGCCTCATCACTTTGATCTTTGGTGGCCATCTGTCCACTACCACGAATAGGCTCTTCTTGGAGAGCCACGCTTCCTCTTCAGCTGAGGCTGTTCATATCTCCAGACTCTATTGTATTGGGAGGTAAGGTCTGTGCCCTCCTCATTCTCCAGGGTTGCTTTCATGTTATTGCCTCTTTACATTTGGGCAAAAACTATCCAGTCCTTTGAGGTTTTGTATCTTCTCTCTGAGCAGTCTCTAATGTCTCCTAGTTGATGACATGTACAAATCTCCAGGCCCTAATTCTTCATTCGCTCATGACTGTGGAGCCTATGCTGTGTGGACATGCTGGAAAAGTAGACTCTGTTTCTTCATTTCTTTATTAATTCAGTTGCTCCTATCTCCTCACTGCCTCTGACTTTCCCAAGAACTGCTTCATTGTGACCCTTGAATTCCCTACTTTCCTAACAAACCTCAGGTCGCACTGATAATTGTCTGTAATGGGGCTGAGACTCAGCAGAAAGGAAATAGGATTTCCCCCTTGATTCTGAAGTGAGAAAGGTTGGCAGTTTTCATGAAATCAGGGAAGGGTGAGTACGAGCACACACTGTCAGGTGGGAAAGGGGAGTAGAGCTATATTTTCATTATCAAACTCCTCAGCACAAGTTTAGACCATGGTTCTGAGGCAGGACTCCATCTGGAGTTGTTTGGAAATGCCTGAGGAAGAAAATACATTTTGATCTAACCTATTGTATGAGAATTTATTTGTAGTAAGTTAGAATGTATCGCTGTAATTTCTCCAGATTCACCCTTCATGGTGTTCCATTTGCACACAAGTGATAAACTCAGGAAGAGCACATGGCTTATATACTCTTCTTCATCCATCCATGTGCTTGTTAATTTAACAGATGTTTATCAAATACCTGCAATGTGTTTGGTACTTACTCACCATATTTCTGCCCAGAGGTAAATCTTCTGATAAATTCTTGGCTTGCCTTATAAACTATTCTTTTACTCACAAATTTAAGGAAACAACAAGGGAACCACTACTCTGGATGTAATTCTTAGCAATAAAGAAGGTTTCTTTAGTGGAAGAGCTGTAGGATAAAATGGGCTTGTCATCTTGGAGTCTACAAAGTGGTGGGAAGAATGATCAGACACGGGCCTTCAATCTTTGAAAAGTGAAGTTCAATATCTGTAGAGAGAGAAGAGAGATAAGCCCTCAGGGATGGAGATCCTGATGGATAAAACCCCAGAGGGATGGAGGTCCAGGGGAGAGGGGGAAAAGTGGTCTGATGGTAAATGGAATGGCAAGTGGCCTTGATGAGCAGGAAGAAAAGGAGCGTCCTATGGCTCATGAAGAGCCAATTGAGATGTTAGGTGGAGATGGGAACACATCCAAGAGGAACACACAGAAAAGTAGCCTTGTTAGAAGAAAGCCTCTTGGAGAACGTTTCTAGAATACTCTAGCATACTTAGTAAAAAAAGTACCTGGGAGGGGTGGTACCAGCCTAACAAATAACAGAGTGAAAGTAAAGCTGCTTAAGCAGACTTCTGCCTTTTTATCCTCTGCTGGGAAACTAAACTTTGAAGTGAAGAAAATGGAGTCAGAGTGGTTTAGGACAAAGAGCAGCCATAGGAGCAAGAAGGTGGGAAATCACTCAAAAACTCTGATGAGTTCTTCTCCAGGCCAAGAGGAATGAAACCACAGAACTCAGACAGCTTTCAAATGGAAATCTCCAGAGAACATTGGAAATAGAGAGGTGCCAGAACATTCAAGATGAGTCAACGAAATTCTGATTTTTTTAAATTGGGAAGAGGTTCAATTGCAGAAACTATGATCACCAAGGCTTTATGGCAATCTTAACAAAATTCTATGAAAGATTTTTTTTTCTATGAAAGATTTTTAAAAAGTTATTTAAAAAGTAAAGATTTTTAAAAAGATTTTAAAAAGAGCAAGAGAGAGAGAGAGAGAGAGAGAGAGCATGAGAGGGGAGAAGATCAGTGGGAGAAGCAGACTCCCCACAGAGTTGGGAGCCCGATGCAGAACTCAATTCCAGGACTCTAGGATCATGACCTGAGCTGAAGACAGTCGCTTAACCAACTGAGCCACCCACATGCCCTCTATGAAACATTTTTAAGCAAAGTTTTCTGAGTACCTGGAAAAATAAGTAATGGGTACATGATAAGTACATGATATAAGATTAATTCACTAAGCTAAAGTCCCACAAGGTTTTTTAAAGATTTTACTTATTTTTTTGACAGAGAGAGAGAGAGAGAAAACAAGCATGGGGAGTGGCAGGCAGAGGGAGAGGGAGAACTAGGCTCCCCACTGAGCAAGGAGGCCTACACAGGACTTGATCCCAGGACCCTGAGACCATGACCTGAGCCGAAGGCAGATCTTTAACTGACTGAGCCATCCCGGTGCCCCTCCACAAGGTTTTATTAGGTTTTGACCATCAGGCTTGATTTCAATATTTTTGACTCATAAATCAGGAATTCTACACATATAAAGAATCCCGATTTTGTCAAGATATTTGACAACATTCATTCAATATGCTTAAGAAGAGATGAAAAAATATGGAGTACACAATAAGATTGTGAAAATGTGAATAAAGAATGGATTGGGAATTAATCTGAACATGCGGCTTCAGTGTAATACAGTAGGATTCTGTCTTTGATTGTATCTTCTTCTTAAATATCACATTTCTATAGAACTGATGGCTTACAAAATGCCCTTAAATCTATCATCTTAGTGCCACTTTGAATAATGTCAGTTTATTAAGATACTATTATTTGTCAGAGGCATAGCTGGAAAATCCATTTTAATTCTTGGACCCAACTTACAAAGCTGATATTAATATTTCCATTTTATAGATGAGGAAGCCCAGGTATGGGGAGGTTAAGTGATATATCAATATTATAAATTTTTTAATCTATATGGCATTTAAATTTAAATGGCAGAGTTAGAATTCAAAACTTATTCTGTCTGTAAGTCATCTTCTGTCACCTCTGCTCCCAACTCAGCAGTGCCTTCTTGTCAGTCTTAGATGAAACCAGCAGGGCTTCCTTGGTCCATGGGGCCTGTGTTACCTCCCCTGCATATTTCTGCCATCCCCCACCCCACCCTGCTCACTATGCTCCCACCACCACATCAGTCCTCCTATGATTTTTTTTAAACTGTGCTAAAATGTACATAACATTAGAAAAATAAAACTATTCAGCCTCACTTTTCAGACGAAGAAAAGGAGACCCAAGGATTATAAAATTTGCCTATGGTTGCAGAGCTGGTAAAAGCAAAACCAGAACTTGCATCCAACATTTTTGATTCCAAGTCCAGTGCTTTTCATGAAGACAGGAAGAAGATGAACAATCAGCTGAAACAAAAAAAGTTAATAGTAATTGGACTAAATTTAACATTTTTTACCTAAAAATCGTTAAGACAAATAAAATAAAAACCAACCTCGATTTACCAATAGTTTCTGTGAAGAAAACTAAGGCAAGTATTCTCAGTGTGTGGTTCCTTGACTAGTAACATCAGTATCACTTGGCAAGTCACCTGAAATTCAAAATCTTGTACATGGCTCCAAACCAACTGAATGAAAAACGTGGAAAGAGTAGGATCAGGGAGAGGCAGAGTAGACCTTGTTTTAACAAGCCCTCTAAGTGAGCCACCAAGCTAAAGAATTTAGTTGAAAAGTAGTCATCAAAAGTGAAAGTGAGAACACCAATACATGGCTTCGCTTATGTCCAAGGAATAACAATCCCAGTGTTTACTTATAGAGGGAAGTGGGGATGTCTACAGCCTGTTCAGAGTGACTATTATAGCTTTCATGTGAGGGAGGAATGCGCTTATACTGATGTCACAAAGCTTAACAAGTGGTTGAATTTTCCACTGAAAGAATTCCCAAGAATCATCTGGTTACTTGTTATTCTAAATGTGGTCCCTGGATCTGCAATATCAGTGTCACCTGGAACTTCTTAGAAATGTAGAATTTCAGACCCATCTCAGAGTTATTTATATACTCATTAAAGTTTGGAAGCACAGTTCTGGCTGAACTCCTTTGTGCTATATGAAAGGGACCTTGAGTAATTTGCCAAGAGTCATAGAGTTTGACCAGATGCAGTCTGAAACTCATAAAGGGGGGATTCCAACAATTAACTAAAAAAGAAATCTCAGGGTGCCTGGGTGGCTCTTTTGGTTAGGCATCAAACTCTTGATCTTGACTCAGGTCCTAATCTCAGGGTCATGACTTCAACCTTACATGAGCTCCATGCTAGGTTAGAGCCTACTTAAAACAAACAAACAAACAAACAAACAAAAACAAACAAAGAAACAAAAACTTTTGTTCGAGTTTGACTATATCTTCCCTTACCTTGGGGGAGTTGTGAGTTTGCCATCCATAGTCATCAAAGGCACTGAATGGGTGCCTTATTCTCAGGGGTTGGTATGCTAAAGAGTCCTGAATTGATTAGAATATTGGACTAGAATTGTTTCTATTTTTACATACTCTATCTTGCCAATCATTACATTTAGGATTTGGGTGGTAGGGGACATAGTAGAGAGTCAAAACCACTTTTAAATTTATTATTATTATTATTATCATTATTATAATTAATGGTAAGTAAGTTAGAGATGTGGGGTCTTAGGTAGTGGCTGGGAAGGAGAATCTAGTTCTTCCCAGGAGAGCCATCTTTTAGGCTCATATTTCAATTCCTTCCGCAGAGACTTGCTGAAGAAGCCCTGTGACTGTCTTGCCCAGGTCTGTACATTAAAATAGTTCCTCTACCCACACTCCAGTAGAAAGCAAGTTCTGATGACATGCTGGAGTTGTTAATAACCTTGGTCTGGTTCTCTGTCAGTTTCCCAGCTTGATATTCTTTTCTCTAACCTCTTCCTGGAATACTCAATCCTTAATCTCTGGCTTATTCCCTCATTGTGGACTTAAAATTTCTTCCTAAAGATCTCACAATTAATCTTCTTGTATCTATGGACCCTTGCTTTCTTCCCGACCTCTCATCTACATTTTCTCTCTGGACCACATACGCTTCCAGTTTTTCTGAGAAATGCCTTTGTGGAGACCAGCTGAACTCGGAAGGTTACATGGCTAAGGTCCTCAAGGGTTCTTTTCTATCCCTGACAGAAACATCATGGCTACTTCTCAGAATTTAGAGTCTTATAAAAGTAGTGTATCCAAAATGCTTACAGTCAAGTGTAGGACAATTTGGGATTAAGAGAAACACAAGGTTATTAGTAGAATGCCAAATTGAGAGCCAGATATGAAAAGATGTGATTCATGGAAGGTCAGATTGACACAGAAGATTACGCTTGAAGGTAAAGTTTGGGGTTAGTTACTAAGGAATTCTTGGGCATCCCAAGATAGTTTCTTTGTCTCCTAACAGGTGGATTTGGTGGTTTTTAAGGTCCCTGTTAAACTCACCAAAGAAGTTTATAAATTGGGAGATGAAAATAGTTAGGAGTTTGTAGATTCATGTAGTTTCCCCAGCTCTGTTTTGACTAAATCCATCAGTGGATTGATGAACTTATTGCTTATGATTATTTAGGATGTCTGATGTTAGAAGTTCATCCAAAATCTTATCTTCAGGGAACTTTGTTCACAATGATTTTTTGTTTGTTTGTTTCTTAATGTAGGTCCAGTCATTCACATATAATTATAAGGATTAGAGTTGCAAACTACAGCCCACAGGCCAAATTTGGCAGGAACAGCCTGTTTTTGACCTAAATTTTTTAAATTTTTCATTTTAAAGTGTTGTATTAAAAAAAAAGAAAAATATGTGACGGAGACCATATGTGATCCTTTACAGAAAAATTCACTGACCTCTTATGTAGAATTTACTTACCACAAAGCTGTTCTTTATGAGAACAGAACCAAGAAGAGTTTTGTTTCACTTTGTATTTGATACAATCTATTGTCATTCTTTATTTTATTTTATTTATTGCTTTATCTATATTTCATAATCCACTTTTACCTCATTGGACAATTAGGAATGTTTCTCTTTATTTCTGAAATTAAATCAATTAGGTAATATAAGCATCTATTAACTTGTTAAACAACATCATTTAAACTGGTTTAAAATTTTAATTATGTCACATTTAATGATATAACATCCATTCTTTCATTCACTGATTCAATACATATTTAGTGAGCACCAACCATGTAGTTGACCTAGAGAAAGTCAAAGATAAAAGAAGAGTAAGTAAGCATGGATACAGAAAATAAAGTGAGCAATTATAAGTGGTTATAAGTATTACCATAGATGAAAACACAGGGTGCTAAAGAAGTTCAAAGAGGGGTACCTAAGTCTCTCTCGAAGAGAGACTTAGAAGTCTGAATTGAAATGCAGTGAATTTGAATTTAAAATCAATATATGCCAAGGAACACTGTGATTTGTTGGGGACGAATCAACGTAATGCAATATGGCTGGAAGATACGGAGCATATATTGAATTGACAGTCTAAGGATGAGGTAGGAGGGGCCAGATAATGAGGGCTTGAAACACTATGCTAGAAATTAGAATTTACTTTGAAGGTGATGAGTAGCCACTGAGAGATTTTTAGCAGCTGAGTAACATGGTCTGCATCTTTAAGAAGACCTCCTCTTTTCCCATATGCAAATTGTGCTGAAGAGGAACAAGGCAAGGTTAAAGGAGACACGTGGGCTAATCTGTGAGTAAATAAATAGGGAGCACCCCAGCTAAAGGTGCTGTCGAAGAAGTGCTCTAATGTTACAGTTATCGTGACCAGTTGGATGTGGTAATATGGGAGTGGGTGGAATCTCGGAAGACTACAGTTTCTGTGGGACAGTGGGGTCATTAACTGTGCGAGAAAACAAGTAACAAGGTGGGGAGAGAGGGAAAGGGAATATTAACAATAGAATTAATTCTGGATACAATAAGTTCAATGTTATTAGGAGATTTTCAAATGAAGATACTTGGGAGGTAGCCAGATACACACAGCCAGAGCTCCGGAAAGAGGGCTGGGCTGAGCCAGGGATAAATATTTTAGAATTTCTTTGCTATAAGGATGAGAGTTGCCTACTTCTGAGTGTTCAATACATCTGTGTGAATATCCATGTTAACTGACACTTATGTAACTCAAGCTTGCAGCTGGCTCTCAGTTTTCTAGCTTACCAGAGTGTGCACCAATGTGTTAGGATGTTGACACATACGTTTTTCCCTCAAATCAGAAAT
Source organism: Lutra lutra (assembly GCF_902655055.1). Taxonomy (NCBI): domain Eukaryota; kingdom Metazoa; phylum Chordata; class Mammalia; order Carnivora; family Mustelidae; genus Lutra; species Lutra lutra. The sequence continues at coordinate 121,190,941 of NC_062283.1, read as the reverse complement.
CTAGTTGGAAATTCCCGAAAGACAAAGGATTCAGTGATTGGCACAGTATGGGAAATCAATAAATGTTTCTTGAATCAGTACAAGAATGAGCAAGACAGACATGGCAAAACATTAAGTATGATCCACCATGCTGAATGCTGTAATAACATCAACAAAGTGCTCTTAGGAGGGGACCTGTATGGATAAGTCTGGGAAAGCACCACAGACGTGTTGGCAGTGGGTCTCATTGCTTAGAGATGAATAGTTTGCCACGTAGAAAAGAGAGAGAAAGGCCCTCCAGGAACTGGAAGATTTGTGCAAAAGTAAGGAGAGATATGAAACATTCCAGAAGTTTCTAGTCGTTGGGAAGTTTCATGCAGGGGAGTGTGGGGGGGGTGTGTGTATGAATGGGGCTGGTCCAGGACTTTTGGCATCTTTGGGACCTGGAAGAGCAGAGAAAAACAAGGACTGGACGGGGAAAGAAGATATGTTGGCCGCTAAAATGAGCAACCAGGCATTTCCCATGTCCATAGGGTTCTGAGTTAGGCCAGGTTCATTGAGGCACGGAGGGGCCTTTGGCTTTGGCTGAAGGAGCCGTGTTTGGTACATTTAACGTGTTATAAGAACTTTAATCTAATCCTTGTGATTTTAGGCAGGTGGAAAAGCCTTAATGCAGAATCGATGAAAGCAGAGTGCCCTGAGCAGGAGCTCAGAGCTCAGGGTTCTATTGATTCATTCCCACTTCTGAAGCCCCTAGCTAAAAATCTTGGGCAAATGCTTCCTTGTCCTAGATCTTAATGGAACACTCACCTAGCATAGAGCCAGGCTCAGGAAAGCACCATAAAGGACTGCTAAATAGGACCTCGTCTCATTTACAAAAGGACACAGATTCAAAGCAAGGCAATCAACAAGGAATCAACAAGTCTTGAAATATTGTGACTTCATGGTCCCACTTTCTAATTTCTAATACACTGCCCACACCACAAGATAGTGACATGATTAGTATTTGTGTATTGTTATAATTAATTAATTAATACAAATATTAACCATTTACAAAAACCTTTCACATATTTTATCTCAATAAGATTAACAATCATGAGGGAGGTTTAATTGCTCACGTTTTAAGGAAGAAGCGGAAGCTAGAGACAGGAGCTAATCAAATAACACATCTTGGGTTTAAGGTTACAAACCGAGTGTTTTCCCCACCCAACGCATGTCTTTGCCTACCATTTTGAGAACCCTATTTTTCTCGTCATATATCTTTTTAGCCTTTGCCCCTTTTTCCCTGTAGAATGACATTGCTACTTAACCTGTTATGGAATTTCAGATGAAAGAATATAGTTCTTTTGAGGAACCTGAGACAGACGAAACAGGGCTAGCAATGAAAAAGACTAAGGACATTTTCAAAATCTCTGGTCTTTCAATGAGCTGTGACAGTGATTTTGAGTTCTCCCTGAAGACCATGAATAGCCCATTGCACAGAATTGGCTGTAGAGATAACCAGACCCATCCATTCTGCTTTCTTCCTGAGCTGGCCCTGAGTTTCTTGAGGACGTTTAATGAGAACAGCGGGATCAACTTTACTGACATGAGTCACCAGTTGAACGTAAATGAATCCAAACTCTGCGAGAGCACAGGAAAACCCAGTTTTAAGCATTCTATCAGACTTCTTTGGGCAAAGGCTCAATTACATTAAATTAAGCAGCCAGTGAGCCTGGCTAGAGGAGTTTGTAGGCAAATACAATGTGCTCTTTTACTATAGCTCCAAGAACTATAGGTCAGTTTCTACCTCTGTTGGGGAAATAACATTAGAGGAACATTTGTAAAGGGCCTATCATTGTCTTGATAAGTTGATACTGAAACTGGTAATCAGTGAAATTGGAGGCATCCTATTTCCTGTTTGAATAAAAGTGAGGCAGCGACACAAAGAGAGAACCCATCTCAATTTGTCCTAGTATTTCCTGATTCAGATCTCTCAAGCCAGTATCTCTTACTTAGTCATACCTTAGGTGTAGCTTCCAGGGAAAGCCAGTGATACAGTACACGATAAGAAGTAATTATAGGAGATTGGATTAGCCGATTTTTTTCCTTTATAAAAGCAGGCACACACAATAGAAGTTCTTATTGCATAAACAAATGGAAAAATCTTTAAGTGGATTCCTGAAATACATCATTTAGAAGAGTGAAATTTTGTTCCCAGTGTAGTGCAGTATCTTTCAATTACCAAAGCCTCAGGTACTCTGCTGTATAAGACTTTCTAGAAGGGAAAAGCTAAAATCTTCAGAATCACGTTAAATCCTTGATTTGGGACAGCATTCCCCTGCACTACTGGAGGTGTCTGACTCTACAAATACCCCATTACGAGGGCATTTTAGTCCACAGCTAACTGAACACACTTTAGTTAGGAATGAGTCCTAGGTGCCTTTTCCTCTGCTGTCTTTTCCTTTCTCTAGCGAACAAATGTTTCTGTGGCTAGACCTGGGAATTTGGCACAGACACCAATGCTGCAATTAATCGTCTCCTCCTTCCACCACAAGCCACTATTGTCTATGCTCAACTGAGTAAAGGCCATACCCTGCCATTAATTTTTCCCCTAGATTTCTTACTTATTGCAAAGGGAGTACTGCTCCCAAATTAATGGCACAGACTGTCCCCAGGTACCTGGAAATTTGCAAGTTGTGGTTCTCAAAGCCATGAATTAGGCAGCCAGGATATATGGCCACAAGTGACATCCAAAGGCATTTTAACCCTCTGTCTTCCAAAGTTATGGTCAAAGATGCCCCCAAAGTGGTTATCATTTATTTTTCTGCCTGAAATTTCTTCTTCCCTATAACTTTGTGCTCTGAATTTAATATTGCACTATTATGTTTCTCTGAGGATGGGCTGTATACACTGTTGAGTAGCTATGAATGTCACTGTGTAGCCTCTGATTGGACAATCATTTCTTTCTCACCGGTGGGGCCTCAGGTACTACCTGCCTAGTGAGGAACCTGGGCGCTTCTCTCTCGCCCTGCCCCATCTGTAATACATTGAGACCCAAAATACTCACCTCCGATTCTTTGGCTAAAAGCAATTCTAAAACAAATGATGATTTCTCACACTTACGTAGTTACCAAATCACTTTTACATGTAAGTCTTCCTTTAATTCTTATAGCAGTCTCAAAGGTGTTGCCCGCCAAGTATTCTAAGCAATTTCCCATGAATGAGTGTAAGTAATGTATTCCTATGATCATGAGGACACCTGCCTGTCTGGTAAGGACTACTTTATTTTAGTGGTGGGTTTCATTTCCAACTCTACCACTCAATGGCAATGTCACCCATATAACCCTGATGTAAATAATTGGGAAAATACTCTATTTATCTCTAGATTCAAATTAGGTTTAGTTTCATTGGAGAATAATTTCTTAGTAACTAGAAATCCTCATAGCTTCTGGCAAAATAATTGGTTTTATGTTACTTCAAAGGTTAGGCTAAGAAATCTTTTTATGTAATTAGTGGCCATTCGGGTTTTCTTTTCTGGAAGTCTTTGTTCATTCAGGTCTTGAGCTAATTTTTCGATTGCACTTAGTCTTTCTCTTTTTAAATTAAATCTGTGGTTGCCTTACACCCGAATCTAATATGTGAATTATAGCTCAACAAGAAAATATTTTGTAGTTTCCTTATAATCCTTATTTGATGAGGAACATTATATAACATTTATATATTCATTTATTTAAAATAACAATAATAAACCCATACATGCTAAAATAATTAACACATTTCATGAAAACTATCTACATTTTTGAGAACAAAAATCAACACAAAGAGTGACATTGTTTTACATTTTTTGCAGATCTCTCTAAAGTCTGGCTAAGTAGAAAATAACTAAATGTGTATGCCTGCTTCTTCATTCAATTTGTTGTGGTGTGGTTTTTTATTTGCCTGGTATCAGTGGTGTGATACCAGAACTTATTCAATACTCATTATCCATTGGCTGGGCATTGACTTTGTTTCTGGTTTTATGGTTTTTTGTTTTGTTTGGTTTTTGTTGTTTTTTTGTTGTTGTTGTTGTTTTTTTTTTTTTTTGCCACCATAGATAATGCTACAAGCTTATACATTTTCTTAAAAAGCATCAGATAAAAATGTTTTTTAGACTAAATATTTATTAAGCGCCTAACATAAATGAGATCTTTCCATATGTTATTTCATTTGACCCCATAATATGCCATGAAAAACCCAAGCTCGGACAGAGTTAATTACTCCTAATTATGTCTTAAGCTGTAGACCAGGGAGGCAGAGGCAGGCCTGCTATTACCTTTGCTATCTACATCTGGTAGACGGGACCAGGGCAGGCATCTCCAGGGCCCTATCCACCTGATAGTAGCTGCTTCCCCCAAATCATGGCATTCTGTCTCCTATTGGAGGCCATTGGCTGCTGGCTTCATGCCCACCCAAGGCCTGAGCACTTTCCTTTAAGACTGTAAGAGCAGGTTGCGTAGGGCTGCACCATCAAGTGGTAAAGACTGAAAAATTATTCTTTCCCTCTGTCCTAAATCCACAAGGGTCTCTGCTCCAAGGGTTTGTGATGCTGTGTTTTCTCCAGATCTCAGGCTCAGGGTATACTGACTACTGCTGAGAAATTCAAACTTGTCTGTGCTTTATAAAAATCAAGATTCCATTCCTGTGAGGTTGGTGAGGGAGCAACCTTTTCCCTTTCATGGATGATGAAATCAGCTCATAGAAACATTATGCAAAATGCTTAAGATCACACAAGTAGTACACACTATTGGTGTAAGCAAGAATGTATGTGGAATTAAGAGTGCCACTAATGTTCCTGGGGCCATTCTTTTTATCTGCCTTGGCTTTTGTGGAGTAGAGCATGTTACTGAAAATAGACTTTCATGTTCTAAGAGTTCTTAAATGCAGATCTGATTAAGACTCTACTTTCAGGGGCACCTGGGTGGCTCAGTGGGTTAAGCCTCTGCCTTTGGCTCAGATCATGATCTCAGGGGCCTGGGATGGAGCCCCACATCGGGCTCTCTGTTCAATGGGGAGCCTGCTTCCCCCTTCTCTTCTGTCTGCCTCTCTGCCTACTTGTGATCTCTGTCTGTCAAATAAATAAATAAAATCTTAAAAAAAAAAAGACTCTACTTTTATACTGTTCAGACTGTTCTGGAATTCTAACAGAAACTTTTGTTTGCATCATTTTATTTTGTTGATACCCTTCCAATAAGCTACATAAGGGAATTTATGAGAGATTCCTATGTGTTGATTTAAAACAAGAATAAAATATTTATTTTTATAATTATAAAAATAAAATAGGGGCGCGTGGGTGGCTCAGTCATTAAGCGTCTGCCTTTGACTCAGGTCATGATCCCAGTCTTCTGGGATCGAGCCCTGTGTCAGGCTCCCTGCTTGGCAGGAAGCCTGCTTCTCTCTCTCCCACTCCCCCTGCTTCTGTTCCCTTTTACTCTCTGTGTCTCTCTCTGTCAAATAAATAAATAAAATCTTAAAAAAATAAAAAAAAATAAAACAAGAATAAAGCCCATATAAAAATCCAAGTAAAAGGTCAAGGAGATTTTTTTTTTCCTATCTGCCCGATTTCCTGTCTTCTTTCCTCCCTGAATCATTCAGTCCAAAACCTACCATGTGGCGCTGATCAAGGTAAGTGTCTGGGAAAGGTTTGGGAGGTGGGAAGATGGTGACAGAAGCAGCCTGGCATGACTTGTCAGAACCCCTGTTGCTGACAAATGATGTCCTCATGGGTAGGTAATGGCAGTGACCCAGAGTAAGGTGTTGGAGCCTGGGTAAGGAGAGGATTACGTACAGGGGAGATTATAGTCATAGATATAATAAGGATAACATATTGGTTATATTGGTTAATATAATAAGGATAACAGAATCTAGGTTTCTCATGACTAAGGAAACCTAGTTCAATATGTGAAAAAAGAGAAAACCAGTTCATATGTTGAACTAGGGAAGCCTAGTTCAATATATGAAAAGAGAGAAAACCAGAATAAACTTTTTTATGTGGTATTGGACCCATAAGTATATGTTTCTGGGAGTGACGATACCCTAACAATGAGGAGCACTTTTAGGGCCCAGATCTTGGTTTATTACATATAATTCTCCACTAAAAGGAACAGAGCTCCTTAGTAAAGTAATAGGTTTTATGGTTGGGGTTGAGCAAGTAATCCAGGAACATCTTCTTATGCTAAAAACTAAGGACGTGCTCAAAGAATAATGAGGACCATTCTCTTACACCATACACAAAGATAAACTCGAAATGGATAAAAGACCTCAACGTGAGGCAGGAATCTATCAAAATCTTAGAGAAGAACATAGGCAGTAACCTCTTTGACATCGGCCATGGCAACTTCTTTCAAGACATGTCTCCAAAGGCAAAGGAAACCAAAGTAAAAATAAACTTTTGCAACTTCATCAAGATCAAAAGTTTCTGCACAGCACAAGAAACAGTCAAAAAAACAAAGGCAACCCATGGAATGAGAGAAGATATTTGTAAATGACACTACAGACAAAGGGCTGATAGCCAAGATCTATAAAGAACTCTTTAAACTCAACACACACAAAACAGATAATTACATCAAAAAATGGGCAGAAGACATGAACAAACACTTCTCCAAAGAAGACATACAAATGGCTAACAGACACATGAAAAAACATTCATCATCATTAGCCATCAGGGAGATTCAATTCAAAACCACATTGAGATACCACCTTACACCACTTAGAATGGCCAAAATCAACAAGACAGTAAACAACAAATGTTGGAGAGGATGTGGAGAAAGAGGAACCCTCTTACACTGTAGTGAGAATGCAAGTTGGGCAGTCACTTTGGAAAACAGTGTGGAGATTCCTTAAGAAATTAAAAATAGAGTTACCCTATGACCCTGCAATTGCACTACTGGGTATTTACCCCAAAGATACAGATGTAGTCAAAAGAAGGGCCATCTGTACCCCAATGTTCATAGCAGCAATGGCCACGGTCACCAAACTGTGGAAAGAGCCAAGATGCCCTTCAATAGATGAATGGATAAAGAAGATATGGTCCATATATACAATGGAGTATTATGCCTCTGTCAGAAAAGATGAATACCCAACTTTTGTATCAATGTGGATGGGACTGGAAGAGATTATGCTGAGTGAAATAAGTTAAGCAGAGAGAGTCAATTATCATATGGTTTCACTTACTTGTGGAGCATGAGGAATAACACAGAGGACATTGGGAGATGGAAAGAAGTGAGTTGGGAGAAATTGGAGGGGAAGACAAACCATGAGAGATAGTGGACCCTGAGAAATAAAGTGAGGGTTTTGGAGGGGAGGAGGATGGGAGGTTGGGTGAGCCTGGAGGTGGGTATTATGGAGGGCATGTATTGCATGGAGCACTGGGTCAGGTGCATAAACAATGAATTTTGTAACACTGAAAAACAATTAAATTAAATTAAAATTAAAAAAAAAGAATAATGAGAATATGGGAAAGGACACAGATGCCAGCTTGAAGACGTTCTCATTGGCCAAGTCTGAGGTAATTTGAGGCTCAAGGTAACAAATATGCATATAAATATATGTATGAATAAATAGTGAAGAGAGAGTGCTTTCCCTAATGATAAATATAGAAGGAATGATGGATTTTCTAAAAAGATTTATTTATTTACTTAGAGAGAGAGATTGAGAGAGAGAGAGCATGAATGGGGAAAGGAGCTGAGCAAGAGGGAGAGAGAGAATCTCAAGCAGACTCCCTACTGAGCATGGAGCCTGATGCAGGGCTCCATCTCACCACCGTGAGATCATGACCTGAGCCGAAATCAAGACTCAGACACTTAACAATCTGAGCCTCCCACGTGCCCCAAAGGAATGATTGATTAAGAGGGACCCTTGTGTTGAGCACTGGGTATTATATGCAAGTGATGAATTGCTAAATTCCACTCCTGAAACCAATATTATACTGCATTAACTAACTAGAATTTAAATAAAAATTTGAAAAAATGAAAGTCTAAAAAAAGAAGATATGATTGAATTAGAATTGTTAACTTATTATATACAGAAGGAGTGATTAGACTGGAAAAACACCACTTGTCAAACTTCAGTAGATGCTACACGCAGTGGGTAAAAGTTGGACAAGGAATGGAATATTTATCTCACCTCAGAGTAGCTCTCCCTATAAACTTGAGAAATCAAAGAGGAAAGAAAAAAATTTACAGTGATGAAACTTGGCCAAGTCCCCTAATCAAATAAAGATAATATCAGCAATACTGGAACAACTCAAAATCATGTACCACCTGGTAAGAT